>NC_045716.1:22378512-23030967 GCF_009834535.1 Camelus ferus | reverse complement strand
TATCATCTTCAGTTAAAACCAAAATTCCTTAAGTCATTTATTGTGTTGATGTGCTCATGGCCTAGACTGAATTTGAACTTCAAGGGTTTTTTCCCTATATAGATGCAGTTTTTATTTTTCTCTACTTTCTTCTCTCTTTCTGTTCTTCCTTCCCTTCCTCTCTCCTTTCCCCTTCCCGTCTTTCCCTCTCTTTCACTCTTTTCTTTCTTTCTTTCTTTCTTTCTTTCTTTCTTTCTTTCTTTCTTTCTTTCTTTCTTTCTTTCTTTCTTTCTTTCTTTCTTTCTCTTTCTCTCTCTCTTTCTCTCTCTCTTTCTTCCCTTCCTTCCTTCCTCCTTCCCTCCCTCCTCTCTTTCTTTGTTTTCCTCTGGGTCTTCTAAAAACAAGCCATGCAATTTTTTTTCACATCTCCCAAGAATCACAAAATTTTAAAGCTGGCCAAGCCATCTAATAGAAACTTAAAGAAAAAAAAAAAGACTAATGACTTTATTGTTTTCTAGAAATGACATGCACTCATACAGAGGTGCAGAGAAGAAGTTAAAATCACCCCAAAATCTGCCTTTGAAATAGTTATTGCTAACATTTGATGAACATCATTCCAATGTGAACTAGAAATTGTTTGATGTTGGATATTTAATATCAACTCCCTTTATATTTATAGAAAAGCCAGTCTGCCTCTTGCCTCTTCTGCTGGCCCTGGCACTGCCATTCCTAGCCATGTAAAAGTCTAGTCTCTTCCAACAGCACTGCCTGCCTCCCCACCTCCCCCACCACCTGCCCCCAAATATGACATCTCTAGTTGGGGAAGGGTACAGCTCAGTGGTAGAGCACACGTGCAGGAGGTCCTGGGTCCAATCCCAGTACCTCTACTGAAAAACAAACAAAAGCCATAACATCACAGGTTTCTTTAGAGATTTCTCCAAGGTTCAGCTCTGAGCTCTGTACCATTCTGGGTGAGCTTCTGTGGGTTCATCCTGATTTGTCCACATCCTTTGACAGCCTGCCTCTTGGTCTGGAGCAGAATCATCCAGGTGCAGTCTGAGGAGTGCAGAGAGCAGGCAACCACCACACCTCCTGGCATCTGCCACATAACGGGTGATTATGGAATTTGGCCACACATACCCCTCCCTCCCTCCACCTCCAGTTTTTCTCACATTGCTGCTGTTAATCCAAGTCTCTCCCAACCTCTTCTCTGTTACATTTTAAAGTGAAAAATACCTGTTTTACTAAAGATTTCACATAGGAGATGGGGAAGAGGAGAGAGCACAGTATTTCTACCTAAAAACTCCATTAGACAGGTTTCTTGTCTCCTCAAAGTCCCTCTCCAGCTGGCCCCCAGCCAGGATGGGTCTAGTTTTTGTGGGGCATGAAGTGCATACATTTGGTGGACTCTGTTTAAGAAAAAAAGACAAACTTAAGTATGAAATATTTAATTAGAATGTGAAAATAAGTCACAAGTCACAAATCTAAAATTTCAAAAAATTGGCAAATATTCAAACGTGTCAAAACCTAGAAAAATAACATTAACTTGCCTGGCAGATGTCTGTAATACTGCATCCTTCTGTTCTTGTTGCATATTCTTTGGTTGCCTTTTCATATGACAACGATTTCATAATATCATTTTCTATGGAGGGAACAGAGAGGTAAATTCAGCCTTTCCTCTAGCAAAGTTAAGTGACATTTATTTATTTATTTATTTTTGTGAAATTTATTTTTTACTATCAGTAAGTGGGATGCATAAAACACGAAACTTCCTATACAAACTTGTAAAACAAATAATACAAAATTGTACTACTGCTGCAAGTTCATGCCCTGGAGCAGAAGCTCTGATGCTAAAATATAGTTTGCACAATTTCTATCAAAAATGAAAAAAAAAGATATATTTATAATTATATACTACATAACTGAGTATATTCCTGATAGGGAAGGACTTCTGTTTTGACTAGGCATCAATTAAAGTCGAATTCTCCTTTTATAATTTTACACATCTGATGATTGGCAAGATTTTCCATAGGCTAGTTTCTGGCTCTGTGTACTTCAAAACTGGTTTCTCCTCTACTAACCACATGCTTTCAGTGCTCAGCATAAAGGATATGTTCACATCCTATGTTCCAATAGCCTCTGACCCTGTGCCTGTCATAATGCTGGGTGAGTCTGCCTAGTCCATGGCAGAGGACTCCTGAAAGCTATTTCTACACAGAAGTGGTTAGCAACAACTGTGCATGAAGGGGACTGCAAATTATGAAAATATACCCCATTGAACTGAAATGAAATGTATTCTCAACCAAACCTCACCTTAGCCAGATCACCAGAATGCCTCTGGTCTCTCTCCTACTATACAGAAGAAGAGGAAGCCTGCAGAGGGGCACGAGTGGAAAAAAAGTGGTCTCAGCAAATTATAGCTAAAATAGCTCCCTTTTGCAAATGTTACAAACACACATGAGCACGTTGCTAGACCCCCTCCCAGGCCTTGGAAGCAGTCAGTGCAAGTAAGTAGCTCTGAACACTAAGCTTTATCAGTTCCGTATTAAATCTGCCTCTTCTATCTCCAGCCCTTCCCTAAAATTCCCCAGAATCCAGTTCCTAGAGGACCACAGCACCAACCCTTGTTTAATTGAGATGTAACTGACGTATAACATTATATTAGTTTCAGGTGTACAACATGATTCAATACTTGTGTACACTGTGAAACAGTCACCACAATAAGTCTGGTTAGCATCCATCACTATACAGAGTTACAATTATTTTTCTTGCGATGAGAACTTTGAAGATCTATTCTCTTAGCAAGTTTCAAATAGGCACTACAGTATCATTTACTATAGTCACCCTGCTGTGCCTTATATCCCCATGACATTTATTTTATAACTGAAAGTTGGTATCTTTTAGCCATTTTGCCATCCCCACCCCCACCTCTGGCAACCACCAATCTGTTCTCCTTATCTATAAATTCAGAGGGGTTTTTTTATTTTTGTTTGTTTTAGAGTCCACATATGCAATTTTGGGCATTTGTCTTTCTCTAATTTATTTCACTTAGCATAATGCCCTCAAGGTCTATCCATGTGGTCTTTTTTTTAAATTTGCATTCTTCTTTATTGAAGTATAGTCAGTTTACAGTGTCATCCATGTTGTCTTTTTTCTGAATATTTTATTTATTATTGTATTATTTAATTATTTTATTTTGGCAGGGGAGGAGACAATTAGGTTTATTTATTTTTAGAGGAGGAACTGGGGATTGAACCCAGGACCTCATGCATGCTAAGCATGCACTCTACCACTTGAGCTATACTCTCCCCCCATGTGGTCTTAAATGGCAAGATTTTCTTCTTTCTTGTGGCTGAATAATATTCCATTGAATATACATACCACATTTTCTTTATCCATTCATCCATCAATGGAAACTTGGGTTGCTTCCATATCTTGCCTATTGTAAATAATGCTGCATGCATATATTTTCAAGTTAATGTTTTCTTTTCCTTCAGATCAATACCCAGAAGTGGAATTGATGGATCACATGGTAGTCTACCTCTTTTAAAATAAACGAATTGAATTTTAAAGTCAGCAATTACACAGTTCAAGAATAAAATATGTATATAAAGATATGCAATGAAAAGTTTCTTTTGCATCTGCCCTGTTGTCATCTATACCCACATACATATAAGTAAGCACTTCCATTAACTTTCTTTTCGTCCTTACCAGTTTCTTTATGTGAACATGAGCACACACAAATATTTATTATGTTTTCCCCTCTCTTATATAAAAAGTAGCATCTTGCTTAGCTCACTTAATAATGTATCTTGGGACTCTTTCCATTTCAGTTTGGAAAGAGCTTCCTTATTATTTTTGAGCTGCATAGTATTAATTTTGTGGATATTGTCATAATCTATTAACCTAGTTGATGGACGTTTACATGTTTTCAATCTTCTGCTGTTATATATAAGACTGTGATGTTTAACCTCATATCTATACCTCATGTTTCATGCAATGTATCTTCAAGGTAAACTCCTAGAAGTGGGACTGCTGAGCAGAGGGTATATGTGTTTGTAGGTTTTATATCTATTTCAAATTGTCCCTAGATAGGGTTTACCAACCTGCACACCCACCAGCAAAGTGGGTGACTAATAAGTGTAACTAATTCCCTCAAACTTCAACAACTGTTTTCAAACTTTGGAATTTTTGCCAACCCGACAGATGAAAACTAGTGTCTCAGTTTAGCTTCATTTGCTCCATTAAAAATTTTGAGATAAAACATATATATATAGTAAAATGTACAGCTCAAAAAAATTTACCTATGTATGCCATCACCCAAATAAACTGTATAACCATCACCCAAATAAAGATCTGACTCTTCCTAGCACCTCAGAAGCCTCCTTCTTGTCCCTTCCCAATCAGTACCTCTCCCAACCTTCACCCTCTGAGAGTTAATTATTCTCCTATTGGTATAGATAACTTTTAGTATTCTTGAACTTTACATACATGAAATGATAGAATATATACTTAGTGTACCTGCTGTGTCCAGATTCTTTTTTTTTTTAAGAGCACTTTGAGGTCCCAGCAAAGCTGAGGAGAAGGTACGGAGATTCCCTACATACCCTCTGCCCCCACACATTCATAGCCTCCCCCACTATCAACATCCTACACCAGATTTGTACATTTGTAACAACTGATAAACCTACTTTGACACATTATTATCATCCAAAGTCCATAGTTTACCTTGGGGCTCACTCTTGGTGTTGCACACTCTCTGGGTTTGGACTACGGTATAATGACATGTGTATCCATCATTATAATAGCATACTGAGCACTTTCACTGCCCTAAACATTTTCTCTGTTCTGCTTATTCATCCCTCCATTCCCTCCACCCACCGGCAACCACTGATCTTTTTATTGTCTGCACAGTTTTGCGTTTTCCAGAATGACATAAAGTTGAAATCATACAGTATGTATGTAGCATTTTCAGAATGGCTTCTTTCACTTCGCAATATGCATTTAAGGTTCCTCCATGTCTTTTCATGGCTTGATACCTCATTTAATTTTGGTGCTGTGTCTGGATTGTTTCCATCAACATTATGTCTGTGAGATGAATTCAATGTTGTGAAAGTAATGGAGTTTGGTTTTTTACCACTATATAGTATTCCATTGTATAAATATATCTGTAATTATTTATCCTTTCTATTGTTGATGGGCGTTTGGATTGCTTCCAGGTTTTTTTTTAAGATTTTATTTTTTTTAGAGTAGCTTTAGGTTCACATTGTTTCTGTTGTTTTTTTTTTTTCTCATCAAACTTTATTTTAATGGGTCTCAAAATTCTGTGACAGGTTTTTCGTCAAGTTGTTTCCATTAAAAAAGTACTGATTTTTAAAATTAATGACTTAAAACTGCCACACACAAAAGAACAAATGGTCCACAAAACATTCTCCCTTCCAAAGGTTTCACGGTGCATTGTTATCATTAACTTGTCTTTTACTATTAAATGTAAATGGCCAATTGAGACAAACAGTCCTCAGATCATTCTTCCACCACTGATTAAGGAGGGTGGCAAGTATTGGGGATAATATTCATTTAGCCTTCTGGGCTTCCTGGGTGGACTTGGTGACCTTGCCAGCTCCATCTGCCTTCTTGTCCACTGCTCTGATGACACCCACAGCAACTGTCTGTCTCATGTCGTGGACAGCAAAATGGCCCAGAGGAGGATAGTCAGAGAAGTTCTCAACACACATGGGCTTGCCAGGAACCACATCAACATTGTTTCTATTTTTTTATTGTAATAAATAATGCTACTATGAAAATTCTTATACATGTCTTTTAGCAGAGACACACACTCATTTCTCTTGGCTATATACTTGGAGTGGAGTTACTGTATCTACCTTTGGTAGATACTATTCAACAGTTTACTAAAGAATTAGTCTAATTTCCACACCATCCAGCAGTGCATCATAGATAGTTCCAATCACTAGACATCCTCACCAACACTTAGTATTGTCAGTCTTTTAAACCTCATAAGTATTTAGTGGTATCTCATAAGGTTTTTTTTTATTTTAAAATTTTGAAGTAATTTTTAATTTACAGAAATGTTGTAAGGAGCATACAAAGAACTTCTATATACCCTTTAACCAGATTTACCAATGAACATTTTACCACACTTTCTTTATCATTCTCTCTCTGTCTCCCTTTCTATCTACCTATCTGTCTGTATATATCTATATATCCATATCTATAATATAAATGGTTAGGATTTTATATATATATATATGTATAAATATATTTATATATTATTTCATATATATTTATCTTACATAACCACTATTTATATGTCAAAATCAGGAAATTTACTTCTATCTAATCTATAGAAGTAAATTAAAATGTTTCTAATTTCTAGTTGTCCCAACAATGTACATTATAGAAAACAGGTTTTTTTTCTGTCCAGGATCCAGTCTAGGATCACACATTACATTTAGCTGTTATGTGTCCTTGGTATTTTTCAATCTAGAAGAGTTCTGCAGTTTTAAGTCTAAATGACCTTAACATTTTTGGATAGGGTAGTTATTCCATAGAATGTCCCACAGTTTGGGTTTCTCTGATTCTTGCCTAAGTCATTATTACTATGATTTCTGTCAAATGATGACTTTTCATTGTAGTTTTTAAAAATTATTTTTTACCTTGGTAAAATACATGTAACACAAAATTTGTCATTTTAACCATTTTAAAGTGTAGAAGTCAGTGGCATTAATTGCATTCATATGTTGTGCGACCATCACCACTATTCCCAAAATGTTTTCATCACCTCAAAAAGAAAGTCTATAACCACTAAACAGTAACTCCCCATTCCTACCTCCCCTAACCTCTGGTAACCTTTAATCTATTTTTGTGAATTTGTCTATTCTAGATATTTCATATAAGTGGAATCATGCAATATTTATCCTTTCATGTCTGGATCATTTCACCAAGCATATTGTTTTCAAGGTTACTCCATGTTGTAGCATTATTTGATTTGTATTCCCATTATCACTAATGATGTCGACCATCTTTTCACGTGCTTATTGGCCATTCGTGTATCTTCTTTGGACAAACGTCTCTTCAAGTCCTCTGCCTATTTTCTAATTGGGTTGTTTGGTCTCCCTGTTTGTTTTTGAGTTTTAGGAGTTCTTTGCTTTTTGAGGGGCTGCGATTAGGTTTATTTATTTGATAGAGGTACTGGGGATTAAACCCAGGACCTCATGCATGTTAAGCACACGCTCTACCACTGAGCTATACCCTCCCCCTCTAGGAGTTCTTTACATATCACAGATACTAAACACTCATATGACTTGCAAATATTTTCTCCCTTTCTATGGGTTGTCTTTTAACTTTCTTAATAAAGTCCTTTGATGTACAAAAGTTAAATTTTAATGAAGTCCAGTTTATTTCTTTCGCTGCTCATGCTTTGGTTATCATTTCTAAGAATCCATTGCCAAAGCCAATGTCATGAAGCTTTTATCCTATGTTTTCTTCTAAGAGATTTATGGTTTTAGCTTTTCTGATTAGGTTGTTGATCCATTTTGAGTTAATTTTTGTATATTGTGTGAGGTAGGGGTCCACTTTCATTCTTTTGCATGTGGAAATCCAGTCACCCCAGCACCATTTGTTGGAGACTGTTCTTTCCTGTTAAATGGACTTGATATCCTTGTCAAAATTGATTAGCTATATATACATTTGTCACTTTATCTCTGGACTCTCAGTTATATTCTGTTGATCTATATGTCTGTCTTTATGCCAATAGAACACTGTTCTCATTACTATAGCTTACTGTAGTAAATTTTGAAATTGGGAAGTTTGAGTCCTCCAACTTTGTTCTTTTTCCCCAAGATTATTTTGGCTCTCGTTGCAATTCCATGTGAATTTGTGGATTGGCTTTTCCATTTCTGTAAAAAAGCTGGAATTTTTATAGAGATTGCATTAAATCTATTGATCAATTGCTTTGTATAGTAGTGACCTCATAATATTAAGTCTTCTTACCCATGAACATGGGATGTCTTCCATTTGTTTACATTTTTAATTTCTTTCAGCAATAGTTTGTAGTTTTCGGTGTACAAGTCTTTCACCTCCTGTTTAAATTTATTCCTACTTATTTTATTCTTTTAATGATATTACAAACAGAATTGCCTTCTTAATTTCCTTTTCAGATTGTTCATTGCTGGTATACAAAAACACAATGGGGTTTCATGTATTGATCTTGTACCTACAAGTTTGCCGAATTCATTTATTAGCTTAGGGTCTTTCTTATGAATTCTTTAGGGTTTTCTATATATAGGATCATGTCATCTGCGTATAGCGATCATGTTACTTCTTCCTTTCTAATTTGGATGCCTTTTATTTCTTTTTCTTTTCTAATTCTCTGACTAGAATTTCCAGTATCTCATTGTAGTTTTAATTAGTATTATCGTAATTATTGATTATGTCCACAACCTTTTCATGTTTGTTAACCATTTGGATGTCTTTCTTTGCAAAATGCCAGCTTATGTCTTTTGTCCATTTTTCAAATGAGTTGACTGTCTTTTACCTATCTATATCACTATTTATATATCTTGTGATACACATCTTTTGTCAGATATGTGTATTACAAGTATTTTCTCCCAGTCCATGGCTTGTGTTTTACTCTCTTAATGGTGTCTTTTAATGGACAGTTCTCAATTTTAATGAAGTCCAATTCACCCATCATCCCATCATGACTTCTGTATGTATTTAAGAAATCTTTGTGTATCCCACTTCACTAATTTTTTTAATATTAATTTCAGGAACTCACATTTATCTCTATTTGTCTTAAATCTTTTTTAGAATAAGGCGTAGGCATGTAAATAAGTACACTTTTCATTATTAAATATCTTCTTGTTTAGTTCATTCTCTTACCTCACTAAGAACTTTTTCGGTGCAGTCTCATAATCCAGTCTATTAGTTAGTAATCGCATCTTTATATTTTCTGTAGATTTTACACTTGATCCTAGCCAAAAGGCTGAGATTTTATAAGCATGCCTTTTTAGTCTTCACCCAAATCCTTTCTTTAATTCATCATTCTGTCAGAGGTACGGAAGTTTCTCCATTGTCACAACCCAAAAGCCACTCAGGATTATGAGGTGTTTGGTTGTTTTTGATTTAATGGGGGAACTTTCTGCAGCACTGTGACTCTTTTTAATTTTTTCTTGATTATAGGGCCTTATTCTTCAATTCTTATTAATGATAACTAGCCTCTCCCCCTCTAAAAATTTTTGCTATTTGTAACCTCAGTTGCCTTCTGCATAGGGTGGATTTTGACAAATGGAAGGTCCTTTGTTCTAGAAATCAACTAGGTAGGGACAGGATCAGGAAAGAGCTCGATTTCTCCAGAGAAGAGGAGACTATTAAAGAGAATGAAGTAGATTTCCATGTTTTGATTTGGGAAAAAATGGCCATGATATAAACGTTAATTGAGCAAGAACCAAAAAAATTGTAAAACATAATCTCATTTTTGTTAAAAGCCTAAGGAAAGCAACCAACCAAAGACATAAACTGTAGATATGTTTCTGTATTTTGAGAAAGTAGAGAACTATATACAACAAATTAGTGACACTGTTGACTCAGATGATTGGATGGGATGAAAGGAAAAGAGAGGGTTCACTTCTCCCTACTTCAATGTTGGAATTGTTATAATGAGTTTTTATTGATTAGATAGGTGTGAGTCATTAAGTTCATAAAGGATTTGGGAAATTTAGTTGTCTGAGAGGGAAGTTTAGGAAGATTAAAGGTGTGGAGTGGATTGGAATCCATTGTAATTCCTAAGGATATACACACACACATATATATGTATATATACACACACACATTTCTATGTGTCTATATATATATACAAATTCCAAAAACATTTCTAAGGGAAAGATCAAAAGGCTTTTAGTAACTGAATATGGGATAAAAAAGAATGAATGTCAGAAACAATAAGCTTCTGCTCTTGGGATTGTTGGGGCAAATGCCAATACTAACACAGATAAAGCAGGGCTGTGTAGAGCTTTCAGAAGCCTTTCCAGTAATGAATCAGTGAGCAATTCTAATGACTTGGTGTGCACAAGTAAGCCCATGCATTTTCTTTTCTTTTCTTTCTTCTTTTTTTTTTTTTTTTTTTTTTTTTTTTGCAACGTCTGGCTGAAAACTGCACTGCACGAGCACATATACTTGCTTGCGTGATGCACTCCTAGCTCCAGAAGCTGGCTCTATACCATCTGATGACATTTGCTCTGGGACTGCTTAAGGGTTAAGGAATCCACTCCCTGGCCCTGCACTGTCAATTCGTAGCCAGGCTTCGGGTTTCCCTAAGCCACCCAAGAACAGTGCCCTGGTTCCCGCACCCACCCTAGCTTCAGAAAGAGGCAGGAAAGCAGGGCGGAGGCTGGCGCCGCGCATGCGCATCAATGCACGCAGGCGCAGCCTATCTCCTTCCTGATCACCTAGCACTCCCACCCCACCTCCGGGAAGTCGTTCCATCCCGCCCTCCGAGAGCAAAGGAGGGATACGATTGGGCACTCTGGTTGTCCATCAGACCAGTGTCTCTTCTGCTCAATACCATTGGCAGCCGGGGAAAAGGCTGGCGGGCCGACGTCGGCCTCCACCTTCGAGACTCAGCGCCACCGCGGAAGCCGCTATTGGCGGAGGCCAGGGACCGCGACTGCTCACTTCCGGCGCGGGCCTCCACGATTCCTCCCCCTCCCCCGCCGTCTCCCTCAGCCTTCCCACCCCCCGCTCTTCCACCATGGCCGCCTCTGTGTGGTGTAGGGAGAAGCTGGTCCTCCGTGTCCTCCTATAGCGCTTACTGCCTCACCCTCACCCCCTGGGGGCCGGATCCAAAGGAACCTCGCTCCCCAACCCTTGGGGCACCAGCCAGGAAGGTTTCCTATCCCCCTGCTTCAGGGGCAGGACTCTTCTTTCCCCCACCTCCTGAGGCAGAAACTTAGGGTTTTCCCTGCTTCTCTTAGTGTCAGAAGCCAGAAAGGGCCCCCTTTGGACTTTTCAGGGGCAGAAGCCTCTCCTACCCTTCCCGTAGGGGCGCAGACCGTCACCCCAGCATACTGAGACGCTAACGGCGTTTCCTCAGTACTGCCACTCCAGAGGCAGGAACTAGAGGCCCGTCAGCCTTCGCCTCCTGCACAGGAGCGGACTTTCGGAGAAGAGGGAGGAGTGGAGAGGCCAGGGACCCTTTCCCTTCCCTCCCCCACTTGTTCCTCTTGCCCTCCCCAGTGCCTGGCAATCCCGAGTTCCTCATTTCTAGGACTTCTCACCTGTCCACTCCCTGGCCTTTTCCCGTCTCCTGGCTGCAGCCATGGAGTTACAGAAGGGAAAGGGGCAGCTGCAGCAGCTGCTTCGGGAGCAGCGGGAGGTGGAGGAGGAGCGGGAGCAGGAGCCCCAGGAGGGGGGAGGCTGCTACTTTCAACCAGTTTGGATGCCAAGGATGAGTTAGAGGAGGTAGGTGTGAGGGTGGGGAAGGGAGTTAAGAAATGGGGTTGAGGAGGGATACTGGAGCGGATATGGGGTGGGGTGGGGGGAGGCCTTCAAGTTTTTTCTAAGGCACCACGAACACTGCTCCAGACTTCCTGCTCCTGAAGGAAGAAGTGTGGTCAACTTCCTGGGCAGGTTGTCATAGTAACAGCAGCCACTAGTATGAAAATGGGTGGGGGGATACTGAGGAAGAAGGGATGCAGCATCCAGATCTATCGCCACAGCTATTCTTAATATTTACCCTGTTTCATTCTTAGGTCATACATTGAGTTGGGAAGTAATATATGTGTGTGTAGGTGTCTGGGGGGCTGATAGGAGCTTACAGTAGACCTTGGGCCCTCCTGTTAGATAGTATTGGTTTCAATGTAGACACAGTCAATTGCCAGTGATGTTAACTGAGTGTTTAGAATGAGTGAAGACTTAAGGAAAAATGAGTTGTGTTTAGTTAGGTAGCATCAACTACAGCAGTGGGGTGAAGGATGAATGGACCTAGGGGCTCTCCTTCAGAACCAGATAGCACACACAGGGTAAGGGGTGAATGGACCTGGGGCTTTCCTTCAGAACCAGATAGCACACACGCAAAGGAGAAAGTACATAGATGTTGAGGAAGAGGGTAGGGTGAGGCGATGCAGTGGGCCTCAATGGGGATTTTAGACTACTGCATAGTTGACCCTCCCCTCCCCTACTGATTCCTCTTACTGTGTCCCTGACAACCCAGAGTTGATTATAAATCCCTTTCCACTGCTCTACATGAAGAGACATACTTAGGAATATGAGACCCAGAAGCGGGACATGATTGCTGAAGTGTTCATAAGACCTAATACGTTCAACTCAGTGGTTATCCAGGGACAGGACAAGTAAATTAATAGGCTCTGATTCTTCACTGCCATTTCCCTGCTTCTAACTTTGTCACTGTTCTTTAACAGGTATTAGAGGGCAGGCAGGCAGATAGGTGGAATTCATGGTTTAGATTTGAAAAAATGTTGGTTCAGATACAAGGTGATGGAACATAGGGGCAAAAATGAACTTAGTGAATCGAGAAGTGGCTGGAAAGCAACTTTGTGGATTATCCATCCGCAGATGTCTGCTTGGAGATTGGCTTCCCATCATACTCCCCTGTAATTCTGTGGGTATTTAGATAAATCAGAGTTTGTTTTCTGCTGTTGTTTTTATCAGCTAAGGTAGGCATAATTAGGAACATAAACAATGCTTCTAAAAGTAATGTATTCCCCAAACAAATTTAAATGGCTTTGCCAGGGTTGCCTGGCAATTTAAATTACCCACTTTTTTAGAAATGGCCACTGTCGTTGTCAGAGCATTTATTGAACCTTGTGTTCTAGCCCTGGAAGTCTAGAATTGCAGCAAGAAAATGGTCAACTACCTTTGATCCCTACGCCAGCTTGGGTGGAGGGGAGAAGACCCCAAGGGTTGGTGAAACTCTGTTTATTCCCCACCCTGGTTGCTAGAGGGGTCATCCTGCTATCGTTGGCACCACAGAATAATACAGCATCCTGTTCTTCTGAGTGATGACATGTTTGCTAGTAAACGAAATGATACGGCAGAAGGGGACCACAAAAGAGAGGAAGCATTTATTTTCTTGCTTTTTTGGACTGTCTGATAGTGAACTTTCAACTGTTTCCAGAGAGAAGTGGGGAGGAAGGGTCACCTTTTCTTTCCTGATATCCTTTGTGGTGCAGATGTTTCCCAGCATGTCTCGGGCTCCCCCCTTCCCTTCTTTGCCCTTTGTCCTTTGCATTTGAGTTTTCCAGCAAGCCTTGCCACTGTTTTTAACCCCATGTGTGTGGTTCCCACTAAACCGAGTGTCTCTAAGGGCAAGACTTGCTTTTTCCTTTGCATCTCCCCACAGATCTCGGTACACAGAAGTTATCAAACCCTTGTGTTTGTTGATCTCTGCTTGTTTAGGTTTGGTTATTTTCCAGCATAGGTCTACCTGTTGCCCAGGAACACAGTGGTAGCTTCCTGACCGTATATATTTACTGTGTGCCAAGTCTGATAGGAAAATAGGATGAGGGAGACCCAAGGTGTGCCTTCCAGAGCTTATCATCTGAAGACTGAGTTAACACACACGGAAGGTTAAAATGAAACAAAACAAAAACAAAACAACCCGGTTAGGTAGAGAAGAGACTGGGGTCATTACAGCTGGGTGTGTTGAGGAAAGGCCCTTTAGAGGCTTGGAGTCTGAAGCCCTGGTGTAGAGTGTCCCAGGCAGGGACAGGGACTCTTCTGCATGCCCAAGGGAGCATTTGTTGGATCCTTTCTGCTCTTTGGCCCTGTTCCTCTCTTTGAAGGGGGAATTCTTGCCCATCCCCATCCAGATTTGGGGAATGAGATAAAAATAGTGCCAAAGACTGGAGGCGCTTTGAACACGTAGCTCCTAGTCTCATGAGCCTTCAGTGGCTCCCGGTCATTCCTCTGTGGAGAAGGACCCGGTCCATTTTGAAGTCAGGCTAAAAATAGGAGCGGTGGCCCAAACAAGTTAGAACTTTCTCTTAAGCTATGGACAGGTTTCAGGGTTGCATTTGGTTAGAGGCATGTCCCTTGCAGGTTTTCTCCAAGGAATAACTCCCATCTGGTCTGCGAGGGTTCTCCAGGGAATGGGCATTGAGTCATTTCTCCTTTTTCCCCCTTATATCCTCATTTCACATACAAATGACTCTTGGTTGTAGAATCCTTGGAACCCAGGTTGTTCAGTAACTCTTTACGAATGTGGGTCTTTGGGGGTTTTGTAGGTCAGACCATATCTTCTTTTCCTGAAGCTGATGGAGTTTAGTCCCTCAAGGCCACTGACTTCCTATAAGGGGGCAGTATTTAATATATAGCTTTTACCAAACTGTATGTTCTTCTGATGGAGGCAGGGGAAACTAAAAGGTTAGACAGTCTTCTGACTTCAGTCTCCAGCTTCAGGTATATATTTGCAAACTGGAAGGCCTCCCCCTTCTCTGCCCCAACTCCATCTGCCGCTGCTGCCGTGGAAACCACGGTCAGGTGGTCTTAGTAGTAGAAAAATTATTTCAGAAACTCCTAGAGATGGTAAATATTTACTCCGATCTCTGAGGTGCTGTCATGGAGGGCTTACTCTGAACAGAGTCATTCTGCCAGCAGTTGTTGGCAACTTCATGTATGATTCCATCTTTACTCAGGGCCGCTGGAGACTGGTGGGGAGGTGCGTACTGCTACTTCATTGTAGGGATCTGGCTTCCTGCAGCCCTCTGTGAGGGGATGTGGTCCTTCAGTCACTCTGATTTGTTATTAGTTCTCCCATCTCTGTTTGGAAAAGTAATTTCTGTAGTTCAGGAAGCGCAGCATCTTTCTACTTCTGTTGCCTGGAAAGGACTGGCCCTCACAGTGCTCTCCTCATTGCTTTTATCCACGCATCCAAATTCTGGACTCTCCCACTTTCTACATCCTTAGCTGGGCCTCCCTGTTCCAAGAGGCCACTTTTCTCTCTTCACTGGGCAGTGACCCACAGAATTGACTCAGGCGTCTGAGTGGAGCTTAGAGTATCGAGGAGGGGCCTAGAGAAACCTGGTTCAGTCCAAGCTCTCTGTGTGTTACATCACAGCCAGAAACTAGACCAGCTCATAGGGCTGCATATCCAGCTTGCGCAAGGATCTTCTTGGTGTGGGGTCCATCTGTCGGGCCTCCTCTCCTCTCCCATACTCTTTCCTCTTCTCCTAGAAGGCAAAAACAGGAGAGAAATCTTTTCAGCCTGATTAGGGACTTAGCCATGCCCCGTGGTAGGAGGCTCCGTTTTCAGGAGTCTTTTGAAGAGATGCCATTAGAAATAGTGGCAGGGGGCTTGGGGGGTGATCTGGTCCTCTTGGATTTAGTTGTGTGATTGTTGAGCTTTTTCACACGTGGCGTAGAGACTAACTCAGCTGAGGCTAGGTGCTAGGTGCTGTCACATACGGTGTCTTGTTTAATCCTCAGAGCGACCTTGTGATACTGGCTTTATCCGAAAACCAGGATAAAGGATTAAGTTCTAGTAAGTTAAGTAGTGAGTGGAGTAACTCACCTAAGATTAGCCCAAGGCAAGCAAGTGGTGGAAGGATCCTTCTGCCGTGCTTGTCAGCTGGCTTGTCAGCTGGCTGCTCTTCTGACTTACCTTGCGTCGGTGTGGGCTCAGCAGAGGTTTCTTCCCTTGAGCGGGAAGTAACACCTAGGGTTTAGGGTGCCGCGGCTTGTTCACCGTCTCCCTCCACTCTGAAAAGCTGGTTAACCCGGGCTGGCTGAGCAGGGCCCCCCAGAGCTCCCTGGCAAGAACAGTCAATTTAGCAGCTGGGGGAACTGGTGCTCTGTCACTGATGACTGTCTTAGGTGGAGAGGGATAAGATTTAAAAAGAGAAAATCCAACCTGAGGCTTTTTTCTTCCCTTACCATGTAGGAGCTGGCCTAGGTAATGATGGGAGATTTGTGGGAGAGGCGGGTTGGGAGATTTACACCTCAGCTTTCATGTGATCTCACAGTTCCTCTTCTCAAGTATGCAGGAGCTGTTAATTATGGCTGAGCATGCTGATCTGACCTAATTTGGAGGATGACCTGATGTTGAATATTGTCAAACCTGGGTGGCTTTGGGCCTAATTTAGGTTGAATTTTTGTGGTTATAGGAGCTCCTTGCCCTAACACTCAGTCCTCCACTCTTAAATGTGGATGGATGTAGGCAACCTCAGAATGACGGTCTAAGGAGAAACATGGTTGTCTTTTCTTCCCAGACCTCTTTCCTGTTCTTATTTGTCAGTTCTTCACAATGCTGCAGTAGTTCTCAACAAGATGCTTTGCCATGACCTTTCGGATGGGGAAAGTCACTCGCCTTTGTCCCTGTTTTAGCATCCATTGATGATATCTGCCTGAATCAGTTATTACTCCTGTCATTCCTTCTGAATTTATTAGTGGGCATTCCACCATAAGGAAGAGCTTTCTCTTCTTTGTTTACTATGTATGTATGTATGTATCTGGCTTATCAGCATGGATTCTTAAGTTTATTCAGTGATTTATAATCTTAAGCCTCCTTTAATACATGGGTTTCCCCCTTCCTACTTTTTCCCCTGCAATTTAAATGCTAAGCCAGGAAACCTGTCATGGTTTATATGTTCTGGATTTTGCTGATAATATCCCCATGGTGACTTGTAAACTACTAGTTAGGTCTAGAGACATGATGAGATTTAAATTTCAGAAAACTTTTTGGGGGCCAGAAATGCTTCATAGGTGGTGGTGTGACACCCTCTAAATGCTTTCTCACCCCTTTGCAGAGGTTGGAAAGGTGTATGAGCATCGTGACATCCATGACTGCTGGTGTCTCAGAGAGAGAGGCCAATGACGCCCTCAATGCCTACGTGAGTATGGTGCTCTCCTCACTCCCGTCTCTGCTTCTCTGAAAGCTCTGAGACAGGATCAGAGAGGTGGAAGGGTTTCAATGGCTAAGAATTGGGGGACTGATGCTCATTTCTTAGTTCCCCTAAATCCGGCTTCCCAACTCCTTTTTTTTCTTTCTTAATGGAGCCCCAGGTCTTGGAGCCTTCAGTAACAGCTTTAAAAAATAACTCACAGTCTGTAGTGACTTTTTTCTTCGCAAGTCATTCTCACATATTTGACCTTTTACATTTCTTAATCAACCTGTGAGGTTGAAAGAGTTCAAAATAGTGCATGTAGAGGATTCAGAGTAATTCCTGGCACAAAGTGAATGTTCTGTATTTCCCACTTATTATGTTATTCTTATTATCATCACCTTACAAATACCAGGGATTCATTGGTTTGCCCAAGATCTTGTCTTGGCAGGTGTGCTTTTTACTCCATGAATAACTCTTTGCAGCTCCCTCTCTACTGAAGGCTGTTAAGATCTGGTAAAAGTGTGGAAGAGGATTTTTTTCTCCCCTCTTTTATACGCTCTTTTTATTTTCTGCTTCTGGCCTCCATCCAGCCCTGGGGAGAGCAGTATGGGTGTTTCCCTTCAGCAGCGGAGGCCCCATCACTTTGAGGAGAAGGAAGTCATCAGATTGAAGAGTTGATGATTCTCCTTTGCAGGTTACTCGAGAGTCCCAAGTTTTCTGGGAGCAGCTGTGCTCCAGAGCTTTCCTCCTGTGAGTGACAACTAGTTTTTTCCTCCCTCATTTCTCAGGTATGCAAAGGCCCCCCCCAGCATGAGGAAATCTGCCTGGGTCTCTTCACTCTTGTCCTCACTGAACCTGCCCAAGCCCAGAAGGTAAGGCTCCCTACTCTGGACCCACATTCCTTTCTCAAATGTGATCTGGGAATACGGTGGAACTATGGTTTAACTGGCATAGGACCAGACCCTTTGACCAGAGCTGGATCATCTTGTTCTCCAAATATAGCTACAGCTCCCTTTTTTACTCTCTGGCCATCCTCTGACTAAAGTCCTTTCTGTTTCTCTAGATTCTAAAGCTAAAAGGCAGTTGTGACAGAGAAAAGGCATTTAAAGGGTTTTAAATTTTTTTTTAATTTTTAAATTTTTTTTTTAGTGGGGAAGGTAATTAGGTTTATTTATTTTTAGAGGAGGTACTAGGGGATTGAACCCAGGACTTCGTGCATGCTAAGCATGTGCTCTACCACTTGAGCTACACCCTCCCCCTTAAAGAGCTTTAAGTTTTAGATTTATGAGTCAAGGCTAGAAGAGTTGGGATTTAATCCAGAGGAGAGAGGAGCACAACTGTAAGCACGTCTGTTGAGAGTTCGTATCCAGAAGAGTGTGACCCGTAGTTTGCAGGTTGTATCACTGCAGGTGAACAGAAAGCCGGTTTGACATTGCAGCAAGGAGGGTTTAAATTAGACAGCTTAACGTTAGGTGATTGATGCAGTAACAGCGTAGTGACTGAGAGAACACTGCAGTACACTGGAGTCTGACTTCCTGGGGAATACTGTATGAAAACTCGTCTGAGGTTCTTCATAAACAGAAGGCTCTCCTTTATGTAGAATAGTCTAAGCAGGGTCCTTCCTTGAGGGGAGGGACTGAGCAGGATGATCTCTTTGAATTCCATTCTTTTTATAATAAAGTAGCAAAATTCTATCTTTTACCTCTCCGGATTTCCACTTTCTGTGTCCTTTGAGTCTTGGCATGATGGTTTAGAAGCATACGTCTGGTATCTGGCATTACCTGCATGACTAACAGAGAAGCACTTAGAGCCGGGGAATTCAGTATTCTCCTCGGCCTTTCCTTGAACAAAGAGAGTGTGGAAGGAGACAAACATGCTCTGTGCCCAGCATTGTGTTTGGCTCTAACCAGACAAGATCTCATTTAATCCTTTCAAAAAGCCATGTAAAATTTGTGGTTTTGTTCCTTTCCCCCAGATTGCTCCCAATATACCTATAAGGCAACTGGAGTTCAGAGACTTTGTCATTTGTTCAAGGAGAACCGAAGGAAAATCATTCTTAGGGACAAGGACAGGACGCCCATGGCCCTCTGGCCTGGCTCTTGAACTAACCGCAGGGGTAGGATTTATGGGCACGGCAACCTGATGTGTTTGTACTCTGGTGCCACTTGGAGTAGGTTCTGGGGTGAGGGACAGTGGTAGAGCAGCAGGTATTCACAAGTCCTTGATCTCCCAGGCCATTTCTGAGCTGGGACCTTGTCAAGTTAAATTGGCATTTTATTTTCATACTGGATTTATCGTCATCAAGATCTTTGAAGACGAATGAATGTCTCCAGTTTGGTGGCATTAAACAGAATGTGAGCCAGCCCAGCCCTTCTATTTTAAAGAAAGTGTTGGCAAAGATGGGGGTGAAGGGTTGGGGGTTAAGGTTTAGTTTTCTTTTGTGTGGGTTTTTATAAATACAACTAAAATCTCATTTAGTCATCTCAGTGTAGATTCGTCTTGCCCACTGGTTTTATTTGTATCTCAGTGGGATCTGAATCAGCTAGGGTAAATCAGTAAACCTCAGTGAAGGGGGCAGGGTGTCTGATGTTTCCAGCTCTTTGTCTGGTCTGGCAGTGAGAGGCCACAGAATTGTGCATTATAAATGCTTATTATGTCATGAATTTGGCCCTCCGGGTATGACAGGGACTAGGGCACCTTGTCTTCCTTTTGCTCTATGACAGCCCCGTGAGGGTGGCCCAGGCCCTCGCCTTGGGTCTCATAGCTGGTTAATAGCCTCAGCAGGATTTTGTTCACATGCTAAAGGTTTCCAAGTAAACCCCCTACCTGGGAGCCTCCTAGGCTGCAGGCCCCCATGTCAGGCCTCTTCAGACACAGTGGGTAGGGATGCAGAATTAGGAGGGTACAGGTTTGGGCAAGTGAGGAACTGTCAGGTAGTGGCTCATTCAGAGACCCTGAGCCAGGTCAGAGGATGGGGGAAGAATTAGTGACCTATCTCTGTAGTTCTTTATCCTTCTCCCTGAAAGGTAATTATCTTGTGCAGTACTTTCTGGCCTGCAGAGGGTTTTTAGGTGGGAGTAACTGATGAGGATTGACCCTAATGCATTGTTTTAGGCTTCAGCTTAAAACAAGGGGAGTGTTTTCTAAGGGTTTATTTGGGGTTAAGTCTGTCTCTGGAACAGAAACCTCAGGGTAAATTGGAGATTCAGTTGTTCCTGCATTTCCACAGGCTGAGAGATGGGAGATGGGGATGGTGGAGAAGGTGGTAGTGGAAACTGAGTCTTGAACACATAGGAAACGTGCTCTGGGAAAGCATGAGCTGAGGAGCCCGTGTCAGTGCCAGCAGGCTGGTTCAGAGAGTGAGGGCCAGCTCTCTGGGACTTCTTAGTGGGCGGAGCTAACGAGAACTCAGCTGAGGGAAAAGCAGGTCAGGTACTGGTGGAGAGTGAAATATGCGGGGGGTGGATTTTGCTCTAGTTCTGCCTTTTTAACTTGCACCTGCCCTCTTGGCAGCTTTTGTGTTTATATTCTGTAGATTTATTTCCTATTTGATGTCTGAACTGAATAGCTGGGAGCAGCCCGCTGGGGCCTGTGCTGGCTCTAGCAGTCAGTAGATACAGGTAATAGGAAAGGGTTTAAGTCAATGCCAAGGTCCCTTTTCATCAGAGGGTCACGGATCCAGGCTCTGGCAGAAAGAAAGCTGGGGACTATGAGGGCCTAGGCTGGGATGTCACTACTCCCAACACAGTCAGACAGGTGTGCTGCCTCATCGCTGTCCTGTCACTTTTTTTTGAGGCCCTCTGCTTCTCTTTTCTCTCCCCCGCTGAGTTTTCTTCCATCTCCTTATCTTCCAGGCCAGTCAGCAAACTGGCACAGAGGTTGGAGAGACAACTGGCAGCATCAGGAATATGATATTCCTGGTACCCAGCTGCCATGTGTTACCAGCAGCTGTGGTCCGTAAGGTCCCAGAAGGAGCATGGAGCGTGGAATGAGGCAGACGAATCTGCTGCCTTCATTGGACCCTGTGTCTCCTGAGGGGCTTGTCCCTTCCTTGTCCCAGGTCTCTTCTGCATTTCTGGGATTTCTGCTTTCGTTTGAACAGACAGGGATCCTCTCTAATTAGCAGTGTCTCTATCTTTGGCCTGACATAAGTTTCTTTCTTCCTTTGCCTCCCTCATGCTCTGCCCATTCTGTGACTCACTCCTCTGGGGGAGGCTCCAGGGCTGAACCATCAGCATCCAGTGACCGGCCCATTGGCAGTAGTTCACTCGGTTCCTTATCTCTCTCTTGTTTCCTTGCTTGTACTTTTGATCTCCCAGTCCTCCCCCAAGATGGAGTCAGAGGATAATCAAATTCTCCTTTGAGTATGAAAACTTTGTAGCACGTGGGGGAATCTCTAAATGTCAGTATTTCCATTAGAGCAGTTGTTCTGCCTTAAGGACAACAGAGGAAGCAGAAGTAGCAATAACTGATCTCTTCGGAGTCCCTAGTCACACCAAGGCCAGGGCGCACCTGGTCTTGAGGAGTACTTCTCTTAGGATGAATGCGCTTGGAAATGTAGCCGTCTCAAAGCCACCAGACACTCTTACCTCCGTCTCCACCAGCCTCTTCTCCTCTTAGTTGTTTCTGATGATGCTCTAGGGGTGGTTAAGAGCATGGAATCTAGAATTGGACGGCCTGGACTTGAATCTTCCTCTTATCTCTGGTGTGATCTGGGACAAATTCCTTTAACTTCTCTGTGCCTGTTTCCTCATCTGTAAACACAGAGATGATAATAAATAGCATCTATTTCAGAGGGCGGTTATGTGATTCAGATGCAGTAACATGTATGGTGTGAAGTTGGTGCGCAGTGCCGCTGCACACTGACCTGCTACAGCTGCCGTGATTGTTGATGCTGGCCTTGCTGCTGACCTTCTGAGGCCGTGCGATGTTACCTACCTGATTGTTACCCTTAGTGCTGAGACCCTGACAGCATGGAACTCAGCAGGCTAAGGAGGTTGCTAATGAGGTCCAGGAGTGTGGTCTCTTTAGAGAGACGGAGTGAGAAAAGCTCTAGGGGGAATGGAGACGAGAGGTCTCAGAGGAAACCGCATGCCCCCCCCGCCTCCCCCCGAGGTGGGTATGCCGAATGCCCCTCCTTTTTTAATACTTGGCAGAAGCAAAGGGCAGCCCAGACTAAAGAGCAATGTTTAGTTAAGGAAGTTCCTTTTGGTTCTACCCTTTCTTTCCGGGACCCTGGTCCCTGGATCCTCTTCCCTTAATACTCCTAGCCCTTTGCTTCGTCTGGCTGTGTCAATACAAGTCTAAAAATCTCTTTGAGATCCTTTCCGGCCTGTTCAACCAAACCCATTCTGCAGTGACCTTTTACTGGCAGATGAAAAGCAGATGGCCTCCACCTGGTTTTGCTCAGCTGGTAGCATCAAACAGTATGACACTTCCTAAGAAGGGAGGTAGGGGGATCGGGAGCCTTTCTAAGCAGGCTTTTGTGCCTCATTAAGAGAGGAGTTCAGTCCCTCTTCCCACCCCTGTGTGACAGAGTGAGGGGTAGGCTTGGCGGGGGAGGAGCCCTATGGAAGGGTGGCATCTAGAGTGCAAAGTCTTTCATTGCCACTCATACCCCATTGGTGGGGATTAAGTTGGAGAGGCTGAGGGGCAGGGGGCCCACAATGGTGGAGTCAGGAGCCTATGCTCAACTTGCTGGTTGCTCACAAATCTTACTTCTCACAGTGTTACCGGGACTTGGCTCTGGTGAGTCGTGACGGCATGAATATTGTCCTGAATAAAATCAACCAGATACTTATGGAGAAGTACTTGAAGTTGCAAGATACCTGCCGTACTCAGGTAAGGCCAGAAAGAAGAGAGAGCTCCAGCTCAGAGACATAACAGGGAGGAAGGGAAGGAGGAAGCGGGAGCAACTCCCCCACCCTTTGTACACCTAAATTATGTGATTCGATTAGCCCCTTTCTCAGATTCACATCTGTCTTTTCCTCTCTCCTTTAGTTGGTGTGGTTGGTGCGGGAACTAGTGAAGAGTGGGGTTCTGGGAGCTGATGGTGTTTGCATGACATTCATGAAGCAGATTGCTGGTGAGTTGGATGGCAAGAGCGTAAAGAAGAAAGGAGAGGAGCCCAGAGCCTGAATCGAGGCAATGGAAAATGATTAAGTGCCCGGGGGACTCGATTCCTGGATTGCTTAGACTCTCTCCTTCTGACACAGGCACCTTCTGGCCACATATGTTACAGAAAGAAATTGAGAAATTACAGGGGGCCTTTTGAAGCAATAAGTCGTGCCTCATTTAGGAAAACTCAAAACTTCCTGCCAAACGCAAGGCCTGATGTAGAATAGTTGGCCTCTTGTAGCCAGTCCTTCCTGGGGTTTCATGGCATATTGGATCAGGAAGAGTCTGGAAGGAATAGGGAGAGAAGTGAGGGCAAAATAATTGGTTCCCATCACACTGTGCTTTCAGAAACCCAGACATCTCTGGCCCCACCCCAGTGTTCTGAGCACTTGGGTCCAATTTGAGGGACGAACTATGTCACAGAACAGACCCTGACATTTAGGTTTTGTTATCTTCTTGGCATCGGTGACATCTGTCTGAGCCACTGAATATCCAAGAGGCCTGCCCCTTCTACCTTTTCTGTTCCCAAGATTATACGTGGTTGTTTAGAAACAGCCCTGCCTCTCTCTCACCGTTGCCCGTTGGTTCTTTGCTTCCTCTTCAGGATTTTGTATAACACTGATGCTCCTGTTGTGATGTGTATAACCCTTAATCTGTGTGACGTGTGACTCTGTGAACATTGAATTTTTTAATTAGGATCTGGGGCAAGGCAAAGCGTTGTTGTGCTGGCTATTTTTATCCACTCTCCTGGCACTTTCCTCCCTCCGTGGCACGCCCAGTCCCCACTTCTCATCCTAAGACTTTGGTCTGGCATTACTGCATATTTAATTCTGCCCAGCAAGCATGGAAGACTTTTGACACCTGGAAACAAGAAACCCTTGGCCTGTCGTGAGCCTGACACGGGCTTTGGGACATCCAGTGGCTGGGCTGCAGTTGTTACTGGCCATCCGCACTTCTCAGGCCCTGTCTGAAACATCATCCTCTCTTTCCAACCATGGGCTTTTCATATCTCCTTCCCAGACACTCCCTTTCAGGGATTGAAGTATTCCCACTCAAGCCCCTAGTCTGAGGAAAAATAGCAGTTCTGGTTTCTGGAAAAATCCAGAACCTTCCCTCCCTTTCTTTCTGGAGGCAAAGGAGGAAACTTTAAAGCCTGACAGAACAGGAGGCAGATTTTCTAGCCCTCAGAATATCAGTGGTGGGATAACAGGGATGGACCAGTAGGATGGTTAAGACGTATACTGGATAAGCCGCGGTGCTGATCAGAACCATTCTGATTCTCTTGTTTTCTTCCCCTTTGATCAGGTGGGGATGTTACAGCAAAAAATATCTGGTTGGCAGAGAGTGTTCTGGATATCCTGACGGAGCAGAGGTAGAGTCTGCCGTGAAGGGTGGGGGAAGGAGCCAGATGCAGCCACGGTGGGTGTGAGTGTGGGAAAGGGGGATGAGAGGGTCACGGGAAGACTGTTAGGTGGCCGAACAACACCCTAGATTAGAGTGGACGAGGTGGGGAGGGGGAGGCCAGTGTGCTGATGGCAAGTGAGGGACTTAATGTCATGGAGTGGCCCCAGGGATGAAGGAGTGGGAAAGAAGGTCTTTGCTGAAATATCTCGGAGCCCAGGAAAAACTCATTTCATCTGATAAGGGTTTATTTTTGATCCAGACCTCCTTGGAATGTTTATCTTTGGGGGGAGGTAGGGGAGAATGAGCTCAGCCGAGCGGGCCCAGCCAACCGCCCAGGCCTGGCAGGTAGCGCTTTCCTCCCTTCCGGGACTGTCCGTCCAACCCGTGCCCTCCTTTAGTTGAAGTGGCTCGGTGGCAGTGGGAGTGAGGAGATTGCTGAGACCGGTGAGTCCTCCAGCCGTAGACAGGGCATGAGGGGGGATGCTGGGCTTTCTGACTGATTCTTTCCCTTCCCCGTCAGAGTAAAGTACCAGAAATTTTGTGAGGGCTGTTCCATATCTGAACTTGTTGGGGGTGAGGCCTACCTCTTGTCCTGTGGCCTCAGTCTTCCTGTTGCTTGATTTCAGAGTCTCTTTCTGGGTGAGAACACCAGAGTAGTCAAATAATTGAGAGGGCTGATAGTCTCCGTATTTCCCACGGTTTAAAAGAGTGGATCTCCTCCTTTATTCACACTTGCGGAAGAGCTGGCTGTGTTCTGTGCTCTGCCCAAGCTTGAGAACCGTGTCAGGTCTGCCGTGCAGCGCCACCTAGTGCCCTGGGCCTGGGCGTGCAGCTGCAGGTGCACTTCTTCCATCGTCGTACCATCGCACAGCACAGAGGTCCTAGCGGTTTCTTACCGGGTCTCTGCCTCTCTTAGGTCGCTGTGCCTTTCTAGCTGCCTGGTCAGAGGGTTTCACTTTTTCACTTTCATCTTTCTTCCTCTTCATTACCCTGTCCCAGGATTTAGATACATCCATCACCTCTGCTAGCAATCTTCCTAAAAAGTGATTTTTCTCATTTTGTCCCTGGTGCCACAAACCTCCTGTTCCCATACCTTAAAGCAGAGTTCCCCTCACGTGGGCACAGTCTCAGTGTGCAGGTGTCAGATGACTGCCCTACCTTTTCTCCTGCCGTCTGGGAAACTCACATCCTTTGATGCAAGTGAGTCCCTAGAAGTTTGAGACACCCTCCCTCTCACTCCTTCCCAAGTGTCTCTAGGACTGTGGGGTTAAAAGGTAGCAGGTGAGGGGAGGGGATCCACCCCAGTGTCCTTGGCTGCTGCTTACATTCTGTGAAAGGAAAAGGCCAGAGTCTCTTAATTAGGTGGCTTGAGCACTTTTCCGGAATCAGGATGTTGCCTGGTTGGATTAATTAAACTCCCTGCCTTCTTCCTCTGGTTCCCTGCCTTCCAGCAGGGGTGCCAAAGCGCTTACAAACTACTTGCTTGGAGGAGACAGCTCCCCAATTTTGGCACTTTGAGCCAGCATTGGAGTTTTTAGAATCTCCCCACTGTGTCTTAATACCTCTTTTCAAGCAGCAGGAAACACACAATTCTTTCATCACCCCCTTTTCCCCAGGGAGCTTCTTAAACTCCTGGGAAAAACAGACATTGCCATCCAAAATCATGTTCCTTTTTTCAGATTATGATTTAGGGCAGATGACTCATTGTCTGGGAGTAGGATCAGTGGCTAGAAAGCGAGCCAGGGACAGGTTTGTGACGTGGTGGGCTACTAATGACAAGCTGACACAGTGTGTTCTGCAACCTCCAGGGTCCGGAAAGGGTCTTGGTAATCCCTAGAGGTCCTTGGACCTCACTTTTAGGACTGCTGACTGAGGGACACTTACAAACCTTTTTCTTCATAGTCTGGTAGAAGCTACGGTTTATCTCTGTCCCTGGTACCTCACACAGTGCTTGATAGGCACTCAATTAATGTTTAAATGAATGAGTCAACAGACGAAATTATTTTATTGGAAGCCAAGTAGTTATGTGGCAGAGAGATTGCTTTCATTCAGCACTTATCTTTATTGGGCACCTGGTAGAATGGTAGGAAGTTGTCCCCACCTTAACCAGTTGATAGTCCAAGATAGATAATGACAGCACGAGCAAGCAATTAAGGAACCAAAAACCCTACTCCCAGCACTAATCAAGCATTTCCGAGGCACTAGAGCCAAATGCGGGGGCAAATTGGGAGGGTGAGCGGGTCTCAGCAGAGTGCAGGTGCCAGTGTCTTCCCTCCCTGCAGGGAGTGGGTACTGAAGAGCAGCATCCTTATTGCCATGGCCGTTTACACATACCTCCGCCTCATCGTTGACCACCATGGGACCGCCCAGCTCCAGGCCCTGCGGCAAAAGGAGGTGGACTTCTGCATCTCACTGCTTCGGGAACGGGTGAGGACAGAAACAAGGTGGGGAAGTGAAACCCAGGATGGGACACCTCTAGGTTCTGTGCAGTACCGGGGCCCAGAGATGTGCTGGAGAGATGGAACTGGTTCGAGGTCTGTTGTTTTTTCATCACTCTCAGATGAGGGCAGAAGGGTAAACAAATCAGTGTGGAATGGTCCTGGTTCCTAGAAATGTTGCCTGTTATGCTGGCATCCTGAGGATTTTCCTGGCTAGCCTCGCGGACACTTTTGTTAGCACCACTGACATAAGCTGCCTTGTGTGCCCGCTGTGAGGCTATCCTGGCCCACCTACCCACTTGGGTAGTTGCCACGGTCAAGTGGGATTGTGAATTGTCCACTGTCAGATCTCCCAAGAGAGACAGATCCTAGAGCTAAGTTCTCTGATGCAGTAGCCACTAGCCACATGTGGCAATTTAAATTATAGTTGATTAAAATTAGAAAATTTAAAACTCAGTTCCTTAGTTGAGTTAGACACATTTCAAGTGCTCATCAGCCACATGTGGACAATGGGTGTCCTTTTTCTGGACAGAAGATATGGAGATCATTTCCATCACCATAGAATGTTCTGTTTCACTGAGCAAGTTCTGGGGTCAGGTGCCTGGGGCTCGACTTGCTAGTCCCATCCTTTTGGAATCCTGGTCTCCCTTGAGCTGGATCTAAACAATTCTGGGAGGAGAGGGCAACAGATTAATGGGAAAGCCCACAGGGCTTTTGCAGTTTCCAGTAACCTCTCATCCTTAATATCAGCCCCTAACTTCCCTGACCAGGTAGAAGCCAATCCTTTGGTTCCAGAAGAAATTATATAATCCCTTTGACCCTCTTCCCTTCCCTCCCTTGAGCATGTTGTTTCTTCCTCCCTATGGGAGGTAGGCAGTCTGTGTTCTGCCTCTCTTTCCTCTCTCCTGCTGCCCACCCCATCTAGTTCATGGAATGTTTGATGATTGGCCGGGACCTCGTGAGGTTACTTCAGAATGTTGCCAGGATACCCGAATTTGAACTGCTTTGGAAAGATATTATCCATAATCCTCAGGCCTTGAGTCCTCAGTTCACAGGTAAGTAAGGGTTGGCGCATCCTGTCCTTGAGAGGTGGGAGGTCAGGATAGATAACACTGCTTGAGTCAAGAGGGTGGAGGTTGGTGGATAGGAGAGGCTTTGGCAGATAGAGGAAGTCTGGGACTGGGCAGGCTCCGCCGGCACAGCTGGACGTAGGAACGGCAGAGGCACAGAACAGTTCACGTGGTTCCCAGACAGCCCCTCTTTAGCAGACTCCAGCTGTCATTTAAGAAAAAGTGAAGCAGAGAACTATGATTCTCCTCCTCCTCTCCGGCAGCTCCTCAGGAGGTGAGCTGATGACCAGTTCCCAGCTTCCCTGAGTCTGTCAGGGGAGTCAGGGGTCAGCTTGTGAGACTGAGTCAGCAGAGGGGCTGGAATTAGTCCTGTAAGCGAAGGCTCCTCCCCAGGAGCAGTCTTGCCCCTGAATTCCAAGGATCCAGCTTGGCCAGAATCCTCTTTGGAGAAGAGAAAGAGTCTCTGTGTGTTTCCCCCGACAAGGTCCTTTTCATATCCTTTTCCCCTCCCCAGGGTCCTGCTTATGATCTGAACGATAAGGGTACAGCTTTGCTCCCTACCCCACCTCCAGCACACATGTGTGTGCGCATGTGCACATGTGATGTGAATGCAGTAGTGTAGGACCTGGGAAGTCAGGAAGGAAGAGAAGAAAGCTCTGGTTCTACCGTACTGTACTGCTCTTATGTTGAACATGGATTCAGTTGTTTTGAGCACCTGCTGTGTGCTGGACACATGTATGCTGACTCATTTAATCCTCAGGACCCCTGTAAGATGGATACTTTACTTTCCATATTTACAGATAAAGAAAATGAGGTTCAAAGGGATTAAGTAATTTGCCCAAGGCCACACAGCTAGTAAGTGTCAGAGGCAGGATTTGGATCCAGGTCTGTCTGACTCCAGAGCTCATGCTTATACCACAGAACCACACTGATCCCAGGACCCAGTGATGGGACCGTTGGGAGGAGGAGGAGAGGCTAGGGTTTCCCATATCTTCCCCTAACTTTCCCACGTGTTGCCAGCTGGAACAATGTGAGTAGGGGGCTCTGGATGTTCTGTAGATGAGAAGAATGAATATATCTGGGTCTTGGGGGTGGTGGTTGGTTGGAGCAGGTCATGCAGGTGCTGGTTGCAACCCCCACTTGTACCTGAGCTTGACCTCTCTGGGTCTTGGCTTAGAGTTTCCCTGTGAGAAAGACCACTGGCCATCAGTACTTGACCCAGGTTCCCTGTCTGCTTTCTGTTCCTTCTGGTCCTCAGTCTTCTCTCTTTCTCTTTCCCTCCACATTGGTTCAGGTATCCTACAGCTTCTTCAGTCAAGAACATCCCGAAAATTCCTAGCATGTCGTCTAACCCCAGACATGGAGACTAAGCTCCTCTTCATGACGTCCCGGGTAAGCTCACCTAGCGCAGTAGGAGGAGAGGCTGCGGGCGCCAGCTGGGCTTCTAGCCTCAGCCTGCGGGTGTCTTACTGGTGGCTACTGACTGGTGGAGCGGTGGTCAAGTGCGTGATTGGGCGCGGTGCTGAGAACTAGGGGTACAGTGTTGGGTAAGACAGGTACAGTTTCAGCTGTTAGGAAGCTTTCAGTCTGTCTAAACCAGTCGTTGTGTACAGATCATGTAATGTACAAGTGTGCAGTGTGCCATGAAGGGGTAGAATGAGAGTGTTCGTTCTGGAAAACTCACGATTCCTCTGAGTGGACCATGACCTCTCAGGAGGAGCGGTCAGGCCATTTGGTTTCCAAACATGGCTGAATTATGGCAGACTTGCTTAAGGAACGTGTTAAAAATACATCTTCCTGGACCTTCCTCTCCCAGAGAATCTGATTGAGGAATATGTATTTTTAACAGACTTTCCAGGCAGCAAACTCCTCAGCCAGTCTGGTGTTAGGGAACCATTGCTCTAGCCAACTTTCGGTTTCCCAAGTCATCCAGGAGAACTGTCTGGATCTGGGCTGCCCCATGTGGCAGCCACTAGTGCGTGTTACAATTCCAATTCGTTTAAGTTAAATAAAATTTAAAATTTAGTACCTCAGTTGGAGTAGTTACATTTTAAGTGCTCGGTAGCCACCATCATTGCAGAAAGTTCTACTGGACAGAATTGGTCTAGATGTATATATAATTTTTAATCTTTCTGCTCTCTGTTTTGGTTGAATTGGGGGAATAGAAGAGGAAAACTAGATCTTTCCCCGTGGGTAGTGTTGCTGTTGTAACCACTTAGAGTCTATTTAGGGGAAGGAATTGCTGCAAGGAGGTTTGGAGAGTCTGTGTGCTTTGAATAATGAGCCTGTTAGGTTATTCAGCCTCAGAAAGCTTCTAGTCAGTGGTGAGTCATCAACAGCATTTTCTTTTTTTGATTAAGGAAGATTTAAATCAGGATGTCTTCCCAAAGGAGGAGAGACTTGAAAGACAGTATGAATTAATGAATAAACTGTGGGAAGAAATTGAGGTCTAGGTCAAGCCTAGAGTTGACCGGTCCTCATTTTCCTCTGCCCAGAGACCCCACCCTCCCTTCCAAGTTTCTCTTTCTAACATCCCCTTCCCCTAGGTGCGGTTTGGTCAACAAAAGCGATACCAAGATTGGTTCCAGCGCCAGTACCTGTCAACCCCAGACAGTCAGTCTCTGCGCTGTGACCTCATTCGCTACATCTGTGGGGTTGTCCACCCTTCTAATGAGGTGCTGAGTTCAGATATCTTGCCCCGATGGGCCATCATTGGCTGGCTCCTCACTACATGCACGGTGAGGGCCTGGGCCATGGGGCAGACGCCGCTGGGTGACGAAGGGCCCCTCTTCCCTTGTGTCCCATATTTCCGTGCTTCTTCCTGACTTTCTGGGCCACGTGACCTCTTCACTCTCTTCCTCCTGAATGTCTCAGCCTTTGCCCCATCTCCCTTTCTGTCTCTGGAAGTTTCCCATTTGGGTTTGGGGTTGACCAAGTTCATCTATGCCTTTACTGCCAATCCCCAAGCCTGGGTTTCTGGGGCATTCCTGTCTTTCTTTTTAGCTTCCAGAAACCATATATGATTATTCCTCTGAATTATTCCTTTCTCAGATTCAGGGTTTGTGTTTCTTAGACCCTTACTTTCATGCCTTTTGGCATCAGCTTTGGATACTTCCCTTCCTCAAACACAGTGAATCTGCAAGCAGAGCCATTTCCTTCCCAGCGTTTCCTCCTTGTGCCCGGGGTGGGAAATTCTGTTCTCTGGCATCTAGCTGCCCTCTGACCTCTTCTGACGGGGTTCCCCCTCCCACCTCTGACTGGGTCCTTGGAATGTGCTGATTCAGATACAACAACAGGCTATTCCTTAAGGGTCTTTCCCTCAGGAATGTGCCTGGGGAGCTCAGCAGGGACAGCTGAGGGGCTAGTCTTGAGTGTATCTCAGCTCAGGCGTGAGCAGGGGACTCCCAGGCCCAGGTGTTCTCCCTGTGGGATCAGGGTTATGTTTACTGGATGCGTGAGAGCCCAGGCGGATCTCCAGCCCCCTTGGTTGGTGAGACCACGGCGTACTCACAGTCATACAGATTTGGGTGCCCTTCACCCCTGTGGAGTTTCCACCCTGTCTCACTAGAAACTGAATTCAAGTAGATGGAGCAGTTACATGGACCCTGGAATGTGCCTTGGGCTTCTGAAGGGAAGGGAGCTGGTTGATGAAACTAGCCCTCTTTTTTCCTCTTTCTTTTCCAGTCAAATGTCGCTGCGTCTAATGCCAAGCTGGCTTTGTTTTACGACTGGCTGTTCTTTAGCCCAGACAAGGATAGCATTATGAACATAGGTATGTGACCGAGACCAGGCAGCACCCCCCCATCCCCCAGGCCCCGCTGCCTTGTCTCAGCGATAGCAGCCATAACTCTCAGGGCAGCGTGGAGTGGAGGCAGCTTATCTGGGAGCAGTTGTGTTGTTCCTGTCAGTGCTCCCTTGACCTAGAAGGAAAAGTGCTTTGATGAGGCCAAGCGATCACTCCACCCCCTTGGCCCCATAGCCTGAAGCTTGGGCTTCGAGTGGGGAGGACCCAGGCGGAGGAAAAGGCTGTGCCATCTCCTGCTTTTCCTCTCCTGCTGCCTCCCTCCAAGCTGATGCTGGGGACCAGAAGGAAGATGAGGGCTACAGGCCGTGTGGGGGTCGTCTGCTTTTGGGTCTGCTCAGTAGGGGTCTGGGGATAGACCAGCTTTCTCTGGAGCCATTCATATTTATTGAGGTCTCGTTTTATGGAGCTGGAAACTAACTGTCTGATGTGGGTGGACCCTCTAATTCCACATTCTCCAGAACCAGCCATCCTGGTCATGCATCACTCCATGAAGCCCCACCCAGCCATCACCGCCACACTCCTGGACTTCATGTGCCGTGTAAGTGCCCGTGCCCCTTTCTCCCCACGCCTGCCCGGGCAGAGCTGAGCGTGCGACCTTCTAACCTTGTAGGTCAGTGAATAGGTCTTTCCAGTGCCCCTGGACCGTGGCAGCAGAAGTGGTCATAGGTCCTACCTCCCAAGTTAGTGAACAGCTTCCCTTCCATAGTCCCACTGTCTCCAGTTGGATCTTTCCATAGTCTCCATGGGGTTTCTCACTCAAGGAGGATGATTTAAGGTAGAATCTGGCTTCCTCGGGGAGCAGTCAGGTCGAGTAAGAGTCTCCCATTTTAGCAGCCCGGACCGGCGGGGGACATTGCAGTCCTGTCCTCAGCCATGCTCCCCAGCGTCTCCTGATTAAAACCGAAGCAGCTTTTGAGATCTAGTTCAGCAGGACACTCTGGATGGAGAGTCCTGTGCTCATTCTTCCCTCCTCTTCTTCCCGTCCAGATCATTCCCAACTTCTACCCACCACTGGAGGGCCACGTGCGGCAGGGTGTCTTTTCCTCCCTCAATCACATCGTGGAGAAACGGGTCTTGGCGTAAGGACTTAATATGTCTGAAGGGCAGAGAGAGGGGTTGTTTTCTCATTTAACACCAGGTCAGGGACATCCAGGTGCTGCTGTGCCACTGCTGCCCCCCCACCCCGTGAGAGGTGTGGAAAGTGCTGGCTCCGCTGCAGGCTGCTAGGCTTGTGTTCTCTTGAGTCTTAGAGGAATTTGTCTCTTGCAAAGGGACAGATGGCTTCCCTGTGCCCTGGTGACCCTTCCCAAGGATCTGAGTCTGGCCCAGTTATACTAGTTGGGCTCAGACCTGTTTAACTCCGTGTTGCATTAGAAGTGAGGAGCTCTGATGTTGACCTTCATTCACGTCCCCGCTAGGCATTTGGCTCCCCTGTTTGACAACCCGAAATTGGATAAGGAACTGCGGGCGATGCTGAGGGAGAAGTTTCCTGAGTTCTGCAGTTCGCCCAGCCCACCTGTGGAAGGTATGGAACACGCCCATTCCATCACCTAGTTCGCAAGCGGGATGGAGACGTCCAGGACGCTCAGACCAGAGCCCTTGTTTAGGATGTCACCCCTGTGCAGTGCTCCACCTCTGTGACACTGTCCACTTCAGTTTTTCCTTTTACTCATTTTTGTGTCATCTTCCTTGGCTCCCCCTCTCCATCTAATCTTACCAGATTTTCACTGAGCTCTCTTGTTCTCTTAACTCCTATTTTTTCTCTTACTAACCTCCTCTCTGTGAGTAGAAGGCTTTTAGCTTTGCCCATCTCTCCACCCAACCCTAGGCCCTGGCCTCTGATGAGAGCTTGTCATGTTGGGTCTCAAAGATTGCTTCCAATTCCAGACACACAGACGCACACACATACAGACACACACAGACACACACACACACAGACACACACACATACAGACACACACACACACACACACACACCTGCTTCCTTTGGGATCATGCCTGGTCTTATCTACTTGCTGATCCTCAGCTGAGCATAGAGGAGTCATGTCCTGTGCTGTTCTCATTCCTGGCAAAATCCCCCTGAAAGCCCTGGAGGGTTAAGGACAAGATGCCTGTCCTTCAGGGTTCATATTCCATTTAGAGCATGAACTTGTTATTCTCCCGCTTGCCCTCTGGTCTCCCCTTCCCAGAAGCCTGGGACACAGGAGACCATCAAGTGCCTTGTCTTTCTTTACTTCCAAGTCAAAATTGAGGAGCCAGTTTCCATGGAGATGGACAACCACATGTCAGACAAGGATGAGAGCTGCTATGACAATGCAGAGGCAGCCTTCAGTGACGATGAGGAGGATCTCAACAGCAAAGGTGAGGGTGGCAGCAAAGGTGGTCCAGGCTTGTGTCAACCCCGAGAGGACTGGTTGGCAGGAGCAGCTTCTCTGCAGTCTCTCTGTCACCTTTGCAGCTCTGAGTTAGCTTTGTTAACAGGGTTACTGGAGGAGACGCCAGGGTGCAGAGCCCTGCACTTGGCACTGAAGCAGGAGGGAAGCAAGGAGTGGTCCCTGCCCTTGTTTGCTTCTCGAGATTCGGACACGCACTCACTCAGGGAAGTGCTTCAGGCACGCACAGCTCTGAGTAAACAGTGCACACCCAGCGCGTGTGAAGAGGGCCGGACTATTCAGGGGTTGTCCCTGCTTCTGGTGTTTGGGCAAAGTGACTTCTTTCCTAAATCACTCCCTTCAGGAAAGAAGAGAGAGTTTCGCTTCCACCCAATCAAGGAGACAGTCGTGGAGGAGCCGGTCGATATCACCCCTTACCTCGACCAGCTGGATGAGTCCCTGAGGGACAAAGTGCTCCAGCTGCAGAAGGGGAGGTGGGTGCCGGCCCTGCTTAACCTTGGGAGGGCCAGCCCCGGGCTTCCAACTGGTGCTTATTGAGGTGGCAGGCTGGTGGGGTTGGTGGGTGTGTGTGGAGCAGCAGGTGAAGCTGCATGGGAGATGCCTTCTGCAGTTTAGGCTGGGAGGCAGTAGGCTAGGAGGGGGCAGCCTTGTCCCTCAGTGTCCGAGTTCTTACTCCAAGGCTCTGAGTAGAAGAGCCTGAGACCCAGAGCAGGACTGTGGGGGTTTCCCTGCTCTCTGGGCCTCTGCCCAGGGAGCAGCTGGTTCTGCCCTGAAGCCCCCCACTGCAGCCCGGATTCCCACAGAGCTCTTTTGTTTTGTCTCTGTGCACATGAGTGCACTTGTGCACGCTGTGCTGGGTGTGTGTCCTGCCCTCTGCTATCACTTACGTCCCTGAGATTTCCTCTCCCTTCTGCACTGCAGTGATACAGAGGCCCAGTGTGAGGTCATGCAGGAAATCGTGGACCAGGTCCTAGAGGTGAGGAGGAACCCACCCCCTTAGGGAGGAAGCAGCATGTCTGCCGCCGCCCAGCTTAGAGCCCCCCTGGCAGCTGACTCCCTCCTTCCCCTCTCGGAGATGGGTCCCCTCTGATGGGGGAGGGGCCTGCTGGTCCTGGAGGTGGAGGCAGATGAGTTCAGAGGCTTTGGGTAGTGGCGGCAGTGAGGCTTGGGGCTGGGTGCTGATTCCCCTCCTTGTTTCACCACCAGGAAGACTTTGACTCGGAGCAGCTGTCTGTCCTCGCTTCCTGCCTGCAGGAGCTCTTCAAGGCCCACTTCCGAGGGGAGGTGCTGCCGGAGGAGATCACTGAGGAGTAAGGCTCATCCTTCCTGACCGCCCCGCAGGCCTCAGGGAGCCAGAAATGTGCTCTTACGGCCTGAGTCCAAGAGGCACCTTGCTGTGGAGTTGAGAAAGATAATCTCTTCCGTTGTTTTTATTCTCACACGTACTCAATCATGTAAAGAGGATTTATTTTTGCCTGCTGAACACCGAGTGCACCGGGGCAGGGAGCTAGCCCCCGCCCCGAGTGAGCTGCCCCTGCTGCCGCCCCAGCGGCCCCAGCCTTTGCTGCTTCCAGTGGGATTGGACCCTTGGCCTGGAACCTCCCTGAAGGGCAGGCCTCTCAACTTTCAATGATGACAACCCAGACTGTGGTTCCATGTTAGGAACATGTTTTCTCTGTGAGCCAACCTCTGGGGCAGCAGGAAGCTTAGGTTTGGTTAGTAGAGGAGCAGGCTGGCATCTAGCCTCAAGCTGGTCCTCCGTAATACCTGCCTGCAGCCCAGCCTTCCTCCGCTCACCTGGACTCTCACATATCACCCTCCTTTTGTAGGTCCTTGGAGGAATCTGTGGGAAAGCCTCTCTACCTAATATTTAGGTAAGCATCCAGCTGTAGGAGACGCTGCTGTGCCATCCGCCTTCCCTCTCAGTGCGCGTATGCTTCTGTCCTGGGGTATCAGGGAGGAGGCGGTGCGCAGCGAGCACAGACAGCCATGCAGCCATGCCCCCCGGAAGCACCACAGGAGAGTCTTCCCCAGGTAAAGCTCTCTCCTGTCCTCCTGTCTCCCACTCCAGGAACCTGTGCCAGATGCAGGAAGACAACAGCAGCTTCTCTCTGCTCCTGGACCTTCTCTCTGAGTTGTACCAGAAGCAGCCCAAGATCGGCTACCACCTGCTCTACTACCTGCGGGCCAGGTGGGTGTTGTCTCCATGTTTAAGAAAGTGTCAGGAAGCATCCTGGAGAGCCTCTTCCTGCCATGCACTGATGCCCCGCCCCGCCCCGCCATGGCTGTCGTCATCAGGGCCTTGTATGTGTGTGTTTGTGTGTGTGTTTGTTTAATAACAGCTTTATGGTTTAGTGTTTAATATATTCACACAGTTGTACACTATCACTACTGTCTAATTTAGAACATTTTCATCACCCCGAAAGGAAACCCCATACCCGTTCGCAGTCACTTCCCCATTCTCCCTTTCAGCCAGCCCCTGCAACTACTGACCTGCTTTTCTATTTCTATAGATGTTTACGGGGTAGTTCATGTAAATGGAGTCATACGTGTGATTTTTTTCAAGACTGGCTTTTTTCACTTAGCCTAACGTTTTCAAGGTTTATGCTTTTTGCGCGTATATCTGTACTTCATTCCTTATGACCAAGGAATGCTCCACTGTGTGGAGATACCACAGTTTATTTACCCATTCAGCCACCGATGAACATTTGGGTTGTTTGCACTGTTTTGTCTGTTGTGAATAGAGCTGCTAATGAAAGTTCATGTACAGATTTTTGCATAGACATATGTTTTCAACTTTCCTGAGTATATACCTAGGAGTGGAATTGCTGGGTCCAAAGTTAACTGTATTTTTGTATTTTTAAATTTGTGAGAAACTGCCAAATTGTTATATCTTTTTTTTTTTTAATGGCGGTACTAGGGATTGAACCTAGGACCTTGCGCATGCTAAATAAGCCAGCACTCTACCACTGAGCTGTCCCTCCCCCATCATGTCTTTTTTTTTTTCTGTTCACTTTCTTGATGCCATTCTTTGAAATGTTGATCGAGTCCACTTTACTTTTATCACTTGTGCTTTTGGTGGCATGAGATTTACTCCTGTGTTTTCTTCTAAGAGTTACGTAGTTTTAGTTCTTATGTTAAGGCCTGTGGCCCGTTTTCAGTTAAGTTTTGTATATGGTGTGAGGTAGTGATCTCCATGTGTTATTCCTGTCATTTCTCAAAGCCCAAAAAGCAGGAGAGAAAGCTTTCTCTGGCCTGACCTGAGCACTCTCTCTCTCTCTCTCCTGTTCTTGACTCTCACCAGGAAGTAGCTTCACTAAATGTGGTCTGAGCCCTGTCTGGAGCGCTGTGGAAAGATGAGGAGAAAGAAGAGTGTCTCCTAGTTCCCATAAGCTACTGAGTCCTTGGCAAAGGCCGTGGGACAGATTAGCCCAGGGCATCTAGGGCAGCAGAGGGTTTCTGGAGCGAGGGTCTACTTAGGGGACGTTTGAGGCCGGGTGCCGGGTGCTGGGGTCAGGCTGCTGACTAAGGCCCAACTGGTCTTGCAGCAAAGCCGCCGCAGGGAAGATGAACCTGTACGAGTCGTTTGCCCAGGCCACCCAGCTGGGCGACCTGCACACCTGCTTAATGATGGACATGAAGGCCTGCCAGGAGGACGACGTGCGGCTGCTGTGCCACCTCACACCCTCCATCTACACAGAGGTCAGCACCTTTATCCGCGCCCACGCGGGTGGGGCCGCCGTGCAGGTGGGCTCGTGGGAGACTGTCCTCTCATCGCACGCAGCCCTGACTGTCCTTTGCCCATCCCTGCTGGCCTCAGTAGGCCCTTTCTTCCTCCACCACAGCCATCCCCTCCTTATGCCTCTCTTTATCAAATCGAAAAATGTTTAAAATCCCCAGAATTCTTACCCTGTGCTTTGTCTGTGGTGTGAGTTGGGGTCTGGGCCTACACATTTGTCTCCTCTGCTGTGGCCCTGTCCTCTGGACCCAGGACAGGGCCCCCCAGCCAGACCCACGTTCACATATCCCAAGCCCTCTTGCCACCTGGTGGCTCACCCTCTGGTTCTCTCTAATGGTTCTCAAAGACCAGGGCCTCAGGAGTGGACACTCACCGCTCATTTACCTGGTTCACTAACAGTCTTCTCTAGGAACTGGGACATAGGCGGAGGTATCAGCTCTTCCTCCTTGTGGTGAAAGCTCCCAGGAAGAGGGAAATCAGGGCACTGGGTGTGTGTATGACCGGAGGAACTGTGATGTCAGCCAAAAGCTGGAGGGAGGAGGGTGCAGGTGCCCAGCAGATGGCAGTCTCTTCCCCTGCTCCCTCCCTGAACTGGCCTCTGCAGAAGGGACCCTGCCTGCCCCGCACCCTCACACCCCGCAAACACACACACTCTGTACACCTTCTCTTTGGCAAGTGGCAGTGTGGACTGGATTCCTTTGCTGCCAGAGATGGAAATGCTTCTGTCACCACTCCACACACAACTGACCATCACGTCCAATCTCTTTCAGCTCTAGCTTTGTCTCTAGATGGTTCCAGTTCCTCTCCTTACACACACACATACACTCTCACTGTGAGTACACACAAATAACAAAAGTTGGGTTCTTTAAAAAGATTAAAATCCCAGCTTCATAGCTGTTGGATCTTTGTTTAGGGACTTCTGTAGGACACCATGTCTGCTAACCCAGCCATCCCCTGAGCATGCGGTAAGGACAAGGAATGGGTCATGAGGTAGCAGCTACGGGGTGCACCCTGGACTCCTGCTCCACTTTCCCTCTTTTTCCTCCAGTTTCCAGATGAGACCTTGCGGAGCGGGGAGCTGCTGAACATGATCGTGGCCGTTATTGACTCAGCGCAGGTGAGCAGAGAGCCTGTCATCCCAAGAGCCTGAGGGGCTCTGCCTCCCCACCAGCCTGCAGACCAGGAGCCCGCGCTCACGTGCACCCGGCTCCTGGCTGCAGCTGTGTGCACCTTAGGCTGGGAGGGGAAGTGGAGCCCCAGGGAGGCAGGCTGGGGCTGGGCCATTCCAGCCCGGAGTTCCCCTTACTCTCCGTATTTCGGGGGCACTCCTGTTCTACAGGGAAAGCGAGGGGGTTGGGTTTTTGTTTGTTTGTTTTTACCTCTCAACTGGCCTTCCCCTTGGCTCAGAATGAAAATGGTCAGACCATTTCCCTTTGCCCTCGCTATCACATGTAGGTCCTAGGAAGCTTTGCTTGTGTCCATTCTCAGGCCTAAACTGGGATCCCCTTCGTGCTCCTCCTTTCCACTTAGTTGCCCCATCCATAAGAAAGGAAGCTTAGCAGTCAAGGGTCCTTCTTTTGCTTTTCTCCTACCCACACCTATAGTCCAGCCTCCCAGGGCCCTTCCCTCCTCAGCACAGACTGGGATGGCTCAGAGGCCCAGACTACATCCAAGTAGAGAAAGAAGTTGCCCGTTCTCTCTCTGCCATCAGGATGTAAGGGGTGGTTTTCCTTAACTGCTTTTACTCCAGATAGGCCTGTGGTTACCACTGAAGCCTGTTGCTCTTTTGCCAGCCCCCTTCATCCTTCAGAGCCCGTGGCATCCATCATGTGCCAGTTCCTCCCTGTTCCTTTAAAACTAGGTTTTCACTTCCTCTGATTTTTCCCCGAATAAGCTCTCTTGCTTCTCCTTCCATACAAGCCTCCTGGCCCCTATTAGAACCAATGGGTTCTGCCTTCTTCCTCCTCTTCCTCAGCTCCAGGAGCTGGTCTGCCATGTGATGATGGGGAACCTGGTCATGTTTCGAAAAGACTCAGTCCTCAATATACTCAGTAAGTGAGCAAACCCTTGAGGTTCTCTGGGAGGAGAGATGGGTGGCAGCCCTGTGTGTTTTCTAGTAACTGGAAAGCTGGTTCTGGGGCTGAGAATGGGGTAGAACCTCATTCTGCCCTGCTGTGTGGTCCTGGGCAGTGTCTCTCTAGATCTGTTTCTGGCTCTGTAAGTTGGAAAGACTTCCTCCTGGCCCTCCGGCCTTGGGGCTGATGGGAATACAGAAACTATAGGAAGCCTTTGGAAATAGGCTTTGTGTGGAAAGGGAAAGTATCTGTAGACTTAGGATCGCTGTCGCCAGCCCTGTACCACCCCTGCTTGGGGCGCTGGTGTCAGTGGATTGTGTGTGTGTGTGTGTGTGTGAGAGAGAGACAGAGAGGGAATGGGAATATGAATATGAATGAATGTGTCTCTTCAGTCCAGAGCCTGGACTGGGAGACCTTCGAGCAGTACTGCGCCTGGCAGCTCTTCCTGGCCCACAACATCCCCCTGGAGACCATCATCCCCATCCTGCAGCACCTCAAGTACAAGGGTGAGTAGGGATGTGGGCAGGGAACGTGGGGGAGAGGACACTCGCAGTCTGGCTGCGGCAGGCCTTAGGCCTCTGGGCTTCTTTCTAGATGAGCCCAGGTCCACCACGCCCTTCCCCACCAAAGTGCCAAGTTTGGAGAGGCAGGCTCCTGTCAGTCACCTCTCCTCTGAGAGTAGCTGAGCCCTTCGGGCCGGTTCCAGGCCAGGCGCTGGTGGCTTGGGACCTCACAGGAGTAGGGGAGGAAATTGCTTTTCCTGGTTTCTTGTTGAAGATTATCCTTGCTCCTTCCAGTGGCCATTGGTTGGGGGATGGGAGAGGTGCCAGGATTTCTTCCTGGAATTTCACATTCCTCTGAACAGCCTCTCCCCTCCCCCACAGAGCACCCAGAGGCCCTGTCCTGCCTACTGCTTCAACTCCGAAGAGAGAAGTGAGTTCCACCCTCCAGGTTCTTTAGTCCTCAATCCCAACACACCAAGAGATGCTGCCGTATGGTATAAAGGGCTTCTGTGCTGCTCCTCTGGCCATGTTTTTCCCTATTGTTGACATCTGCTTCTTCTGCCCTTCCCTCAAAGAGATTTACAAATAAGCAGCTCCCCTGGGATCTGGGCTTCCTCTCGACTTTACCCCCCTGCCCACCAGGAGCTGCCCTCAGAGGTGGGGACCGGACATCCCTGTTTCCTGCTGCCACAGCAATTCTAATCCCTGGTGACTCCTGCTCCCCTCCCCCACACTCCTGAGGCCACCACATGGCTACTCCGAGAGGAGGAAGGGTCAGGGTAGAAGGGTCACACACCATCCCCTCCCTCAACCTGCAGAGAGCAGAGCCGGCTGGACCCCTGTGCGCCCTACCAGGGGCAGAGCGTAGAGGGAGAGAAGGCAGAGGCCCCTCCCTCCAGCAGCAGTTTTCCAGCAGCCCCAGATAAACGGGGTAACAGCTGTGTATCTTTTCCTTCCTACCTTCTTGCCTTCCTTCCACCTTTTCTCTTTTGCCTGAGACACTAGAAATGGTACAGCGTGTCCGAAAGGAAGTGCGAAGGCTGGGGGGCCTTGGGGGGCCTCCCAGCCCCCTCCTCTATACCTCCCTTGGGCTAGATACCAGGGTGGCTCACAGCTCTAGTAGGGCAGTCAGTGGTGGGAAGCGGCATGTTCACACACCACATGCTTGTTCTTTTGCCTCCCTGGCCCGTTTCCTGACTGTTCTGGGCAAAGTGGGGGATTCAGTGGGCCTCCATCCCAGCACACCTGCGCGCACACACACACACACACACCTACCACCACACAAACTGAAGAGTCTCACTTCTTGTCTCCTGGCTTCTGCAAAGGATGAAACCAGGCATTCCTTGGCCCAAAGAGAAGAGGGAGAGAGATGTGAGAGTAGGAAGCTACAGCGAGTTTGGGGTGGGGCAGGGGTGTGGAGGCTGGGGTTTGGGGGGAGAGTCGGTGGGAGAGCCCCAGTGGTTCTGAGGCCAGCTGTGCAAGAAGGGTGTCCCCCTTCATGCCTCCAGACCCAGTGAGGAGATGGTGAAGATGGTGCTGAGCCGGCCCTGCCACCCCGATGACCAGTTCACCACCAGCATCCTGCGGCACTGGTGCATGAAGCACGACGAGCTGCTGGCTGAGCACGTCAAGTCCCTGCTCATCAAGAACAACAGCCTCCCGCGCAAGAGGCAGAGGTGGGACACAGCCCCGCGGGCGCCCCAGGCCCCAGGGCGGTCCCGTTTGGTGTCCCGTAGGTCCCGGCCTGGCTTGTGGGCGACATCTAGTGGTGTGAAGCTGCCTGGCAAGCAGGACCACTGCGGCCCCTTCCCCTCTCCCTCGTGTTTAGGCACACCTCCTTCACCCTGCCCGGCCGCTCCCAGCCCCTTCTCTGTCTTAGGGAGGGACCCCAGTGGGGACAGGCGTCTCGCCCTCCTAGAGCCCTCACTGCGAGCTCAGACTCTGGCTCCTGTGACTTCCCACAGCCTGAGGAGTTCCAGCAGCAAGCTGGCCCAGCTAACTCTGGAGCAGATACTAGAGCACCTGGACAACCTGCGTCTCAACCTGACCAACACCAAGCAGAACTGTATGTTCTCCTGCCCCCTCCGAGTCTAGCGTGCTGGGTGCTGCCCTGGCTCAGACAACCCGTGGGTCCGGGTGGGGTAGAGGCAGGAGAAAGTAACCCTTGGGTACCATTTAACAAACTCCCAGACACCTCACTGTTCCTCCTTCCCCACTCTCCCTTCCTTCGTCTAGTTTTTAGCCAGACCCCAATTCTGCAGGCCCTACAGCACGTCCAGGCGAGCTGTGATGAAGCCCACAAGATGAAGTAAGGCTCCTTGCGCTTTTGGCCTTGGGAAGTAGTGGGAGAAGGCCTGGGGAAACCGGGGGTGCTGGCAACACAAACTTAATGACCAGCAAGACAATGGGGTTGAAGACAAATAAGAGACCGCAGCGTGGTGACCGTGGAGGATGGGAGGACGGCCGTGGGGCCGGGACGCTCTCCTTCGAGAGCTTGCTCTCTCCCTAGGTTCAGTGATCTCTTCTCCCTGGCTGAGGAATATGAGGACTCTTCCACCAAGCCGCCCAAGAGCCGGCGAAAAGCAGCTCTGTCCAGCCCCCGAAGTCGAAAGAATGCCACACAGCCCCCCAACGCTGAGGAAGAGTCAGGTTCCAGCAGTGCCTCGGTGAGAGCTCTGGTGGTGTAAGCCGTGCACAGGAGGAAAGGGGGGCGGGGTGTGGGCAGAGTTGGGGCAGCAGCTGCTCAGGCTAGTGCTTTCTCCCCCACCAATCTCTTCCAGGAGGAAGAAGACACAAAACCGAAGCCCACCAAGCGGAAACGGAAAGGGTCCTCTGCAGTGGGGTCTGACAGTGACTGAGGCCCTATGTTCCCCATCCCACCCCCAGTTGGACTGCCCTCCCCTTCTTGGTGAATCAGAGGTTAATAGGGGCTGGGGAGATAGTAGGGGAAGCACCCTGTCCCCATCCCAAAGCTCACCCTGTGAGAAGGATGAGCTGCCTCCACTGGCCTAGCCTGAGAAGCTGCCGTGCAGCCCCCAGCCCCTCCTCCCTCCTCTCTGGGGCCTCCAGCCCCATCACACTGCTGCTCCCACTGATACTTGGGTTCCCACTGAAGCCAGAGGCTGTACAAAACCTGGACTGTGGTGGAAGTCTTCAGCCCCCTCCCCACTCCCCTGGCCTCTGCTCCCAGTCCCCCAAAAGCTGTTTCAACAGGAGAAATGGCAAAGGGGCAGCTGGCCAGAGAGGTTAGGATGAGAGTGAAAACTGTGTGGATGCCCCTTCCAGCCTCCCCCTTCAGGTCTTGGTTTGCTCTGAACAGGCATTTTATAGTTGCCCCACATACACCAGTATGAAGTGGGCATTTAATCTGTGACATGGTCCAGCTGCCTTTTCCTCTCCGTGGGGCAAATGCCACAAGTGTTCGGGAAGAAACCTGAGAGGGAGGCCACAGCGCCACCTCGGGTGCCTGGGAGGCTTGTGTTGGCCTGAGGTCGGCACCTCAAGCTGGCCCAGGGCCCCGGGAGTCCCAGAGACATGCTCCCCAGAACTGTCAAATGGTCCCATTTCCTTGATTCTGCCTTCTTTCTTTTTTTTTTTTTTTTTTTTTCCTTTTTTTTGGCAGAGATAATTGCATTTTAAAAGTTGTTTTTAAATGACAATAAAACAAGCCAGAATCTCTTGTGCTGGAGTTGCTGCCCCCACCTACCCTGCGCATGTACAAGTGGTCTCAATTTAATTGGCACCCCCTCTTTGTTGCTTCACAGCTTCCCCTTTTCCCTTCCCACCTGCCCCTTTCTTGCCTGGACCAGGAGGGGCTTGGGTTTGCCCACCGCCCCCCACACCCCATCCTTCTGGCTACCACTGGCAGTGCGGGCCAGGCACCGACCTGTCCAGGCAGAAATTGATGCTGGCACCATCTCCCCAGTAGGCTCTGTCCTTACCTGTCTCAAGAAACTAGAGGCTTCCAGAAACTAGTGTTTGTCATGCTCCGATGCTTAGCAACTGCTGGAGGACCAGCTGCTTGGGGTGAGGGATGCTCCCAGCTGGGATCTTGAAGGACAGAAGTGTGCCTAGTCGAGAGAGTTCAGATACAAGGTAGAAGGGACCCTCTTCCAGTCTGGCCACTTGTCCATCCATGTGTACCAGCAGAAAAGAGCTCCTTGGCTGTGCTTTTGTTCGTAGTCCAGGGAGCTTGGGTGGCAGGCTGAGGAGAGGGGAGTGAAGTTTGAGCTGACTGCAGACAGCTCCTGTTTAGCCTGCTAATCTGTCTTTTACAGAATCCAGGTTCTCCCCTCAAAGCTGCTGCCCCTTCCTTTGAAAGTCTGAGCTGCCGTAGGGCCTCTCTTTTCCTTCTTCTCTCCTTCCCCAGTTTCTTCTGCCCCAATTAAAACTAGGATGGAAAGCATTTGCTGGCTGGCCCTAATTATTGTACCTTTGCCCAAAGGGAGGGGCCTCCGCCGTGGCCCCTCCAGAAATCTGGCCGTCTGGGCCTCCACCTTTCCCCCTGCTTAACTCAGCCCCACCCATCTCCTGGGGTTGCTGCTGCTCCTGGCAGCTGGAGGGAGGGCATAGGTCTGGCTATCTCTCCGGGACTTGGGGCACCATATGGGCAAGGGGCCGAGTTCTTAAGTCTCTTTTGGGAGAGAGCAGGGTGAAAATGGGATGTAAGAGGGAAAGATGGACTTGGAGCCTGAGGCCCTGGCACTAAGGCTGTGGAGTCCAACGTCCAGCCTTGCGCAGCGAAAACTTCAAAAAGCCCGGGGAGCCGAGGCGACCCTGAGATAGAAGGCGGGAGCACCGCCCAGGATCTGGTAGGGTGCGGGCCACGAGTAGCCCGGGACGGAGAGCGCCTAGGGCGGAGCGTAGCTGTGGGGAGGGCCGGGAGTGCGGGGCCGGCCCCCGCTAGCCCTCCTCCCGGGCCTTTGCTCTCCGCCCGTGGGGAGGGGGGCTGGGTGGGAAGGGGCGTGTGCCAGAGCGCGCGCTCCCGGGAACGAGAGGTCTAAACGCTAGCCAGCGGCCCCAGTTTTTCGGAAGGGAGTATCAGGGCAGTCTGCGAGCGCCTGGGGCCAGACAGGGCCGAGTGGAGGAAGAGGGCACCATGGCCGCCCTCCTGCTGCTACCCCTGCTGCTACTGCTGCCGCTGCTGCTGCTGAAGCTGCGCCTCTGGCCGCAGTTGCGCTGGCTCGCGGCGGACTTGGCCTTCACGGTGCGCGCCCTACGCTGCAAACGGGCTCTTCGAGCGCGCGCCCTCGCCGCGGCTGCCGCCGACCCGGAAGGTCCCGAGGGGGGCTGCAGCCTGGCCTGGCGCCTTGCGCAGCTGGCCCAGCAGCGCCCCTCGCACACCTTTCTCATTCACGGCGCGCGGCGCTTTAGCTACGCGGAGGCCGAGCGCCAGAGCAACCGGACTGCGCGCGCCTTCCTGCGCGCACGAGGCTGGGACAGGGGACCCGGCGGCGGCGGCACGGGGGGCGCAGAGGAAGGCGAGCAGCCGGCGCACGGCGCTCCAGACGTCGCGGCCGGAAGCGGAGCGGCGCGGGCCGCGCGGGAAAGGGATGGCGTGGCCCCCCTGGCACCTGGGGCCACCGTGGCGCTGCTGCTTCCTGCCTGCCCAGAGTTCCTGTGGCTCTGGTTCGGGCTGGCCAAGGCCGGCCTGCGCACGGCCTTTGTGCCCACCGCCCTGCGCCGGGGTCCCCTACTGCACTGCCTCCGCTGCTGCGGCGCCCGCGCGCTCGTGCTGGCGCCAGGTAAGGCTGGAGCGCTTGGCAGATGGGGGCGGGGCCACCCACGGAAAGGGGCGTGTTGCGAGCGGCAGCGACCGGGTGGGCTCGGAAGCGGGCCGCACGCTTTTCCTGGGGTTCAGAAAGGGTGGAGAGAGGAGTCTGGGTTTGCGAAGGGATGGAGCTGAGTCTCTGGTTCTCCAAGGATTTCCGAACAGTCGCGCTCCAGATCCCAGACCCGTGATGGACGTCCGCATTCCAGTCTCACCCAGGAGCAATAATACGGGTGGGAGGTGGAGGGGGGGAGTGAATAGGGTAAAGTGTGGAGAGGGCCTGTGGGTAGCGGCAGAGACATAGAGCTATGCTTTCCCACTCCACCCAGAGTTCCTGGAGTCCCTGGAGCCTGACCTGCCGGCCCTGAGAGCCATGGGGCTCCACCTGTGGGCTGCAGGCGCTGAAACCCATCCTGCTGGAATCAGCGATTTGCTGGCTGAGGCCTCAGCTGAAGTGGATGAACCAGTGCCTGGATATCTGTCTTCCCCCCAGAACATAATGGACACGTGCCTGTATATCTTCACCTCTGGCACGACTGGTGAGGGCTGGATTCAATGTTTACCTCCTAGAAACTAAGGTCAAGGAAGGCAGGGGTCTAAGAACAGGACCTGTGACCTCCTCTGCTACCAGGCCACGGCTTCAAAGCCCCCAGAGAGGGTTCTTAGCCCAGCGATCATATCCCCTCTCTCGCCAGTCCTCCCATCCCTCTTCATTTCTCTACCTCTCTGAACTTCCTCCATTTCTAAGACAGCTTGGCTTGTCTTCTCAGTTTCAGTCTTGCCTCTGTGGCTTTCTGTGGGAAACCCAGCAGGGACAAAGAGGGACACCAGGCTTGGAGCTCAGACCCTTCTCCTGATCTCCCCCACTACCCCACCCCCAGGCCTCCCCAAAGCTGCTCGGATCAGTCATCTGAAGATCCTTCAATGCCAGGGATTCTACCAGCTCTGCGGTGCCCACCAGGACGATGTGATCTACCTCGCCCTCCCACTCTACCACATGTCTGGTTCCCTGTTGGGCATTGTGGGCTGCTTGGGCATTGGTCAGTCTCCCCCACCCCAACCCCCGATTCAGTCCTCCAACAAATGCTCATGCCAGCAAACATTAAATATCCACTGTGGTACGCTCACCTGGGGATGCTTCCTGAGCCCTTCAAGGTAGAGAATCCAGGGGAAGGAGGAGGCAAGGCCTCCTCTCCAGGAGCTCCTGGTACAGTGGAGAAGCATCGCCTTCACAGACCTGCAGACTGGGCAACTAAGGCAGCCATGCAGCTCACAGAACTCCAGGGGCCAGGGCAGGGGAGAGCTGTGAGTGGCAGCCCAGGAAGAGGCAAATGGAGAAGAGGGTTGGGACTTGGAGGCAGGCTTCGGAGGATGGATGGCTTGGGGATGGGAAGTGGGAAGAGGGCATTAACCTCTCCAAGGCACAGGTGGGAAGGAAGGAGGGCCAGCTTGGCCTGTGCAAAGTGTGAATGTCACAGCCAGGCCTTTCCCAGGAACTACACTACAGGGGAGGCTAGTGCCTGGGAAGGAGGGGGTCAGGACTCCCCAGCCCTTAACCTCACCTCCTTCCTTCCTCCCCTCCCTCCCCACTTCTGGCAGGGGCCACAGTGGTGCTGAAGTCCAAGTTCTCGGCTGGTCAGTTCTGGGAGGACTGCCAGCAGCACAGGGTGACGGTGTTCCAGTACATCGGAGAATTATGCCGATACCTTGTCAACCAGCCCCCGGTGCGTGGGCACAGCTCCTTGCAGAGCCACGGAAGGGAGATGGGCAGTTGGCAGGAGCTGCCGAGACAGTTGTCTGGGAGTTGGGGGGAGAGGAAGCAAGGAGAAGAAAATGGCAAGAAAGGGTATGGGGTGCTAGGACTCTGATGTTTAGGGCATCCAAAGGAGGTCACAGTGGAAGGGATTTCTGGGGAATGTGAAACAGGGCTCCACTTGGAGGAGCTGGCATCTTGGCGTTCAGTCTCCTGCCCCTCTCCCCACTTGTCTCAGGACAAGGCAGAACATGGACATAAGGTCCGGCTGGCGGTGGGCAGTGGGCTGCGTTCAGACACCTGGGAGCGTTTTGTGCGGCGCTTTGGGCCCCTGCAGGTGCTGGAGACGTATGGGCTGACTGAGGGCAACGTGGCAACTTTCAACTACACTGGACAGCAGGGTGCTGTGGGGCGGGCTTCCTGGCTTTACAAGGTGAGTTGCAGGAGGAAACTGGATAACCCCTGGAACAATGTGGGGGGCTGGTGGGGCGGGAGCTCATGCAAACAAAATGACCCAGTGCCTGGGTCTCCCTTCTCCCAGCATGTCTTCCCCTTCTCTTTGATTCGCTATGATGTCACCACAGGGGAGCCAATTCGGAACATCCAAGGGCACTGTGTGGCCACATCCCCAGGTTTGTGCCAGGTGGTGTGGGCAGGGGTGGTGAAGCTCGCAAAAGAGGTTTGGATTTGGAGAGTGGGGCTGGGGCTAGGAGGCTCTGGGGAGGGTGGGCAGCCACCCCTGACTCCGGCAACTCTGCCAGGTGAGCCAGGACTGCTGGTGGCCCCTGTGAGCCCACAGTCGCCATTCCTGGGCTATGCTGGGGGGCCTGAGCTGGCCCGGGGAAAGCTGCTGAAGGATGTCTTCCGGCCTGGGGATGTTTTCTTCAACACTGGGGACCTGTTGGTCTGCGATGACCAAGGCTTTCTTCGCTTCCATGATCGTACTGGAGACACCTTCAGGTATCTGTCCCTAACTTTCTGATCCCTCTCCTGGGCATCTGAGCTCTGACCCAAGTCCTCTAAACCACAGTTCCCTAATCTGCCTAACTCAGCTCCTCATCTAACCTACCTCAGACCTCCTAAACACTCTTCCCTGTGACTGTCTGGCACCTCACCCTCATCTCTGACCTCTTTCCCTCCCCACCAAGCTCATAAGGCCCTGAGCCCTGACTCCCAGTTTCAAATCTCCGCTCTCTCACAGGTGGAAGGGGGAGAATGTGGCCACGACCGAGGTGGCGGAGGCCTTGGAAGCCCTGGATTTTCTTCAGGAGGTGAACGTCTACGGAGTCACTGTCCCAGGTGCCTGGGCATGGGAGGGGTCACCCAGCCCACCCAGCCCAACCCCCTATTACTTGGGCACAGGGAGCATGAATCCTCGTGGTGACTGGCTACCATGGCTGACCCTGCCCCCCACACCCACCAGGGCATGAAGGCAGGGCTGGGATGGCAGCCCTGGTTCTGCGTCCCCCCCACTCTTTGGATCTCGTGCAGCTCTACGCCCATGTTTCTGAGAACTTACCACCTTATGCCCGGCCTCGATTCCTAAGGCTCCAGGTAACCAGCCACTCCTGCTCTGACCCCTCACGCCCTCTATCTGCAGCAGTCAGTGCCTCCCAGACCCTACAAAAGGGCCCCCACATAACGTCCTCTGTGAATAGAAAGGACAGTTCTTTCCCAGACACATGCTTTTCACCCATTTCATCCTCCAGGCCTGGCTCTTCACTTCCCTGTCACCTCCTCCCCTAAACCCTGGCCTCATGCCCCCCTTCCCCAGACCTGCCCCTTGACAAAACTCAGGCAATTCACCTGAACCCGTGGGGCAGAACACCCCCTCCTTCAGCTCCCTTTGACACCTCCCCCTCCCCAGGAGTGTCTGGCCACCACAGAGACCTTCAAGCAGCAGAAGGTTCGGATGGCAAAGGAGGGCTTTGACCCAAGCACGCTGTCCGACCCGCTGTACATTCTGGACCAGGCTGGGGGCGCCTACCTGCCCCTCACCCCTGCCAGATACAGTGCCCTCCTGGCTGGGGACCTTCGCATCTGAGAGCCCTCCACACCAGGGCACCTGAGGGAGAGACTTCGTGGGGCGGGGGGATTGCAGGTGTATCAGTTGCTGTCAGGGATTTTTTTTAATACCAGATTTGTAATCATTTTGTAATAAATGTGGCCAGAGACAATCTGGCTGTGTCTTTCTGATCTACAGTGTCTGTCTTCCCTGTCTGTCTTGGAGCTTTTCCTCTGACACTTTCTACCAGCACAGAGCCACAGGCACTCCTGCCCTGACTTTAAGTGGGCCCGAGCCCAATGACTGGAACTTGGTGTTTTTCCCTCAGGTGACCCCATGTGAACCTTGTCCTTGGAAAACCCCTGGTGACTAATGACTGTGTGTGCTCATGTGTCTCCTGTCCCAGTTTCATGGAGGGCCCACACTGCTCTCTCTGGGGAGCTGGAGGACCCAAGCGGTTGGTGTAAATGGCAGAAGTGAACAGAGGCCCAGAAACGCTGCCCCCTGTGGCCAGCTGAAACATCTCCACAGACTCAGGTGTGGCTGGGGCCTGGGGAAGAGTCTCACCAGGCAAAATAAAGGTTTGATTTTGGGGAAGAGGATGCTGTAGCCGCCCCTCTCCCATCAGGGCTGTTTTTGATAAGCCAGTCGGTGACGCGGAAGGGTGGGGCCACAGCCTCCCGACTCAGAATTTCCTAATTTTACCTTCTCTTAGTCCTACCTTATCCCCAGAAGGAGCAACCCAGGTGGGGGCCCTCAGGTTCTGGGGAGAGCGTGACTGGAGGCCCTCCTTGGAGCAGGGCTCAGAGTGTGTGTGTGCATGTGGTGGCAGCGGGATGAGGGACTCAAAAAGAAAAGGGCTTTTCCTTGGCCCCTGAATGAAGTGTCAAAAAGGTTAATCATCTAAAGCTTGAAATGATGAAACTGCTGCTTCTCTTTGAACTAAAATCCCCCTCTGTTTTAAGCTCTGGGTCCTTGACATTTTCTGCTACTTTCCCCTGGGTTGTCTTTCCCCTTCCAATGCCTGTCCCCAACGTGAAAGTTCAGTGGACCTGCCTCATCACCAGCCTTGGGTCCCGATGGCCAAACCTCCTGTTCCAAACCGCGCACCTTGTCCCACTCTCCACCAACAAACCCAGCTCAGCCTTACTGACAGACCAGAGGTGCACACTGAGGTACAGATGATGTCTTCACACACTGACCAGCAAATGAGGAATTAAACCTTCTGCTCACCTCTTTAATCTGCTCTAGCAACAATACAACGGTTAGGGTATGCCTGCGGTGGCGTGGGATGGTGCCGGTAGGTGCGGTGCTTGGCAGCTGCCCTCTTATAACCTTAATTCAGCCCAGGTTTCCCAGGACTATGTGCTGAGCAGCTATCTCCTCTCTCGTGGAATCACAAACCACTTTCTTTTCCCCACAATCCCTGTTTCATTTGGTCTAAATCTGTGCAGTATGGCAGCCGCCAGCCACACGTGCCTAGGGAGTACTTGAAATGTGTCTGGTCTGCAGCAAGGTGCGCTGTAAGTGTCAAAAACACACCAGGTTTCGAAGATTTAGCACCAAAAATAAAGTAAAAGTTTCATTAATAATTGTTTTCTACTGTTTACATGTTGAAATACTATTTTGGATGCATTGGATTAAATAAAATATATTAAAATGAACTTTACTTGTTCATTTTTACTTTTGTAAATGTGGCTACTAGAAAATGCAGAATTACGTATTAGCCACTGTTAAATTTCTACTGCGTAGTGCTGGCCTAAATCCTGTCCCCACTCCTTCTGCAGACCCACAAATACCGGGTGTAACATGTGAGCTGTCTCCACATCATGCCTGCCTTTGAGCGGCTGAACTTTCCTAAGGACAGGGAGGGGAGGGGCTTCTTCTGTTCCAGTGGGCGGAGCCAAGTGGCTGAGGCTGGCACTCTGCCCTCCAGACAGAGCCGCAGCTCTGAACCAGCTTTGTGGCAGAGGCTGTATAACTGGTGGTAAGAATGGAGAGCTGCAAGAAGGCACACTTTGGATCCAAAAGAATTAGGTTTTCTATTTACTACAATTAAAAATAAAAATAAACTTTAAAAGGATTTTTCCTACCAAAGAAATCCAATGAAAATAAAATGGAATTATGAGATAATTTGCAAAGGTGAAATAGGTTGGTCCTCAAGTGGTGCGGCCCTTTTCTCAGGATGCTAGTCCCTGAGATGTTGGGACGCTGGAGTGGAAGAAGTGTGGAGCCAGAGATCGGCTTCACACCACCCTCGAATCAAGGTAATATTCTCAGCTTTGTGTCTGTGGATTCCCCGGGCTACTTAGGCATCGTGTCTTCGACAACTACAGAAACCTGTAAAGGGGCACTGGGGTCGGCAAACCATGCTTTTTTGCAGCCAGCGAGCTAAGAATGGTTTGCTGTTGTTGTTGGGTTTTTTTTTTTTTTTTTTACATGGTTGAAGAAATCAAGAGAAGAATATTTCATGAAATGTAGAAATTATATAGGATTCAGATTTCAGTGTCCAGAGTAGCTTTATTGGAACAGGCCACACTCATTCCTTTATCTATTGTCATGGCTGTTTCTGTACCACAAAAGCAGAGTTGAGTTAGTTGTGACAGAGACCGCATGGCCTGCAAAGGATAAACTATTTACTATGTGGCTCTTGAGGGAAAGACTGTCCACCCCCGTTCTAAGGCTGGTCCAGCCCCCGAAACAGGGCTCCGGTATTCCCCGCGAGCACGGAGCGGGAAAGCAGCTGACAGGGAGCGTCGGAAGCCCGGGGCGATGCGTGCTGACCGTTCCGGGGGCTTGGCAGAAAGCTCCCAGGTGAGGGGCTGCCTGTGCCCACTAGGAGCGGGGAAAGGGACTAACATGCCCCATCTGCTCACTTCCGAGCAGCCACGCGCCCCGGGCGGCCACGCGGAAGCGCGGAAACTGGGCCTCGGGGCGCAAGCGCAGATTGGCCAGAGAGGCGGGGCAGACCGAGGAGTGGGCGGGGTCGTCCTGCATGGGCGGGGCCAGCCCCTCCTCGCCTTCCAAAGCAGAAAGGCGCTTACGCACTTGTGCTGCCAACGCTGTGGCAGCCACTCCCGGAGACGAATGGAGGGGCGGGGATAGAGTACCTGGAGTTCTCTTTGGGCGTCTAAGGAGCAAACGCGGGGAGAAAGTTTTTTTTTAATTGGGATATAAATCATATACCATAAAATTCACCATTTTAAAGTGTAAAGTTAAGTGTTTGTAGGATATTCATAAATTTGTGCGACCACAGCCATTTATCTAACTTAGGACATTTTCATCACCCCTACCCGTTAGCATCCCCTGCTCACCCCAATTCCTGGCAGCCATCAATCTGCCTTCCGTCTATACGGCTTTACCTATTCTGTACATTTCATGTAAATAGAATTATATAATATGTGACCTTTTGTGTGCCAGTGGCTTTCACTTTTCGAGGTTCCTCCCTGTTGTGGCATGTATCTGGACTTCATTCTTTCTTATGGCCGAGTAATAGTCTATTCGGTGTATGTATATACCACAGTTTGCTTATCCATTCATCAGTTGATGGAATTTGAGCTGTTTTCACTTTTCGGCTCTTGGAATAATACTGCTATAAACATTCGTGTACAAGTCTTTGTGTGGCCATAATATTTTCAGTTATCTTGTGGGGAGGGTATAGCTCGGTGGTAGCGTGCATGCCTAGCATGCATGAGGTCCTGGGTTCAATTCCCAGTAAGTACCTCCATTAAATAAATAAATAAATAAACCTAATTACCTCTCCTCATAAATAAAAAAAGTTAAAAAGATAAAATAAAAATGTTTTCAATTATCTTGGGTGTATACCTGGAATTGGAACTGCTGGGTCTTTTAGAAACTCTGTGTTTAATTTTGTAAGGAACTGCCAAACTATTTTCCACAACAGCTGCACCATTTTACATTCCCACGAGCAATATATGAGGGTTCCAATTTTTCTGCATCTTTCCTAACATTCGTTGTTATTTGTCTTTTGACTATTGCAATCATGGTGTGATCTGGTATCTTACTGTGGTTTTAATATGCGTTTCCCTGAGGGCTAATGATGTTAAACATCTTTTCAGGTGCTTACTGGCCATTTGTATATTTTCTTTGGAGAAACGTCTATCCAAATTATTTCTTTGTTTTTTAATTGGATTATTTGCCTTTTTACTGCTGAGTTGTGAGTTTTTTTCCAATATATATTCTGGACTCATGTTCCCTATCAGATATGCGGTTTGCAAATATTTTTTTCTCATTCTGTGTGTTGTTTTCTCACTTCCTTGATAGTGTTCTTTGAAACACAAAGATTTTAAATTTTGATGAAGTACAGTTTATCTAATTTTTTATACAGGGAGAATATTGCAAGAGTTAGTTTTTTACCTAAGGACAAATAAAGACATAAAGATATGTTTCATTTTGTTTGGTAGTGTACCTGTTAATAGTAGTATTGGTGTTATTTGAACTTATTTTATGGCATATTGTATAATAATAAACATATTAGGAGTCACTGTTTCCAGAGCAAGAGAAAAGTTGTAAGTATAAAATAAAATAAAATAAGTAAAATAAAAATCTTGTCACTGAAAAAGCCTAAAAGCAAAGGACAATTTGACAACAGTGAGATCTCCTGGTACCCGGCTCTCTGTAGGAAAGGTTGGTTCCAGATCTGGGGCAGGAAATACTCAGAATGAGCCTTGGGGCATCTTGTGCCGGAAAGCAAACACACCAGAGGATGGGGAACCAGTAAAGGACACTGAGCTCCCATTGCCTAAGGCAGGGCAATCTGGACTGTCAGAAAGATTAATAGAAGGCACTTGAAACACTGAACATACAAAATGTAACCATTCAGACTGGCAGGAAAAGGGACGAGGAGGATAAAGGACTAGAACGGGAGAGAAACACATGGGACGAGCACCAACTCCTTACTCCAACAATTGGCAATTAAAGGAAAGAATCAAGCATTTGTCCCCCCTTTCCTGTGTGAATTTTATTTCAGGGTTACCAAATTGTCCTAGTTGATGAGGGAAAGTTCTTTACAAAAGGCTTCCAGTTAATGAGTGAGAAAGGAATTATAGAAATGGAAAATCACCATTTTGCAACCCCTAATGAAATCGCTGAGGCAAGCAATTATCATCAATGAATAAAACTATTAGATGAAAGACTGATGGGGAATTTTACCATGGAGCAATCTGGTTGTCACCACCTGAAGCCCCCATTCAATCTTAGAATCACTAAAAGTGGGACCACCAGACATTGCTTGCCTCCTGAAGACATGCAGTGTACAGCACACAGCACTGCCTGTAAGGTTTTCTTCCCTAAAAGGGGAGCCTGAAACTGACCAGGCCTCTAGGGCCAAGATCCATTTGTAGAGGAGCATGTTTAATAACACCAAAGAAATCAAACAGATCCAGAATACAGGTAATTCTGCTAGAAAACTTACCCAGTCTCTTCAACAACTCAATATATAAGAGGTGGGGAGTGGGGATGGGGCTTAGGGGACATAATCAAATAGAGTGTAGTATATGGACCTTGTTCCAATTTAAGGGGAAAAAAAAAGAATAAAAAGACATTTCTGAGACACTCAGGGAAATTTGATTATGGACTTGGTATTAGGTGATTATTAAGAAATTATTGTCATCGTAATAGGAAAGGAACTTTGTATTCTATTACAAGTTAATCACTAAAGGAATGTTGACTATAAGCTTAAATTATATGTAATGGTCCATCTCTGGGAACCCTGCCTCCCAGGTAATGGGCATTAAGCTAAAATACCTTTGTTTAGATCACAGGAAACATCCTGACCAGGCCCACCTGGGAATGGTTGCAGGAAGAAATTAGCACATGCCTTCTGGAGTCTGGAGGGAAGCAGGACTTTACCCCCTCCCCTTTCAGTATAAAAGCAGCCTGAATTCTAACTCAGGGAAGATGGTTCTTTGAGACACTAGTTCACCATCTTCTCAGTCTGCTGGCTTTCCAAATAAAGTCACTTTCTTTGCCCCAACAACTCATCCCTCAATTGGTTGGCCTGTTGTGCAGTGAGCAGTATGAGCTTGGATTCAGTAACAAATTTTGGCAAAGGCAGCCAGGAGCCTTGCTGCTCATGGCCAGCCATCCCTGTTTGGGGAATTTTCAGGTAAGTCCCAGCAGATGCTGGGACCACTTGTCCGGAGGATCTCCCCTGAAGCAGAACCGGCTGGCCCAGTGTTTGGCAGTTGGAACAAGGAATCAACATCTGGGAACCACTGGCCTCAACATAGGAGAAGTCACCGTGGTGTGTATAGTTGAAAACTTTATTTCCTCTCCATTTGGGGCTTTTTTCTCCAGAATAAGCCAGTTTGTTTTGTATTTGAGTGGGATACCATGTTGGAGAGAGGAAATACTTGCTGGACTTCAGCTGATTTGTGAACCAGTTTGTTTCTCTGGATGCTAGCATTTGTGTGTGCCTTTTGTGTTTTGTTTGCCTTTTGTTTCTGTCTTTAAAAATTGGGGTAATGTTTCAACTATCTTTAAAGAAATTCCTCTGGGGCACATTTTGGATAAGTGATCTGATTACAGCTATGAACCCATGACTGAGAGGAAGATATTTTATTGTAACAATGTGTGGCCACAGTACCCTGTTAGGATCTCCACAAGGGGTCTAAGCAGGGTTTTCTTGGGACCCTGTGTACCATGTGCTGTCACCCTTGCTGTGTTAACTACATTGTTTGCAGTCTCCTGTGTCATTGGTCTGGATCCAACAGCTCTCCAAGAAGTCACGTTGCATGGGGGTTGAGTTGATGCTTCTTGGCACATGTAAAACCCCGAGATCAAACTTGAGGGTTTATTTGGGGTTTTCTGTTTGTTTTTCAGGTTTTTCATTTCATTTTGTTTTGATACCATTTCTCCTTTTATAGACTGAAGTCAAATGGAGGAAAGGACATTCCTGGGGAGAACAGAAAGGTTCCACTTGGTTCCTAAAATCACCAAAAGCCCCATCCCAGACCTCAGCCTGGCTGGTGGATGCCAAGGCAAAAAAGGTACGTTTTTAATGGTTAGAGATGATCAATTGTTGTTTATGGTTTTACAGTGGCCTTTGAATGGCTCCATAGCTATTCTGTGAAGAAGCAGAGAAGAATGAGGAAATCCTCTATGTGCAAGCATTTGTGCTGGAACATCAGGGTAGGAGAAGGTCACAGTTGTCACCTTACAGTAAAAGAAACCCAAGGGAAAATTTGTCATACGGGAAGAAAAGAAAGGGAACAAGGGTGAGGATATGTTGCTCCAATCTTTGGCCGAGCCAGCTGTCCCAGCTGCTGCAGCCTTTATGCCAATATATCCACCACTTCCACTGCCTCCCATTCCTATCCAGCCCCAATTCCCAACACTGGGGCTCAGGAAGTGGCTGAACTGGCTCCCCTTCCTTATAGGGGTCAACTAGAAAATCCGGTGTTGGTTGCTGGGGCACAGGGTCCTGGTTTGGTATCACCATCTAAGACCCGACACGGCACCCAGTTTGGACCAGGAGCCACTCCCAGGGCAGGGCGGTTTCCCTTAGCCATTATCCCTTAGGGGGCCTAAGTGCAAACAGCCGGCCTGCTTGGTTTCTACAGCCCTTCTCCACCTTAGACTTGTTTAATTGGCAACCCTCCTTACAGGGAGGATCCTCGAGATGAAAGAATGATCTTTGATGAAGCAAGGGAAGAAGCACACCAGCTCCACCTAACAGACCCAAAGGTACACCTGAAGCCCACCTGGCAGTACCCACAGCCAAACAGGGACCACCCCCCCCCCAATGAGGGAGGAAGGCCCTTATTAGAGCACTGCTGTGAGTGCATCTTGGTAGGGCTTTGAAAAGGGGAACCAAAGAAAAGAGTCTGAACAAAATTCAAGAAGTTCAGCAAAAACCAAATGAAGATTTATCAGGCCTACAGACGTTGTACAGATGCAGATCCTGAGGCCCCAGGAAATACTAGAATGGTCAACTTGACCTTTTTTGGGCAAAGTGCCTCAGATATTGGGAAAAAGTTGCAAAATTTAGAGAGTACCTTTTGGAATGAACCTCTCTCAACTGCTAGCAACAACAGGGAACAACAGAAGACAGAAGATGCAAAAAGAAAACGCCACTTTTCTGGCAGCGGCATTGGCTTCCTGGAAGGTGAGTCACCGCAGAGAGGTAAGCCACCACTGGGGAAAGAATAACGAGCCTACTGGAAGGAGGAAGGGCATTGGAAAAAAGACTGCCCGTGGCCAAAATGTAAGGCAAACAATAAAAGAAAGATGGGAGCCTCTCATCTGATAGAAAGAGGAACGTGATGAATGAAGAGGCCCAGGGGCTTCCTTGGACTTGGGGCGTCCAATTCCAATTTCCCCACAGGAGCCCCGGATAAAATTGACAATGGGGAAGGAGCTGATTGACTTTCTGACAAACATGGATGCAACATACTCTGTGGTATAAACACCAAGGTGGTACAGAAAACATCTCAATCCATCCTGGTCATGGGAGTTTCTGGAGATGTACAAAATCGTTCATTCTTACAACCTCTAGAATGCCAACTAGGGGACCGCATCCTGATGTCCCTCATCATGTAAACAGCAACTAGTAAGCTGACCAAGCTGCAAAGAAGGCAGCAGAGGAAGGCGATTCTCAAGGCATGGTAGGTAGCATCACTTCTCTCACAGACTGGTCAAAATACCAGCCTGGTATTTTCAGAAAAGTACAAAGAGAGGGCCACAGAGTGGGGTTTCACTCTTGATCATGCCTTGCCTGGCAGGAAATGTAGTGCAGGAGGAATTGTTTTGATGCCTGAGGCACTCTTTCTGTTGTTGCTGTTGTAGTTTTTACTAATTTTTTATTGAAGTGTAGTCAATTTACAATGTTGTGTCTATCTCTGGTGCGCAGCATCATGTTTCAGTCACACATATACATACATATATTCCTTTTCATATTCTTTTTCATCATACGTTACTATAAGATATTGAATATACTTCCCTGTGCTGTATGGTAGAAACCTGAAGCATCCTGGACACTGCACTGCAGCACATTCATAATAGTGCCCATCAGGGGAGAGGTGCCACCTTACAGCGATTCAAAAGTATAAAATGGGGCTTGATCTACAGAAGACCATCCAGCGAGTCACTCAGAATTGCATGATTTGTGCTAAAAATAACCCAAAGCCTGCTATCAGACCTCCCCCGAAGGGGACTCAACACAGAGGAACCTGCCCCACCGAGGACTGGCAAATAGACAGACTTTCCTCAAATGCCTCGAGCTGCAGGGAATTGCAGATACCTGCTAGTGTCTGTGGCCACTTTTTCAGGATGGGTAAAAGCATATCCCACTCCGTCAGAAAAAGCCTCTGATGTGGTTGAAGCCCTCCTTAAGGAAACTAGCCCCTGATTGGAATTAAAAGCATTGTAAATGAATTGGAAACTACATTCATCCTGGAGACCACAATCAACAGAAAAAACTGAGAAAATGAATCATACATTAAAAAGGAGTATTATTAAAATGTCAAGAGATGTTTTTAACTTGGGATAAGACCTTGCCAGTTGCCCTGCTGTGGATCAGAGTGGCTCCCAGAAGCAAGCTTAAATTAATAAGCCCCTTTGAAATATTGTATGGTAGGCCGTTCCAGGTGCCTGCCCAGGTGGGACAATCTATAAATGCTCTAAAAGACCTAGCCAAGGTAGACAGAACCACGTCGTATCACTTACTAGGGCACTCATCTGTCAAGTTAGCTGGGGTAAAGCCATGGATTAATTACACTTGGATTAAAGCAGCACCACCGTCATCAGAAAACAACCCAAGTCCTGAGAGGTCTGGGAAACGATAGGTTTGTGAACTCTTAGAAGATTCAAGGCTAAAAAACAACATAACGTCATTTACAGCAATATAGATGTCCCTGGAGAATGTCATTCTAAGTAAGCCAGAAAGAGAAAGAAAAATACCATATGAGATCACTCATATGTGGAATCTAAAAAGAAAGAAAGAAAGAAAAGAAAAAGACAAATGAACATAAATACAAAACAGAAACAGACTCATAGACATAGAATACAAACTTGTGGTTGCTGGGGGGGGGGTGGGAAGGGACAGACTGGGAGTTCGAAATTTGTAGACACTGACAGGTATATATAGAATAGATAAACAAGATTATACAGTATAGCACAGGGAAATGTATGCAAGATCTTGTGGTAGCTCACGGTGAAAAAGTATGCGACGCTGAATATATGTATGTTCCTGTATAATTGAAAAAATCATGCTCTACACTGAAAATTGACACAACATTGTAAACTGACTATAACTCAATAAAATAGAATTTTTAAAAAGGAAGATTTCTTTTCACAAGTGTCAGCCGAGGCAGCCAATGCTGCCTGCCCCGCAAAGGTCGAGGCCAGGTTCAGCTCCAGCGCAAAGATCGTGAAGCCCAACGGCGAGAAGCCAGATGAGTTTGAGTCCGGCATCTCCCAGGCCCTCCTGGAGCTGGAGATGAACTGGGACCACAAGGCACAGCTGCGGGAGCTGAACATCACGGGGGCCAAGGAAATTGAAGTTGGCGGTCGTTGGAAAGCTATTATAATCTTCGTCCCGGTCCCTCAACTGAAATCTTTTCAGAAAATCCAGGTCTGGCTGGTGTATGAGTTGGAGAAAAAGTTCAGGAGGAAGCACGTCGTTTTCATCGCTCAGAGAATTCTGCCTAAGCCAACTCGAAAAAGCCATACCAAAAATAAGCAAAAGTGTTCCAGGAGCCGCACTCCGTCGGCCATGCACGACGCCATCCTGGAGGACCTGGTCTTCCCAAGTGAGATCGTGGCCAAGAGGATCCACGTGAAGCTGGACGGCAGCTGGCTCATAAAGGTGCATTTGGACAAAGTGCAGTAGAACAACGTGGAGCACAGGTTGAAACGTTTTCTGGTGTCTATAAGAACCTCATGGGTGAGGATATTAATTTTGAATTTCCAGAGTTTCAGTTGTAAACAAAAATGACTAAATAAAACAGTATTCACAAAAAAAAAAGGTAGAAGAAGAAGACTTAAGGCATGCCGTTTAAGAAAGGTAGGTATTGAGATGTAATTTCATTGTAGCTAAAGAAGGGTCAACCTACTTGTTTTAATCTTGTTCAAATGAATAGCACAGGAATCTAGGGTAATTATGGAACAGCTGGAAAGTTAAAATTAATAGTTATGAGGAACTGGAACCAACTGTAAATTAGACAACAAAGGCTAAGGGTTTCATCAGGTTCAGAACAGCTGTCGATCTAAGAGAACAGAGGACCGTGATGCTGACTGAAAGATTCTAAGGAATACTTCCTGTCCAGGGTGGATGGGTGCCACTCCATCATCACCTCTGCATGGCCTGTGTTCAGCAGGAAGAAGTTAGAGCCATCTTCCTCCCTCTTCCCATAGGATTGTGGAAAGGATCACGGACAGTGGGGAATTATAATAGGAAAGGAACTTTGTATTCCATTACGAGTTAATCACTAAAGGAATGTTGCCTATAAGCTTAAATTATACATAATGGTCCACCTCTGGGAAACCTGCCTCCCAGGTAATGGGCATTAAGCCAAAATACCTTTGTTTAGGTCACAGGAAACATCCTGACCAGGCCCACCTGGGAATGGTTACAGGAAGGAGAAATTAACACATGCCCCATGGAGTCTGGAGGGAAGCAGGACTTTACCCCCTCCCCTTTCAGTATAAAAGCAGCCTGAATTCTAACTCAGGGAAGCTGGTTCTTCGAGACGCTAGTCCATCACGGTCTTAGTCTGCTGGCTTTCCAAATAAAGTCACTATTCCTTGCTCCAACGACTCATCTCTCATCTCCATTGACTGGCCTGCCGAGCAGCCAATAGTAGAAACTTGGACTTGGTAACATTCTTTTTATTAGATATGCTAATGACATCATGGCTATGGGGAAAAGTTTGTATTTGTTTTTTAAGATACACATAAGTAATGAGATAATGTCCGGAATTTATTTGAAAATACTTCAACAGAGAAAGACGGAAGACCGAGGGAAGATGCACCTAGCAGAGGAGGAAACAGAGGGTGTAAAACCCCAGTGACTGGCAAGGTGGGAGCAGGTGGGGAGCCGAAGGACTGGCTGGTACCAGACCCTGCGGGCACTTGGGAAGAGATACCCTAGAGTGGGGGGGGCTCAGCCCCAGACGGACTCTTCTTGGTGGGCGGTGTCAGGGCGCATGCGCAAGCCTCGGCAGGAGGCGGCCCCCACCCGTGGGAACGCGCAGCCTTCCCTAACCTTTTGTCCCGGCTCTTCATAGGGCAGCCCGCACTGGAATTCGCCAAAGGGAGGTCTGGGCATGGCTTTGCAAGGCCGGCTGGCTCTCCTTCCCTCCTCCCTCCCCCAGTGCTGACCCGGAGTGTTAGGGGCTCTGGCTTTGGGCACGCAGCGAGACCACGTGAAATCCCTTCCCGGGTGGAGCTGGCATTCCAGCGGAGGAGAAGCGCGACAAACCCACGCAGAGGTGAAATGAGGCGTCAGGGGTTGGCAGTGTCAGGGACAGGAATCCTTTATCGCTCTCTTTGCTGCTGTAACAAGTTACCACAAACTGATGGCTTCAGACAGCACAAAGTTACTGTCTCAGGGCTCTGAAGTCGGACTCCACACGGATTTCTTGGGCTAAGATCATGGTATTCCCAGGGCTGCGTCCTTTGTGGAGACTGCGGGGGGACATCCTTTCCTGCTGGTTCCAGTTTCTAGAGGTCGCCCACATTCTTTGGCTCTCTGCTCCCTTCACCTCCAAAATCGGCAGCCCAGGGCTTGGCTCCCTCTCAGCAGTACTCTAACTTCTCTCCCTTTGACTTTTGCCAGCCGCTTCCACCTTTAAAGACCCTTGTGATGACATGCGCACACATGGATAATGCAGGATAATTTTTTTTAAGGTCAGATAACTAGTCACCTTAATTTCATCCGCAACCTTAATTTCATCCACAACCTTAATTCCCCTTTGCCATGTAACCAAACGTATTCATGGGTTCAGGGATTAGAACATGAATCACTTCAGGGCCCTTATTCCGCCTGCCACAGATGGGGAGACAGATGGAGATAGAGAAAGATAGAGGCAGGGGAAAAAAAGGGTATGAAGAGAGAGACAGATCCCAGGTGAGAGGAGGGATGGAGAGAGGGAGAAAGAGAGTGTCCAAGGTGTGCTAGGGGAGTCCTTGGGAGGGTCTCATCTGCCTGGGGGACCTTCCAGGGAAGTTGTTCCAGAAGAGCCTGGGGCAGTTCAGGGTCAGGCCAATTGCTAATTGTTGGGGAGGGAGGCAAAGAGGGACAGCTCTCCATAAATCAATTCTGCCAGCATTTCCTAAGGATCAAGGCTATTTGGGTCTCTCTTCCTGGGACAGCACCTCCCAACCTGGGGCTTGGGGTGTATGCAGATGTCCACGGGAACGCGAGTGTATCTCTGTCTCCTTGGTGGGAGTCGGGGGAAGCTTTCATCAAATTCTCAAAGAGGCCTGGGATGAATAAAAGTTAATTACTATCTTGAGGCTTATAAAAAGCAGTGCTTACAATGTAAACTGCTACAGCCATTTTGGAAAACAGCTTGAGAGTTCTCAAAATGCAGGGTTAACCAGAGGACCCAGAAATTCCATTCCTAGGTATGTACCTCAGAAAACTGAAAATATCTCCACACAAACATGAATGTTCACAGCAGCATTATTCATAACAGCCAAAAAGTGGAAACAACCCAAATGCTCATCACCTGGTAAATGGATAAACGTGGTATAGCCATGCAGTGGAACAGTATGCAGTTATAAAAAGGAATGAAGTACTGATACATGGATAAGCCTTGGAAAACTCATGCTAAAAACCTCATGCTAAGTCAAAGAAGCCAGACACGAAAAGACCACACGTCGTATGATTCCACTTATAAGAGGCATCCAAAATAGGAAAAGACAGAAAGTAGAGTGGTTGCCCAGGATGGGGGAGGGAAAGGGGGGCAGATGGGGAGTGAATGTTAATGGGTACAGTGTTTCTAGCGGGGTGATGAAAATGTTCTAAAATAGATTGTGGTGATGGTTATGCAGCTCTGGAAATATACTAAAACCACTGAGTTGTGCAGGTGAACTTTAAGGTATGTAAATTATCCCAATCAAACTCTTCTGAGGAGGAGGAGGAGAGGAAGAAGTGGCTCTTGACCCTTAAAGTGAAATGCATTTCACCTGTTCTGCAAGGCAGGCCTTGCCTTCTTCCCATCTTACAGGCAGGGAAATCTCAGAGGTGAGGGATACCAGCCCAAGGCAAGATGGCTGGTTAGTGACAGAGCTTGGACTCGAACCCAGGTCTTCTGTATTGGTCATTCTTTGTCCTGTGGGCAATGCTGGAGCGTGAATTCCGAGGTGATAAGGTAAGTGCAGCAGATAAGGAGGCATCTTCGTAGGTGTGGGAGGGGGGTTTTGACAGCAGCGGGGGAAACCAGATAGAGAAGAGAGGAAAGCTCAAACACTCCAAATGCTCATCTGGGCCACACTGTGTTCTAAGCCCTTGAACCATTTCATCCTCCCAGTCATGGCGGGAAGTTGTTTCTAGCACACACACACACCCCCGTCTTATCCATGAAGCAGGCTCAGAGAGGTGGGGCCGCCTACAGAAGACAAAGCTTGTATGCGATTTGGACTACGTCTGCCTGACCTCAGGGCCTGTGATCCTCTCCCTGTCCGGGCTGTTCTGACTCAGGAGGCCTCTCTGGAGGAAGGAGTGGGAACCAGCTTTGGCGGCTCCAGGACAGAGAGATATAGGGCTGGGTAAGGAAGGCCCAGAGGGGAGGCTGCAGGCTCTCTTCCCACAAGGCAGTAGTTTCGGGGTAGCCCAGGCTCAGATGCACCCCACCTAGGACTGCTGGTCTGGGAGGAGGAGCCGCTGAGCTGGGCTGGGAGAGGCAGTGTTGAGCTGATTCTGAATGCCTTAGTGCAAGGTGCGGGGCCAGAAAGGAGACTGAACAGAGAGGGGTGTGAGGGTGAAGACAGGGTGGGGGCTTGTGCTGAAGAGATGAGGGGCACAGCCTGAGCTAGGCAGGGCCAAGCCAAGGAGAAACAGTGAGGGGAAGGGGACTCAGGAAAGACTGGGTCAGGGGCCAGGCTGGCTGGAGCGGCTAGGAGCCTGGATGCTCATGGCCTTGTGTTCTGCCCCCACCAGGTTCCCCACCTCTGCTTCTCAACTTTTCTCACAGCCAATGCCCCATACTTTCTCTCTTATCTTTCCAGAAACTTTGCTTTTGGGGGGAGGCTGCAGTTTAGGGGAGGGAGATTCTGCAGAAATAGTAAGTCAGAAAGTCAGAGGAGCCTCAGGCTCCTCTGGCGAAAGGGCAGTCCCGCCCTACACCCCCCACACCCCCGCTTTTTGCATGTTTAGATGGTCAGCCTGGCAAGGGGAGGGGGCCAGGGTTTTTTCTTCTCTATAGGATGGGTTGGTGGAGGCTGGGTCCCCACCTCCTGCATGCTGGCCAACCCCCTTTTCTCTCTGTTCTTGTCTCAACAAGAACAGAGAGAAAAGCTTTGGAAAGTGACACTGTGAATGGTGAGGGGGCTGCTGGGGCCGTGACCAAACTAATGGGATGAGCTCCCCCATGCTGGGCCCAGATCAGCACCTGGGACAGCGACTCCCCTAGGAGGGTGGGGCTCTGCCCCCCTCCCCAGGACCCCAGTCCGTCTCCAGGCCTCCCCGTTGTGGCCCTGGATCCTTAGAGATGGGCTTAGAAGATGCCCCAAACTCCCTAGAACTTCACTCATTCTGTCAACGTTTGAGAGGGAGTAAGTGGTGGGTTGGAGGCTGGGAGAGGAGTCTGGAGGCTGGGAAAGGGGCGGGCTTGACCCCCCAACTTTGCCTCCTCTCATTGCCCCCCCCCCGTCCCCGCCCTAATTGTCTCGGTGTCTTGGTTCTGGCTCTGGGAGGAGGGGACAGTGGGGATGGGGGTGGGGAGGGGGCTCAGGCTGAAAGCAGAGAGAGACCCAGCTCCAGGGAGGACGGAGCAAAGGACAGCGGCCTCCAGCCTTGGCCCCAGGCTCCCCACAGCAAGGCCAGAGCCCCCACACTGTGCTCCCCGAGTGTGTATGTGGGAATGCCCACAGCCCAGGGGCCCCCAGGCTGAAGGCAGAAGACCAGGGCTGCCTGGGGAGCAGCCAGGGGCTGAGGGGGCCAGGCCTGTGGGGACATGGGGCGGGGGCTGCTGCTACTATTGTTGCTGCTCCAAGACTGGGGTAAGAGGGCAGGGCCTGCGGGGTATAAAGGGAGGAGGCAGAGGGGAGCAGTGGGGGAGAACCAGGTGGGAGGTGGGTGAAAGGCTAAAGGGAAAGACACAGGGGTGGGAGAGCTGGGGGGCAAAGTGGGGGAAGGAGGTGCGGAGGCACCTCGGTGATCAGAGCAGAGGAGCTGAAACCCTGTAGGTAAGCAGGAAGGACTGGCATGTGCCGGCAGGAAAGAGCCATGTGGAAGGAGAGCCTTGGAGAAGCAAGGACTTCGGCTGCAGTCCTTCGTCTACGCCAGCTGGGAGGGAAGCTGGGGGTCCTGCGGGCCAGGAGGGGCTGTCAGGCAGAGGGTCTTCTGGAGGCAGGGACCAAGAGGTTTCCCACAGATGTCCTAAGGGTACCGAGGCTGGCTGAGCCCTAGGCCTGTGGGCTTTGGCCCCTCACGGGTTGCCGTCTGCCCCTCCACCTCCACCCCCTCCACCCTTCCAGCCCTGTCCCCCATCTACTGGGTGGATCCCTGCCTAGGCTTGCAAGCTGAGTTACCACAGCCCCCCCACGGGTGTGCGTGTGGGCTCACAGCTATGCTCACACATTGCTGGGCCTGAGGCGTTGTTGTTCGTGGCCCTGAGTTTGTGTGCTTGTGACTGAGTCTGTAGGGACACCTGTATCTGTGTTGGGGATGCAAACCATCTGTCTGTGTCTAGGTTATGGGGTGGTCTGCGAGGTTGGGCTCTTCAGTCCAAGTGTGTGTGTCTGTGAGTGTGTATGAGGGCGCTCCTTCCCTGTGCAGGGGCCGGTCCGGCAGTGGGAGGGCAGAGCCGGGAGTCCTGGGAAGCTGACCCCGCAGGCAGGCAGGCAGATGGGCCGGCAGGGGAGGGAGGGAGCGACCTCATTGTCCCCTGGGGAGCGCAATGCCCAGCCTGGGCCCCTGACCTCGCTGTTGTGCCCGCCCCGCCCCCTCCCCATAATCACCGAGGTCCAGCCGGACAGCAGCCGGCCCGGCTCCTCCCTTGCTGGCCCAAGGTCCCCCAGAGTAAAGTCCTGCCTCCTCACCCCTCGCCCATGGCTGGGAGGGGGTCAAAACTGAGGGGACGCCATAGGCCACAGGAGGCCTCCATGTCCAGGCCTCACTCACTGTCCCCACAGGCCGTGCTGCAGGCTCTGAGCTGGCCTTCATGCAGGAGCCAGGGAACATGGTGGCTGTGTGGGAGCGCCCGCTGGTGCTGCTGCCTTGCCAGGTGGAGGGCAAGCCGCCCGTGTCCAGTTCCTGGCAGCGGAATGGGCTGGCTCTGGCCAACGACAGTAGTGCCACCCTGATGCCGGATGGCTCCCTGCATCTGGCCACCCTGCCCTCCCGCAGGAGCCTCCCCTCCCGCGCCCGTGAGTACCACTGCGTGGCCCAGAACCGCTAAGGGCGCCTGGTGAGCCAGCGGGCCCAGTGCAGCTGGCAAGTAAGTGACTGGGCTGCTCCTGGTGGGGAGGACGAGAGTGCGCAGGGCACCCAAAGATGGCACCCACGGGGCAGTCACCATGGTGGGCCTGGGCTGGGCTGACTTGGCCATTAGACATAGTATGCATGGTGCCTAGGGCCCAGGGTACTTTCAGGGGCCTGTGAACATGTTTGAATTCTAATTTCTTTAAAGCCAGAAGAAAAAATGAATATAATAATGAATATATAATGAGTTATAGTTTTATAGGGCTGGATTGTATTTGTCTTGGTACCAATGCAACTGTAAAACATAATTTTAAACATTTCTTCTGGAGGAAGGCAAAGTGCTCATGGCCAGCAACAGTCACAGACAGGAGACTGCAGGGGTCAAGCGGGTGGTCAGCAGGGAGTCGGGGGCTGGGGCCCTGGGATAAGGTTGCTGGTAGCGGAGCCGGGGCTGGCTCTGTGGGAGCTCAGGTGGTCCCCAAGTCCTAGGTCTGTCACGCTTCAACCAACATCCAGAGTCCGTGGAGGTGGAGTGAAGAGGAGTCACCCACTTCCAGTGCCTGATCCGGGGGGTGCCTGAGCCTTCCATTTCCTGGGAGCACAACAGCACGACCCTGAGTACCTCCAACCACCGGTGAGTACCAACCAGGAGTGTGGTAGGGCGGCTGGCTGTGGGCCACAGTACAGCCTCGGACCCCTGACTTCTGCATCCTCAGGGCCACGCTGCTGCCTGGTGGCATCCTCCACATCACCAACGTGAGCCAGGCTGATGTGGGCACCTACCACTGTGTGGCCCGCAATGTGGCCAATACCTGCCACAGCCAGGATGCCCAGCTGACTCTGAAGGGTAAGCAAGGACCCGGGGATCAGAGCAGGCACTGAGCAGAGGGGAGGGTGTGGGAGCTGGGGCCACTGCCAGTGGGTGTAGCTGATGTGGTCAGCTGTTTGTGGTGCAGATACTTTGTAAAGACAGACACTTTGAGCACTTGCTGTGTATGAGGACTGTGCTGGGTGCGGGAATACAGCAGCAAGCAGACTGAACATGCTTAGCCCATCACTGGCTCCCCAGAGCTTGCAACCAAGTGGAGAGGGAAGTGCTGAGGGAACCCAGGGCAGGGGCCTCTAACCGAGCCTGTGGGCTGTGGGCAAGGGATGGGCAGGGGCCCCAGGGAGAAAGCTGAGTGTTGAAGGGTGGGTGGAGAGAGGCTGGCCAAGGTCAGGGAGATAGGGTGGTATTCCTGGCATCGCCTTGAACAAAAGCACAAGGGTGAGAATAGTCAGTTCATGCAGCTAGTTCCATGTTGCTGGACCATAAAATGGGCAGAATTCAGAGTAATAAAGAATTGATGTAGAAAAGGTAGGTGAGGCCCACCGTGTAAAGGAGTGTGGGCTTGATCCAGAGAGCAGTGGGAGCCCTTGCTGGGTTTAGAGTAGGGGGCTCCTGTGTCTCAGCTGGGAGTGGTGGCCTGGGTGCACCTGTGTGTGTGCATGTGGGGTGTGTGCTTGTGTTTATACGTGGTGTGCCTGCGTGTACATGTGAGTGTGTGTGCACATTTGCATGTTTTCCTTCTTGGGGTGAGGATGAAAATAGCTTTGTACCTGAGATGGAACGCCCCATAATGACCCCAAATGCAGGCCAAGTGGGGTGGGAGAGTTCTGTGCCCGAAGTGAGGATTGCAGCAGAGTCTATGAAGAGTCAGTGCCTCGTGGGAAACCGAGGTTAAGACTCATACCACAGCCTGAGGCCCAGGTGCCACCGGGGATGTGAGGGGATGGCATGCCGGGATCATCCACTAGGGGGCCCCATAGTATCGGTAACAAGCGAAACTTGGGAAGGCATCTAGGTGCCTCTGCACACTTTAGTAAAATTTTGTCAGATGTTTTCAAAGGATGCATATTTTTTAAACTGAAGACTGAAAGGGAAGTGGGCAGCTGTTGTGTCTCTAATCCAGAGCTGACTTAGAAACTGAAAGCTAAGGGTGGGGAACAGGGGCTCCTCCCTGAGAGCAGAGGGAAGCCCGGGTGGGGCTCCTCTGGCCTCCCACTTCCCTTTCCCATCAACCATCTGGGGCAGGAGGGCAGGGCAGGATGCCAGGCTTCCATGATGATCAGTGCTTCTGGCCAAATGCCATGCTGTCCGGCCGGCAGGGGTCCTCATCCTGCTGCCTGCAGAGCCAGGGAAGTGAATGGTCAGAGAGCTTCAGGTGCGTAAGGAGAAGCAGAGGGAGCAGAGGGTCAGCCGGTAACTGAGGGTTCCTGGGTTGCCTAAATGTCAGGAGAGGAGCTGGGGTCAGTGTAGACTCATCCCCAGGGACTGAGCTGGGGACTAAGGCCCCAAACCATTCACTCCTAAAGCCCTTACCTGAGGCAGGCTTACCCTGGGTAAGCACCAGGGACACGGAATCCCAGACTTCCAGGGAGCGCAGTGGCAGGGGGATATGCTGTCAGCTGTCCGGTGCTTCCAGGATCCAGGTTTGAGTCCCACCTCCACCAGCCCCTCTGACATTGAACAAGTTGCTTAACCTCTCTGACACTTGGCTTTCTCATCTGTAAACTTGGAGAAATAAAAGCAAAGCGAGGATTAAAGGGGGCAGTGACTGTGGGGCTTACAGTATAATGCCTGGCACGTGGAGGGGTTCAGCCAGTGATGCTGAAGTGTCATTATATGGACCAGCTCTGCCTCGCTGAACGATCTGTCCAGGCAGAACACAGCCTCCTTTGCCAAGGCCAGGACATTCCAAGACAATCCACAGCCTGAACTAGAGCTTGTGGGAGGTAAATTGAGGAGTGCCTGGCCCACAGTAGACCCTCAGCATATGGTGGTGGGATGAATGGGTGGATGGATGAGTGAAATACTATTCTAGGCCTTGAGGCAGAATTAAAGATGTGGAAGACTTTTTTTTTTTTTTTTAACACCTTTATTGTGGTGTGATTCCTGCATAGTAAACTACACATATTTCAGATGTATAATTTGATGAATTTTGATAGATGTATATACATAGATGGAACCACCACCACGATCAAGATACCTAACATTTCCATCACTCCCCAACAGGTGTAATTTCAAATTCCCAATTTATCCCTCCCCAGCCCTTTTAACCTTTGTAACCATAAGTTTGTTCTTTGTGAGTCTGTTTCTGTTTTGTAGAAAAGTTCATTTGTGTCCTTTTTTTAGATTCCACATATAAGCGCTATCATGTGGCATTTTTTCTCTTTTCTTACTTACTTCATTTAAAATGACAATCTCCAGGTTCCATCCATGTTGCCGCAAATAGCATTATTTTATTCCTTTTTATGGCTGAGTAGTATTCCATTCTATATATGTACCACATCTTCTTTATCGAGTCATCTGTCAATGGACATTTGGGTTGTTTCCATGTCTTGGCTGTTGTAAGCAGTGCTGCTGTGAATACTGGGATGCATGCCTTTTTGAATTATATTCTTCTCTGGATATATGCCCGGGGGTGGGATTGTGGATCATCATATGGTAAGTAGTTTTTTAAGGAACCTCCATACTGCCCTCCATAGTGGCTACACCCATTTACATTCCCACCAACAGTGTAGGAGGGTTCCTTTTTCTAAGATGTGGAAGACTTTATAGCAGTCCTTGAGAAACTGTCATTTTAGAGACAAAATTTTATATGAGAAATTCTTAATATGGACATTTATGAAAAGGTTAAAGATATGTCACAAAGTCTCATGAAATACAAAGTGGCAAAATGGGGGTGACAAGATAAAGGAAAACAAAGGCCCCTCTGCCCTGTTGGTCACAGCTGTACCCCAGTGTGAGAAGAGTGCCTGGCACACGGCAGCACCCCCAGGGATGATTTGCTGAATAATAAGATGGGAGAAGGTGGTATAAAATGAAGATATGCTTTAGACCAAAAGAGCAGCATATTTCAAAAAACATTTGCATCTTTACTGAGCATTTGAGACAGGCTGAGTTCTCAGCGGGGCCTGACTTTCTTTTTGAGGGAGGGGTCTCCTGCCAGCTCTGTGGGCGACTTAGGGAAGGGGACAAGGCTCCTGACCCTGCCTGGGCAGTTCATGTTCTGACACTGATACATGCCATCTGGGGGTACCCTGGGCCCCCTCTTCTCTCCACCCCTCCAGTTTAACTTGGGGCCTGCTTAGTATGCCAAGTCTTCTTAGCCCTGATACAGGCAGACCTCAGAGGTAGTGTGCATTCGATACCAGACCACAGCAAATATGGTAATAAAACGAGTTACATTAAAAAAAAAAAAGTCAAATTTTTTTTGGTTTCCCAGTGCATGTAAAAATCATGTTTACACTATACTGTAGCCTATTAAATAGCATTATGTCTAAATAAACAATGTACATGCCTTTTTTTTTTAAGTTGATTGCTAGAATTGCTAACCATCATCTGATAACGCAGCGTTGTTGCATACCTTCAATTTGTAAAAAGCAGTACCTATGAAGCAAGATAAAACGAGATACCTGTACTTACTGCCATAGGACCTTGGGCAGGTAATTTTCTTAATCTGTAAACTGGAAGTAAAACAGCAACCGCTCTGAGGTCTGGTCACTCGAGGACTAGTAGGGGGCTCCAGAAATGCATCCTGGGTGCAGGGGGAGAGTCCGTTTCTTGATCCCCTCAACTTGCTGTTTCCACCTTGCAGTGGGAGCCCCGCGGCTGCTGCAGGAGCCAGAGATCCTGTCCGGGCCACAGAACCTGACGCTCGTGGTGCACCAAACAGCAGTGCTGGGATGCATCGCCACCAGCCACCCACGGCCACTAGTCTCCTGAAGCCGCCTGGGTGGGCAGTCACTCTGCCTCCCAGAGCCCCCAGTCCTTTGCCCTTTCCCAGCTCTGACCCCTTGCCTCCCTGCAGACGGCCGCTCCATCGGCGTGGAGGGCATCCAAGTCCTGGGCACCGGGAACCTCATGATCTCTGATGTGTTGGTCCAGCACTCGAGCATCTATGTCTGTGCAGCCAATCGGCCGGGTATCCGGATCCGACGCACAGCACAGGGTGTCCTGCTCGTGCAGGGTGAGCCCCAAGGGCCAGCCAGGGAGGGTCCTCACCCCATGGGAACCTGGATGGGGAGAGGGGCAGGGGCAGGAGGAAGACAAGAGGCCAGGCCTCATCCACCTGCCGTTGCCTGCCCAGCTCCCCCCGAGTTTGTCCAGTGGCCGCAGTCCTTGTCCAAGCCTCCAGGCAGCAGCGCCATCTTCACCTGCGTGGCCCAGGGCGTCCCTGAGCCCCTGCTGGTCTGGCTGAAGAATGGGAAGGGGCTGAGTCCTGGGAATAACATTCGGCTGACCCACAACAACAGGTACCCGAGGTACCGCTGTCCCACCCCTCCACCCCACCTACACAAAACACTCTACCTCTACTCTCTGCAGCCCACACAACCCCCTGCAATACCCCCACCCACAGGAGGCTCTGTCCTGCCTGTTTCATACAAGCAATACCCACACACAGGTGGTGTGTCCTGTCTCCGGGCAGGTCTGTGGGTCTCGCCGCCCCCCTGGGGGAGGGGGCTCGGCGGGAAGGAGCCCCCAGCGGCTGCATGTGTCTTTCCCTAGCACACTGATGCTGGCGGAGCTCTCAGCCAAGGGCGAGGCCATCTACCAATGCGTGGCAGAGAACAGTGCAGGCTCCAATCAGGCCAGTGCCCGCTTGGCTGTGACAGGGGACCCAGAGCCACCCCCTGTCCCCAGGGCCTGCAGGCAGTGACTCTCTCCACCTCTGCCATTCGGGTGTCCTGGGAACCACCCACCTCTAACGGGGACGTCATCGGCTACGTGCTGCACCTCCAGCCTGTGGGAGGTGGGTGTGGGTGGCTGGATAGGAGTCCCTGGACCTAGTCCACTCTGCCTCCAGCTGGGGGTGTCTCTGGGTAAGTTCCTCTCACTCTTAGTGACCCCCAGACCTGTCTGGGCTCTGGCCGGGCCTCTGGGTATGTGGTCCTCTGCTACTTCCTTCTGCTCATCAGCCCCTTTCTCACCCTCAGCCTTTCTTATCCTGGCTCCAACTTCTGCAGCCCCCTTCCCTGCCCTCCTTGGAGGCCTGGCTGGGGCTTCGTGCCCACTTTGTGGGGGTGGGGGATGTTTGTAGTGAGGGAAAGGGATGCTGGTTGCCAAGCTGCTCTGTTCCTCAGAGCCAGCTGGCCCGGAGCTCCAAGAGGCCGTGGGCAAAGGCACCTTTGAGCATGTCTTCTCCAACCTGGAGCCTGCCACAGCCTACTCCATCCACTTGTGGGCCTACTCAGCAGAGGGTTCCAGCCAGGACTCTGTCTCCATCCACGCCTCCACCATGGGCAGCAGTGAGTGACCACCTCTCCAGCCCTGTAGAGCCCTGGCCTCAGGCCGGCAGGGATGCAACCACCTCATCCCATTTCCTCTGCAGCTCCTGCCGCCCTGGGCTTCTCCACCAAAGTGCTCAATGCCACCTCTGTGCAGGCCTCCTGGGAGCTGCCACCCCAGATGGGGCCCATCCAGGGCTTTAAACTCACTGCAAGCTGCTGGCTGCCCACTTTGAGGGGCCCCTGCTCCCGGCTAGCACTGTCAGTTCCTTCCTCTACACAGATCTGGGTGAGGCCTCCCTCAGTCCCCCTCCTCAGTGTGGTCTCGCCCCAGGCACTGAGCTTCCTGGCCCACACAGGCCTGTTTGCCTCACACTACCCTGCTCCCCCCAGAGCCAGCCGCCCTCTATGAGATCAAGCTCCAGGCATTCAGTGGCAATGGGGATGGTAACAGCAGTGCCCGCTTTGTCTTTCTATGTGATGTGCCTCTGGTCAGCCCTGCTGAGTGGGGTCCAGTAGGAGGGTAGCAGGCCTGGGGTCAGAGCAGGCCCCTCCTGTAGGACCCACGGCTGTCAGTCTTTGAGGAGGAGGAGGGGCTGGGCTTTGCCTTTTGCCTGGTCCTCAGATGGCACTGTGTCCACAGGGTCCAAGGCTGGGTGCTCTTGCAGCCAGGATGAGAGCAGCTCACTGCCTGGTGTTGTGGTGGGCGTCCACGTGGGCCTGGCTGCCCTCATCGTTGCCTCCTCTGCCTCCTTCTGGGCTGGAGACACAGGTAAGGACCAGATGGCTAATGTGGAAAACGGCTAGGAAGACAGTCTGCACTATGGTGGCACAGGCCCAAAGAGTAAGAGCTTTTTATCCATTACTAATCCATTTTACAAAGAAGGAGACTGAGGCAAGGAAGGAGCACCAGTTCTTCTCAGAGGTGCATGGTACCAGGAGCGGGAGGCGGCCGAGTGGGTTGCACGAAGCCGGGTAGAGAGCACCGGGGTTCACAGGTGGCAGAAGTGGCCAGAGCCAGATCCCTGCCATCCTGCACACAAGGCGAGGCCCCCAGGGGAGTGTGGAACAGGATGAAGGGCCGGGGCCGATGGATGCTAAGCCAGAGGGACGCCTCAGACAGGTCGTGGTGCTGACCCTTCCTATCTGGGCAGCCTCTTCTGCAGACAGGGGTCTCGGGAGTGCTGGGTAGTGCCTCAGACTGCCATGGACAGAGCTGCACGCCACAGACGCCAGGCTCCAAGTGGGAGAAAGCCGGGGGAGAAGACTGAACTCATCACCCAGGTGAGGGGATTCAAGTGAGGAGGAGCAGATGAGGGGGAGCGGTGTGCTTGAGGCCGAGGCCTGACCGTCTCCTGACCCTCAGGTGACTGTGGAGCAGTCACCCTTAACCCAGGGCTCTCCAAGTTGGGTCCCTCCCAGATGCCACCAACTCCAGCCCCACCAACGAATCTACCTCCCTCACCTTTCCCTGCCACCCCTGGAGTCAGAAAAGAACCAAAGGTCCCTCAGCCCGTCTGGGGAGGGGTAGCCTGACCACAGGGCGAGAGGAAGGTGTGGCTTCTCTGCTTCTAACTTTTCCTCAAGAAATGGGGGAAACTGTCCTCCTCAACAAACCACATAACCTCAGACTAAGCCGTGCTCAAGTGGGCGTTCTCCCCAACCCGCTACTCCTGCCTCATGACTTCACCCAGTAAATCCTCTTGATCCAAACAGGAACCTGCCCAAAGACAGACAGCTTTCAGGGCTCCCCCAACAAGGGGAGGCAGGGCGAGGGGCTCTGTCATCACCTCCATCTTCCAACTCAAACCCCCCTGTCTGAAACCCATTTCTGTCTCCTCATGCCTAAGCTGAAGTGTGACCCAGGGACAGGCGACTGGCCTTCCTGGTGATCTGAAGAAGCAGGTTTGCAAAGGGGCTGCTGAGTTCCTTGCCCCCTTGTCCCAACAACAGAAGAGCACTGAACATCTGAGTTCACATGTGCTGTTCCTCTGAGTGACCAAATGCCCATCTCCCCCTTTCCAGCATCGGTCCCTTTTCAGGGGACATTCCTCCCAATCTGGTTTCTATTTTTGAATGGAGAGAATAGCTTGAGCTGAGGTTTTGGCGGCCTTGAACCCCCTGTCACATGAGCACAGAGGCTGTGGAACACCCCAGCCTCTATTCCCCTCAATTCTAGGTTTGCACAGAGCACCTCTTTCCCACTCTTCCCTCTGCTGACCTATGGCCCCCTGGCCCCCTGGTCTCTCCTCATCCAGTGCTACTATACCCTAGAACCAAAACCCGAGGCTCTCCCTCAATCTGTCTCTCCCTCTAGGGCTGTCTGGTATTGTGCCAAAAGTGGGGGAGGGTCTTGGAAAAAGGAAAACCTAGGGCTTAGGGGACCCCAAACTCTGTCCCCTCTGTGCTCCTGTAGGATGACGCTAGTACCAATGACAAGGCTCCAGCAAGGCTGGGCCCTGCCCCTCCACAAATGCTCCTTCTGCGTAAAGGGCAGAAGCAGCTGTAACTCAGAAATGTGGCAGGGGTTCAAGGGGTTAAGAACAGCCCCAAACTTCAAGTCATCGAGGAGATGGTATCCTCTCCTCTGGGTGGGCCTGGTCTAAGTGCTTTGTTGGAAATAAACCAAATGGAAAAAATAAATTAGGATCTGGTTAATGTTCTAGACTGAAAGGAAAATGTGGGGTGTCGTGGTGGTAAGACAGAGCAGTTCCAAGTTCTTCAGGGGATGCTGCCTTCAGACTAAGAAACTATATTCTGCAGTTTGCTAAGAAAAGAACAGTGTGAGCCATTGTTTAAGGTCCTCACCTGGAGAAACCAGCAAGCTATAAAGGATTTCGTTTAGAGACTAGAGCAGTGTGATGGGAAGAGCCAAGGATGGCTAGGGGACACCTCTCCTTAGTACAGAATGGAGATCTAGCATCTGGGTTAAATGCAGCCTCCTTCCAAATGCCTTTAGACCCCGAGTCATCAGGTAATTAAAGTGGGTTCAGTGGCTTCCAGAACATTGGATCTACATAAAGGTGGACAGGAACAAGAATACAGACGTAGGTAAAGACTTAATCATCCCAACTGAAGAAAAGTGTACAAAGTAAAGGGTACTCCATTGACTGGAGGGAGTACGAGCCATAGGTCATCTCCCAATCACCCCTTAAACTCTCCCACCAAACTGACGCCCCCACCCCTACCAAGACTAAAGCACAAGCCACAGGAAAGTTTAGAAACCATTCCTTTCTTTATTAAACATAGCTTGCAAGTGATAAATATTACAAAGTTTTTTTTTCTTTTAATCCTTTCTCCAAAAATTAGCTTATTATTTGACTCTGTCACTGCTGAAATGCTCAGCAGCATCTGAAACAGATGGGAGTGTATTTGCCTTTTTGAAAACCAGTTTCTATTGGTCTTAGTTTTTTTCATTTTAATTCCCAAACACAATGCAGAAAATTAGAATGAGTTTTTTTTTTTAAAAAAAGGAAACTTAAAGAGAGTTGTGCAAAAGGGTCTTGTTCCCCTCCCACCCACCCCATTCACAGAAGGCCATTCCCCATCCCACCTCCCTGCTCCCCACCCCCCACCCCCAGTCTATCCTTCCGCTTTCACCAGGGCTTCACCCATCATCCTGTTTTCTCTCCAGGCTTTACCAGCCAAGAACCTAAAGAGTATGGGAGTACTCAGCCCAGGCTGTGGGGACTTGGGCCCCTGAAGGTGACAGCTGTGAGACAGCTGCCTTAAGGGGGTTCCGATGAGATCTGAGGGAAGGAGACAAGATGTGGACTCTATCTGAGCTCTCCTCAGATGGGGGAAGTTCTGCATCCTGTAGCTCACAAAGGGTGTGAGTGCCACCGCCTGGGCCTTCACTGGTCAACCACCCTCCAGGGCAGCTGTTTGTGAGGTGGGTTTGCAGCCTGGTCCCTGCTCTTGGGATGACTAGAGGCATGAGGGCAAAGATGTCACAGGTCTGACTGATGTCCTAAACATCACTCTGCTGCCTTTCCCAAATCATAATCATAGCAGGGGCCTGGCAGCTCCCCAAGGGCACTGTCACACACACACCCACTTCAACACGAGTCACTTTGGTTTCCTCCCTGGGTTTTCAGCCCAACACTTTCCTCACCTTAAGTTGTTTTGTTTCGTTTTGTGGGTTGGGAAGGAAGCACAGAATAATTTTAAACTTGGTGGCCAATGATCCCCCCTGTCTGCCATCACTTAACAAATAAGAAAACTGAGACCCAGAAAATTAACTTTACCAAAGGTCACATGGCAGGTTAGCAGGAGAACTTGGGGCTAGACCCCAGGTCCCAGGCTGTGCTACCACCCCACCCCTTTGTGCTATGGTCCTCTTTCCTCTCCACAGTCTGGACTGGAGCCTTAGCTTTCACAGTAACCCAGCCTGACCCCAATTTACAAAGCCTAAAACTGTATGCAGATGGATATGGCTCTCCCTTGAGGAGACTTTCTAAGGATGACTTGTTAAAATGATTTCTATCATCCCCTGACAATCCACCTTCAAAGGCCCATGAAACTAGGTTCTTTTTTGGGGGGTGGGGGAAATCCCTTGCATAAGAAAGCTTGACACTGAATTTTGTTATATAGGTATATTGTATATATGCTGATGCAATCAGAGGAAAAAAAAAAAAAAACAGTGCAAATACAATTACAATTCATAATAATACTTGGTTTCAATGCCCCCGGGAACTGCCCCATTCCTCGGCTACCTCCCAACCCCCAGCACTTCCCCACAGTTTCAACCTAATGCTGGGGGATAGGGAGGGTGGGCAAGTTAGGGTAGGGAGTGGGCTCTGCCAAGGCAGTGCTGGTGACCCGGAGGGACTACTCCAGGGTGGGGAGGCAAGGCACAAATTAGGGGTGGGTGGTGGGGGAGGTGGCATCTCTAAGGAGGGATGGGGTTGGAGCAGCTGCCAGTCTCAGTGTGCTGGGCCCGGCCCACTCCCCTACCCACCCTCCACAGCCCTGCCTCCCTACCCCCTCCCCTTCCCCAGAAACCCTTTTGCACGGATCATACACAAACGGGCACATTACAAAATGACGTAACACAGTTTCACAATATCCATGGCTAGGGCTTTTTTTTCTCTTTTTCAGGTTTTTTTTTTTTTTCTACACAATGTACAATTCTTTTTAAATGGATCAAGAAATAGCTTATATACACGAATGAGTCCTTGTTATAACATCTCGGCAGCAAATATCATAAGCTAATGAAGGTCTTGTTGGAGGGGAAGGGAGCCTAGGACTGGGGTTGGGGTGGGGGGTGTGGAAAGAAGGTTATGCCTTCTGGAGGAGCGGGGAGAAAAGGAAGTGGTTGGGGAAAAGGAACAAAAGTAAAATATCAAGAAGCATCTTTACAAAGCAGTTCTATAGCTAATTCCTTTTAAAGGGGAAAGGAAAGGTAACCAAAGCAGGAAAACATTTATCTCTGTGTCTTAAAAAAAAATTGTCTACCATACATACATCCAAAAATGTGGAAAAAATACTTATTCCAGGGATGAAGGAAGTCCAGATGCTGTGGTCAAATGACAAAAAATAAAATAAAATAAAATAAAAAATAATAAAAAGAAAGAAAGAAAGAAAAGAAAAAGAAAAAAAATTTGACAAATAAGGACCTCTGTCCCTCACCTTTACCTAAGCCTTACCGCTCATCCACCCCTGTTTCAGGCTTCTAGGGAGTAAGCCACTGTCCATAAACTATTCTTAAAGCCTCTGGGGATGGAGGAAGCCAGGCAGAGCTGGTGGGATGCTCACTCTAGTATCACCTTGAGCTTCACTGCTCTAGGGATAAAGGAAAAAACTCTGAGCAAAAGGTCTTTCCTCCAATCTTTAGGGCATGAGGTTTAGTGTCTATAGGGCCCAAGACCTGGGGATGGACAGCAACAGACTTGGAGGGACACGAGGCAATCAGTGATGAAAACAGTAGAGAAATGAGGAAGACAGAAGGACAGGGGAGAGGGGTGAAGGGGAGGAGGTGGAAGGCTAATACTTTACCATGATTAGGGGAACCTCACCCCATCACTAATCCCTAGGAAAGGTGTGAAAATGGGGAGAAGAGAAGATAAGAAATCAAACCTCAGTGACTGAGCAAAGGGTCATGGAGCTATACTAGCAACAAGCAGCCTCTACGTAGCTGACCCTGAGGGGATAAAAACAGGGAAGACTCCACCCTCTCCCCTCAGTACCCTGGCAGGCACTGACTACAGGCCTTCCTTCCTCATCATCCCCATCTCTACACATCTTAACTTCCAAACCCCATTCAAAGGTGGCCTGGCTCCCAGGGAAGGGACTCAGCTCAGGGCAGGGACAGCCCCCAGCCAGACGGTATTGCACATTCTCTGTTCCTTACTTTTAATCTCAACTGACAAACTTGGGCACCTTGTACCTCTGAGCACCTCTGAGCTGGGGGAGGGGAGACATAACAGAAATGGCACTTCATCATGGGTGGGTGGGGCGGTGAGGAAGAGGCTAGACAGACATGCCATAAGGCAAGATGACTTACAGGGAAAACATTTTTAAAAAAAGCTTCCAATTTCGTGGAAGAGAGAAAAGCAAAACCAAACGATTTCTCCAGTGCTTTCAAAGCACAGAGGGCAAAGAAAAGATGTAAGAATATATCTTTATATATATATATATAATTTTAAAATAATCCCAGACCCAGTTCCATTAACCCCCCCTCCCTCTCCCACCACTTACAGTCAGGGGTTCCACATTCCCCAGAAAAATACTCGAAACGACCCCATCACTACCTGTTACTAGCGTCTCGCTTCCACATCATTTCACCACTGAGGGAGCCCAGACACGGGCTGCATCTCTACTCCTTTTTAAGTGCTCAATGAATTTGGGGGAAGGGAGGAAAGAAAAAAAGCCAGGAAGGCCCGTAGGGCCAGTATAATCACCCACAGTGGCTCTGGAGTATGGGGAGTAGAGGCCAGTGTCAGGGGAACTGAGCCTGATTCCAGCTCCTTCTCCCATCCCATCCCCAAACTTTACGGGGAAGATGTGCAGTTTGTATGTGTGTTAACTTTAAAAGTGCCTTCTTACTTTAAAAAATTATTTAATTTTAAAAAATAAACGTGGGGGAACTTCCCCAGGTGGCTTTCAAGGGCAAAATGTTAAACTCCTCTTCACACCTCGCTGCTGAGAGTATCCCTTACTCAAACTCTGGCAGCTTCTAGAGCTGAGAGGCAGGTGGGTGTATACTATGAGGAGAGCAGAAACTCCTACCTTTAAGGGGCTTCGCTTACCTCAAAAACAGCCTGGTCTCCTCCCCCTTCCCCCACGGTGTGGGCAAATGGGACGCTAATCTCCCCAATCCCCAGAACAGCAACATTGCACAATTCAATTCATTCTCTACATTAGTAGCACTTAATTAAAAAAAAAAAAAAAAGCACGATTAATAGAATTCTGGGGAGAAAAAAGACAACTACTTTCATAGCAGAGGTCCAGGACTGGTTTTGACATGACTTGTTTGGCTTTGAGCAGTTGGCTCTGCAGTTAGTGCAGCAGCATCAGGGCAGGGCTTCAACCTGACCAGGTGCCCTCACCCTCATCTCCTGGTACTCAGAGGGTGAAGGGAGAGATGAATGAGAAAGTCTCAATTGTTGGGAGAGAAACCCCTCTTCCTTCCTTTAAGTCTGTCTCCTCCCTTTGTCATCTGACTCATGCCCATTCCAGAACATCCAGCAAAATCAGGCTGGGAACCACCACTCCTCTATATTACAGTGGGCTGTGGTTACTGAGGGCAGGCTAGGAGTTCAAAAAAAGAAAAGAAAGAGGTGCAGGCAGGGGAGAATTTTACAAAGAAAGCAAGACAAAATAATTTTGGGCTACTTGGCCTGTAACATACTTCTCTGTCTCCACTGGGGTTAGGAGACCAATCTTCTTCCCCAGCATCCACAAGGCCAGGACCTGGTCTCAGTCCTCCTTGGTTCAACATTATGCTCATCGGCGTGCCCCCTTCTCCCCCTTCTTCATGGATCAATTCCAGGGTGGTTAACTTCTAAAGCTTCTCCTTCTAGGCTCTTTCCCCTCATCCTTAGAGAGCCCAACTTCAATACTAAACACTGCCTCCTGAACTGTCCAGCCAAGAGATGCTCCACAGCTGGTGTGCTATTCCTTCTTGTTTGATGCCGCCCCCCGCAACCCTGGGTTAAGTGCATTTAAAATTTCTGCCCCTAAAACTCTCAGTCATGTCTTACTTGGCAGTTGGGGACCCTACTGCAATGCTATCATTTAACTGAATGTTATTTGTGTTTAAAAAAAAAAAAAAAAAAAAAAAGACTAAAGAGAAAAAGAAAAATACTGGGGGGGAAATAAAAAGGTTTAACCGTCCACTGAACAAAGGGAGGACACACAACATCATTAAAAAAGATAATAATTATAGCATAAAAACGAACTTTAGACACACGTCAGAGGGCTTACATTTCTCCCCAGGACCTCATTCTGACCTCTGTCAGAGGCAAGGGTCCACCTCAGTGTTAAAGAAAACTGAAGAGAAGACAGAGCGGCAGAAGAACAGATCGCAGCAGTGTGAAACAAAGGGGAGGTGGCGGGGCAGGGCATGTGTTTTCTTGTTGATTTCTACTTTTTGTCTTCTGTTTTTCTGTTTTGTTTTCCGTGTATGGTAGGCACCAGTACAGGCACTGCATGCGACGGAAGTTGGGGACAATGGGAGAGGAGAGGGGTAAAGGATTCAAGGTTGGGGCAGTACAAGTGGAACAGGCGTTATTTCTGTCCACTGATGGACTGCGATATAGACCGGGGAGGGATCATGTCTAAAAGATATTCCCGCTGTCGGTCTGCCAAACTGGGGGCTTTGTGTCCTCCGATGCCAGTGTTCAAGTATGCAATGTTGACACCTAGACCCAGGAGACAAAAGTGGAGGGCAGGTATTAAAAGAGGAAATGACCCCTTCTTCTGCATTACCCTGGAGCTGCAGAACTGGCAATGAGGAGGAAACATCAGAAATTATCTACATCTGTCCAGACTCAGTTGAGATTTATTTCAGTAGCAACTACCTCCCTGCTCCCAAGCTTTAGGAAAAGAGGTCTTTCCAAAACTTCAGTCCTACCAAGAATAATAAACATGGACTGGATGGTGTAGAAGAGTCAGAGAAAATAGTGGTGAGAAGAAAATAATCAAGACAAAGAGAGAATTACTGAATCCGCTTTGGTTTTGCAGCTGCTGACTGTGGAGGAGCATCCTTGGATCATTCACAGGATTAGAACAGTTAACCCTTCATTATGGCCAAAAGAGATCAACAATCACATGCCCACCGAGAGGGCACACTAGATATTAAATTTATAATGGCAGGGACTATATCATTTTCACCACCAAAATCCTAGTGCACTGTGCCTGGCATGTAATATGGATTTAGCGAATATATGCCGAATAACAGAAATGAAGGGAGCAGGGCCTAAAGAAAGCAGAAAACAAAAGAAAGAACAATTCGCCTGAAGGGGCTGCTAAAGAACAGCATACTAACTTGTCAATCCCTGAGAAAGTTCTCAGATCAGCCCTTCTTACCTGGCATACCAAGGAGGCCACCTGGCACAGACAGCTGGGGTGCCTGTGCGAAGTTGGAGAGCATGGAACGGGCAGATGTGGGTATGCCACGCTGGAGGCTGCTTTGGGGCTGTGGAGCCTGCAACGATGAGGGACAAGTAATCATAACTTTGCCATGATGGAAGGTGAAAAGGGGAGGTAAGGGTGTGGGAGTACAGAAGAACAGTATGATTTCCCACAGAAGAAAGGACAGATTGGAATACATGGCTGACAAACCCTCAAGAGAAATCCTCACCTGCCGAAGCGTGTGATGTCTCATTATGGTCTCTTGTTTACTGACACTGGACACAGCTGGAGCCGTAGTAGGGGAAAGGGCTGCCTGCTGCTGTAATCGCTGTTCAATTTCCTGTTGGGAGTCATCAGGTCAAGTTGGGCAGGACAGCACCCAATTCCCTAACCAAAACCTAGAGGTCTTCTTACCTCTAATGTTGCGAGCTAGTCAGAGGGATATGGAAAAGGCAAGAGTCCGGTGGGGTAGGTGCACTAAGATCTCTGGGTACTAGTAATCTACATGCTTCACTGATTAAGGAATCCCTCTGTCTGAAAAAGCTGGCTCTCAGAAGTTGGCTGGAGACATCTGGGTGGTGGTACCCACCCAGAGCTGACTGATGTAATTAAGCCTGATGAGTTACTGAGGTTTTATTTTTGACTCTTGTCTATCCATTTTCTAGAAGGCCCATGATGTTACCCTAATGGGTCTGATGGGTGGCGGGGTGGGAAATGGGATAGAGGAAAAGGATCTGAGATTCCCAACATATCCTCCCTTCTCCGAGAAACTCTCATTCTATTAATACTATAGGAGAGTTCACACACTCCAGTAGCACTCATCTTCACTCTTCACTAATCTCACTATTTTATAATCTACCTTCTCCTTTGTTGTTTCTTTGTCAAATATGGACTGCAGATAATTACTTCTCTCGAAGAGATTTCTAGTACAAATATAAACCCCTTCCACCAAAATCCATTTGTTTGAGGAAATGAAGTCAAGAATAAAGGAACTTCTTGAGCGCTATCAGGGAAAGCCAAGTGTCAAGACTTTTGTCCCTTTCCTTTAACCTCAGCCATTATATGTCACTATGCTCGTACCCAATCAGAAAGAGTCAAATGGAAATGGGAAAGACAGGCTGGTAAGGAGGGAAAAAAGGGATCCCAGGCCTCTAGGTTCTAAGAACTTAGATGAGAAACCTAGATCACCTGGGCTGCGGGGATCACACAGACAACTCTTGTAAACTAGAAGGAACTACGTTTTGGGAAAACCCAACCTAGGCAGGTGGCTGGTAAGAAGTCAGAGTTCTTACCTGTTCCTGCTGTAGGGCTTTAACAAAAGCATTTTTCAGCCGGTTGGTGTGTTCTGCCTTTAGAGCCTTCTTCTGGTTGGAGGTCATACATTGCTCACACAGAATCTTACCATTCTTTTCTTGCTTCCAGTGAGGGGTGAAATCTGTGCGGCACTGGGCACAAACAAATGGTTCAACCCGCAGAAGTGAGGCACAGCTTTTCCCTAGATGCCAAACAAAAAGAATAATCAGCGGTTTCACATTTCCTCTCTACCTCCTGTTTCTCATCATCAGATGAATCTTTTTCTGAGAGTTTATTCTGCTGAATTGAGAAGACAACATCCACTGTCATCTATATGAACCTTGCCTCCCATATCCAACCCATATAGAGGGTTTGGATTTATAAAATACTGTAGTTTATAAAATACTTTTATTTCATTTGATTGCAACAACATTAGGGAATTAGACTGTACCATCCCCATTTACAAATGAGGAAACTAAGTCTAAGAAACACAGCTCCTAAATGACAAAGCTGGGACAAGAACCCAAGTTTTCTGGTTTCCTATTACATTACACTAAGAAAATAAGTGTCAATTCACAGCCAAAGGGTCCATGTAATCCAGCTAATACCTTTGCTTCTTAGCATCTCTTTACCTCAGACTGCACTTACCCCTATTTGTAATTTTTACCTATCAGTGTCTGAATTATTCACTTCACGATCTATTTATAGTCAATACTGAGCCCTTTAGGCACTTTACTATTAGGTGTTCCCTTAAATCCATATGTTTAGAAATTCAGGCTTGGGGGGAGGGTATAGCTCAGTAGTAAGAGTACCTGCCTACTATGCACAAGGTTCTGGGTTCAACCCTCAGTACTTCCACTAAAAATAAATAAATAAATAAATAAACCTAATTACCCACCCCCCAGAACAACAACAACAAAAAAAGAAATTAAATTCAGGCTTAATAACTTCCGTATGTATAGACTGTATGATGTTAATACTCTGTAGTCTGGTTCAGTGTTGTTTTACAGCTTTTATGTGGTCATAGTTATCCAAATCAGTCTATTATCTCAACTATAAGCATTCAAGTGGCAGGGACTGAATATAATAATGCAGCACAATGCCACATAAACACTGACATTAAAAGTAAGTGTTCTAGTCTTCAAATTATGCATGCATCATGCTAGGCATAATTTTAAAGAACAATATGTTGCAAAAAATTGGCAAGATATACAAAATACACAATAAAAAATAATAAGCTTAAAATATACATACAAAAAGGTTTTTGATCTGTTGCTCCCAAACAGCCTCCAAATAAGGGATAGGCGGTAGTTTGGCAATAGTAAGGAAAGATTATTTAATATTACCCAGTGCTCTGTGATCAACTCTGCCCATATCAGTCAGGTTTGGCAACCTCTCGCTTAGATAAAAAGACTGACCAGAAAAAACAGTCTTACCTTGACTGTCGATGACACTCTGTACGACTTCTTCCAAGCCTACCATGTAGATGAACTCGCTATTGGCTGCACTAGGCAGGAAGTGAAGCAAGGGAGCAGGTGGTTTAGGGGGTGGAATCTCCAGGAGTGTCTTTTCCAGCTGTTTGCGAAGGGCCAATTTGGCTGCAGCCTGTGAGTTGGCAGCATCAGTCATGGCGCTGGGGCTAGGAAGTGGTGAGGACACTCTGTTCACGGTCCCTGGCTGGATATGGGAGGCAAGGTTCATATAGATGGCAGAGGATGTTGTGCGCTGACAGGGAACAGAAGAACTTGACTGCTGAAATAGATTGATTATAGGGGTCAGTGATGGTATGTGGGAGAAAGGATCAATTCTTACTTTCATGGCAGAGAATACTATCTGATTCTAGTCGAAATGATTTAGCTTCCCCCAAACTCAGAAAAAGACAGGAGGTAGCCAACTTCTTCATTGAAAAAGAACTCTGGCACACAGGAAAAAAGAATGATACCGGTCATGAACTAAAGCTGTTAAGAGATAACTGAGGATGTAGGCTGCTTTGTCATACAACCTTATGCTACTTACTCCCTAAATTCCTCTCTTTCTCCTAGGCAGATTTTAGCTTACTGCTGCTCTGCTGTATATAACCTCTCTTCACTATTATATTCACATAATTCCTCAATGCTTACACTTCTGGGATCACTATCAACCCACTAAAATTACCTTTGTTGTCCTAGGCTTTCTCAGTGTTCAAAACTTAAAATCTATGGTCCCTTCAACAGGGAAAGCAAATAAAAGACTTCTCTGTTTCCACATTAGGGTTCCCCCTTACCGGCTGGTAATTGATGGCGGGATTCATATTGGGTGTTGTGGTGCGTACAAGGCCAGGCTTAGGTGGGCCCCGCTGACCCTGTAACTGGGCTGGGTTTGGTGCAATCACACGTTGAGACATCAACATGTGTGGGAGGGTGGTATTGGTCGCTGAACGGATGACACTGTGACCCTGAAAGAGACGAGGAGCAAAAAGTACAGTCATAGGTGGTAAAATGCCCCACAAAATGCCAAAGGGAAAATACATAGCCAAATGGAAACACAGAAAAATAGTCAGACTTGGTAATTCTACCTTACTGATCTATGAGATGAATCTACCATCACTGTAAAACCTGATTAGTGGTTAGGAATTCCCTGGCTTTTTTGGTAGAAGCTATCTAACCCTACATGGAAAAGGGCCAAGCTGGAAACCTATAGAGTACAAAGACTAGAGGGAAAAGATTAGTTATTTGTCCTATTGCAGACTAAATCATGCCACAAAGGATCAATAGGACTATCTATAGTAGTAACACCTCTATTAAAGCCAGGTTCTTCTATAAACCTCACAAAAGCCCCAAAACAGAGATAGGATAACAGAGTCCCCTGACACTAAGATTCCACTATGGGTCTCATACCTGTAATGTTCTCAAATTCTGAGGTTCAACCCCTTGGGCCCCGGGCCGAGAGGGAAGCTTGGATAGACCTTGCTGTCCTACATGGGCAGGAGATGGCTGAACAATAGATGCTGCATTCTGTACAACTGGAGTCTGGGAGAGAAGAGAAAATGAGACAGTGGAAAAGGCTAGTAATCACATGTAGCAATCTGGTCTACTTCTAGGCTTTTAAAGCTCCTTGTCAGTCTGAAGCTCCTGTTGACCAGGAGGGAAAATAAGAGTATCAGAATCAAGGTTTTCTCGAATAAGGCCCAAGATTAAAAAAAAAAAAAAAATCACTGTTCTTGGAGACTAAAAATCATGGAACCAGAGAAGAACGAGCCACCCAGCTCCATCTACCTGGGGCGGCCCATTCTCAAACCAGTTTTTCTTCGCTTTCTGCTAGTCCCTTATTTGTTGGGCATATTACCTTCTGGACCACGTTCTCTTTCTGTAGCTGACTCTGTCTCAGTTTCTTTAACAGCACCAGTCTAGCTTCTTCCAATCGCAGCTCATCCCTCAGCTGCTTGATGAGCTGCTGCCGTTCCTCAATGCCTTTCCCCTGAGGAAACACAGAGACTTATCAGCTATGGTAGCAGGTACTCAGAGTCCTTTCCTGCAAGATGATCTTCTCTTTTAGGTCTGAAACCTTCATCTTCCACAAGCACAAGTGGCCATGGGGTTGTTATCTTTCCGTTCCTACCACACAGTATGGTACAGTGTCTGGTATAGAGTAGGTGCTCAAAAATTGCTTACAGAATGAAAGGAGAGACCACACGTAAATGCTAATTAACCAGATTCCTGGCAAAACAGAAGTAAGGCCAAAGGGGGCTATTGTTTTTCTTTAAAATAATGTTTCTAAATCTTTCATGAAGTTACGTTTCCTTCAGAAACAAATAAAAACTTAGGAATTCTTCTATAAACTGAAACCCAGGACAGAGTGCAGAAGGTATCCTTTCAGCCAAGAGTTGAGTTTACATGATTTGGAAACATGAAGTTTTCATTTTCCAAAGATAAATTATATTGAATATGCTTTTCAAACTCTCTTCTCCACTTAATTCTAACAGTCCCCCTTAAAAGGGCATATCTTTGAGTTGAGAATCACTTATGAATAGTTTCATCAATAAGTAGTTATTTAGATCCAAAACTGGGAAATGGGATTCTCAGCAAATTAAAGAGAATAGCAGAAGCAAGAAATTAAGAAAGAAATCTTTTTTTTTCTTTTTTTTTTACCTTAAACATCTCTAGGTTGGCTGCTTTGAGTCTTTCTTCCATTCGGGAGCTGGAACGGGGACTGGAAGCCTCATTATCAGACAAAACAATGATGTCTGGGGAGGGAGTTAGCCTTCCTCGGTCTGGCTCACTAGAAAAGAAAAGGAAAAATTAAGGTATTTCCAACAGTGACAGTTCATAGAAAAGTTAAGAAAACTTATTCTCTACACTGAACAAAAAAAATCCAAGGGAACTTAAGTCTGTCCTGATTCACCCAGAGAAAGACAGAGACACCCAAATCCTAAAATAAAGGAGACATCAAGATATTGAGTGACGATGAAACCTCAGCAAAAGTACTTTCCCATCTAAATTCCTTACATAGGATGTAGACAGAAAGATACTGATTGGCTTTAGAAATGCAAATTAAGAGATGAGTGTTTTTTATCACATTGATTTTAATCAAAATTCCAAATATCTTCCACACATCTCACTCTCCTTTGGGGTGTTTCATTACTTACACAAAAGCTCAAGAAGGAAAGGGTTAGCTTGACAAGGGAAGAAGGGCAAAGGCAGTAGAGCCTACTTGTCCAACCAAGGTACACATGACACGCTGCTAAGGAACCATTCATGATACTGATATAACAACATGGTACTGGCTATCTGAGGATTTACAACAGAGGAGGTTATGTGACAACTCCAGTGACAGTCTATCTTGTCAAGAGTAAAAGCAAAAGAAGGTACTGCTGTCAGTGGCTTGAGAGAATGGACAGTCCTAAATAAAATATCTGTAACTTCCTGGAGGACTGAAACTCTAAAAATAAATATATGGGACTTGCATGTACTTGCCAGAGTTCTACTTAACATCTTCCTTCAGAAGTAAACTATCTAGAAATGACTCTGAAATCTAAATCTTTCACACTGGCTCCCCCTATGCCCTATCTTATTTACTACACAACTCTAGTTTTGGTCTTTCTGGGACTAGCCTTAAAAGCATCATACTTGTCCCTCTAAAATAATGAAAAATAGCACTCACTGCTTAAGACCTGGAATAATAAGACTCCTGTAAATACTAACTGCATTAGGTTCCCGAAGCAATGACCATATCCTCTAATTCTCCTTTGATTTCTTAACTCAGAGATATCTTCTCAGATCCTATTTCTCTAAGATCTATAATGCAGTCAGGAGCACTGCAGGTCTGAAACAATGTGTTCTTAGGTCTTATTTAAACATGTAACTCAAAACCTTAACTGCAGATCTTTAGTCCTAAAAGCCTCTCTATCATTTCTCAGGGTTTCCTGTCTCAGGTGTTGTTGGGACTTAGATGCCTTCTGAACAAGGCACCCTGGATGGTGGGGATAGGCATTTAATTTCTCTACAGGGTAAAACTGAGTCACTAGAATTAACCAAATTTAGCTCAGGAAATAAAATAGGGAGAGAGAATGATAATGATGACTATCTTGGGAACTATTAAGTTTGTCTGGGTCGCTCTATAACCACTGGTCAGAGACACAGCAAGCTGAGAATGCAGAGCTATAGGAAAAAAAGCCACTAGAGGGAGAAAAGAACCTTTCATTCTCTAACCCCAAGTTCCAGGAATGTCTGAATTAATTTTGGGGGTGATTTTATTTATCATTTCTGTATTCCTTCAAGTCCCTCATCCCTAACACTAAAGTGCGTGAACAACTTTGAGGTCTGGTAGATTTCTACTTCTATTTGATACCCTAATGTTTACATCAACAGTCAGAAGCTCTTTCCATTCTGGTCCTGGCTGGATACATACATCACAGATTATTTCTAAGATATGGAATTCTTCCTTTCTCAATCAAATGAGTGCCACCTACTGCTTATGGATTGTCCAGCAACAGAATAGGGACAGACATTCCTGGATGGAGATTTTGAAACTGAGTGAGATTTATCAGGAAGTTGTATCTGAGGAAAACCTAAGCGGTATTTTTTCCCAGATATAGTAAGACCCACATTAGATAGCTAGCACAGATAAGGAAAAGCCCAAGTCAAGATTCATTCCTCGATTTTTTCAAAAACTTGAAAAAAAAAAATTGGGGGGTAGGGCATGGTAATTAGGTTTATTTATTTATTTTTTTAAACTGAGGTACTGGGGATTGAACCCAGGACCTCTTGCATGTTAAGCATGGGCTCTACCACTTGAACTATACCCTCCCCACCCTGATTTTTTTAAACACTTTTGACCTGGGATTCTAGCCTCACTTATTAAACTTTCCAGGGATAAAAATTATGTTGCTACTTTCCCAAACACATATGATTTACAATATTTGGTGTTCTTAAACATGAAACTCTACCTATTAGATATTATTAAAAGCCTGACTTGCTGCTGACATCACTTTGTGACTCAGACTGGCAGATTTCCAGAAACTATAAAATTCCTTATCTTTATCCAGGTAGTAAAAACAAAGCCGGAAGAGAACGAACTGCCATGTCTCACTAGCATTCCAAAACACAAGCAATGCTGGTTTCACATATACCTCATTTCACAGATATCATAACTTGTCCAACTGATGGCACACAGACAAAAAAAAAGATATTTAGGCAATTAGGCAATTATGACTATCATGTCAAGAGCCCTTCCTTCTCTCTACTTTTAAATTATCTCCTCCTTTTATCCATATCAAAGAAACCATTGTTCTCCATATAGAGCAATCTATCAATCTTGTTCACTCTTTTAAAAAGCTTGAGGATAAATGGAAGTAGCCGTCAGTATATCTGGTCTGGTGAAAGGGAAGAAGAGTGACAGGGCCAACAGGGCCTGTTTTCCATGCAGACTGGAGATCTAGATGGTTTACATCAAGCTTCTTTTCCTGTAGGCCATTAAAACAGTTCCCAGTTTCCAAAAGTTCATCCCTCTAATAAAACTAAACACAGTGGTATGGTTGTCAGGGTAGTCTTAATTTTCAACACAGAATTATCTGAGATATAGTACAATTCCAACAGCACTAATCAGACCTTACCAAAGAGTGTAACAATGATTCTATGAAAAATATATTCAATTTCAATTTGGGATGTGAGGAATCCAGCTAACATGCTTCCTCTTCTTTGTCCCCAGTGAAGTAGAATTAGACAGTTGCTCCAGAAGTGTAAGGGTGATTATGGGGCAAGCAGGTTACTCAGGTGCATTATCTCATTCACCCACTTTTTTTCTATAAAGGATCTAAGGATCAATCTACTTTCATAACATTCTGCTGACACTACCTACAGCTCCCAAGGATTTTTCTCTTCTTCCACGACCACTAGAGAATTATACCTGAAATTTCCTAAGGGTTTTTTCATGCTATTACCAAGAATGTTCCCCCATTGGGTGTAGTTTAAAAAAATAATCCTGGTACAATACTAATAAGTAAACATTAAAAGGCAGAGAAATAAACCAAGGTAAGATTTTAACATTCCTTTCTTTTGCCTTCTTTCATCATCAGTCCACCTTAAAGATCCTGCTTTGGATCACTCCTAGGACAAAGTCAGCAAGGTTAGGTGGAGGGCAACTGAACACTGAAGAGTAATTCTCATGTCTATTATCTGTCTCTGAACCATGAATAAACTAACTGTTCTTAAAACGAGCATTGTCTATACTGTGATTCACTATTCAGGTAGGCTCTACCCTCAGCCAGTTCTAGGTACCTCTTCTTATTGCGTTCTCCAGAGCTCCAAGTACTCAACCTTGACAAAGGCCTGTGAAAACGTGTGCATGTGTGAAAAAGAGAGAAAGAGCACAAGCTTGGGGGAGGGTATAGCTCAAGTGGTGGAGCGCATGCTTAGCATGCACGAGGTCCTGAGTTCAATCCCCAGCACATCCATTAAAAAACTAACTAAATAAATAAACCTACTTACCTCTCCCTGCAAAAACAAACAAAAATTTTTTTAAAAAAAGCACAAGCTTAAGTGTACATGTACAAGTGAATGTGTATGCGTATGTGAGGGTTGGGACGAGTGGCACAACTCAAGTAAGAATATAAAGAATTGGCACATGAATTTCTTTGTTGACACAAGGAAAGACAGGCCACCCATGTTCTCTGATGTAATAAAAGCTGGGACTCCATAATAAACAGATCCTGAAACTCCTGGGATGATCTGAAGAAGACTTTTTCCCACCATTAAAATGGCCATAAGAGTGAAAGTGTACATTAACTTACTTCTAATGGGGTATCAACTCTATAGTGCCTCCTTTATCCAGAAATGGCCACTTTATCTTAAGGATAGTAATTACAATTTTCTGTATGCTAGTAAGCAAATTTTGGAGGCACCTAGCATCATTTGGAAATGCGAGGAATTCACGGTCAAGCCAAACAGCACAGGTATGTCTTCCTTCAAGAAGCTTTAGGATGAAAAATACCCTCCTCTCACTGGAATTCATTCCTTTTTCATAGGCTTAGTTTACGAGAACTAAGGAGGCAGCTGAACCAAGCCATACCTCCGTCTAGCACTCATATCCACAGGCTCATCATTGATGTTTTCTTTGCCTGGCCTTCCAGAAGTCCTGCTGTCTCCATGAGGCCTGAGATTCCCATTAAGTTTCTCTTCATAGCCCTTGACACCACTGCCATCCTGTTTGGTGGGCAAATCATGTGGCACCTCCAGATTTGCCAAATCCTTCCGTTTGAGCAGTGCCAACATTTTCAGACGTTCCATGGCCTCATGCCCCTCCATTTTGAGTCGCTTGGCCAGGACATCATCTCGCTCATCGGCTGGGTCCAAGCTCCGCTTCAACAGATTCAGGCGAAGAGCATCTTCTGTCATTCTATCCATTCTATGGAAAGAAAAATACAAGTGAGATCAGAATAAAGTCCCTTAAAAAGTCTATAAGAAAAAAGAGGATAGGGTGGTAAAGGTACTAAGAAGAATCACAGATATATATACATGGAAGTTCAAAATTAACTGAGCTAACATTCTACCCTGTATCTTCCTAGATGATCTATATTAAAGGAGATTTCGTCACTCAAGCTCAGCAGTGAAAGTAACATTCAAATGCTTTCCAGTCATCAAGGTCCCAACTGTATAGATGCTTGAAACCAAACACCATGCTCACCTGGATAGTCTATTAACAGTCTACAGCTCTCAAAAAAATAAACATTCTTTTATGACTGTTGGTTTGTACATGTATGCACAAAGTCAGATGCTTTGGTCTGAACTCTCATATCAAATTCTTCCCCTGGTAAAGACTCTTATGAATGGGAAGTTCTTCAGGTCACTCATGCATATCTTCAACTGGCCTCTTATTGATGGAGAAATATGAGAAAGATGAATTACATAAAGAACATCCAACAGGAACCTCAGTTGTCTAGATACAGCAAGGGTCAGAGGGACCCACCGTTATTGGCTCTTAATTCTATACAGATGCAGCTTTAATATCTTAGGATATTTGGCTTTGTTTAATGAAGAACTCAGGTGCTTAGGATGATAAGAAATAATATGTTCTTTTCTCATATAGCAAAATTATTACAGGCAAGCTAGTTATCATTTTTCCTTCTCATTTTCACACTAACAAAATTTTTCACACTAACAAAATCTAGATGCAGAATTTCTTCAACACTTCTAAATCCAGGGTTGTCTTCCTAGTATGACAAAGTGGCACTGGAAAGAAAAAATTTTGAGTCACAGAAATACAGGATTAAACTGCTACTTACTTTTTACAAGGTCAAATATTTAATAAGTTACTTTACATCCCCAAGTCTCAATTTCATATGTAAAAGTGGACACTCAGAAGAGTCTCAACAAAACTTAATTCCTATATCCTAAGGAAATGACTTCCACACCTAAGACATGAGATCATGCTTGATAACTTGTAGACTCAAGAAGTAGGACAGAAGACTTCCAATGTTAACTGGTGTTCTTGCAAAGATAAATATGTATGTGCTTGAGGCATCTTCCTGTGGTGCAGAGTAAAGCAAGAGCTGTCTGATTCTCTGCTAGTTATAATGAAGAAAAAGAGTAACCAACAAAAGAATTTCCAACAAAAGGAAACAGACCTTTTGGAGACCAGAGAAAAGCTGTAACTCAGATCTCTGAATTTTCAAATAATGTTTCTTAATTCTTTCTTTTTTAAAGAACAGCTCTGTTGAAATATAATTCACATATCATTGTAAACTGACTACACTTCAATAAAAAAATTCACATATCACACAATTCACCTATTTAGAGTGCATAACTGAATGGTTTATAGTATGTTCACAGAGTTGTGCAACCATCACCACAATCAATATAAGAACATTTTCATAATCTCCTCCCTAAAAAAACCATGCCCCATTAGCAGTCACTCTCCCCAATATACTTTCTGTCTCTAAATTTGCCCATTCTGGACTTTTTATATAAATGAAATCATATAGTATGTGTTTTTTGTGACTGACTTCTTTCACTTAGCATTATGCTTTCAAGGTTCACTCATGTTATAGCATGTATCATATCCTTTATGGCCAAATGATATTCCATGGCATAGATATATAGTATTTTGTTTATTCACTTCTCAACTAATAAGACATTTGGTTTTTCCTACTTTTTACTATTATGAATAATGCTGCTACTGAACTTTTATATACAAGTTACAAAACATATGCTACAAAACATATGGACATATGTTTTCAATTCTCTTGGGTATACACCTATGAGTAGAACTGCTGGGTCCTAAGGTAACCCCTCTTTTTAACACTTTGAAGAATTGTTAGGCTGTTTTCCAAAGTGGTTGTGCCATTTTACATTACCACTAGCAGTGTATAAGGGTTCTAATTTCTCCATTTCCCCTTAATTCTCTCGTAACAGCTTCAAATCTGAATCATATTACAGCAGATATAAACATTCTTTAGCTACAGGTCCCTCAAAGATTTGTTATTTTGACATGTGTTACTTCTGAAGTGGTTTACCTTTGAAAAATACCCCCAGTTAAGAGTGACTGTAAAGCTGAATGCTACAGAACATCAAAAGTTAAGCCCTAACTTCACAGTAACAATGTCCTGGGTAACTCTATCAACACCTCATATTGAGAATGACTGAGAATACCATGGTGAGTTACAGAGGTTGAAAAGTTTGTCACTCAACTAATTATACACCTAGATGCAAAAAGTACTTCAGAAAAGTACACAGCAAGATATACAAATATCTATTAACACAGTACAGTGTTCCAAGTTCCAAGATAAATTATATTCATGAGCACTGAAAATGTATGACAAAACGACAAAATTCAATAACCTGGAGCTAACTTGAGTTTGGGATGCCATCATCTTGGTTTTTTCAACTGAGTTTGATACAAATAGTTGAAATCAATTCAAATAAATTCCCTTTATTATACTCTGTCATAAACAGGTACACTGGAAGTTGGAAGAAGCCAGAGCCAGATATGTGAATGTCTGAGGTAAATAATCTTTCCCCATAGATGGCTTGAAAACTTTTGACCAATTTTCCTTGCCCACTCTTGACTTCACTATCTAAAAGGCACAACTTTATGTACTCAGAGCCATGCCTGTCTCAAAAGTCAATGAAATATGGATCAATCCTGAAAACAGCATGCTAAGTGAAATGTCAGACACAGAAGGACAAATATTTTATGGTTCCACTTATATGAGGTACGTAGAATAGGCATATTCACAGAGATAGAAAGTAGAATAGAGGCTGCCAGTGGCTGGGGGTGGAGAGAAGGTAATGAGGAGTTATTTAATGGGAACAGAGTCTCTGGGATGAAAAGAGAGTTCTCAAATGGATAGCAGTGATGGATGCACAACACTCTGAATGTATTTAAAGCTGAACTGTACACTTAAAAGTGGTTAAAATAGTAGATCTTATGTTATGTATATTTTGCCATAATAAGAAAAAAATCCAATGTAATTGAGACTGATTTTAAAAATGGGCACAAGAGATCTTTTTGGGGTGATGAAAATGTTCTAAAACTGGATTGCGGTGGTAAGTTGCACAACTCTGTAAATTTACTTTTAAAAAATTACTGAATCATACACTTACACTCCAATAACGTTGTAAAATTAGTATTCAATGTAAGTGTGTCACATAAAAATTCCTCTCCAAAAAAATAACACAAAAATTCTGTAAAATGAATGTTGCATGTTGCTTTTTAATGTCTAATCAAATTTTTCTGATTCTTCTAGGCTGCAAATAATAACAGCTAATATTTCTTAAGTACCTACTTAAAAGCCAAACATGCTACTAGGCACTATCATGTGTTCTTATTTAAATCTCCTCAACAAGTCACGTAAGTAAGTGATATTATCCCTACTTCAGAGGCAGAAAAAGTGTCAAATCAAGGATCCCAAGACTGTAAAGCTTTGGATTGTGAATCTGGAATTCCAACGCAGGTCTAGCTTACTTCAAAAATCTATTATATAGTACATCTCCTGGCTCAGAGCTAGATAATCTTAAGAAGCAGTGTTGTGTATTCATGTATTTATACATGCATCCAATTCTTCCATCCCCCACAAATATTAAGTATATATTATGTGCCAAGTTCAGGGCTAGGTACTAAGAGTAAAGATTAAAAAAGACTAGGTCAACGTCTTTAACAATTTCATTTGATAGGAGACAGATGTGCATATAACTAAAGTAAGTACTTAGATGTTTACATGAACTCATTTTCTCTGCCTTCCCTATATTCTGCTTTTCTCCTTCCTATCTCAGTGAAGAGAAATCAATTCATCCAGAGGCAAAAGCCAGAAGCCTGAGAATCACCCTTGACTTTTCCAGACTCTTAAATCTAAGTCACCAAGTTCTATCAATTCTATTCTTTTCCTCTGAATGAAAAAATATATAGCCCTGGAGTGTTCCTGCTGGCAGCCACCTTGTGACCATGAGGGAAGGCAGCCTGCAGATAAAGCAGACACTGTACACAGCAGAGCATTTAAACAAGAGCTAATAACATAGCTGTGCCACCAGATCAGACTACTCTGAAGCTAGTGTCTGGATTCTTGCTACACAGGCCAATAAATTCCCTTAATGTTTAAGCCAGTATGAACTGTGTTTTCTGTTACCTAAACTGAAAATATCCTAAAGGATAACTGTCAGAAGTGCTGAAATGAAATCAAGATGGAGATATCCAATAAATAGGCAGATACATGGCATACAAACAAGAGAGCCAGAGTTCAGGCCAGAGTCAGAGATAAATATTTGAACAGGTAAAGGAGGTAATTAATGAATGGGGCTGAGTGAAACTGCCCGGGGGGAGGGGGAAAAGTATATAGTCAGAAGGAAAAGGGTCAAATATAGAACCTTGGGCAATATCTACATTTAAGGATTGGTTGGTCAGAGAAAACTAAGAGTGACGAGGGGGAAACTAGGAAAGCATAACATGTCAATAAATTAAAGGAGAGTTTCAAGAAGAGTAGTTATTTGTGTCTAAGAATTACAGCAGAAGAAATGCAGGCAGCTTTAAATTTTCTAGGACTGTTGTAAAAAAACAAGAATGGTCAGATAGTAACACAGCTCTAGATTCATATTTGTCAAGTTTTTGACTCACTGTTACCCCCAAACCAAATTACAGGTCTGCAACAAAGACAGGATCTTGAGACCAAAGAGGATGAAGGGATAGAGAAGGTGAGCAAAGTGAATTAACATCTACTGAGTTGCCTGCTATTTACTAGGCAATGTATAAGGTCCTTTATATTTATTCCCCCATTTAATCATATTAGAGAATGATTTTAATTTCCAGCTAAGTCTGAAAACCTCCAATTCTCAAAAATGATGAAATTTAAACCTATATATAGTTATATAACATGACTTTTAAGTTTAAAGTAGCAATAGCCTAAAAGACTGTAAGATGGTTTTTATTTAATGAAGAGTTCCTAGTATTTATACTGAATGAGACAGCAGTCCTTACAAAGCAAAACAGTATTTCTTTAACACATAAAAAAAGTTTAAAAAAGTATTCTGGTTTCAAAATTCTAAGTAGGGATGTAAGGACTTTCTTTAAAAAAATACACCTTTCTCACAAATTCTAGTAAGTGTTTACCTTCTTAAAGTCTAAAGACTTTTAAATGAATATTAATAAGTGAGGGAAATTATTTTCATTTCTGTTTCTACTATTTTTATTTAGTGATTTCTCTCCCTCTGACCCAGTCTTCCAAATGGTCAAAATACAGAGCTGAAGAGAATTTTAGTGTTGTACCCAATGAAGAGAGTGTGTTCTCTTTATTATGAAACATCTCAATCATGGATATAAGCATAGAGAATAATAAACAGAAAATATTTTATCTGTATTTAATTTTTATTCAATTTTTAAACTTTGAGGTAATTGTAGACTCATATAAAATTTTAAGAAATAATACAGAAAGATTCCATATATCCTTTACCTAGTTTCCCTCAATGTTAACATCTTGCAAAACTATAAGATATCACAACCAAATTATCAACACTGACATAATCTACAGATTTTATCCAGATTTCCCCAGTTATACTTGTATTCATTTCTGCTAGTTCTATACAATTTTATCACATTCATAGGATCATGTATCCACCATGGTCAAGACAGAACAATTCCATCACCTCAAGGATCCCTCATGTTGCCCTTTATAACCACATTTACCTTATTTCCCCACCATCCCCAGCCACAACCCAAATCCTGGTGAATCTGTTTTCCATATTTAAACTTTTATCTTTTCAAAAATATTATATAATTGAAATCATCCAGTACTTTGGGACTGGCTTTTTTCATTCAGTGTAATTCTCCTGGAATTCATTCAAGTTGTTGCATATACCAATAGTTTGTTCCTTTTTTACTGCTGAGTAGTAGTCCATGGTATGGATGTACCACATTTACTTACCCACTGAAGGACAGCTGAGTTGTTCTTAGGTTTTTTAGAAAACAGTTATTTATTTATTAATTAAATAAGGCTGCTATGAACATTCATATACAAGTTTTCATTTATCTGGGATAAATGCTCAAGAATGTGACTGCTGAGTCATATGGCAAATGAATATTTCATTTTATAAGAAACTGCTAATCTATTTTCCAGAGTAGCTGTACCACCACAACCACATATTCCCACAATGCTTGAGAAGTTCAGTTTCTTCATATTCTGGCTAGTATTTGGTGTTGTCATTATATTTTAGTTAAGCATTCTGATAGGTATATAGTGATATTTCACTGTGGTTTTAATTTACATTTCCCTAATGGTTAATGATATTAAACATTTTTTATGTGCTTTTATTTGCCATTTGTAAATCCTCTTTTGTGGAACTTCTGTTCATGTCTTTTGCCCATTTTCTAACTGAATTGTTTGAGAGTTTTGTTTTTTCAGTTGTGTTTTGAAAGTTCTTTACATATTCTAGATACTAGCCATTTGTCATATATATGACTTCCTATTTTTAGTGAATTAAACATCACAGATAGTTGAAGCACCCCATGTAACCTCACCCCCAAACCATTCTCTACCCTCTTCTTCCCTCCCCAGAGAAAGGCATTATGATGGATTTGTTATCATTCTACTACACACATACGTATCCATAAATAATATATAGTACAGTTTGTGTTTTTATAAATTATATTTTTAAAAGTTGCTCTTGAATATATCTTTTCATTTTGCTTTTCAATATTTCATTTTTTAATATTTAAAATTTATCCAAGTAAATGCACAAAGCTCCAGTTCATTTAACTGCTGTGTAGAACTCCACAGCAAAAATATATGATTTAGTAATCCATTCTCCAGTTCACACTAAGGATCAATTTGTTGATGTTAAGGATGCTGTGAATTCCACTTCTGGCCAAGATGGTGTCAAACAGGCCAAATTTACCACCCCCCAACTAAAAAACAAAAAACCTCCAAACAAAATACATGAAACAAGAGTTTTCAAGATGCTGGACATCAGGCAACAAAGGACAGTGATATCAGAGGGACAACAAACAAACGAGGTGAACTCTACAGCTGCACTCATTTATTGCCAAAAGAGTGTTTCTGGGACATGATGTGGTCAGGGGGAAATGAGGTAGAGCCAGGCAGACTCTTGAGTTGAAGAGATGGAGATGAGAGTAAAAGGGTATAGAGAGACAAAGGCAACTAGATTTCAAAAAGGACAAAGTATCATAGAAGTAACAGCTGCAGAAAAATGGTTATCATAAAAAAGACAGATAGCACTGAATGTGTACAGAAACTGGAAACTTCATACACTGCTGGAAGGAATGTAAAATGGTACAATCACTCTGGAAAAGAGTTGGCAGTTCCTTACAAAGTTAAACATAGAGTCACTATATGACTCAGCAATTCCATTGCTAGGTATACACCCAAGAGAACTAAAAACATTATCTCCACACAAAATCTGTACAAGAGTGCTCACAGCAGCATTATTCATAATAGCCAAAAAGATGAAACCAAACATCCATCAACTGATGAACAGATAAACAAAATGTGGTATATCCATACAATGCAGTATTATACTGCCATAAAAAGGAATGATGTGTTGATACGTGTACAACATAGATGAAACTCAAAAAGCATTATGCTAAGTAAAGGAAGCCAGTCACAAAAAGCCTTATATTATATGATTCCATTTATATGAAAAGTCCCAAAATAGGCAATCTATGGAAACAGAAAGTAGACAGTGGTTGCCTAGGGCTGAGGAGAGGGGCAAAATAGTGAATGACTGCTAATGGGTATGGGGGTTCTTTTTGGAGTGATGAAATAGTTCTAATCTAGGATTGTGGTGACAGATGCACAACTCTGTGACTAAAACCACAAAACTGTACACTCTAAAAAGGTGAATTTTATGGTTATGTGAAATATATCTCAATAAAAGTTTAAAAATACAATGAATGATCTTAAGAGCAGATTAGATATAGGAAAAAAGGCTAGTGAACCAGAAGACATAGCAATAAAAACTCTAAAATCAAACAAAGATAGAAAAAAGAAAAAATAAGAAGAGCTTCAGGGGACTGGGAAACAACTTTAAGCAGCCTAGTATACAGATAATTGGAGTTCCTCAAAGAAAGGAGAAAGATGAAGTGAGAAAAAATATATGAAGAAATAATGGCCAAAATGAATGAAAACCATAAACCTATAAATCCAAGAACCCCAACAAACCCCAAACACAAGAAACATGAAAACTGTACCGAGAAACATCATAATCAAGGTGCTCAAAACTACTATAAAATCTTAAAAGCAGCCAAAGTGGGAGGGGAAAAGACATCATATGTAAAGATAAATTAGATTTCTTGTTGGAAACAATGTAAAAGAGATGACAGCAACACCTTTAAAATATTGAAAGAAAAAAATCTGACAATCTAAAATACCACACCTGTCAAAAAATGTCTTTTAAAAACAAAGATGAAATAAAAACCTTTCAGTTATTTTAAATTTCCTTATCAATCTTCTCCTTTACAATTTATATTTATTTGCAGATTAAAAGTTCCCCTAATTAATGATCTCAAAGCTTACTTTGTCTGTTATTCATACGGAGACATAACTTTCTGGTCAATATTTGCCTGGAACATCTTTTTCCATTCGTAATGTCAATTTCTTTGACAGTATTTACCTGAAACTGTTTTTCCATTCAATCTGATAATCTGTTTCTTTATCTAGTTTAGCCCATTTATATCTATCATGATTCCTAATATATTTGGTTTTATTTCTACCAGCTTCTGTTCTTTTATTCCTTCTGTTGACTGGATTTAAGTTTTCTTTATTCATTTTTCTCTTTTATTTCAGTCTTAATTTATTTTTAGCTCCTATCAAACTAGTCATTAGAGCATTATATATAGTCAAAGCTAGTTTAGATTTACCCACATTTTTTCCCCTGCCATTCCTACTGTATTCAGTTCTTTCTTCCCAATGCATATCCTTTATGTTCTTTTAATATAATACTTAAATGGTAAACTTGCTCATGTCTGCCTAAAAATGTTTTCATTTCATCCTCTAAAAACAGCATATAGTTCTAGCTGACTTATTTTCTCTCCATACTTTGAAAATATTATTTCCTTGGTATCTTGTTGTTGAGAAGTTTTAAGTATAATTTTCATTCCTTTGCAGTAATCTGTTTTTTCCTCTCTGGTTGCTTTCATAAGTTATTTGTCTTTATTTATTTATTTATTTTTTGGCAAGGGGAGGTAATTATAAGTTCTTTGTCTTTGATGTTCTACAAAACTATAGTATCATTAATGTGTTTAGTTTTATTTATCCTTTCAGAATTCACTGTTTATTCCTCAAGTTGAAGAAACATACATTAAGCAATTTTAGAAAATTCTTGGCCATTATTTCTTTGAATATTGCTACTCTTTCCATTTTCTCAATTCTATCCTAGAACCCCTGTAAGAGGTATCCTGGACCATTCCATTCTGGTCTCCATGTCTCAGTCTTTTTTTTTTTTTTTTTTTTGTATTTTCCATTTCTTTGTATCTCTATGACGCATTTTGCATAATTTCCTATTGCTCTTTATTCTCTCTTCAGTTATGTTGAATACACTGTTGAAAAAACACATCTGGTTGTTCTCTCTTCTGAGACGGACCGCACTCTGTCTATGCAGCATGTAACTCTGTAAATAAATCTACCTTCATTCAAAAAAAAAAAAATCTACTGAGATTTCACTGATATACTGAAGAACAGATAAACCTTGGATGTCTATTAGAATCATCCGAGGAAATATATACATTAAAAAAATTCATACCATAGGTCCCACTCCTAAAGATTGATTTAAGTGGTCTGCCATGGGACTCAAGCCTCATACTTTAATGAATTCCCCAAATGATTCCATTATTCAGCCAATGTTGAGAATCATCCCATTTTCATATTAACTTGGTATATTATTTCTCACCTTGAGAAAAATCTTCCTATGACCTCCTGTCCTATTCCATTTACTGCCCCATTTCCCTGTGCACTCTACAGCAAAAGTCCTCAAAAGTGCTATTTATGCTGTCTCCACTTTCTCTATTTTCCTCTTGAAACTACTTCAGCTAAGAATTTGTCCCCATTAATATAAAGAGACCATCTTTTTCCACATCACTAATTAACTTCATGTTGCCATATCCAATAGCTTTTTTAAAAAAATCAGTTCTCATTTTACTTGAACTTTCAGCAGCATTTAACTAAATCAATATTCCTTCCTTTAAATACTTTCTTCACTTGGCCTTCAAGACTTCACACATCTGGGGTTCTCATCCTATATTCATGACCCATGTATTCTTTCTTATTTTTACTGACATAATTGACATACAATATTATATTAGTTTCAGATGTACATAATTATTGATATTTGAATATACTCTGAAGTAATCACCACAGTAAGTCTAGTTAACATGCATCACCATACAGAGTAACACATTTTTTTTCTTGGGATGAGATCTTTTAAGATCTACTCTCTCAGTAACTTTCAAATACACATAACAGTATTATTAAAAGAATGAAAGACTGCCATTTGCAGCAACATGGATGGACTCAGAGAATATTATACTTAATTAAATCAGAGAAAGACAAATACTATATGACATCACTTATATGTGGAACCTAAAGAATAATACAAATGAATCTATATACAAAAAAAAGAAACAGACTCACAGACATAGAAAACAAACTTATAGTTACCAAAGGGGAAGGGAAAGGAAACATTAGGAGTATGGAATCAACAGATACAAACTACTATACATAAAACAGATAAGCAACAAGGATTTACTATATAGTACAGGGAACAATATTCAATATCTTATAATAACCTATAATGGAAAATAATCTGAAAATATATATATAACTGAATCACTTTGCTATACACTTGAAACTAACACAATATTATATATCAACTATACTTCAATTTTTTAAAAAAGTATTATTAACTATAGTCACCATGCTGTACATCTTTGTGATTTACTTATTTTATAACTGGAAGTTTGAACTTTTTGATCACCTTTAGCCATTTTGCCCTGTCCCCCCAACACCTTGGCAACCACCAATCCATCCTCTGTATCTATGAGTTTAGGTTTTTTGTTTTGTTTTGTTTAGATTCAACATATAAGTGAGATCATACTGTATTTGTCTTTCTCTGTCTGACTTATTTCACTTAGGATAAAGTCCTCAAGGGTCCATCTGTGTTGTCACAAATGGCAAGATTTCCTTCTTTTTTTTTTTATGGCTAATAATTCCATTGTATGTGTGTGTGTATGTGTGCATGCACACACATGCATACACATATATATCACATTTTCTTTATCCATTCATCCACCAATGGACACTCTTGTTGCTTCTAGGTCTTGGCTATTGTAAATACGACTGCAAAGAACAGGGGGGTACGTTATCTAGTCAAGTTAGTGTTTTCTTGTCTTCAGATAAAAACCCAGAAGTGGAATTGCTGGATCACTTGGTGGTTCTAGTTTTAATTTTTTTTAGGAATCTCCACATTGTTTTTCATAGTGGCTACACCATTTTACACTCCCACCAACAGTGCACAAGGGTTCCTTTTTCTCCATCCTCACCAACACTATAATTTATTACTGTCTTTTTGATAATAGCCATTCTAACAAGTGTGAGTTATATCTCAGGGGATTTGCACTCCCCTGATAATCAGTGATGCTGAGCACCTCTTCATGTACCTGTTAGCCATCTGTATGTCTTCATGACCATTTATTCTTACTCTCCTTCACTAGTTTCTACTCATCTTCCTAATTCTAACTGTAAGCATGCCCTTGGACTCAATCTTGTACCTTTTCTTTATTTGTACTCACTCCCTACATAATCTCACACATTCCTATGGCTTTAAAGAGCATCTAAATGCTAATTCCCAAATATATATTCCTAGAATTCATCTCTCCTCTAAAATTCTCTTTATATATTCAACTGCCTAATTAACATCTTCATTTGGATGTCACTTTATGAACAGACATTTTATGAACTTATGCCCAAAACTGAATTGCTGAACTCCCTAAATGAAAACTTTCTCTTCTCCTAGTGTTTCCCACCTCAGTAAACACCACCATCTAACCAATTGCCAAACCAAACACTTAGGAGCCATTCTTGGTTCCTTTTTCTCACACCCAACATGCATTCCATCTGTGAATTCTGTCAGCACTACTTTTCAAATATATTTCAAATCTGACCCTTTATCACCACTTTCATATTATTCTAGTCCAAGCTATTGTCATCTCCTGCCCAGACCACAGTAATTTTTGTTAACTCTGTTTTTCCTCTTGCTCCTCTTCAGTCTATGTTCCATAGAAAAACCAGAATGATCTTTCTAACACTAAGTGAGATTATATCATTCCTCTGTTTAAAATGCTTTAATGGCATCTGTGGTGGTTTACAAACAACGTCCCCCTCCAAATTCTCTGACATACCTCACATAATGAGGGTGTGCGTATGGGGGTGTCTATGTTCCCTTCCCTTGTATCTGGGTGGATTTATGACTGCTTCAACCAGTAGAGTACAGCAGAAGTGATGCTCGATGACTTCTGCCAGTGGGTCATAAAAAGCAATGCAGTTTCTTATTCCCTGGAACACTCAGGTCTGGAGCCCTGGAGTGCTTTCTGAGAGGTACAACTAGGCTGAGGCTGCCATGCTGTGAGGAAGCAAAGCCTCAGTGAGAGGTCACATGTAGACACTTCAGTTGGTGGGCCTACTCTCAGCCCAGGCACCAGTCATGTAAGTGATGATTCTTGCCCCCCACTAACAAGTCTTCCCCATTTTTGCATCTTCCCAGCTACAGTCTCAAGACACTGTAGAGCAGAAATAAACCATCATTGCTGTACCCAATTTAAATGAATTCCTGACCCACAGAATCTAAGAGCATTAATAAAACAGTTGTTTTAAGTTACTAAGTTTTGGAATAACTAATTTGTTATACAGCAATATAACCAGAACAGCATTCCAAGTCTTTATCATAGTCTATAAGGTCCCACATAATTTGGTCCACTACTGTTTCTCTTTGACTTTATATCTCGTACTACCCTCCCATCACTCCCTTTCTAGTCAGTTTAGTTTCCTTGTTTCCCCCTGATAGCCATGTGGCTTACTTTCTTATTTTCTTCTTATGTCAGAGAACGTTTTCCTAATGCATCTGTTACGGAAAACAAAAAAACACAGCATCTTCCATCATTACTCTGTCACCCTCTTACAATGCTTTTTTCCTATTCTTGGTAATTATGACTACCTGGCATATTATGTTTATATCTGTTGGTCTGTTCCCCACCCAGTAAAATGTAAGCTTCTTGGGACAGGTTTTTTGTTTTGTTTTTTCCTATTTCATTCAGTACCTGGCCCATAATATGTACTAGATAAATACCTGCTGAATAGAAGACCACAATCTGCATTTTTTTGATATTCTATTTACTTTTTTTTCAAATCTGTTTCCTCCAAAGTATATTTTCTTATTTCAAGTCTTTGTATTTAATAGTTTAAATATACTTATTTTATGGACTATAGTCAATGGATACATTACCTGAAGTTTTCAGTTTCTGCTGCAGGTTATATCTGTGACTCTTGTTGATGGTAAATGACTGTTTTCTTGTGCTTTTTGTCAATTTTTTAAGGGTACTTTGTCTTTATTGAGACTTTATCTGTAGGAATCCTGTGTGGTTTGGATTGTCAACCTGTTCCTCCAGAGTAGTTTTTCATGTACTTCTGCCAGTTACCCCAAGGGTATCAAGTATTCTGAATAATTTTTCTTATATTTATTTCTCAGTTTAGGGATCTCAGACAAAAATAATTTAAACTCATATGAGAGTAGGCTCATACTTCAATTTTCAGGGGGTATTCCTACCGACCCCTAGTCAGAGCCCAAGCTGAGACAGAAAAGTTTTCTTGTTTCCTTCAACTAGGGGATGGAATTTTTTATGGTCACCTCCTTTCCCTGAGCATGAGCGTTTAAGGTTCCTGGCTTTAGGGGATTTAAAGGGATTCTCACCTCCAACTCTGTTCCATACTGCCCTACAGCTTTGTTTCTTGGACCCCTCATGAGCATTAAAACCAAGTCTTTCAGTTACTGAAAGTAGAAAAGCCCCCAGAACTGTCACAGCTTTAAGTCACGTGCACACAGCTCATTTTCAGTTCCCTTTTCATTTGTGTGGTCACTGAGAACCTTCCTTACTTCTTTCAGACTCAGCTATGCATTTAAAAGGAAGCTTGTTTAAAAATAAAAAATTTTAAAGTTTGTTTTATTTTACCCGGTATCACTAGCTGTTCTGAAATGGAATTGCAAAGGGTTTTAATGTTATATGGTCTGTCACACTCCAAAGCCAAAAATGATGGTCTAGAAGAGGGAGAGTATAGCTCAAAGTGGTAGAGTGCATGCTTAGCATGTATGAGGTCCTGGGTTCAATCCCCAGTACCTCCTCCAAAAAAAGTAAATAAATAAATAAACCTAATTATACCCCCCAAAAAAACCAAAACTAAAAAGAAATCTAAAAAAAATTTTTTTTAAATGATGGTCTGGAAGTTAAAATTTTATTTTCATAGTAACTACTTCAGTATCCTTTCAGAGCAGATAGGCCTCCCAGCTTCTAATAAACAAAACACTACCACATACTACTAACTGCAAAGGGAATATACCTTAACATACCTTAACAATAGAGAGATCTTGCTGTCATCTTAACCCAGGGATAAAACTTAGCAATGTAAACAGTAAGACAATCAGATATTATGAGCTCCCTGATGGGATATTGCTTGAAATATACAGCCTCTCCCATAAAGTATTTTTCCCCAAAACATGAACTTTACATTGAAGTCCAATTTGTAGGAAAAACAGAATTAAAGAATAAGCTAAATGAAAAACCATACAGAAATAATCTAAGAAATCCACAATGCAGAATATGCTGCAAATCAATGAACCTGGTCTCTTCAAAAGTTTATACAAAAGATGGGGGAGTATTGACTGTTCTAGATTAAGAGACACTTACAGACATACCAAATGCAAGGTATGGTATCTTACTGGATCTTGGTTTAAAAGGAAAATCTACAAAAGATATTATGGGGAACAACTGGGGAAATTCCAAATGGACTGGGTATTAGATAATATTAGAGAATTATAGTTAATTTTATTAGGCGTGATAATGGTACTGTGGTTGAACAGAAAACTGTCCTTCTTGTTTGGAGAAGCAATCGTATTAGTTTTCTATGGCTGCTGTAGCAAATTACCATAAACCTGGTGGTTTAAACAGTACAAATTTAGTATCCCAGTCTGGGAGTCAGAAGTCTGAAATGGGTCTCACTGGGACAAATTCAGGGCAACAGCAGGGCTCCTTACATTCCTTCTGCAGTCTCTAGAGGAGAATCCATCTTCTTGCCTTTTCCACCTAGAGACTACCTGCTTTCCTTGGCTCATGGCCATTTCTCCATCTTCAAAGTCACTAATATTAGGCCCATACCTCCTCATGCTGTCATCTTTCTGACTCTCTTCTGCCTTTTTCCATTTTAAGGACCCCTGTGATTACACTGGGCCCACCTGGATAATCCAGAATAATATCCATATATTAAGGTTAACTGATTAGCAACCTTAATTCCACCTACTGTCTTAATTCTCATTTGCCATGAAACAGAACATATTCATAGGTTCTGGGGATTAGGATTTGGCAATCTTGGGAGAAAGGGCATTATTCTGCCTAACACAGCAATCTTAAGTAAATACTTAAGGTAATGTCTAAAACTTATTTTGAAATGATTCAGTAGAAATATGTATATGTTACATGTCAATGAAGCAAATATGACAAAACATTCATTGTTGATTGAAGATCCAGTTACAGAGCTATTCATTATACTACTCTTTACATTATTCTATATATTTAAACACTTCCAATTTTTTAAAAAATTGAAAAGGTTTTAAACTGTTTTAATTTTTAAAAAAGGTAAGCAGAACAGACTTTTCAAAAGAAGGCCTTTAACCTGACCACAGAGAACAGGAATGTAATGTGGATGTATGTAACATGGATAGTGTGTGACATTCAACAGAGCAGCACTACTAAGGTGAAGCGCATGTAGCTCTTGACACTGTAGATATGGTTACTGGCTGGGCTTGTTAGGGATTAAGTTGTTCTTTACATGCAGATGACAGGGTCCCACCTGAAGAGCAGGATCATTCTGAGCTAGTTGTCACAGTCCTACTAACTGCCTTGGGTAAAAAGACCCATTGGATGAGAAACCTGGACTCCTTATGTCTTGCTTTCATATTTAAAAGGAATAAACAGTATGCTTTATAATTTTTTTATAAATATAACTTAAAAAAATATATACATAAGGTAGCTCTGGCTTAGCTTTGGTACAGTGTTCTTTCATAGAACAAAGATTCCCTTTTCAACTGCAGGCACTAATAAAACTAGTTGTATCTGATAAAATTTTCATGTTGATAAAATATGTACAGATTAGTCATCAAATCCAGTAGATTCATCTACTCAAGTCTAAAAGTAGAGTGGTGAAAAAGAGGGCAATATAAGGAGAATTTAGATTACAGAAGCCTATGGGGCTCAGAATGGGACAGTCTTGGTAAATAAATACTTGTGACAATCATAAACAGGAAGTGTTGGAATCACCAACTCTTTACATCTAGAGAAGAGGCAATTCCTGGTTTGCTTTCTGCCACTGGGAGACATCAACCGAGGCCTACCAAGACCTCTTCACTCCCATGTAATATTATAAATAACTTCAAATTAGACAATCCAACAACACAGAAAAAGGTTGGAGATGAGGGGGTCAAGATTCAAGAAATCACTCAAACAGTTTTGAAGCACCTAGTATGTACATAGTAGTAAAAAGAAATACAAGTAATCTGAGGATGAATACAAGGATCACACAATAATTGAGAAATCTGGAGATGTGTTTATCCTCAGAGAAGTGGCCTGGTAATAAAGAGTGTTATAATGTGGATAACTTGAAGAATAGAATCCAGGTCTCAGACTAGATAGTTCTAATTTCTTCCCCATTCCTGCAAGATTCTTCTCGCTTCTCCCTCATGAATTATACAAATATGAAGAGGTATCCTTTCCGGTATCAATCTTATTATGTCTCTTGTATTCCATATTTACAGGATACCATCATTTCTTTGATCAAGTTAGAAACTCTAAAGTCATGTGAGATGATTCCTTTCTACTTCACTCATTTAACGAATTATTTTTTCATAGATTCTAATATACACATTTTCCTCCATTTTAACCTCTGATATCAGGGTGCATCTTATCATCAATGGCACCTAACAATGGACAGTATTTTTTCTTTCTTATTGGTTCATAAAATATTGATACCTCTTAAAATTAATGGCATCTTAGAGTCCATGAAATACAATATTTATGAAATGTCTAATATTTATTATTAGCATTTTTCTAGCACTGAGGGTACAACTCTGAATAGTCACTATCCTCACAGACTTAACATTCCAGTGGGGAAAAGAAACAATAAACAAATAACATGCACACACAAGTAGTGATAAATACCTTGAGAAAAGTTAAGTACGAAAAGGGGATAGAGAGTGTCAGATGAGGGGGAAGAGGGTATTCTTAAGAAGCACAGTTGGGAAAGTCTCAACTAAAAAAGATAACATTTGAGCTAAGTCCAGAGCTAAGTGATGAAGTGAGCTATGCATGTATCTGGGAGAGAATGTAACTTGTAAAGAAAAAAGCAAGAATGCTGCTTGAAACAGAATGATGCTTAGTATATGCTAGGAACAGTAGAAAGCTAGAAATGAAGTGCACATCCAAGAGGGAGAGTGGCAGAAAATGAAGTAGGAGAGGTAATTCAAGGGCCAAATTAAGTATCAGGACATACCTTGAAAGAAGAGCCAATAAAAATGCTGGTGTGCTGGATGTGAAATATGAGGGAAAAAGTAGTCAAGGATGACTCCAGGGTGGATATCTCTACAAATGAGTGAATAATGATGCCTTTTATGAAAATGGTGAATTATGGTATGTTTGGAGTGAAAAATTAGAAAGTGTAGTTCTAACACGTTAAATTTGAAATGCCAATGAGACACAAGTATAGAGTTAAGAGTAGATGTTTGGCTGAAGATACAAATTCAGGAGTCATAAACAGACAGACAGAAATTAAAGTCATGGGGGTAGACAAAATCATTTAACAAGTTAGTGAATGCAAACAGAAAGAGGTCTGAGAACTGAACTCTGGGGTACTCCAACATTTATAAATTGAAGACATCACCTAGCAAATACAATTGAGGAGTGGTCTGTAAAGTAAGAAGAAAACCAGGAGAGCATGGGGTCCTGAAAGTCAAGTGCCTTTTCCCCTACAAGTCTAAATATCTCTAAAGATCTAAATATCTCTGGAGTCTCTCAATTCTTTCCAACTGTCTTCCCATTCCTCAGTTTGGAATACCATCTTTTCTTTCCTAATCTACAGCAAATATTTTAAATGATTTTGTGGTCTCAGTATCTAAGGTCCCCCACCTTACCCCATCTTCATCTTTCATATGGTGTAGAGTGATCTTTTAAAAAAAATCTAATCTTACCATCCCATCCTTAATATCAAAGACTTGCCATTAGTTACAACAGTATACAAAAGTCCCTACATCATCTGGTCCTAATTTACCTTTGCAATCTTACCTTTTACTATTTCCGCCCTTAAGTATTTTATGGGCTAGGCACACCTACATATTATTTCATGCTTCTAAGCTTCTCTGTGTTATTTTATTTACCTAGTAAATCCTCCAACTCTTACTGTAACACTACACAAAGACATTTCTTTTATAAACAGGGTAACAGTATGTCCCAGTTTACATGGGACAGTCCCAATTTATACCTGTTGTCCCCTCCTGATGATTAGTAATGACTCTTTCACCTTTAACAATGTCTCATTTTGGAGGGTAAATTAGATGGTCATCCTATCTATGAAACCTTCCCCAATTCCCCAGGGCAGTTTTTCCTTTCTCCATGTTCTCAGAACATTTTGAACATGTCAGTACCTGTCTCATTACTGAATTCTTTGTCTTTTTCCCTTAAAAAATTATGAGCTCCCAGAGGTCAGGAACCTTATGTATTATTTTCTTATCTCTTGCACTTAATCTGTACAGAAAAGGCACTCAAAAATTCCCAGATTCAAGAGTCTCTATCTCCTGCAAACACTCTGAGAAGAGGAGATAGGCAGAAAAGAGAAATGGCATGGAGTTGGGCAGCAAGCCTGGCAGTGGGAGACAGTTGGAGAAGGGGTTATCTGCTCCAGGATCAACAGGAAAGGACCCATACACAAGGAGTACCACAAACTTCAACTCAAGAGTGCCTGACTCCAAAATGCTTCCAATCTATTTAGAGAAATATGTATACACTTTTAAAAAGTTCTTATTTCAAGCATTACAAAGAAATACCCCAAAGTTACATATTTTAAAAATATAAGCATGCTACTGGAGTTCAGAGAAAGGTTGTACAAGTCTAGAAAAATTTTTATGAAGCTGGAATTTAATCAGCTCAGCATACTGCCAACCTTATGTAACAAATATGTAACTGAATAGTAAGCTCCTGGCCATCTCTCTCTATATCCCTAGTTGCTAACAAAGTCCTTACACAAAAATATGTTCAATAAATGTTTCTGATGATTAACATAACTTCAGTTAGTTTTTCAGTTTGCAATATACTTTCACAAACATTACATTTTATATGAGGATAACAACCCCTACAAGACAGACACAGTAGTAAAACTGTCTCAATTTTATAGATGAAGAAATCAGGCTCCCTGGGATTTGTAGAAGAGACTAGGTTTCTAGCTCGCCAGTTTCAACACAAACTCATCTTCATTTTCTGAAGAGCAATGCTACTCAAAGTGTGGTCCACAGACTGGTGCTAGTCCATCAACCACTCTGCAATGAGATAACCAAAGAAGCTGAAAGTAAGCATTTAGAAACTTTTTCTTTAATTTGACAAAATAATTTTATGCCTGTTGAATCTAACAATAAAAAATATTGGGCTTTTTTAATCTGGGTATCTTTTTTTATCCTTCTTTTCCAGTAATTCATTTCACTATATTTACAAAAGTACTGATCCATGCTATATTAGAAAACAACAAAAAACTGGTCCTTCATCACAGAAGGTTTGGAGAAGTATTGCTGTAGAGGACAGTGTAGACCAATGTGTGTGACTCAAGGATGGAACTCAATAAATTTAGTCAATTTTATTTTACTTTAAATTCATGTTTCTCTTAAGTATCATTTTAGACCACTTCATCAGAATTACTTCAGATATGTGTTTAAAATGTATCCTTTCAGGACCATCAAAGTAATGAACTGGAATTTCTCAGGGAGAAGCCAAGGAATCTACATTTTATAATGTTTTCCTGGTGATTATTAGGCACTGTATAGTTTAAGAAAGACTGCCTTATTAAACTTTCACAAAAGAAACAGGTAAGTATGTAATCTAGGGAGTATATAAAGTAATAGGAGTTAGCCATTTTCCCAACCTCCTTCAGAACTTGTCTGTAACACTCTGTTTTACTTTGGGCAAAGTAGAAAAAATGTAGGCTTTCCTTAGAAATATTATAAAAATAATACTTAAGAAAACAAAATTTTTTTTTCATGTTTTATACCAGGGCACTAATAACAATGGGTGGTAGGAGGAGTTTTGAACAGCTGTGATCTTTCATACTGTCCTGAAAAACATGATTTCGTAGATACGTATCTACACACATGCTCAGAAGAGTCTCTTCTCAAATAAACCATTTTTCAAGTGATATATTCATCATACAAATCTAAAAACAGGGGAAAGTGCACTTCAACACATGGTGCAAAGGGGCAGGAGAAATAGAAGAGAGTAACATTTGAATGATGACTAAATATCAAAACTGAGCTAAGAACCACATAAACAGTATTTCATCTAATTTTCAGAACATTCATATGAAGTCCATATTATCCCCATCCTATGAATGAAATAACTGAGACTCAGAAAGACTAAATAAACCTGCCCAAGGTCACACAATAAATTGTAGAGTCATGATTAATAACTTCCATCACACCAAGGAAGTAGATTTTAACTCTCACATGCCAACTTCATTTTACTGATGATGGTCACCTGTAACATTCTGTTCCATCAGTAAAGACTTTTGTTCAATTACTGTCTGCTAGAGGTATAACATATGAAAACAGTAATATAAACACAGACCAAATATTTACCATATCCACACTCTCATAATCAGACTAGTAAAATCAGAGGCATTTGAATTCAGTGGCCTATAAGGGTAACCACATTTTTGTACTTTGGGGAAACAAGAGCTGGGAGATGGTCATGAAAGAGAAACAGCAGAGATCTGTAAGCCTTATGAAAGTCTCACAAAAATTTTTAGCCTCACAAAAATTTCTCCAGAATATCATTCAAGGATATTCATAGCTCTGCATAATAAATTACTCATAACAGAAAAGGGAGAATGTAATAAGCAGAAGCCTAGCTAGATATTTATTCCACAAAGAGCAGGTCTAATAAGTTTCTTTAATGAAAATTCTTTTTCAGGCACAAACATAACCATATAAATAAATTCAACCCCAACAGGGCATTGGAGATTAGTGGGCTCATGCTTTCTACTTGCAAATGTAAACTGAATCAATGGCCATTTGACTTCCATCAAACCGGAAGCAAATGGTACTTCTAGGTCCTGGCAAAAATCACAGAACAATGGTTCTGTTCTGCACATCTCTAAACCATCCTAATGCAAACCAAATAGCTGAGCTCCTTTCAAGCTATCTCATGCTTCCTACTGCCAATCATTCCCAGCATTTAACTCTGTACTTTCCTAGGATGGAACCTCTCTATTTCAGTTCCCTAAAGGAATTTAAACACATACAAACCAAACTGCAAAACAAATTCCACAAATGGAGGTAAAAGCACCTAAGGAAAAACAAAACGGCTACAAAATGTTAGATGCTACAAAGAGTAAAATTATCTCCTAACGTACCATTTTATTGGATCATCTTAGAAGTTGTTTCCATACGGTCCTAGAAGTAGCAATCTCTGGAATTCAGCAATTGGTGGACTAGAAAAGGTTATGGACAAGGGCTTGAGAAGAATATGCATCAATGTGGATATCTGAGCTCTATTAACTATTTCTCATTAAAAGGAAGTTTAGATAATAGGGAACCAAAAGAGACCACCCTGATCTCTGTATAGGACAAAAACACACAGGACATATCAGACTCTAAAGTGTTTATTATACAACAATATATCTAGCAATATTACCAACCAGAGGAAACAAACCTGGCAAATCAGAGAAAAGAACCTGACACAACTATAGAAGCCACTGGAAGATTACCACAAATATCACAAAAGCCGCTACAAAGCATCAAGCCTGCATAGAAAGAAGCTGGGATCCAAAGAGATCACAATTCATTTTTATCAACTTTCTAAGCCAAGACTTACTTCTCCAAATTAAAGTTGCAAAAATTACACATGACACATGTAGAATCTGTCCTAAGCCTTTCTTAGGTAGGGTATCATGGGTCCTACTTAAACTGATCCACACTGAAAACAAAGGCACACTAACCTTTTCACCTAAACCCTGATTTGTTTTTCTGACATAGTATGAATTTGGTTATTCTCTATCTCGTTCCTCCACTAACTTATAAACTCTAGGGAGTGAGGGGTTTGTCTACTTTGTTCACTGCTTTATCTCCAGTTCTCAGATAAGTTCCTGGTACTTAAAAAAAAAATCACTCAATAATTATCTGTTAAATGAATAACTGGACTCCTCATCTGCATGTTGTTTTGGTAGGGGACAGGGGAAGGGCATAAGACGGAGCAAATGCTACACAATTCAAGAGCAGAACTGATTTATTTCTGCTATTTCAGGATTATTCAGCCTTCTTACTAGACGGAGATTTCTGATGATTATTCTTTGTATAAAATCTTCCCATTTCTAAAGCAAGAAGCCTCAACCCAGGTAAATTATCCCTACCCTATTCCAGGTGGTCAACTAAGTTTTGGCTTTCCGTTTTTCATTTGGGTTTGTGGGCCAATGAGGTGAGGGGATATATCACGCAACTGCCATTCTCAGGGTCACATCAGAGAAATTTATGGATCAGATACACATATCTGGGTACTTAACATCAAGGCACCAAAAGGCCCTAAAATGACTTTTGTGACTACAATTTAGAGTGGGAAAATAACACAGAGCATCATCAACAGAGAACCTTAAGATCCTAACAGCAGTAGAGAACAGATTTTCAGTTGACTTCTTGCTGTTCAATTTATCATATATATCTGATAAGCCTTCTTGCCATATAATACTTTCCACTATTACTACCTGGTCTCCTGTACTCTGCCCTGCTAATCTAGCTACTCTGTTCCAATCTTCCAAAAGACAGTCTCACTTCTATATTTTCATATACCACTCTCCTAGACATGCCTTTGCCACAATTCTAAGTAAACTGTGAAGAATTCTAAGAATCCTTGTTCTTTATCTGATAAAACATATTCCTCAGTTACTTAATCCTATCTAAGTATTAATTTTTTCAGTGTCTTGATATTGTTGCTCACTACCCATCAAAATTAATTCACCCCTTCCTCCATAGTAATAGAAGTTCTGGCCACATGGCGGTTCAGCTCACAACATTTCCTAGCCTTCCTTGCTAATTGTTGTTAGGCTAAATTCTTGCCAGTGGAATAAAGAGGAAGTGATGTGTGCCACTTCCTGCCTAAGAACTATAGAAAGTAGGTAAACTTTCATGCTTTTCCCCCTTTCCTATTGGGTGCAACCCAGTTTCAAGCCTGCAGAGGAGGACAATATCCTAGAAGTTGATCTCCCTGCTAGCAGCATCAGCACCTCTTGGGACTCTGTTGGATATACGAACTCTTGAACCCCATTCCAGACCTATGAATCAGAAATTCTGGGCATAGGAACTAGGAACTGTGTTTTAACAAGCCTTCCAGGTGATTCTGATGCACACTATAGTGTGAGAACCAATGGGATCAGCAGAAAATCAGTGTAAGAGAACCTGAGTTCCTGAATTACATGGAACAACAGAGCAACAGGAACCAACCACCTCGGGCAACTACATGAAAGAAATACTTTCTACCTTGTTTGAGCCATTGCATTTTTGGATCTTTTTTGTAGCTGTTAGGCAAGCTCTCCAGGCCGTCAAAACTTTTTGGTCTCAGGATCCCTTTAAGAGGACATTCTTAAAAATCGAGACTCCAAAGAGATTTTGCTTGTGGGCTACAGTTAACATATTAGAAATTAAAACAGAATTTTAAAATTATTAATTCATAAAAAAAATCCACATTCCACATTACCATAAATGACATAGTCTGGCTTAATAAAACACAGTTGGATTCTCATAGCTGCTTCTGCATTCAATCTGCTGTGATACATTGTTTTAGTTGAAATATATAGGGGAAAAAATCTGGTCTTAAACAGATACGCAGTTAGAAAAGAAGAGTAATTTTTAAAAATTTAAAGTCTTTCATAAACTCACCATTAAAAAAAACTTTAAGCTTTGAAATAATTTTAAACTTACAGAAAAGTCGCAAGAATAGTTTAGAGAAGTCCCACATACTTTTCATCCTGTTCTCCCTAACGTAAACATCTTTTAAAAAGATTATTTTTTAAAGTATAGTTTTTTCATTAATTTTACTTTAAGTATAGCTGTAATATCAACATCTTATATAACTATAGTACAATTACTGAAACCAGGAAACAAATAGTGTTGATACAATACTATTAACTACTTTACAGGCCTTATTCAAATTTCACTAGCTTTCCTACTGATACCCTTTTCAGATCCAGGATACAATCCACAATCCCAAACAGTACTTATTGTCATGTCTCCTTGGCCTCCTTCAACCTATGGTAGTTTATTAGCTTTTCTTTACCTTTGCTTTTCTGAAGAGTACTGGCCAGTTCTTCTGTAAAATATCTCTCAGTTTGGGTTTGCCTGATGTTTTCTCATGATTAGACTGAGGCTATATATTTTTGGCAATGTCACAAAAGCAATGTTGTATCATATCAGGGAGCACATGATGTCAATATGTTGAATGTTAACCTTAATCATTTGACGGAGGTGGTGTCCCGCCATGCTTCTCTACTAAAAAGTTATTATGGGGTGATACTTGGAGGTTATGCAAAATGCCATTTTGCATCAAAATTTCACCCACTAATTTTAACATCCACAAATAATTTCTGCCTGCAAGAATTATTACTGTAGTATCTGCCTAATAATTTTCATCATTCTTACATGTTAATTAATCTAAATTTTACTATAACAGACAGCTGTCCTCTCTCTCCCATTCATTTATTTATTCAAGTTTTTATTCATAGCAGTATGGACTTGTGGATATTTATTTTATACCAGGGGTTATAATCCATTACTCTCATTACTTATTTTGTTCTTCAAATTGTCCCAGATCTGGTCATTGGAAGTTCTTTCAAGTTGGCTCCCATCTTTTTTTTTTTTTTTTTTTTTTTCTTTTAGCATTTCATTACTTTCTGGTACTACATGATGGTTCAGACTCACCTGAACTGTTTCTCTGCCCTAGTCATTTCTCCTAGGAGCTCTGGTTCTTTTTATTGGAGATTGGCATTTAGAAACCAAGAATTGGTGTCACATGTGCTCATGACTACAGTGGTGTCCTCTCAGAACAAGGAAATACATATTCCTATCTATTTTCTTCCCTTTAACAGAGGCACTGGGGATGGAACCCAGGACCTTGTGCACACCAAGCACACGCTCTACCACTGAGCTCTATCCCCCATCTCCATCCATATCTATTTCTATATCCATCTGTATAAATCTATGTGTACATAAACATGTACATAGATTAAAATTCATTCATTCATCTTGATACCAGAGAAGGGTATTCTCATACTCTTTTCAAACGGTCAGAATTGTGGATATCTTCATCTTTGATATACTCAAAACTCAACACATGTAGGCAAAGGACTTGAATAGACATTTATCCAAAAAAGACACACTAATGGCTAAAAAGCACCATGAAAAGATGCTCAACATCATTAGTCATTAGAGAAATGCAAACCGAAACTACAATGAAGATACCAATTCATACCCACTAGGATGATTATAATAAAAAAGACAGAAAATCAGTGTTGGCAAGAATGTGGAGAAAGTGGAATCCTAGTATACTGCTGGTGGGAATGTAAAATGGGACATTTACTTTGGAAAACGGTTTGGTAGTTCCTCAAAAAGTCACAATTCCATTCATAGGTAAATAGGCAAAAAAACCCCACAAAAACTGAAGAGAGGTATTAAAACAAAAACTTGTACAAAATGTTCATAGCAGCACTATTCACAACAGGCCACAAAGGTAGAGACAACCCAAATGTCCATCAACTGAAGAATGCATAAGCAAAATGTGCTATATTCCTACAGTGGATACTATTCAGGCATAAAAAGGAATAAAACACTGATACATGCTGCAACATGGTTGAACCTCAAAAATATTACGCTAAGTGAAAGAACACAGACACAAAAGGTCATGTATTGTCTAGTTCCATTTATGTGAAATATCCAGAATAGATAAATAAACTAAGACAGAAAGCAGACTAGTGGCTGCAAGGTGCTGGGGGATGGAGAAATGGGGAGCAATTGCTTAATGGCCACAAGTTTCCTTTCAGGGTGATAAAAATGTTTTGGAATTTGATTTAGGTGGCCGTTGTACAACACTGTGAATGTACTAAATTTCACTGAATTATACAACTTAAAATAGTTAATTGTTATGTGAATTTTACCTCAATTAAAAAAAATTAACACAGTAGTTTCAAAGGTTAGCTACAATGTGAAATGTGCAACCTTATCAATGAACTTTCCATACTGTTACTTTAAAATCCATTGTCTATCTTACACTCTGAATGGATCTTTTACCCAAACATAATTTTGTTACATCATGCATTAATCATTTGGAAAATTCTGGTCCACTAGGTCATGAAGTTTCAAATGTTGATACAGTTCATTATACAACATCAAAAAAAAAAAAATCCCACATTTGTCAATAACACCAATAATCTCATCAGAGAAGTATTTAAGTCCTGGGAAGCTGTTAAACTCATGGTTTAATTTTTATTTGAATTTTATCACTGGGAATAAATACAGTAAGTTGTTTTCTTCGAAAAATTCAAGAATATATCTGCCAAATACCCAAATCTAAAGGTGATAATCCATTGATTATTCTTCCATCAAGTAAAAACAATGTTCTAAGAAGAAAGCAGCTAGGTTGCTTGCAATTCAGTTGTACTTTCCCTGAGAAAGTCATTGTATTTCAATATGCAAATATTGAAATATTACACAAAATAATCAAAAGCCATGTTCTGAAAGGTCAAGATTAGATAAAACTCATTTCTACTGCTTCATCAAGAACATTCTTAAGTGAAACTGGATTTTTTTTTTTAACTGCATGTTTAAACTGCATGGCAATGAAGAACACAATGACTACTAGTACAGTTTGGCACCACTGCTTTGATACACACTAAGGCATCAGAGCAGTTTTACTCACCATTGCTTTTGGATTATCAGTGCAAACGCCAACAAAGGGAAAAGGCAAATAATGTCTTTGTAGTATTATGAAGATAGTTTTCATCTCAAGATTTCCCTGAAAGAATCTCGGGGATCCCCAGGAATTCATAGATCCCATTTTGAAAACTGCTAGCCTACTTTAACACAGTAGTTTAATAGGTAAACTACCAATTCATACCATTTTTCAGGCTTAATGCAAACTCCTCGGCAGCAAATCACTCTTTTTTGTACTTCCCTTATTACTCACTACTATGAAATGCCCCAACAGACTACATAAGTACTATTACTGCCTAACCAACTCCAAATGGTACTTTCCTTCATCTAACCCGTATCAGCTATGTCAATGGACCTCTTCTCACTATTCTCCAGGCTACAAAATCCCATTCCTAAAAACCTGAAATGATTAATTCCTTCTGGTCCACTTAAATCTACTCTATTTTAATTACTTCCCTTTTGATTTCTAGAACTTGCTTTCTGGCTCACTTTCCTAGGGGGAAAAAGACTCTTGATCTAGACCAGGAGTCTGCAAACTTTTTCTGCAAAGGGCCAGAGAGCAAGTATTTTAGATTTAGTGGGCTAACTACTCAATTCTGCTGTTGTAAGCAAAAGGGTATGGCTGTGTTCTACTAAAACTTTATTTACAAAACAGGCAGCTGTAGTTTGCTGACTCCTGATCTAGACTTTTCCAACATATAGGTCAATCAACTCAGTCTAACTAAAAAGATGCCAAAAGTTAAAAAAGGAGATAGCCACAGACAGACTGGCTAAAGAAACTAACAGGAACACTGAAAACAGTAGGAAACAAACCCAACAGATAAGAATATTAGTAATAGCCGCCAACATTCACTGAGCTCTTTTTATTTGCTAAGCACTGTGCTAAAGTGCTTTACAATGCATTACCTCATTTAAGCTCTTTAAAGGAGGACTTTAATAATTTAAATAATTCTCCTTTTACAGAACAGAAAACAGAAACAGATAAGTAACTTTCCAAGGTCTCACGATCTGTAAATAGCCAAGCCTAACTCAACCTCAACCGCAGGTCTTTCTTACTGCAAGGTCCATGTTCCTGATCAAACTATATGTTTATACTGTCATTTTTGGTATTTTAATCTAAACTGTTAAGACAGTAATTCTAAATAAAAATAGGCCATCATTGTTCAGTTGTTTTTACAGTGTCTTTTCTATATCATTGAGTTTACTATACAAACCTTGGCTCATATCCATGAATAGAAGAGCCTAGGTGACCTTGCTTTAGATGACACACTGTTTTGTTTAATAATATGCACCAAGGATCAGAAAGGCCCCCATGCTTAAATGTGACAAATTAGGGTGTGTTGCTAATGAATACGAGGTAAGCAGTCCTCTCCTCCCATTGTCACCTTATAATAAATCAGCATAAATATAACAGCATATACTAATATATTTTACAATAATATATTATAATGAATAATTATAATAAATCAGCGTAAAAGTTTTGACATATGCCAAAGGAAAGCTGCCCGACATTATGTAAAACAGGTGATATTAGAATGAAGGAGATACATATGGTCAAAGGACAGATTTCACACATCCTTCAAAACTACTCTACAGTCACTCTTAAACAGTAACTAGGGCCTATGGGAATTAAGGGGGAAAAAAAAAATCTGTCCATTCACAGAATGTGCTGACTCATGCCTCCCACTGATTGTAACTACCTAACCATAATCAGCTTTCAGGTACGAAGAGAAGAGTTAAAAGTAAAAGGCTGCAAAAGGTCTTCTTTGAAACCTATCAGTCTAATAAGCAAGCATCATATAGACAGAATTAAAACATGACAATACTATATATACACACCTGTGAAATGGCTGGTTCCTATGGAGAGCATTACCAAATAATAATATAAGAGGATAATAACAACTTAAAATGGTAATTATTAATTCTAAGAACTAGGGAATCTCACAACTCTGAATGAATCTCTATCTAGCCTCTAGATTTGAGCTATACTGGTCTCTGTTGCTGTTCCGTCATCTAGTACTCAATTGACTGAGAAACAGTGTCCCTTAATTCATTTATAAAAGAAATTTGGAAGAATGAGCTACAGCTACTTGTGGTGAAGAAATAACTGAAGGCAGCCTAAGAAATGAGCAGACCAGTCACTCTCTTAAGTCCCGATCAGAAACCTTTCAAGTATATAACCTCCTATGCACTTCCCAACACTTTCACCAAAATTCACATATCAAAGAGAAAAATATACACAGTATATTCAAAGACTGTTGCTTGTGAAATGTGGCAAGAACATATATTCATGGGCTATAACACAAAGATACAAAAAGACTGAATTAAGGAACTTCCTCCAGACTGCGACCTGACAAACCGTACTATAGGATGAACTAGTTCAGAAGTTCCCTCCCACTTCAAACACTCCCTACCTACATCAGCATCATTATCATAAATGATCAGACAGGAGCAAAAATAAACTCACATAAAGTAACTATAACAGTATGGCCTTCTTTTAATCAGTAATACTCTGTATTCACATTTCCACTTAACAAGAGCTATTTCATACATGTAACACACCTAGAAAGCACATGCAGAGAAATTAAGAAACTAAGAAAAAAAGACCATGGTAACTGGAGGCAAACTGAAATACAAAAAGACCACTGAAAGAGACAGCCATTCCAACTGAATCCTAAAATTGTGACACTTGCAATGTCTGGAAGCTTAGATTTTTCATTTTTCCTTCCTTCCATGTGCTGTCTGAGTTTCCCTTTGCACAACCCTAACTCTGCAGCAGATGGCAGGGGGAGAATACTGCATTTTTATACTATATTAATAGAACAACAACAAGAAATTAGAGAAAGGAGGGGGAGCTCAAAAGAGTAGCTGATAGATAATATTTGCTCTATTATCTGGATTTTTGCTTCTTCTTAAGAGCACCCCCCAACCCACACCCCACCCTGGACCCCTGACAATCCCAAATATTAGAAACAGTTCGGGAAAAAATTTTAAAGTATCTGACAAATTATAGCTGTTAAATCCAGGAGGCATTTCTCTTCTAGTCACCCCTCTTCATCAAGCACACACCTCTGAATGGGGGCAAGACAGAAGAGACTCAGAACAAAGTGCTTCACCTCCCAAAACAGTTACTACTTCACTAGGAACATGGTCACTATCACTTGGACAGAGAAGCTCTCTTTCATTTTGCCACAACAGAAATACCTGTTTTGTTTTAATTTTTTAATAAAGACAGGAAGGAAAAAAAATGTGTGTGTACATATATGTGCGTGTGCGTGTGTATCTCTAAAGGGTATTTTTCTTGCTCTAAGCCTTCCCCTTTTCCTTGTCCATCAGCCTAAATAAGCAGAGATGACGCAGACTTCCTTATATAATAGCCTGTGATTTCCTAGACTGCAGGCCTTTCCCTTTGTGTTCTGTATACACTTACACACGCGAGCGCGCGCACATTCTCATTGCTTTGCAGCCCCTGGCATGATGCCAGCACTCAGTCAGCTGGTTGACTCCATTCACAGAGCAGGGCTGGAGCTGACATGGAAAAAGGGGGGTGGGTAGTGAGGGTAAGGAGGAATTAAAACCATCATTTCTACAGACAAAAGAAATTTTTAAAAAAAAGAAAGAGAAAGAAACCCTTAGCATAACATTCCTCTCACAGCTTCAGCTCGAAGAAAACTAGAATCCACAGACCATTACAGCAAAAGGATGAAAGCAGAAGGGTTGAGGATCCAAACCGAAAGGAGCTTTGTATGAGAAACAATTATTCCGCAACAAATTTTAAAAAGCAACAATATTTATTACTTCAATCCCATCAAAAACCTCAGCATTATCACCTTCTACACATAGTCAGGAAAAGGTTGTGAAGAACTGAGTTTCTGCTTTTAGAAAAAGAAAAAAAAGGGAGTGGGGGAAGACAGTTAAATGTACTTACAGGTATACATTTTTCTGCTCCCTCCTCTAGCTGCCAGGAAAGCTGGAGACAAGAAAGGGGGGAAACAGAAAAAGGAGGAAAAGAAGGAATAAGAGATGGGTTTAGGTTTTTGTTTGTTTGTTTTTTTAGGGGGGAGGAGGGGAAAGGTTCCCTTTCTCTTTTCTATCGTAAGAGAAGCTCTTTCTATAGCACAGGAGCAGCCCCATACGTGCCAGCCCCCTTGAGAGACCTGCACAAACCCAGTCTCCAAGCTCTAAGCGGGCACTGCCCTGCCAATCACATGGCGTACTGTTATATTAAACAAAAGAAACAGGGGGATGCTTACTTTTACCCATGATGCCTAGCGGGGGCAGAAGAGGGGGGAGAAAAACCAGTTGTAGCCGGTTTATAACCTCAGGACATGGAATTATCTCTTAATTTTTTAAAGTCTGTGGTACAAAAGTCAATTAGTCTCCCCACCCTAACTATCACCCCCATTATTCTGGCCTAGTGCCAAACTTTGCCTTCATTCATGAGAGCTAGTTTCCTCTCAAATCATGATGCTTTAACCGTTTCGTTTCCAAAGCCAACATTCAAGACACAGCATCAATACCAAAACACACTCCAAATTACCAAAAAACAAAGACGTATTGCCAACCAAGCTCCTTTTCTTTATTTCTTATTGCCAGTGCTAGGGAACAGACACTGATAAGACAGTAAATGTGTTCATTAAAGATTCTTTCCCTGAAGCTGACCCACAGGTGTCTGATTTAGCCCTATCAATTCACACCACTCAGGGAAGTTGAATCCACATCTAACAAAAATCATATAGCAAGGTTTCACGGTGAATTAGTCATGACAGCATATGCACACTATAAAAATCGCTTGGGCCCTTACAATGCGTATTTTACAAAATTTAAGGAATAATAATAATTTTTAAATGGCTTAAGCCCAGCCATAGTATAATTGCAATATTATTTCATTTTTCTGTGTCTCAGCTAGACCACTCTTTCCTCTTCAAATTCCAGTAAATTCCTCACCCATCATGTACCATTTACCACACACATCCTATGTCATTGGATAGATCAAGACTCCGGACAGATCTGAGTCTGGTCTCCTGATTAACGTCTTTTCTTTTTCTTTTTTTTGAAGCAAATGTCTCCAATCATTTTAAGTTTTTATTTCCCAAGAGTACTGATAAGGGCTCAGAAAGTTGGGGAAGAAATCCAAGCAAATCAGAGGAGGTAAGGCAGTGGTAATTGTTTTGGACATCTATTGGCTAGGGGACCTTTATTCTAGGATCTTTGAGGAAATAAGTTCCTTATAAACAGTAACAAGGAATATGGGTGGGGAGGAGAGTTCATTAATTTTCAACAGATTTCAACTGGTATCACTCAAATACCTGCCTCGTTTGGGCCTCTGAAACTTGAATTATAACTGCACTTTACTTACTCCACCAGAATCTCTCACAAAACCGTTGTTTTTCCCAAATATTAAAGCTTCTAGAGTCTACAGAATATAGAGAAAATAATCAACACCCTTTCCAAAGATATTAATTTGTGAATAAAAGTCTTCCTGAGCAACTGAGTATTAACTTCAATTTTCAGAAAAGGAACACTGAGCTAAATCTGAAATAGGAGGTACTGACCACTGGCATAAGGCATTCAATAACTTATGAACTACAAAGGAAAACTACATCTACATCAAGCTAATTAAGCTTCAAGTGGCTGATGCGGTACCATCTCAGTCACAATAAGTTGTACTTAATAGGAGCCCATCAGAGTTCTCCAGATCTAGAAACTGCTATCATTTTAGAAGATAAAGGAAAACACGATGTCTGTGATAAATGGGGCAAAGAAAAGAATCCATTTTCCTCTTAGTCAACACATTTCCACAAGAGAGTAACTATAAATTTCAAATTGAAGCTTACTAGTTTCATGTTTAATCAGAATAGGGAAGATTGTGTATCTTTTAATAATCATTCAGAGCTCCTGCCCATTTAAGTCCATACATCTGACTGCATTTAAATACTGGTCAATTTTTTTCTGCCTTTAAGATAATATAAAAGGCTTAGATACAATTAAGCTGTCAGTAGTGATTATCATTTGCCAAAGTTAACTCTCCAACATTATACAGGCTAAGACAGTACACAATGTTTACTACTATATCTGCCTCTATATTAACTTGATTGGTAGTCAGTAGTTCAGAAGTACCAGAGATGCTCTCAAACCAACAAGTACTTTTCTTCAGGAACCCTGAAAATTAAGAACTACATAGTCGCCAGTGTCTGCGCTCTTTTCAGCTAAATCACAGTTATCCAAAACCAAAGGTATTTAATTGTGTGAGCTGAAAACTCTAAATTTAGAAATACTGCTTAGTAAGTTATCCAAGTGTGATGCTCTGAAGAATATCAAATCCTTTAAGAAACGAAAAAAATCTAACATTCACTGAACATTTACTGCATTAAACAGTTATTTAATCCACACAACAAACAAGAAAGGTAGGGTCTTTTTCTTGTTTTATAGATATGGAAAGTAACTTGGTGAAAATAAGAAATTTGAATGAAGTCACTCATTCAAGCTAAAAAAAGTAGATGCTGGCTCCAATGCCCATACTGGGTCCACTACAGCACAATGACTTGAGCATTTCTTGGCCAAACTCGAGAGACCAGTTCACTGTGTTTGCTGCGAAAATCTCCATTCTAAACCACTGGACTAAAGAAAATATCAGCTAAATACTCATGAATTCAAAAATACAAACTCTTTGGCAGGCATGCATGATTTCTACTCATATATTTCATCCAGGACTTCTTTTGAAAGGCTTAATAAGCATATACAATCTACATATGTACAAAAGAGACCTGATAAGACAAATGTCTGGGAAGGTCAAGTCATAAAGGGTAATCATCATAAGAAAAGAGGTTATTATCTATCTGGACTCAGTAAACAGGATTCAAATTAATTATAACTAAAAGCCTGAAGGTACTCCTAAAAGACAAATATGAACTTTATACAATCAAACACTTAAAAACACCTCAGGAATACCAGAAACATATTTGCAAAAACTATATAGCTATCCATCTTTGCTCTTCACAAATTTTATAACTAATTTGCTAAATTTTTTGGTACCAGTTTTAATACATATCCTTGGGCTCAGAAAACAAGTGGATCAAAATTAGAATCTCTGCTAAGGTTAAAAAATAAAGTCTACCTTTTTCAAAAGCCAACTTAAAAATGTTAAACTACACTTAGATTATTTTGTATAAAATTTGCAAGCTATTTATTGGTGTCAAAAAAAAAAAAAAGAAAAAGAAAAGAAACAAGCCAAAGTAACTAGCTGTTAGCCCTCCCCTCTCCTGCGAACTCCCTATAGCTGTTTTCAGTGGGTAAAGTCTATTTGGAGAAATCAGCTCATTACATTTCAAAATTACTACTATTACAACAACAATCAGATCACAGAACAGCACAACCCTATTCATATGATCAATAAGTGTCCATTTTTTATTAAGTATAAAAAAGCTCAACTAGCCAAAAGGAGACTTTAACTCTTAGGAGATGGGAGTTTTTCCACCACATATTTAGAAATAGTACACCATGCAATTAATCAGTACTACAAAGAAAACTATCTTGTTTCCCAAGCCCGACACACAAATTGGGAATTAAATCCAAAATAACACACTGATTTAGTCTCCAGAAACAGGTGATTTATGCTCATTAGGGAAAACAGAATTAATTTCTATTTTAAAAAAATTTTAATGTAGGTACTGGGGATTGAACCCCAGATCTCATGCATGCTAAGCAAAAGCTCTATCACTGAACTATACTCACCTCCTGAAAAATTACTATTTTAAAGGGGAAAAATCAGTCTTCAGTTACTTGGGAGTTATAAATTAGTGATAGATTGATATTAAAGTGTCTATCAATAACAGGAAAATGTATTTATTAAAAATTTGGTTAAAATCAAATAAAAACTAAATACAATGCCTTATAAAGCAGAATAATGATTGGGTCTTACACAGGTACAAAGGAAATGAGAACGAGACTCCCTATTTGGAGGTAGCATTTAAACTAAGGAGTATCATTTTTCTCAAAGTAGTATTCCTCAATGTGTTCACACCTGGGTTTATAGAAAATAAAATTGTTGTAGAGGCTAAGACCTCTACTAGCTCAAGTATTAAAAATAATCATAAAAAATTACTGTCATATCCTAATCTCAATGACTTAATCACCATATAGAAATACAGGGAGTAAAAATGACATCAACTATTTCCTCTTTGATGAGACACAAAATGTTCCTAGACCAATCTTTTCTATGAGGGTGATTTACCTTCCCAAGGGCACTGGAGAATTTCACCTCCTACCCTGAAGAAATTAAAATATAAAGATCATCTATAGCACTAAATTCGTATTCAGCACTTAGAAAATTATAGTTCTTCTCTTCCAAAAGACTAATAAGCACTTCTAGCGGGGGGGTCCACAAGGTACACAACTAGCATAGTCTTGAATCCCTAATTTATTCTTATCCTTGTATCAAAAGCATGCAAATGATTCCTTGTCACCAAACCTGAGAACATCTCATTTCTCAATTCTTGACTGCTGACTTTTCATTCTCTCCTATTTGTACCTTCCCTGTATCTTTCCAGGGGTACCAAATTTTCAGGCAAGGCAAGTCACAAATGTTCATATCTATCCAACAATAAAAACTCAACTCAAACATTTCAATGTGCTAACACCTGTCACCAACTAAATGCCACAGAGGAAATAGAGAAAAGTTGTGTTTCAGTAGTCAAATTAATGTTTTGCCCCACATTTTCTAAGCACTTGGATTCTTTTCCACCTGGCTTTTTTCTGTTACTAAGTATCCACCAGTGTCTCTCCCTCTCTAGCTTCCCAAGGGTAGAACTCCCAGTCTATCTATGAATAGCTTCTAATGGAGCTTCAGATATTTTACTTTACATTAAGCTTCTCATCTCTCGCTTCTGTTGACACGATTGCTCTTATCTTTATCAGTAAGGCATGAACAATGCCCCCCAAATATATATATATGTGTGTATATACCTTCTATATGCTGATGTTCCACTCAATCTGACTCTAAAAGAGCCTCCAACTATGAAGAAAAAACAGAGAATCTAACATAAGAAAATAGATTATCATAGCTACATAATAACTGCCATAAACTTTTAAAATCTATCCTCCACTTTAATAATTGCCACACTGGATTCCTATCCTCTACAGACTTTGCTAGAACTAGGTCTATCTATCCATTAATGATCAGAGTTGGAGAAATCATTTGGGAATCTAGCCTACGGTCCTGACTGGGCAAGTCTGGAATTCACTTCGATCTGTGACAATCTTCGTAGATTTCTGAGGCATCGAGTTACTAGAATTTCTGGACAATAACCTAGTGTTACACTAATAAGAAAAATGGAGGCTGATATAAAAGAAAAGATCTAGAAAAAAAAAGTAGTACATGTGTGATTGTCAAATTTAGAATAAACTTTCCTGTATTAAAATTTAAATACCTTCAAAACATGTTCTCTATATTTTCAACATTAAAATTAACTGTGGCAAAATGTTGAGATTTTTGAACTTCAGTGGTAGGTACATGGAAGTCAACTACTCTATACTATTTGGGTGTTCAGTTTAAATTCTTCAGAATAAAAAGGTTAAAAAAAAAAAGAAGAAAAGTCATTTTAAGTTTGTAACAGCTAGATTATCCACAGAAAGATACCAAGAAACAGGTAAGTTCTTCTCCAGAGAAGATGTCCTTTTTTATTTAAATCCTTTTTCCAACTATGAATAGTATACCATGTTATATATTACCTACCCAAAACTAACTTAAAAAACAAAAAAATACTAGTTGAGTTTAACATAGTTTCTGAAAGATACATATGTCCAACAAAAGAAAGGAACAGAGTTCCCAGGTCTAGCCATCAGCAAGACTCAATAGGAAAATAGGTAGTAAGACAATTATAGCATACAAAACACTAGTGTAGATACCCTAAAGGCTAAAGATCAGAGATGAAGGAAGATCTAGCTGACCAAATACTAAATATATTGGTAAATTAAAGGAGTCTTTCAGGGTCAAAGCAGCATTACTCATATCTGCGCAATTAACATGTAAACGGGTCAAAAGTTTTTCAGAATTGATAGAGGAAATACTCCAATGGGGCATTCTGAATGTTCACCACCTATATACAGCAATATATAAAAATATCAACCTGGGTATCAAAATCAACTGAGGATTAGATGTATATTTTACCCAGTAAGCTTGCAAAGAAACTTCTTTACTGAAATAAGGGATGAACATATTCATGCAAGAGTGAATCCAGTGCTCTGAAATTGTACCTAAACACAGGTCAAAGTAGAAAACCTGCCTGGTCTGGATTTCACCCGGGGGAACTTCTGGAAGTTCTATTAGCTGAGATTTGCCTATCAGCATCAACAAGCACATGAAGCCTACAGGACAAAAGGTGTCATTTTTCTTCAAGGGCAAAGATCTGCAATGGTTGGTAGGATATGATATAGTAGACAGACATCTGTTATTTTACCAGGCAGTAAATATTCTCTTTAAGAGTTCCCTGCAAATAGGGATTTTTTTTTTTTTGATGATTTCTCACAGAAGTTTCAAAAGCAGAATAGATTTTCAACAATTTAAAGTATCACTTATAGCCATAATCACTTCAGTAGGCTCTAGCTATCAGAACAAGGTTTCTCAACCTCAGTACTGGACCTCTGGGCCACATAATTCTTTGTTGCAGGGAGCTATCCTGTGCACTGTGGGATACTTACTCTCCAGAGCAGCACCACCCCCACTCCAGAGCTGAGTTTTAAGAACCAAAAATGTTCCCATACACAGCCACATGTAGGGAGGGGGCAAAATCTTTCCACTTGAAAACCATTACATTATGAGTAAACACCACCAACATGATTTTACCCTCAAGGAGGTCTGTGGCTATTATTACCAACAACCTCAACCCGGCAGTTTAAGACAAGCACTATCAGAGAAGTAAGAAAAGTAAGAATAGTGTTAACAGTTACCTTTGGGGATGGGGAAGGATAATTACTAGGAGAGAATATGAGACAGGCTCTTGGGTGGTGGTGATCTTCTGTATCTCTATCTAGGTGCTCATCTTACAAAACATTTCCAGTATGTTTATACCTCAGTTAAAAAAAAGAGCATACCAAAAAGCACAACAAAACAAAAACTGATAGATCAGAAGCTTGGTATTATTTTCTTGCTTCAGTGCTGCTAGAAATCAGGTGGAAACGGACAGACCAAAGACATCTGAGGGGTAGGAAGACGAGTCCCTAAATATTTCTGACGATACAATGATTTACCCTTGAATTCAAGATAGCTGACAGTATTCGGCTCCTTCTTTCAGCCACACAGCTCCAATTACCCATTCCTCTTTACCTATAAAGCGTTCTAAGATTGATAATCACACTGAGGTTAAGGTCATATATTCTGTTCACTGAGACTTTCATACTTTTGACTTTGGAATTTAAGAAAGGCTCTTCAAAAGCCCCTCTAACAAGAAAATCTCTAAGGAGCATTAAAGATGTTTCATGAGATCAGGTATGAAACATACTGGCTCCTAATATCAAGACAGTTGCCTATCTCCAAGCAAAAACACCATCGAAGAAGAACTGGATTCTCTACTCCAAGAAGTAAGGCAGTTTTAAAGGGGATAATCTGAAACAAAAAGGAAAGGAGAAGAGACCATAAAAACAGAATGGCTTGTGAGCCTGTAAGAGTGGAAAGGAAGATTTTCAGACCAAGAAAGCAATCCCTAATACTGACTGAAAGATTAACTACAGAGGAGTTTAGATCTTCCTATATGCTACTTGTACATCCATAATTTTCTTAGAGAAAAAAATGTCATCAGACTAAATGTTTATGTTTCATTGCTTTTTATATCCAAAGTAACTATATTAAGACTCTTTTTTGAAGGGTCTTTTAAAAAAGAAATAATGGTTAACCAAACATTTCCAATTAATTAAAAAATATCATAAGATACTACTATATATAAAATAAACAACAAGGTCCAACTGTATACTACAGGGAACTATACTCAACATCCTATAATTGACTATAATGAAAAGTATGAAAAAGAATATATATATATATATATGTATAACTAAATCACTATGCTGTACACCAGAAATTAACGTAACACTGTAAATCAACTATACTTCAACAAAAAAAAAATACTGTAGCTATGGCTTTGAAAACTAAAATCTCTTAAAACACTTTATAAGGAAGAAAAGATGAAGAACACTCAAATCATCTCATTTTGTCTTTTCCGTTTCTTCTAATATAAGCGCACAATAATCTTATGTAACCTGGGGAGAATGTGAACCAAATACAGTTACCTCAAATAGGATTACTTGACTTTTGATGCTAAATGTCTCAGACTACACAACAGAGTGCAAAAGAAAAATCAGTGCCTCTCAGGGAAATACTGACTATTATTAAGTCATTATTTTTCTACAAATAATCAAAATTACATCACGTTGCTCTGAAGTCTAAGTATGTGCCTTAGAACGGTTTCTTCTTTGGGGATTCAGCACTACATCTTTAAAAAATATCAACTGTACTGTAATGGATTCAAATCACTACACCTGCTGTATAGGTTAAGTTCCCAAAACTAAGCACTTGGCCAAAGTTTAATACATTTAAAACTAAAAGAAGGATTGCTGAATAAGATGCCCTTACTTCAGTGACTTTGTTATGTTTGCATATTTAAATATTACATTCCTTTAAAATGCTGCTTCTTTGCTGAAAATTCTTGGAAATAAGAAACAATAAGCTACCAAAACACCAATCCCAAATCACAAAGCTCTAGTAGGTATTTAAAACTCAGGATGGGGGTGGGTGGGAATAGCTCAGTGGTAGAGTGCATGGTTAATATGCACCAGGCCCTGGATTCAATTCCCAGTACCTCCATTAAACAAAAAAATTAAAAACAAAAACAAAAAAAATACAACCTGTCAAATATTCAAGATTAAATGACAATCAGGAATTTTAATAACAAGCAACTTAAGGAGTGATTCAAAGGGGGAAAATGCATTAACTTTAGACTTATTCAACAAGATGAAGACTACTATGGGGCAACTATTTAAAAACTTCCATAAAAGTCAGTATCTGGATGACTTTTCTTTGATTAAAATGTTCTTTCAAAAGATACAATCTGGGGATAACTACCTCCAACTTATTATAAGTACTCACCAAATAACAGCTCATTTGCTCAGTTATACCATCATTAATCTAGGACCAGAATTCACCTATACCATAGATTGGCTTTTTTCTGTAAAGGGACAGGCAATAAATATCTTAGGCTTTGGGGGCCTAATCTTTGCTGTGAGTAGTAACTCTGATGTTGTAGGAGTGTGAAAGCAGCCATTTAAAGAATGAATGTGGTGAGGGGAGGGTATAACTCAAGTGATAGAGCACATGCTTAGCATGCATGAGGTTCTGGGTTCAATCCCCAGTACCTCCTCTAAGAATAAATAAAGAAATAAACCTAATTACCTCCCCTAGCCAGAAAAAAAAAGAATTGCTGACAAACATAAGCAAGAATTAAAAAAAAAAAAAAGCAGGAGTGTGGTTATTTCCAATGAAACTTTATTTATGGACACCAAAATCAGAATTTTGCGTAATTTGTGCGTACCACAAAATATCCACCTTTTGATTTTTTCCAACCATTTAAAACTGTAAAAAGCACTCATAATTCTTCGTTCATAGGCTGGACAAAAACAGGTAGCAAAATTTGGCTTATCAGCCCTTAAGTTTGCTGACCTCTGATCTATACCCTCTCATTTAGTTTATTTAATTTCAAATTTACAAAAAAGTGTAGAGAATAATATAACAAACAACACCTTATTACCTAGCTTTAGAAATATAACACTATAGAGGGGAGGGTATAGCTCAGTGGTAGAGTGTGTACTCAGCATGCACAAGGTCCTGGGTTCAATCCCAAGTACCTCCATTAAATAAGTAGATAGATAGATAGATAGATAGATAGATAGATAGATAAGTAAGTAAGTAAGTAAATAAAACAAAACCTAATTACCTCCCCCTCCAAAAAAAAAAAAGGATAAAATATTGGGCTTTAAAAAGAAAAAAAAGAGTAAGAAAAATAAAAGTTAAAAAAAAGAAACAACTATAGACTGTCAAATTAAAAAATATTTTAAAAAAGAAAAGAAACATAACATTACAAATAAAATGGAAGCTCTCTGACTATTCCAATCCTATTTCCCTCTTCCTTTTCTCAAACGTAATCACTACGCTAGGTTTGGTGCTTATCTCTGCCATTTCTTTTTTTGTACTTTTGTGTGTACTGCTATATCTATATAAAAAGTATTATATTGTTTTGCAAGTTTAAGATTTTTATGGTATTATACCTCATAGACGTATGTGTATCACTTTGCAACTTACTTTTTCTTAACATTACCTTTGATATTTATCCAAGATGACATATATAACTAGATCATTCATCTTAAATGGTATACAAAATGCCAACTATGAGATATCATAATTTTTCTATTTTCTGTTCACTCAACAAATTAATCACCTATTACATGGCAGGCACTGCTGCTCTAGGTGCAAAGGTTACAACAATGAATTAGGTAAAATTCTTCCCTCCATCAAGTTTACTCTGATGGACACTAGCACTTTCTCTTTAATATTATCTCTGTCCCAAGTGAAGTCTCAAAAGTGGCACTAACCTAATTTTATCTAAAATATGGAAGAAAGTGAAGGGAAAAAAACCCATTTATATAAGTAAATGGAAGAGAAATGTTTCCCCCTTCACTAAGGTTTGTTTAGAGATGTTTCTTGTCAAGCTAAAAGAGATAAAAGAGAACTCCAGGAATAAATTTCGCTTCAAATATCACAATCATTAAGCTTTCAACATTTTAAAATTAGAATCCCCTTCACAGTTGCTTTCATTCAGGCTTATGCTATAAACAGGTAGTACTGATACGACAACTGAAGCTTCCGGTTTCTTTTCCTCAAACCAGTGAGGAAAACCAGTGAAGAAACCACTTCCAAAAACTAGTGTCAAGCAATAAGGAAGATAAAGATCAGCAATGGATCTAAATCTTTTGGTCAATCAACAGAAGGAAATATCATAGTGAATCCAAAACTTAACAGAACTGATATTAACAGGCCCAGAAGACAAGTTTTTTTGCTCCTTGGAAATAAAAGGGAAGACTTCCTGAATAGGAATTAAATAAGACATCATCACCACCAACAATTAATCTATGAAACAGTCTCCAATGTTCTTTTAATCCCAAAGGAGATGGTAACTTTGAACATCTCTTACCCTTGAATTAGTCAAATTTCCTGTCACTCCTTAAGGATATTTACAAAAACTAAGTCTGTTTTCATTTTACTTCTGACAGTGTCCTGAATATGGGATAACAGAATGTATGTGAGGTCATGGTACCAATAAAGGTAATTCCTCTACTCTAACCCTACTCTGGGCAGGTGAAGGCCTACGAATAAATTCTAAGTTCACAAAACAAAATTTAAATCTATTGAATAAAACAAAGCACCTTCACCCTAAAAGCAAAGAAATGGGATGAGGGGGAAGATGAGTAAGTGACTCATTGAGGAGCACAACTAGTCAGAAGGAAATCTAAGTTGTACAAGGCATTTGGTCTTATTCATCTTAACATCCCCATTTCCTGAAAACAGTATGACCCTGCCAACATGGCAGTGTTTGGCTCTCTGCCTCTGCCTACTGGGAGCTCAACAAAGTTACCTGAAGATGGTACTCATCACTGTCCAGCCATATTACTTTCCTCAAATTAAAATTTTTTTGTAAATTTTTTTGTCTGGGGAGGAGGTAATTATGTTTATTTCTATTTTTAGAGGAGGTACTGGGGATCAAACCCAGGACCTCATGGATGTTGAGCATGTGCTCTACCACTTGAGCTATACCTTCCCCCCTCTAACTTAGATTTAAATTGAGTTGTTTTAGAAATTCTCAGAGCCTGTTGGTGTGAATGTAAATTGGTACAAATTAGTGGAGGATAATTTAATAATATGTAATGAAATTTTAAATGTGCATGCTCTTCTGTTTCAGTAACTGTATTTTTAGGAATTTTACCTATAGATATACTAAAATGTACAAAGGTGTACGTAAGACGTTTCACTGGAACCCTGGTTATGACAGTACACACACACACAAAAACTGGAAACATCCTAATGTTCCTCAGAGAGAATATATTAAGTAAATTAAAGTATATCTATACAATGAAATGTTACAGACACTAAAACAATGACATAGTGTGTAATTCACACACACACACACACACACACACACACACACACAGGAAGAATACAGCATAATGCTCAAGAATTTCAGCTTAAGAGTCAGACTTCCTGATTTTGTATCCCAGCAATTTTACCTGCTAGATATGTGACCTTAGGCAAATTACTTAATCTCTTTGCACCTCAGTTTTTTTTCATTCATAAAATAGGAGTGATTAACAGTATCTACCTTTAGAGTATTGTGAAGATTAAACAAGTTAATCAATGTGAAGCGCTTAAAATAGTGCCCACACATAGAAAAGCCCGGTAAGTATTAGTTATTATTAAAAACATGTCCAAAGTATTAAATAGATATGGGCAAGCAATCACAATGGCTAAAACGAAAACAACAGAAGTTGGGATAGACACAAATAGATGGAATAAAGAGAGGTTCTAAAAGTAGAATTTTCAGGATTTGGTAATTTTAACCCACACTTTAGACCCAAGTTGTAAAAGGTGCTGATATGTTCTTCCTAATACGTTTGTTACTTAATTTATAAACATACTATATCTAGTATTATAGTTAATTTTAATACATGTCTTCTTCTGGACTATTTATCTTCTTGAGGAATAACGTTGTATCACTTACCTTTATATAATCTACACCACCTGTGTGTATGTCTTTTACATAGTAGATGTACAACAAATGTTCATACGAATATATGAATGATGGTCAGGCTTTTTCAGTTCCCCACAACCAGTGGATTTAGGTGGTTATAAAGCAAATAGAGCTCTGACACATAAGAAAAGAAACTCAAGTTTTCTCTTTATCAGAGTGATTGATTAACTGTTATTTTCCTAGACTGAACTATTCTAGAATAGAGAAAACCACTTGAAGCCTATACTCCAGGAACTGGAAAAATAACCCTATGTCACTGATCAGAGCCTTGGATTTTCTGACATAATTTGGGATTTAGGACTATAGGTGAAATTATAAAACAGATTTTATGAACTAGGTAATCAGCATTCCTAAATTAAGTTTAGGTGGTGCTCAAATTATGTTTATTCAATACCAAGAGAAAAATAGCAATGAAAGTCATTAAAAAGCAAGACTTGTAGGCAACAGAAAAGGTATACAGCCATAAATTCAAATATTCTTTCCCAATGAAGTTCTGATATTCATGAAAAATTTTTCACCCTTAAAATTCTCATTTAAAGAATAAGTAAATTCTCTACGTACAGATTTGAAAAAAGTATCCTCTATAATTAAACAAAAAAAAGGAAGATGCAGAAAACTATGCTATCTTCTACGTAAAAAGAAGTAAAACTAAAAATAAATTCACACTTGCTTGCATATATATAAAGAAACTGAAATGACAGAAAAGAAAGGAGTAACAGTGATAGGGCTTAAAACTAGGCAGGTGAGAAATGAGAAACTTTTCACCACATATCCTGATTTTTTTTAATTAAAAAAATTTTTTTAAAAACCCTATGACAGGAATCAGCTGCCATATTGTAGGAAGAGGATCCCATTCAGTTTAATTTTATATTGTTTAGCTCAATACAAAAAAGGATGTGAACAAAAAAACCTAGCCTAAAAGTCATACAGTATCTCAAGGAATCCCAAATAGCCAAAACAATCTTGAAAAAGAGGAGTCAGAAGACTTACACTTCCTGACTTGAAAATTTTACTACAAAGTTACAGTTATCAAAACAGTGTGGTACTGACATAAAGACAGACATAGAAATCAATGGGACAGAATAGAGACTCCAGAAACAAACCTCTGCATATGTGGTCAAATGATCATCAACAAGGGTGTCAAGACCATTCAATGGAGAAAAGACTGTCTTTTCAACAACTGGTGCTGGAAAAACTGGAAATCCATATGCCAAAGAATAAAACTGGACCTCTACCTTACAGCATATACAAAAATTAACTCAAAATGGATCAGAGACCTAAATATAAGAACTAAAACTATAAAACTCTTAGAAGGAAATGGGCAAAAGCTTCACGACATTGGAGTTGACAATAATTTCTTGAATATGACACCAAAAATATAGTCAACAAAAGAAAAAGTAAGCTGGATCTCATCAAATATAAAAACTTTTGTGCATCAAAGGACACTATCAACAGAGTGAAGAAAAATAACCCACAAAATGGGAGAAAATATTTGCAAGTCATTTACCTGACATAAGATTAATATCCAGTATAAAGAACTCCTACTACTCAACAATAAAAAAACAAACAACCCAATTTAAAAAATGGGCAAGGACTTGAACAGACACTTCTCCACAGAAGACATACAAATGACCAATAAGCAATAAAAAAGATACTCAAAATCACTAATCATGAGAGAAAAGCAAATCAAAACCACAATGAGATACAACTACTTCACAGCAGTGAGGATGGCTTTTATAAAAACAAAAATTAAAAAAAAACAAACAAACAGAAAATAGCAAGTATTGGTAAGGATGCAGAGAAACTGGAATCCTCCTACATCACTGGTGGAAATGTAAACAGTACAGTCACTGTAGAAAACAGTATGGCAGTTCCTCAAAAAAATTAAACATAGAATTGCCATATGATCCAACAATTCCAATTCTGGGTATATACCCAAAAAAACTGAAAGCAGGGATTCAAACAGATATCTGTACACTCATGTTCATAGTAGCATTATTCACAATAGCCAAAAGGTAGAAACAACCCAAACATCCATTGACAGATGAACAGATATACAAAAACTGGAATATTATTCAGCCTTTAAAAGGAATGAAATGTTGACACGTGCTACAACATCGATGAATCTTGAAGGCATCATGCTAAACTGAAATGACAAAAGGACAAATATTGTATGATTTCACTTATATGAGGTACCTAGAGTGGTCAGATTCTCAGAAACAGAAAGTAGAATGGTCGTTGCAAGGTGCTAGGGGGAGGAATAATGGGGAATTATTTTTTAATGGGACACAGTTTCATTTGGGGAAGATAAAAACGTTCTGGAAATGGGTAGTGGTGATGGCTGCTCAACAATGTGAATGTACTTAATGCCACTAAACTGTACACCTAAAAATGATTAAAATGGTAAATTTAAGTTATATACATTTTACACACACACAAACGATGTGCTAGGTTTACCATTATCTTTTGTAAAAATGTCTAACGCTTACTGAATTGTTACTATCTGCCAGGCACAGAGAAGTTAAGTTAAAGGTCTTACAACTAGTAAGTGGTAGAGTAGAAATCTGAACCCAGGACTTTCCGACTGCAGAGCTATATTCTTCACAGAGACCAAAAATTATTCCAGTTTTACCAAAGAAGGAACGGTTTCAACTAATTACATGAATAACGCCCCCTAAAATTAGTACCAATACTAGACTATTTTCTCATATCCAGACACCAGAATTCAATTTATGCATAACATTGAGAATGGCTGGTTCTGAGAGAGAGCAAGAGAGAGAGAGAGAGAGTGCATGAGGAAGTGCAACGCTTTCACAACAACCAGTAAAAGCTAATGTGGCACAGTCTAGGCAACACATGCAAGGTGTGCTAAACAGCCCCAATAACAACAAAATTAAAATGACCACATAAAGGCTTCTTCAGTTAATCCCTACAGCTATAAAACAATGAGTAAAAATCTCAACTGTCCTCCTCTAATAACCTCTCTGTACCATAAAAGTGTCCCTTATACAGTCCTTTTCACACTCTCAACACAACTGAATCCAGAAGACAGCACAGAAGTCACTCATAACTACAAACTTTCAAGTTTTATTTTTTGATACAACTTTTGTTTGTACACACAAAAAAATCATATTGTATTTTACTCCTTCCTGTGAATATGATCAGGTATTCAGCCTGCCAGAATAGAAGATTCAATTTGGAAATGAAGACTGCTCAGATTCTAACCTTGGATATACTCTTCCGAGACATCTACCACTCTATCTTTGACAAAATTGGGAATGTACAATTTAATACCAGATATACATCAAGGCTTTGGTAGTACAAATACAACAAGCAAAACAGTTAATAAGAGGTGGTAACTCTATGTATAGTAGTTATTAGATCTCAGACAAACTTTTACACCACTATTTAAGCTACAGAGATCTTACTCCACTGAATCCTCAAGGTTTTTCAAAGATGCAACTGCCCTTTTTAAGATGTTTCTGTCCACTGCAAACACAGCTGCAAAAGATTCTTTTCCGGTCACCCATGTTCCTTGAAAGCTTTCAGTTCAATATTAATGCATTATACAGAACTCAACTGGGAAATAGCTCTCAAGCAGAAGGTGAAGAGTTAAAAATGCAGGCTAATGAAAATTTAGGACTGGATTTTAGTGCAATAAGAGACCCATATTCTAGTTTCCATTCACTTGGCACAAAATATCTAGATTTAAAATACTCTAAGGAAGCAAAACTTTCAAATTCACAATTCACTCAGCTAAAGAAATGAGCATTCTTTATTAATGAATCATAAAATGAGAAAAGAATGGCACCAGAGTAACATAATAATTTATTCATGGACACTTATTAAAAGCCAAACACTAGTACATGGGAAGAGTGTCATGCTATTCACATCAAATTTCCGACAGAACCTAATATAGGGTCTTCTAGCCAATTTGTCCAGGGCAGTAGCAACAGACATGACCAACTGCTAATCTCGTTGATAGCAGCACATCAATCTAGCCTTATAAATGTTATTTAGAGTGGTTAGAAAACTGCCCCTCCCTCCAAAAAATGTTATCCTATTGGGGAAATATTTTCAGTATTTTTCACTGGTAGCTCAAACCATGGGATAAAAGTTTGTAATTCAGTGGTGAACACCAGTTAGGTAACCTTTATGCCTTTAAACAACGTAAGACAAGTTTCTCAAAGTTTTAATTTCAATACCAACATATCACCTTTAAAGGACTTTGTTCCTTCTCGCCTCTGATCTCCAGGTCTGTCTGCATGCCTCACAGAAGACAAAGAATCGTAGGCTTTACAGATTTCTTAGTGTGATACAACTATCTTTACAGAAAGAATTTCTTGCTCCTGGCTCAGAGATTCCACTCAATCACAAAGTTGAAACCTTACTCTCCTACTTTTTAGCACATTAGATGAAAGAAGGTGGGGGCAGCAGCTCAGTTACAGTTATCCTCCTGGGAACTCATTGAAGGTGAAGGCCAAGCTGGATGAGCTGTGCCATTTGCCTTATAAGATTCATGGGGGGAAAAACTGCAGCCTCCATACCAGTGAAGTTTCTAAAAAATATCTGGCCTAACACTACCATACTTGTTCTCTGGAAAACCAGCACACAAAAGCAGTTAATTCCCTCATTCAAGAATGACAACCCTTTAAAAAATATTTAACCCACAGAGGAACTACTGGGAAGCATAACAGCAAAGTGCAGTACTGTCTTCTCAAAGTATTCAGTGAGATCACTAGTACCTTAAGATGCTCTTTCATGGTCAAATAATTTTCAGAAGCTCTGCATCGTTCAGCCATTCTTTTACCACTCCTAATGTACAATGTTTATTTAGACATGTAAGGCTCTGGGAAGTTACACTGTTAACAAATCTGTGTTAATTTAACCCACAATTTTCCAAAACTGTATTTGAATTTGACCATGTAACTTTTTTCATATAAGACCTATTAACATTGAGGGGAAAAAATTTTTTTAAGGCAAAACAAAACCCTATGAGAAGCGTTAGGAGAATGGTAAGATCACAACTTTTGGAGTCAGGCACAGTTGTGCAAATACTGGATTCACTACTTTTATTATTAATCTTTGAGATTCCAGCAAAAGACAACCTCCCTGAGAATTGAGCTTTTTTATCTGTAAAATGATTATAGCATGTTCCTCACAGAGTTACTGTAAGAATTAAAATAGCACAAAGCCTTACACAAAGAAAGTGCTCAACAAATGAGTTTATATTTACATTTTAAAAATTCCCTTCAAGTCCCAAAAGCTGCAGAAATGCAATTTTTTTAATCTGAGAAAAAAAACTACAGAATTCCTGACTGAAGTACTCCTTGAGAAGTATAAACTCTCAGGATTTTACAACCTTTTTAATCCACTGGACTGCTAGGATAGCCTTTTAAACTTGCCACATTTAAGATGATATTCAGGAGCATACTACATCCACTGATGAAAATGGATATGAAGAAAACACATGCTGTCAAGTATTTATGGTTTCAATGACAGAAAGAAAGGGCCTTACATCAATATAAACAAGAAAAAAATAAGTTGTGAGAAAGTTCAGCTTGTGTCAGCACATAATAACATCTGTACAGTGCTTTACAGTTTATGAAGTATCTTTACATGCATAATCTCATTTGACTGACATAGAGACCTAGTGAAATAGATAAGGCAGCTATTGATCCTCATTTCTAATTGAGGAAACTACAGCTTAGAGACTTCAAGTGACTCAACCAAGGTCACACAGATAAATGGAACCAAGACTCCACCCTTGTTCTTTTGACCTCAGAACAAAAGGGGCATCTTCTAAATGTATGCAGCATTTTCTCAACCCACAGAATTATTTATATTTGAAAAAATCTTTTAGGTGACAGGCACCATTCTAGGTACTGGAGACATAATAGTAAAAAGACATCGTACCTCTTTATTTTAGAATGTTTTGACAGTCCACTGAGGGGAGACAAGTGATATTTATAAAACAGAGTGAGATCAAATTAGAAAGCATATCTAAGTCTCTTTGGGCAAGTCAAAGGAGACTTCCCAGAGAAAGGAAAACTTGACAGGAGATTTGAAAGCTGATCTGGGCACCAAAAGAACTGTATTTACTCATATATAAACTGTAAGGGAGAAAAGTAAGATTGGCTAGAAAGGCAAAGGCCAAGATTATAAAGTGCCTTTGATACTATGCAGAGTTTAAATTTTACCTTTAAATGATCTGAAACTATTGAATACTTTTGAGAAGGGGAAGCAGAATAAACAGATCTCTAAGTTAGACTACTTTGAAGACAGTATGATTGAGAGTTTAAAAGGGAATAAGACTAGGCTCACACAGGCACCTCTCTTCTGTGTAGCCCGCTGTTGTCTATGGCAGTGTGACCTAATAAACTCCTTTTCTATTCTCAAAAAAAAAAGGGGGGGGTAACACTAAAAACAGAGACACCTGTTACAAGATTGCGGCAGTATTTGAAATAAGAGTTGTTGTGATCCGGAATTAGGAGACCAGTAACAGAGATATAGGAAAAGGTAAAGATTCAGAAATATTTAGAAAGTAATGGATAAGAGAGAGAATTGACAGTGATCCTCACATTTCTGGCTTAGGTGACTCAATGACTCACGAAAGAGGAATAGATGATGATGTTGAGTGTCAGGTACCAATGGAAGACAGAGATGGATATGTCTAGCACACAGTAGACAACTGGAAACAAAGAGGGCTGGAATTTAGGAGAGACGTGATAATATATGCGAATATATTTAAACTTTTTTCCAATAATCAAGTATTATTTACCATTTCAATGGGAAGGCAATCGTTTTACCATCATTATTTGTCTAATGTTTCAAAGTTCAAAAGACATTTTAAGATCCTGTATCACACTTACCACATTTCATAGTTTTGTTATAAACAAACATGAGGTTAGAAAAAGTTATAATTCCTATTTGATCAAGAAATATTTACTGAATATTAACTATATGCCAGACACTGTACTAGGCATTAAACAAAACACCATAATAAATTCATGCCTTCATAGATCTTATACCAGGGGAACCAATAAGCAATGAATGTAACAAATAAGTATGTTAGAAAGTTGTAAGTACTATAAAAAAGGAAAAAAAAAAACAGAAAAGGATTAGGAGCGAGGGGTGGAAGCTGAACGTGCAATTTGAAATAGGGGTAGAATATGGTCTCACTGAAAAGGTGACATTTAAGCAAAGACTTGATTGAAAAAGGTATGAAAATTGGTCATATGTATTATCTCTGTGGGAAAACTCAGCTATTTCCCACTAGTGGGAGTAACGAGCGCAAAGGTCCTAAGATAAAGGACATGCATTTGAGGAACAAGTCAATGTGGCTGGAATGGAGTCAGCAAAAGGGAGGATGACAGAAGATCAAAAAGAGAACGGATGAGGAAGGGCAAACCATGTAAGACCTTAGAGTCCACTGTAAAGACTAGCTTTTACTGTGCAAGAAATGAGAGTTAAAAAATTAGGAGGCTTACCAAAGTCATATATCTAATACAGAAAAGCTAGAATTTGACCCAGAATTTCTAGACTCTCTATACCTGTGTTCTGATATTCCAGTTTGCCACTTATTAGCCCACAAACTCCCCCTTCCCAAAAGTCTGAATTTAAATACTATCAAAAAGCTAACTTTATAAATACCTTCTAGGTAAGAGATGCACAACCTGTCTGGTTAACATTTCGAATCCCTCACGACCATAATGCGAATTTACTAATCCTAATGTCTAATCTAAATCCTAACATTCCAGCCTTTATTTCGGGAGATTACAAATTCCATCTTCCCCTAAAATGAGACAAGATCAAGAAAGCTTTATCAGGAGGTTTATGGCAAGATTTTCAGGTTCAAGTAATGGTAACCTGAATTATTTTTTAAAATGTACATTAGCCAGATGTGAAAAGAAACAAGAGAATGACTCAGAAATATTGAAGTACTGGCATTTTCATTAAGAGTTTACTGGTTAGTATTAATAACAATTAAGTTCACATGCTGCCCAAGAAGCTTCTGCATTGACTATGTCTCTTTGATGTCTGGGATTTGACCATTTCATACCTCAAAAGCAACAAAATATTTGTTCTTATTCATCCGTTGCTTCTGATACTGTAACCCAAAACTCTTGATAGCTTCTTGCCAGTTGATGGCAACTTAAGGGAATGGCAAAGATGAGTGGATTTTCAGGGAGACACCACACGTTACTGAGATACCACCTAAGAAGTACATCAGACTGGTGAAACCCTAATGACCCTGGATCACTCCTTTCCTACTAGATAAACTCAAACAGTATAGAAATATTTCATATAATCATAAAAGAAAAAGTAAAAGATGGAACATGAGGAGGGAGCATTCAAATCAAATCTACTCTTCAGAGGCTTTCAACACTACAATTCGAACATGGGAGGCTCTCTGCTTCATGGACTCTGGAGCCGCCAAAATCCCTAACCAGTACCTACAGGAAAAGCATCACAGGGATTACTGAAGGTAAAACCAACAATATGCCTAATAGAAGCTCTTCCCTCAAAAGCCAGCTCTTTTCAACAGAAACTGAACTTCCTTATGTATCTTTTCCCAGCTCTAGCCAATGCAGGAGAACTGTAACTTTGTGTGGCACTGCCTGATAGGTTGGATTTTTCCTGAGCAAGAGGTGGACAGCTTTATGCCACCACTAGATTTATAGTCAATCTGAGTGTGTGTCTTTTTTTCCCGTTCCTCTCTAAACTGTCTCAGAAAATGCCTGGCTATTATGTCTTAATACATTAGGATACATGCCTAAGCACTGCACAGGGTCTGGAGAAAAAAGTCCTTTGGTTCCAGTTATGGCTCAAATCTTACAATTTCTCTAGCAATTGCTTCAATCAACCAAAGCTGGTTTGGTTTTTCTCAATGAGCTAAACAATATGATCATTCTGAGCTGAGGGGCTGCTTGTCAGCATGACTCTCAATGGGGTGGCTAACATGGAATATGCTCCACAGTCTAGAAACCAGGACAGCACAACTGCTGTTCCCCTATACATGCATCTCCAGCTTGGTGGGTAGGGGCGATAAGGAAGTAAGAATCAGTAAGTTGAAACAAGAGGCCTGGTTTACATACAACATACATGATAATGCTTAAAGCTAGGATGAATCCAGAGGCCCCAGCATATGATTAGGATACTATAATTGACACATTGACTCTTCTTCCACACTGCTGTTTTCTGATCAAAACCCAACCTGGAGGTCTGGCTAGGCCCAGCCAAGGGAAAAAACAAGGGGGGCTGAGCAGCACACAGGCTTTTGAATGCACTTTAAGACTATAAGAATCAGAACAAATTTCTCACATTTCCCTCCCTTCTCCACTCTGTGGCCTTATGCTAAACACTGCTGTAAGAGTTACTGCCAGAACTTAGATCTCAAGTGCTGATCAGGGAACCTGGTTAACATTGTTCCTAGACAAGTATTTGAATGCAGCCTCTATTCAGACCGCCTCTAAACAGGAAGTTAACAGACATCACACACAGTCAGGGAAGGCAAACCACAGTGCCATAAAGATGGATGCTGCTGTCAGCTACAAATCACTCTCACCTCATTCAAAATGTTCTCAAGCAAGGAACAGGCAGGACAAAAGTCCATAAGCCTCACCTCCTCTCAAACTGGGTTACTCAGCCTAAAGGTCCAGTGTTCTGATTCCCGTTGATTAATACTTATCTACTTCATTCCTTACCATGACTATCACTGCCACTAGACTAAAAATTATACTCTTCTTAAAACTGAAGACAAGAGGGGAGGGGGGTGGGAAGGGACAGACTGGGAATTCGAAATTTGTAGATACTGACAGGCATATGTAGAAAAGATAAACAAGATTATACTGTATAGCACAGGGAAATATATACAAGATATTGTGGTAGCTCACAGAGAAAAAGAATGTGACAATGAATATATGTATGTTCATGTATAACTGAAAAATTGTGCTCTACGCTGGAAATAGACACAACGCTGTAAACTGACTATAACTTAATAAAAAAATAAAAATAAAAAAACTGAAGACAGTACTACCAGATCAGTTATTCCCATTAACTCCTTATTTATATAGCCTATCCAAGGAAAAAGCCCAAGGAAAGACTATCCTTGACCCAATCCATTCCAAAACAGTCAGAGACTGGATATCAGTCACCAAAAAAGCACCATTTCCAACAGGTGTGGATTTTCCCTCAAAATACACAGAGCCCCTCCATGGCACCACCTTTAGCAGCTCCAGAAGTAGCCTCCTTCCCAACCAAGCACCAATGGAAATGCTACTCTAGGACAATATTCCATCAAGACTGATTCAGCACCAAAAATATGAATCCAAGTGGTTATCAGACCTCAAGGAAGAGTTTAGCTCAGTGTATCAAAGAAAGAGCAATACAGTTAGCACTGAACTCCCAAATAAGTTAATCTCTAACATACAGAAAACAACATATAGACTCCATGCTGCTGCAAGAAAACAATCAGGAGTCATCTGCACTGGGAGGAGGACTGGATGGCTGGAGGAAACAGGTGAGAAGATTTCTTTTCACTTTGATTCTATGCCTGCATTGTCTATTCAAAAAAAATAACTAAAAATTTTCAGAGAGAAATGTTTTAAAAACTCAAAAGCATCAGCTCTTCTCCTAACACAGATCTGCTAAACCTGCCTTTACTCGTGCTTCAAGTCCAGATCTCTCTGTTGCAGTCTGGCCTGAAAGCACTGCTCTTTTCCTTTGCTGAAATACACTAATATTAAGTATCTCCCAGCTCTCTTCGCAGACACACACACACAAGCCCTCTAAATAATCGTTTATCAGAAATGAAAAAACTGGTTCTCGGAAGGCTACCTGATTCTCCAGATGACAGCAGAAAAAAAGCGTGCTAGCTAGCTCAGTTAGCAGCCGCATGCCTCCCACCCACCAGCAATGCCTCCATCTCCACTTCAGTGCCAGCCCTATGAACTAACATCTTATGTCTGGAGAGAAGTTGATGCTGGGGAAGAACCCAAAGAGGCTACCATATCTTTGTGAGGGGGAAAGCTGTCCTGGGCTGGAGAATGGCACCCAAACCTCTGCACTCACAGGAGTGGCTAGCTCCTTAGTGTAATTTAGCTCAGAGAGGCAAAAACTACTCTAAGTCTGGGTTTGGTTTAGGGAAGGGTAAGTTCTGACTCCATTGACCCTCAGGCACTGAACTAGGATACAGATCCAGTGGGTCCCAGAAGCTCAGCTGAAGAAAGCGGTGGTTTAGTTGCTAGAGAAGTACCCACACAGACGAAGACAATTCCCTTCTCCGGGAGGACGAGGGAACGGTGCACGATGAAATAAAGGGGTAAGATTCTGCGCTCCTGATTCCTCTGCCTAAATCAAGATAATTATCCTGTGCTTCCTTCACCCGTAAGGATCCCCCATTTGTCCCAACCGCCGGCAAACACAAAACTGAGAGTAGGGAGCGGCCCCCGCACCCTGAGGGCACCACTGGGGGTGGATAGAGTTAAGGGGGGGCTCGTTAGAGAGGAAAGAAGGGGAGCATGGCGGGCATGAGGCAGTGAGTGAAAGCGGGGAAGGCGGGGGAAACGGGGCGCGAGGAAGGGGAGAAAGAGTAAAAGGAGAAGAAATGAAGGGACACGAGCTGGGGGCGCGCGAGGCCGAAGTGAAAGACCGGGGCGCGCGCGCGAGGAGCCGGGGGAGGGGATGAGGTGAAGGGGGAGCGCGAGGCGGGGGCGCGCGGTGCCGGGGTGGGGGGAGGGGGACGCAAGGCGGGGGCGCGCGGGCGGGCGTCGGCTCGCGGGCGCTTCCCCTCCCCCCGCCCCTCCACCTTTCCCTTCCCCCACCTCCGCCACCACCGCCTCCTCCCAGCCTCCCTTCCTCGCTCCTCACCGCCCCCGGGCGGGCGGGCGGCCAGGCCGGCCTAGGCCAAAGCTCCTCACCTGGCGGTGGCGGTGTAACTCCCGGCTAGCTCGCCTCCTCAAGCGGCGGCGGCGGCGGCGTCGAAAAAGGAAGAGGCGACAGCACAGTGGGTTCCGGACCCCGCTGACGGGACCGGGGGCGGGGGTGGGGGAGGGGGGCGGGCCGGACCGGGGCGGGCGGGCGGAGCAGACACTGCGGTACAGACGGGGGCAGCGGCGGCGGCGGCGGCTGCACCGGCGGCGGCGGCACCACACAAACAAGGACGCTGATTGGGCAGCTGCCAAGCGCCTCGGCTCCGCCTTCCCCACACGCCACGACGCCCATTGGGCGACCTAAGCCGGCCTCCCCGCCCTCCTCTTCTCGGCCATACCAATAGGGGATGGGATGCCGGGACTACACCCCACCCTTGAAGAGTGAGTGGCTGGAGAAGTGATGATTGGCGTTCTTAAGACCCAATCCTAAACGGAGGAGGGGGATGGTCTAGCGGGGGCGCGTTAATGGGTACCTCGGCCAGTCCCAGACACATCCGGGTCTTCAGCAGCCCATTAAGTGTCGGGGGTCAAAAAATCGCTTCAGGCTGCAACTTTACCTCAGAGACGTTTTGGTCCCCAGGCAGCCGCCGTACCCCAGTATCCCAAAACCGGGATTCCCCTTTGGCTAGCTCTCATTCTTCCAATTCTAAAGATGGAGACTGGCGAACGGCGCTGGGCTCTGCGCTGGGTGGTGTGTTTCATCGCGACAGAATCCAGGAATTTCACGATAGAAGTAGCTTGAGGCGCTTGGGCCTTGCAGTCTATTTGGGGCGTGGCCTGTCTCCGTCTGCCAAAGGCCTTAAGCTTCCCGGTCTTCATTGTATCTCGGCACGGTCCTCTCGTGACTAAACCACGACAGGAGGAAAAAGGGCTCGCCAAATTGCTGAGAAATTACGCCGTGAAGAGCCCTCGCAGCTCCTTCTCTCGGGATCTCCTGGTATGGTTAGGTTCACAGTGAGGGAAACAGCCTCCCACTCCACCGACTCCACCTAATCAACTCAAGGCCCAGCTCCTGCTAGCCTCCCTACTTCCCCGAAGCAGTTAGGGCCCACCTAACTCTCAGCGTTGCTCGAGCAACTAACCACAAGTATTGCTCTTGAACATCTTGACGATAGGGACCGAGTATCACAGAGTCAGTGTGTTGGGGAAAGACTGTAAGGCACTGTGCTATGTGTGCAGTCTTATTTATTCGTTTAAGAGGTTTACGTGGATTATTTATTCCTCGTAACTCTGTAATACTGTTATCTCCATTTTACAGATGAGGAAAATGAGGTACTGATCAAATGATTTACCCAAAGTTACACATAATTGGCAGAGCTGCAATTTGAACCGAGGTAGATCAAGAAAGGGTCTCAGAGAGGCTAAGTGACTTGCAAAGGTCAGACAGCTCATTAGTGACTAAGCAGTGGTTTAAACCCAGAAATAACTGGTTCCAGGAGGCACTAGAATGTGCTTTCTGAATCACTTAGAAGTCATGCTGTGCAATGGAAATGAAACTAATACAAACTACAATATACAAAGTAGAGAAACAACTAAGTCCTACTTTATAGCACAGGGAACTGTATTCAATAGCTTGTAATAACCTATAATGAAAAAGAAAATAAAAAAGAATATATATAACTGAGTCACTATGCTGTACACCAGAAACTAACATAACATTGTAAATCAACTCTACTTCAATTTAAAAAAAAAGAAAGAAGAAACTAATGAAGGGCATAGCCACAAAAAGACACAGGTAGACCTGGAACACACACAACATACAGAGACATGCCACAGTTCTTAAGTGGGTAAAAAAAACCTCATTCAAGTATAATGTCCTGGTAAAGAACATGGTATATGGAGTCAGACTGCCTGGGTTTGGATCTCTTACCAGTTGTGTGATCTGGGTGCAAGTTACTTAACCTCTCTTCTCTATGTCCTAGTTTCCTTATCTTTAAAATGGGGAGGATTGGTAAGTACCTAGTTCATAGGGTAATTGTGAGGATGATAAAATAACACATTGAAAATGCTCAGGACAGTGCTAAGGGTACAGTAAGTACTCAGCGAACATAATAGCAACTATTTTGAGAGTTTTCCTCACTTTTCCAAAATTTCACCCTCTTAAGTTCAAAATTCAGCTTCAGTTGTTATTCTACCTGTAGTACCTACCTTGTACTGCACTGAAAATTATTTCTCTACTAACCCTTCAATTTAATGCCTTCGCTGACTCAGTTATTTCCCATACATGATATAAGACCTATTATGTGATCAGACACTCTTCTGTGTGCTGGGGATATAGCAATAAATGGGACAAAATCACTGCCCTCATGGAAGGTACAGCCCTCTTTCCCAAACGTGCTGTTTTGTCTGTTATCAGTCCAATGCATTCTCTGCGTCTGAAGGGCCATTCTTCAAGGGTTGCAAGGATATGTGAGAAACACAGTGGTGGAAGATACCAGCCTGAGGAAGATACTAGTGAGGACTGAGGAAATGGCTTTCAACAAACTTAAAGTCAGGCCATGGAGGGGGGACTTTCAATCTGGAATGATTAAGCTCCAAGGAAGACAACTAAGTGAGGCCACTGGTGTAATGGACATGACCTTTGCCCCATGCAGGCTCTGCCTGTTTGTTCATTTTCTTTTTGGGGCTAACATTTATTTAGTGTGCTTAGCACTTTATGTGGATTATATAATTTATCTTTAAACAACCTCCCCAGTTTGCAGATGAGGAAAAACTGAGGCACAGCATTTAACTTGTCTGATATAATAAAATTAGTAAATGCCAGAAACAAGATTTAACTAAAATTTGTCATATTCAAACCATGTACACTCTGAAGTCTAGGAAGATAAATTGGGCCAGGTAATTTGGACATATCCTTTCCCCCATACAGCTCCCTAGGCCAAGGACGGAGATGTCAGATGCCATATGAGTACTTTGCTATTGGAATTCCCAGATACTTCTGTGGTTAAAGAATTTAGTAGTTCCACCCATCAGACTATACAGGCCTCTTGAGGAAGCCCCAAAATGTGAAGCATCAGCTGGGAGGTAAGGTTGATTATTGTTTGTGAACTGAGGGATACTCTAGACCAATAAGATTGTATGCTCTATTAAGGTAGGGACAGCCCTAAAATTCTCTCTGTAATTCCAGACAGTTCAGTACGTGGCTGGGCATACTACACTCAATAGAAACTTATGATTTCAGGAAGGCAGTTGCTCCCTTGCAGATGGCCCTTGGGGATGATACAGGGAAAGTCTGGTTCTAGGGAGTGGGTCTGATCAGAACCTGGGGTAACATGAGGGTTTCCTTCTGAAGAAGGCATCTCCTAGTCCCTAGCAAAAACAGATGGCATTTGATAAACAACAAGGACCTACTGCATGTTACCTACAGGGAACTATAGTCAATATCTTGCAATAACCTAAAAGGAAAAAGAATCTGAAAAAGACTGCATTTGTGTATGTGTGTGTGTGTGTGTGTGTGTGCACTTTGCTATGCACCTGAAACACAGCACTGAAGTTCAAAAAAAAAAAAATTAAAACAAACAAAACAAAACAGATGGCATTTTCTAAGTTCCTGCTTCCCTCCTGTGCAGCTCAAGATAGGATGGGGAAGCATCCTCTGGCTTGAAGTTCCCAGAATTCAGAAGCAGTACTGCTCTCTTCATCCCCTGATCACCCCTAGGAATCTGCACTGGGGCTCATGTAAGTTATTTCCTCCATTAACACTGCTGCCCTCCCTCCTTCCCCAAGGCATTTCTCTTTGGTTGGCTAATTCCCTTTGGTAATTGGTTTTGCAGCTCTGTTAGGAGTTGTTTCCTGTGTTTATTTCATTATACAGGAAAGAAAGGGAGAACTCGGAGTGGGCCAAAAGGATTAGAAAAATGATGCCTGGCTCCATGATGCCCACATGCAGTGAGCCCCTTAATCCTTGCCTCTGTCCTCCTGGTGCTGTCCCTAGGCTGAGACCCTGGCTGGAAGAGTATTGCCCGCAGCTAGAGCAACTAAGGAGGCCTAGGATGAGTGCCAGGACTTCCAGGATGCATGAGGGCTGCCAATACCAATGACCGGGGAGAGGGCTGTCATCCCTGTGGAGGTACTAGAGAAGCTGGGAGGGGGGAGCTGGGGGAGAGGAAAGAAGGCAGAGATGAGCTCAGGGCCCCCAGAGAATGGAGCCTTTGTGTGGGGTACAGATGAGGGACAAGGGGGTGATTGTGTGGGAGGGCCGGAAGTGCCACACAGACTGGCACCACCATAGCTAGTACTGGATTCACCCCTCTCCTGCCCTGAGAACTCCCTATGCCCCAAGGGACCAGTACTAGACCTGGTCAGGGAAAGCAGTGTGTGCCTGAAGGCAGCAAGGGATGGAAAGGTGGAAAGGAGGATGTGCAGCCAAGAGAAAAAGAGAGGTATCCCCCGCCATTACCCCAGACCCAGGGAACAGGAGGCAGAAGAAAAAAGACAGAAGCAGCTTTTACTATATTTACATCCAACAAAACTTCGCAAGGAACAATCCTTATTGCACAGTCAGGGCCCTGGGTGGGTGAGGCATTCCCCAAAGTGGAGTGGACAAGAAGGATCAGAACTAGAGGGGGCACCAATTCTCCCTAAGGGGAGCCTGGGACTCCTCTAGCTCCCATCTCCCGAATTTCAAGGAGCTCCAAACCACTGGACCATGGTGCCCCCATTTCCCTTCTCTTTCTCACCATCCATGAGAACCCCATAAGCAAGGGGGCTGTGGCTCCAGAATAAATAACTTAAAATAAAATACAAACACTTAAGGTAGAAAGGCATGGAGAGCCTTGGGCTCCTTCGACAACTCTAGGGAAGAGGGACCATCACTGATGGGGAATGACATCCCTCCCTCCCATTCAGGGCAAAGGCTCAGTAGCTCTATATCTTGCCAGTTGTTTTTTAAAACAAAAACTTATAAAAATGACCAGGGCACTGCAGATCTGTGGGTACCCTGGAGGGGAATTCCTGGTATAGGATGGGGAGGTACAGAGATGTGCCAGCTCCCCCCACCCCAGCCCCCAGGCCTCCTCCAACATCAGCATGAGCATGTTGGGCAGATTGGAAATAGGGGTTTTGTGACTTTTGGTAACAGTGGGTCCCTCTTCCTGCTGCCCCTGCTCAGAGCTTATGGCTGGGCATGCTTCCCAGCCTGTTCCCAATTCCTCTATAAAAGGAACAGGGAAGCAGTTTATCTCTAGAATCCTTTCTCCCTCACCTCCTCACTCCAGGCTGGATAAGGAAGCTTAAGGGTCCCTAGCATTCCAGAGGTGCTCCAAAATATTTTCGGCAATCAATGGCCTTTGGGGTGGGCATCTGTGCCCGCCGCTGCCTCAGCTCCTCCTTGCCCATGCTGCTGGCCAGCTTGTTAAAGGCGGACTTGTACTTCTTGTCGAAGGCCACTAGGGAAGAGGGTGGGGGTAAGTTAGTATATTAGGAGTCCAGCCTCCCACACCTGGCCCCAGGTCTCTAAACTCCTCAGCCCCCTGCCTGCTCCCTCACCTATATCCACATGGTCCTTGCCCAGAGCAGCCATCGTCAGGAATAAGATCTCACGGTAGATGCCCCTGGAGCAGAGGCAGGAGGGTATGAGCGAGGGAAAGGGGGCATGGAGCCGGGACAGACCAGTGGGAGCAGCATACCTCTGCAGGTGCAGGCCAGCGGGAGGGGGCCCTAGCGTTTCCAGAAGGAGCCCTATAGCCTTGTGCACCTCATTGAGACCGACATGGCGCAGCACCGACTCCAGCAATGCCAGGCTAAGGGATACAGGTACTGGGCCTGGCCATACCACCCGCTGGGGGATCTGGCCTAGGTGAAAAAAAAAAAGGTACCCAGGATTAATGAGCCCTCTAAGCGTGGGACCCACCCCTTCCCACCCTAGGCCAAATACCAGACTCACTGTGGACCCTCCAGAGCACATAGAGAGGTGGGCAACTACTGGGGTCAGGGGTCAGGACATCCCACAGCAGCCGCACCTGCACAGATGCTGGATCGGGCATTAGCCAAGGAGATGGGGCCTGCAGGGAACCAAGATAAAGGAGCCAAGCTCAGGGAATGGGAGGCAAAGGACAGGAAATGGACAGGCGATGTTCCCAGAGACAGACGGACATCACAGGACATAGCCAAAGAGAAGAGGAAAGGAACTCTTGTTCTCCACAGGAAGGCAAGCTCTGTGAGAGCAAGGACTTTGTTTTGTAGTCTGCTACATCCCTAGTGCCTAACGCTCTGCCTAGAACCTAAAAGGTGCTCAATAAATATTGGTGCAATGAATAGACGAGCATTAACGAATCATCACCGAGGTACCGGGCACTATACTAGGTGTCCAACAACAGACCAGTGAGATGAGTGCTTACACCTTTTTACAGATGAGAAAATTGTAGCTCAGAACAGTGAAATAAAAGGGCCAGGAGTCAATCCAGGTACAAATGACTCCCAAGCCTGTGCTCTTTCTATAGCACCAAGGACACAGAGGACTGAGAAACAGAGCTGGGAGACAAGGAGGGGAAGCAGGGACCACATCAGGGCACTGACCGGGGTGGGTGGGGGGCCATCACAGGAGGCCAGCACCAGGCATGGCAGAATACTGGGCAGGCGCAGCCGCTGGAAATACCACAGAAGGTTCCAGAAGATGATGGGGTGGGCAGCGGGCAGCTCAGGCAACGCCAGCACCTCACTGCCCTCGTTCTCTACCAGTGACTCCAGCTCCTTACGCAGCACCAGGGGGCTCAGGTATGCCCATGCCCCACCCTCGACCCGCCGGGAGGCAACCTGTCAGGCACAAAGGGGAAGGGCAGTGGAGGGCATGTACCATGGCCCCATCCTCAGAGCCACGCTTCCCACTGAGCCACCACAGCCAGCAGCTTCTGGGATGCCCCTTGCCCTCGATGCCCATCTCTCCCCAGCACCACTGAAGCCAACCACAGGGCAACACATACACACACAGCCCTTACCCCCATGTGGCCATTGCAGAGCTGGGGTTCATCCAGGGCAAGGCAGAGCCTGCGGTCACTGAGCACGGGGCCTGGGCCCCCAGGGACAGGAGCGTCTCTGTTGCCACTGGCACCAGCAGGCTTGGGGCCGGGGGCGCTGCAGGAAGACAGCGGGAGGGGTTAGCCCTTGGACCTTCACCTCCCTGGCCCACCCACCGCACTTTCCCCGCTTTGGGCACCTGGGTCGGGAATCAAGGGTCTGGACACTGAGCAGGGGCACAAAGGGGCAGGCGCAGAAGGGGCAGGTCGTGTTAAGGTTGGAGTCGTCAGGTGCCCAGCCGGCCATGATCTCCTCATCGTACACCAGTGAGTCACAGGCGCGGCACAAGGAGCAGCTGGACAGCAGAATCTGCAGGCAGGGAGACCCCAGGAAGCAGGCCCTTTTGGCATCCAGGCTCAGGTGCCCATGCTCCTTCTTCCCCTGCCCCTCTCACCTTCACATCCCAGCCCAGCCTCCCCACCTCCTCCCAGCCCCTGCCTGTGACAGAGTGAATGGGAGTGGTGTGTGTGTGTTCAAGCACATCTGTGTAGGAGGGGTTATCCTCACTTCCAGGGAAGGTGGTGGGAAGGATCCAGGGGTGTCGCTGAGGCGCTCTGAGGAACGGTGAAGGCTCACACTGCTGAGAGAGGATTCTGAGAGGTCCCACTCACTGCCCAGAGAGGCTGAGCTCTGCCATTACATGAGAAAGCACAGTTAGCCCACCCCATGCTCCTCTTCACCCAGGATGCTGGCTTCAGCCGCCCCTCACGGCCCTCTCTGGGCACACCTGGTCAGCAGCCCTTCCCCAGGCCTCCTGGTGCTACAGTGGCTGGACCCTCCCCTCACTGGCTACCTCGGACGCAGTGGATCCAGGGCGCTCCCGGGGGTGCAGAAGGCTGTCCATGGGGCTACGGCGGGCTGGGGGAGGAAGATCAGGGGGCAGCTCAGGCGGGGGAACGCGAGAGGCAGGGGAGCGGCGGGAAGGAGTGAGCAGCTGTTGGAGGCGGGCACCCAGCCCTCGTCGCGGTGTGCTGGCCTCATCCTGACGCCCACCAGTCTTGGGCACCCGCCCACTTGACCCTTCCAGGGCTTCAGTTGACTGGGTACTCAGGGCTGAGCCTGAGTCCCCTGGGCTGCCTCCAGCTGCTGGCTCCTCTCCGGTCAGGCTCAAGTCTGAGAGGCTTCCATCGTGCCAGGGTACAGGTGATCCCCGGGGTTCCAGTACCCCTAAGGCCTCTATCACTGCAGGGCAGAAAAGAATCAGGGAAGATGGAACTCAGCCCCTCCTCTAGGAACTGAGTAAACACAATTCCTGGCCTCACGAACTCTGGCACCACAACCCCCACCATGATGGCATTCCAGGCAAGATTCCCTCAGGGTCTACCCAGCACAAAGCGCCACCCCTCCATCCTGGCTCTAGTCTTCCCCTCTTTCACTGGCAAGTGGTTAGGAAAGCTGACAGGACTGAGGGGTGGGGGGTAGGACAAGGGTACTCACTGTGGGCCACGCCAGCCTCCACGGTGGGCTGTGCCCCTCGGGCACTACCCAGGCTGCCGCTTTTCACCAGACGCCCCGTAGGTGAGGCGGGGTCCCGCAGGCTTCGCCCAGCCCATGTAGTCTGGCGCTGAAGGGGGCGGGTTGGGGAGAGGCGCCCCAGATAGGGCTCTGTAAAAGATAGGGAGGGGGTTGAAGGCAGCCGGGTAGAAACCCAACCCCGGATTCCAAAACAGCTCCTTGCGTGGACCTGAAATCATAGGGCTTCTCCCAGGCAGAACTTCATGTCTTTTGTCACCAGCCAAGTGTAATTTCAATACCAACCACTAGGCCAGCCCCAGTTCTCTGTGACTGTCCCTGCCTGAGCCTCCCTAGTCCATCCCGAGCCATGTCACCAGTCCCTACCCACCTGTCTGGGAGCTGCCTGCCTCTCGTTGTGCTGCTGTCTCCGCCTCCTCCTCCTGCTTCGGCTGCTGCCGCCGCTGCCGCCGCTCTCTCAAGGGCTGGCGGAACTGAGCAGCCCCCATGACGACGTTCCGGAGCTTGGCCCAGCGCAGGCGCCCACCCGGTGTACCAGACGGCCACTTGCTTTCCAGCACCGCCTGCCAAGCACCATGCACATCAAGATGGCCTAGTTCCACACCCTGGCCCAGCCTGAGGCCCACTGTCTGACCTGGAGCCCCAAGGACCAGCTTCCCCTCCAGATGTCCTGCCTAGGACTGTGCTGCGTGGCTCAGCCAGGAACAAGAGCCCAGAAGAGGCAGCTGACAGGAGCCACCCTGTGGGGTTCTAGAGGAAGTCAGAAGTGATGGAGACAATCTGTATCCAGACTCTGCTGTTTATAAACTACAGTCTTTGATGAAATCAGTTCATTTTTGGTCATTAGTTCCCTCATCTAAAAAACAGGAAATAGTTTAGCATCATGGTTAAGGGCCTAAATTCAGGACACATCGCTATGCCTGTGTTCATACCTGAACTCCCTAACTTACTGTGGGACCTCAGACAAGTTACTAACTCTCTGTAACCTCATCACCTCATCTGTAAGATGAGGCTAATAATCATTCCACTTCATGGGGCTGTGCTGAAGATAAAGTGATTTTAAATGGGTAATGTATCTGGAACAGTGCCTGGCATATTGGCTCACACTATCGGTGATTACTGGGCGGTAGCAGTACTTGCCCAACCTCCTTGTCAGGGCTGTTGCGGGTGAGAATCAAAGCAGCCAAGTATGAGAAAACCCTCTGGAGGCACTAAGGCACTAGAGGGGCACAATGGATGACAGTGGTTATGGGACCTGGTTGGACTGTCTGGAGCCTGATCTCCAAGGACGGTGTCAGGGAGCAGCATCCCTCCCATAAACACCCCTGGCACAGGCTGCCATCCCACCCCTCACCCCAATTAGGTACCTTGTTATAGTAGCCATAGGTGATGGTGTTGGGCACAATGCCTGCCCGCCGCATGTCCAGCATGACCCGCACGGACAGCACAGGCTGCCCATAGTGCGAGCAGAGCTGCATCAGCACCCGGTAACACACCTGGGCCAGGAGATGCGCAGGATGAGAGCGGACTCACTCCCAACCCGAATCCTCCAGGCTCAGCAAGCACCGTCTTCCAGCCTCCCCAATTCTCAGACTCTACTGGCCCCTGGAAACTCCTGGGGTTGCCTCTGAGCCACCCACCCTTCCGGCTGACCCTGCCACCCTGCAGGCTCCACTTCTACACCCTGAACATGCTCATTAATTCAGTGAACGTAACGGAGTATCTGCCCAGCTCTCTGGCCTGTGTCCGTGCTCCCCATCTGCTTTCCCTGGTCACCAAGTCTCCCTCTCAGAGCCCCCACAGCTGCATGAGCCTTTGCTGGGGCTGGGTGAGGGTGCCCACCTCGTCAGGCAGCACCACCTTGCGGCTCTCCATCTGGCGCAACACCTGGTAGGCTGTGTGCAATGCCCGCACCCGGGAGGGCGCCGACCGCACGTAGGCGGGCAGACACAGGAACCACAGGCCATAGCAGTGGCCCAGCAGGCACCGGGCCCACAGCTCAGGCATGGCTGCTGACTTCTGCGCCATCCGCTGTGCGACCTTCATCTCCTAGGTAGGGCAGGGGACACACCGGGGTGAGTACGATGCCAGAGCAGGGCAGGTCTTAAAATAGTGTGGGAGAAGCAGTGCCCTCCCTGAGGAAGGGGCTGTACGCTGCTGAGGCAGGACACACAGCCCTGAGCCCCAAGGGAGATGTCCAGCTTGAGCCTGAGCAGGTGCCCAGGAAGAGGCAGCAAGCCCCTGGCTTCCCAGAGTTCTCAGAAAATGAAGATGAGGAAGGTGACAATGGTAATGAGTGCTAATGTTTCCTGTGCCTTTATGTGCCAAGCATGATGAAACCTCCTAACAACCTTATGGGGTAAGTACTACTAGATCCATTTTACAGATGAAGAAACTGAAGCAGCAGCCCTTGGTGTGAGCCAGATGCCTCTGTGGGGCCCACCTGCTGGTTACCTGTTTGGTACGGCGAGGGGCAGGACTGCTGGGGGCACTACGGGATGGACCCGGCACAGGCAGAGCCCCGGGTTGCTCTTGAGGAGACTCAAACAGCTCAGCCCGGAGCTCTGGGAACCCATCGTAGCTGGAGGGGCAGAGAGTTGCAGCATCAGGAGCAGTCAGCACTGTCAGCCTGTGGGGCCTTGGAACAAGTGAGGGGACGAGAGGCTCTCACCAGTACTGGGGAGTGGATTCACTGCCCTCTGGCACCGGGGGCTCCTCAGGAGGTGTGATAAAGACGGTGAGCTCACTTCCTGACAGCTCCTCCAGCTCCACCAAGGGTGTCGGCTCAGGCTTCTCCTGCTCTGGGTGGACCTGGAGCAGGATGGTAAGAGAGTGAGCATCAAGACAGTGGGCGTGACTTTACAATAGCTAAGAAATGGAAGCAACCTAAATGTCCATCCACAGATGAACAGATGAATGGATAAAGAAAATGAAATACTACTTAGTCATAAAAAGGAATGAAATAATGCCATTTGCAGCAACATGGATGGACCTAGAGATAATCATACTAAGTGAAGTAAGTCAGACAGAGAACGACAAATATCATATGATATCACTTATATGTAGAGTCTAAAAAATGATACAAATGAACTTATTTACAAAACAGAAACAGACCTGCAGACATAGAAACTAAACTTATGGTCACCAAAGGGGGAAAGGGGGTGGGGGAGGGATAAATTAGAAGTTTGGGATTAGCAGATACAAACTACTATATATAAATAAACAATAAGGTCCTAGTGTATAGCACAGGGAACTATATTCAATATCCTATGATAAATCATAATGAAAAGAATATGAACAGGAATATATATATTGCTTTATATTTTTAATGTAATATATTAAATATAATACATTTATATATTTATTTATATATAACAAATAACATAATTATATATAATAAATATACAAATATATTTAAATATATTTGATTTTTATATTATATTTATATTATATGTTTAATATAACATATATTCACATATTGTAAATCAACTATACTTCAACTTAAAAAAAAAAAAAGACTGGGCATGGAGCAGGGCCAGGGTGTCCTGAGGATGGCATCCCCCCAGGAAAGCACATCCATAGAGAAGAAGCAAATGGGCCCAGACTCTACCAAGGCCCTGGAGATGTCGCTTGAGATGGAGTAAGGAATGGGAAGATGGTTTAGGAAGCCCGTCATGTATGGCTGCAAAGGCTGTGCACTGTATAACTCCAAAGGCATCATCTCCACCACAGAGGAGATACAGAGTGTGTTTATAGTGACCCTGGGGTAGCAGAGACAGCCAGGATAGAGCAGAGGACAACAGGCACAAAGAGAAGGGGTAGTGCCCAATACCTTGTCAACACAAGAGTCAAAGAATTCCAGGGCAGCATGCCGAGCAGAGCCAAAAGAGCATTCCTCGATAAACTGCGAGAACATCTGTGTGTGCAGCAGCTGGGAGTACAGCTTGTGGCTGGAGCGTTCCCGGGATTTGAGGAAGCCTGAGGGATGAGAATGGAGCAGGGGAGGTTACCAGGGGTCCCTATCACGGCCACCCCCTTCTGAACCTTTTTCTTGGCTCCCTGCCAACTTGGCATCTAAGGCCATCAAAGCCATCCTCTCTTTGGCCCCTCTGGCACCCCTACACCACATGCCAAGCTGACCCCCTCAGCTCCCCCAGGACCATGGTCCCATGGAATCCTCTGTTTTGTCTGTCTGCATCTACTGCCTCAGACTAGGGGTTGTCCAAAGACAGGGTACCTAAAGAGAGTTTGGCCAGTGGGGGTGGCTCACCACAGGTGTCACTGTGTCCCCCAAGCCCAGGTCTTCCCAGAGGACAAGGCCACAGCCTGTTCATCTTTGTACCCTTATTCCCCCAAGCTCCCAAGAGCATATGGCTGAAAACTGATGCCCATAAAAACGTATGCCGAGTGAGGGAACAAGCAACTGTGTGGTTCCCAGTCCCCTCTGTCTTCCCCTGGAAGCCCAGCCCCTGGCCAACCCTCCCGTGTCACCCTCCCTAAGCAGAGACAGGCCCTCTTTACCCTGCAAGAAGAAGAGGTTGTCCACATCACGAGACCCCTCAGAGGGGGCCTGGGTGAGCGGGCGCAGGAAGTCCCGGTAGCCCTTGAGCAGACAGGCCATGAAGCGGAGGAAGGCTCCCTGGACTTCACGCTCCAGCCGGGCCCGGCGGCCACACACTGCCTCGTAGTCTGTTAGCAGGAATTCCAGGGAGGCCTCCTCCTCAGGTCCAGTATATGCTGGGGACCAGGGCAGCCGAGAATCAGGGCCAGCACCTGTAGGGCTTGCCTCAACCCTGCTCGTCACCCGGGAGTCCCCGCTGCCGCCTCACCACCTCCAGCTTCTAACAGACCTGGTGCCAACAGTGACTGAAAAATTACCTCCAGGTAACAGTTTCAAGCCTTCCCAATGGTAAGCTGGACCTTCCTGGCATATTTAGGTATATCCATATTACATGTCCCTCCCTTTTGCTTAAACCGGAATTTGAATTCCTCTCACTTCCACCAAATGAAATCCTAACCCCTCTAACCTCCTCCAGTAAGGTCTAACTCTGCACAGGCCTCCCTCCCCAAACTGGAGGTTTAAGGTCAAAGACAGTTTCCAGCCTCCCACCCCCAATCCAGGCTTCTCACTCTGATCCAGCTGCTGGTACAGGTTTGTCAGTGTAGCCAGCAGAACCTTGTAGGGTTTGCGGGGCAGGGTCCGAGGGGAGAGGGGCTTCTTCTCCGTCCTATGAGACAACAAAAGGAGAAAAGAGTCATAGGGCTCCTCGCCAGCCTCCTCTTTCTGCCTGAGGCTTCCTTCCCGCAGGTAGCACTTCATACACCAGCCATCTCCTGCCCAGCTCCACACAGCCCCCCGGATGAGACCCAGCCCTCTTACTGGAAGAGCATGTTGGTATCAAGATCAACACAGATGACATCAGCAGGCGGGTCATGCAGATCGAAGTAACTGGAGTGGATGCCCACGATGAAGGGCACGGGGGCGCTCAGCACGTCTGCCAGCACCAGCGGGCACAGCGGAATGTAGGGGCACTGCCAGTGCAGCGGGAAGATCATCTAAAGCATCAGGAGTGAAGACCAGTGAGCAGGGGGAGAGGGGGCATCAGCCTTGGCGGGTGGTGCCTGTTGAGAGAAGCTGTCTGACTTGGGCTCCAAAGAAGTGCTCCTGACAGAAGCTGTGTGTCCCGTAGACTGTACCCAAGGATAAGGCTGAGGAACCTTCCCCAAGGAAGGAAAAGTAAGGAGAACCAAGGCAGGGATGGGGGCACCAGAAAGAACATTCTGTGGAAGGCAGGCTAGGGAGGGTGGCACTCACAGAGACGAGGGCCTCGCAGACGCTGGTGAGCAGGTCCGGCCGCAGCGAATGAACTAGTAGTTTGTGCTCCGTGAGCACAGCCAGCAGCAGCGTGATAGCCAACTCAGGGTCCAGGCTCTGCAGCAGCTGCAGGAAGCTGGCACCACTGCAGGCAATGCCAAGGTGGGGGAAGGGTCAGCAGGAGGCCCTTCCCTAGCCACGGGGCGCAGACACCCCCGGGCCCAGCCTGCACAGACCTCAACAGCTGTGCCCATCTGCCTGGCTCCTACCATGGCCTTGGTCATCAAAGCCCCCCCAACCTGGGCACATACCTGAGGGGCAGGGGCGAGGATACAGGCTGGCAGAGGAGCAGGTTGTCATAGGGAGACATCTGGGAGGCAGAAGGGCCATGGGTCAGGGTAGGTGAAGGCTAGTCCCTGCCAACTCCCCTCCTCCCATCCAGCCCCTACCTCGGCCTCAGCTCTCACCTGCACCAGGATGCGGGGTCTCTGTGGGGAAGGGAAGGGGACATTATGAATGAAGTGGGAGATGTGCCTGGGGGAGAGAGGGATACAGTCAGAGGCAGACTCTCAGTCTACTTCACCGCCACATTCACTCTTCTCCTTCACCTGTCCACAAGAACCTTATTCCTCCCTGAATACCGCCTTGAGACCAATGTCAGCCATCAGAGTCTCCATTATATACAACATTTGTACAGCTCAGAAAGAGATTCCCTCTGGGCATGCACAGCCCCTGGCCAGGACTTAGTTACCAAGCGTAGAGTGGATTTCAGGCCCTGCTCAGCCCCTTTGCAATGGACCAACCATCCAGCTACACACTACAGCCCCATTCTCCACCCCCAGCTCCATCCTAATCTCTTCCAGCTCTCCTGGTCTCCTGATCCTCTTGTAACCCTTCCCGGTGTCAGGGAAGCCGTGCTCACGCTTCCAGGGGCAGGCGGTGGGGGCCTGAGACGGAGTAGCGGTAGAGGAAGGTGAGGAAGGCGCGGAAGGCAGGGAAGGCGGGCCAGCGGGACAGCACGGCAATGGCGCGGCGGGTGCGCACGTCTCGGCCCCCCAGCGCCCGGCCCCGCTCCACAGCGCTCAGCAGGCCCAGGGCCCGAGCTTGCCGCTCCGACAGCCTGGCCCTCGGGAATGCCTCGTAGAACTGCAAGGCAGCACCGTACACCTGGCAAGGGCAGAGGAGCAGTCAGGAGGGCCCTGTGGAGCCCGGACCCCTTACCACACTCCACACACCCACCTTATCACCAGCTGCACCCGTGAGCACAAAGGTGGAGAAGACGGGCACGGGGTACTTGGTCTGGGTAGGCCAGCACTCGATAGTGGCCCCCATGGGCAGGCAGAAGACGGGCACTGACTCGGGCAGCGGGAACGCCTCATTGTCCTCCTCTGGGTAGCGGCCCAGCAGCTCTGCACCCCCGGCAGAGTCGGGGATACCCAAAAGGAGTAGGGTCCATCAGACTCCAGGGGAAGGAACCAGAGGATCCCAGAGAAGGGCCAAGTGGCAAAGGGGAAGTGAGTTCTGGGGACACTGAAGGTGCCAGCCAAGAGGCACCAGGGCAGACAGACACAGAGGTTCAAGGGGTTGGCTACTCACCTGCCTCATACACGAGCGTGTTGGCCTTGGCCAGGCCCACCTTGTAGCACAGGTACACTGCTGGGCCCCACTGCCCCAGAAATGGCAAGAGACAAGCAGACACACGGCTAACAAAGATTTCTGGGGTCCATTTTCTCCACCACCCCTAAGTAGTCTTGGTGATTAGAACTTCCACTACTCACAGTCCTCCAAGACCAGACTCCCCTCTGGGCCCACCCTTGCCGATAGAGGTCTCAGTCCTAGGCTGCCCTTTGTGCCCAGGGTCCACACCCTCACAGGGAGATGGTGCAGGTCTCAGCTCTTAGCCGGGGCCCCCACTCACCATGCCAGGGTTGAGGTTGCGGGGCAATCGGCAGTAAGTATGAGGAGTGTCCTCGCCCTTGCTGGGCAGTACCAGGCAGAGGTCAGTGATGCCCAGGGCATGCAGCCCTGCCCCCTCTGCTGCCCGCCGGTAAGTGAGGTAGGTGCGGGGGTGCCCAGGGCCTGGAGGGGCCAGGTTGGCTGAGTGACTGTAGGGTGTCGTATCTAGCACTTGGAAGCCAGGCTTGGGACGTTCTTTCCCCTCGTACAACACCCTTGGCAGAAAGAGCAGAGAGATGTCAAGAGTTCAGGACAGAGAAGAAAGACCCCAGTCCTGCTAGATCTGCCTACCTAGTCCTATCCTACCTACTCAGCCTCGTCAAACCCTGACAGCACGATCGCTCTGCCCTCCAGATCCCCTCTTCTGCACTTGGCTCTACTTCTTGATCAGTAACAACCCCTCCAAGCCTTCCACAGCTCTCAGGCCCATTAATAAATGCTAAGAATAAAAGCTACCATTTATTGACTCTGTGCTAAGTCCCTTTACATGGATGATCTTATTTAATCTTCTCAACTACCCTATGAGGAGGTATTATTTCCCCCAATTTACAGATGAGGAAACAGGCCCAGAGGGGCTTCATAGCCTGCCCAAGGTCAGAGCTAGCAAGTAGCAGCACCAGTACACAAACCCAAATCTGTGAGAGGACTAAGTATATATAACTTCAGGCCCTTCTCCCTGACCCCCAGACCGCTCTCTTCCCATTCTCACTGTCCATTCCTCATCCCATACTCCTCCCTCTCCCTGCCTCACCCCGGAGCCCTTCCCGCCCTCCCTTGGTGCCTGCATGGGTAGGTGCACACACCCCAGCTCAACGAGGGGGGGCTTGTCACGGCCCCTGCGGTAGCAGATGACGGGTTGAGTTCCACCCAGGAGCCCAGCACTGAGTTCCAAGGGGTGGCCCCCAGCAGAAGCCTGGATGCAAGTGTAGCCCTGGGGCACCTCCTCGCCCAGTGCTCTAGCGATGACAGCCACATCTGTGATGGGCTCAGCTGGCCGGGGAGGGCGCAGGAGCCCACTGGGTTCAGGAACCCATGTTTCCTCAGGGATGGGTCCTCCGTTCCCTGCAAGCCCAGCTATCACGAAGTAATCCACCAGCCGGGGGGGCCGCTCCTCCGCCATGGCCCCCCCCTCACTCACTGCATCTGGAATGGTCAAGTAGGGCAGAGATGAAGCAAGGAAGGCTGGTGTTGCCATGGCAACCAGGGTGCACGCCCCCTCTTCCTAGTCCTTTCAAGGAAAGGCAGAATCAGTGGTCAGCCAATCCTGAACTCTCCCGCCTGTGACATCACCAGGCCCCCAAAGCCCACCACAGCTGCTTAAAGAGACCAGGACACTCCTTCAGTGGTACCGGCCCTCTCCCTAGAAAACCCAAACTCCACTGCACTGCACACAGCTAACCTGGGCTCTGACATCATATAGTTTCTGTATCCCTTTCAAAGGCCCCATCCCTCTTCACTCCCTAACAGAGAGCAGTCTTTTCGGTAATAGCCTGCAACGACAGCATTCATTCTGGCCATGACATCATGCCAACTTTAAACAGTCTTTTTATGGGTTCTGGCCTTCCTACTCTAGTTATGACATTCTAAAACCTCATGAGCCAGCTAATATTCTTAAAGAGCCCACCTCTAGGTTTTCATGAGGACCCCACAAAACCCAAGCTTTAAGTTTCTTTTTACCAGACTTAAGTGTCCTTTTTCCTAATCTAACTCCATTAATCTGACAAGAAAATTAGTGCCCTCCTACCTCCAGGATCCTTAGGTATCCCCAGTTAGGTCCAAAGCTGCTGTGGGAGACAGTCCCCGCCATCCCCAAGCCCTCCTCCGTGGAGCCCAGAGATGGAAACAGGCCCACAACAGCCCTTCAGTAACTGTTCTCACCTGCCTCCATGGCCCAACCCCAGGGAGTAGGAGCCCCAAGGGTCCCTGGGTGCCCCAGGGAGCAGAAGCTGGGAAAGCGCTTGGTGGGTGGCTTGCAGCAGAGGACAGAAGGCGTGGGGACTGCTTCAGAGGGGAAGGGAGGTGACTTCCTGAAACAGTGGAGGGGAAGCTGCAGCTCAGCGGAAGTCAGCCTATGGGTGTGTGCAGTGATGGTGGTGGTGGTGGTGAAGATAATGTTGAAGGCTCCAACACAGCATCATGACAAGTTGGAACCTTAGACTAAAGGACCTGCAACAAGGCTTAGAAAGCTCAGACTGGATCCAGGATGTACAGTCCTACCTAACCTCCCACTCCTCCCCAGGGAAGATGGGACGACGGAATCTCATGGAACCAGGCTGGTTGTCTCCTTAACCTGGGCTCTGGCCACCCCCCCCCCAACTCCTGCTAAATTTAGTCTCCACATCTGCGAGGTGAAGCCAGGAGTCAGCGTCAGCCTCCTGATTTAGCTCTGGGACACAGCCCCGTGTCTCGTCCAGTGCAGGCGAATGGGAGCCCTATGCCCCATGCCCCAGGCAACATGCGGGAGCCACGAGGTGGGACCAAGCTGAGGGGCGCGTGGTACCCATCGGCAGGACCTGGGCAGCCTGGCCTCCTCACCGAGCCAGGAAGAGTCCTGCAGAAGGCAGCCCTTTCTCATTGGGGAAGGCAAGGGGCAAGGGCGCCACTCTGGGTCCCAACGCCCACAAGCCAGGCGACGGGAAGTTCGGGTTGGGGCAAAGGGCGCGCCTAGCGGGAGGAGGCAGAGGAAGGAGCAGGAGGGCAGAGAGGAGCGGGTGCGTGGCCGCTGGGGACGTGACGGCAGCAGCGCCGGCCGCCGCGTGACCCGGGCAGGAGGGAGGGGTGCTCGGGCTCCGGACCCACGGGAGCAGGAGGGGTGCAGGGCGCCGGGGCACGGCTAGCTAACTCCCGGCTGCATCCTCCCCTCCACTTTCACTTCCCCAGGGGAGAGGAACCGGAACCAGATGTGCAGCGCCAGAGAACAGCTGGGGGAGAGCCCCCGCCCTGCCAGCGCTCCCTCCCTTCCTTCCCCGCCCGCTGCCCCGCCCGGTCCAGCCCCTACCTGCCTGCCCCGCGACGCTCCGGCCGGCCGGCCCGCGGGCGGGTGGCTCGGAGGGCGGGCTGGCGGGCCGGCGGGCGGCTGGGCTACCCGGCCCCGGACATGGCGCAACGGACTCGGGCGCCGCTCCCGCCGGGGCGGCGAGTGAAGGAAGAGGCGGCGGAGGGCTCCGGGGCGCGGGGCGCCGTGGAGGGAGATCCAGGCGATCCCAGCGTCCCCGCCGCGCTGCGCCACGCGGGGACTGTGCTTCCGCGCCGCTCGCTTGCGCCGCGCGATCGTCCCGGCTCCCGCCGCACTGGAGACCGGGTGCTCCTCCGCGCGCCCCGCTTTCTCCGCTCCCCCCACCCCCCTACCGGGCCGCGGGCGCCGCCGCTCCCCCCAACCCCCCTCCCCGGCCGGCGGCCGTGACCCTGGCAGCGCCTGCCCAGCGCCCAGCCGCCTGCAGCGCGACCCCTGGCGGCTGGGAGGGCCCCTTGCACCCAGGCGGCTTCCCACCACTCGGCCATTGCCGCAGGACACTGACCCCAGGCGGCCCCTGAAGTCCGAGGTTCGCTCCCATCCCGCCCTGGGTCCTAGTCAGATGTGGCTTGCCTGCCAGGGGGAAAGCCCTGAAAACCTGGTTTGCGGAGACCCTGGTAGCTCCCCCTACTTTCAGATTTAGGGTACACTGCATTCCCTTCTAGCCTTAGCCAGAAGCTCTCAGTTCTCTTTTCTGAAAATGACAACAGCTTTGAAAAGAGGAAGAGCAGAGGCCAGGACTGTAGGGTGTGGAAGAGCAGCAGAGGTGGGGGTAACTGAGGAAGGGCACTACTCTTCTGACTGTGCTGTGTGGGGAAGAGAAGAGGGCAGAAGCTCAGCTGGTCAGAGGGCTAGCAACCCAAGCCAGGAAAAGGAAACTATCAGAACAAGGTTAGCACTCAAGCATCTGTGAATCAATGAGTGGAGAGGATGGGGGAGGATGAAGTGAATTCACACATAGCAAGGGGTCAGGAATGAGCCTTAGGAGAACCGGGTCAGAGGCTGGCCAGGTAGATGTAACCAGGCCCTCTAGGCTTAAAGGCCATAAAGAGGGAGCCAACCTGGGGCCTACCTGGCATCAGCAGTTTTTAAATCTTCTCTTTGGAAGCCTTAACACTGAGGCCAGCTACCCTGGGGAAAGCTGGGGTCATTCTACCACCAGAAACATCCAGAGCCAAGAGCTCAGCCAGCAGTTGCTCCTCACCTCCCAACTCACTGCCAGGCCTCAGCGTTGAAGAAGGGCAGTAGCTTGCCTCGCCAGTCAGAGCCCCATCACCTGATACTACAGCAAAGCCCTGGGCAGATGAGAGGGCACGTGTGCTGCTAAAGGAGGCTACACCCAGCCCGGACCCCCATGTCCAATGCTGAGTACAAATTCTGAGGCTGGAGGCCCCTCCACAAACCACATGTTGAGAAGATGCCCAAAACTTAACAGATAAAAGGGTCCTGTGCCCCAAGAACTCCCCCAACCACGCCAAGGGTTTGATAATGATTTTTTTATTAACATATAATATATTTAATAAAAAATAATATCCACTCTGGCTCTCTCCTCCACTGCAAGGGGAAGAGTGGTGAGGAGGGGCTGGCACTGCCCACCCCAGGCATCCGGACAAGCCCTGCCTCTGGGGCTCCCCTCTGCCCCCTGCTTTCCAACAGGCTCTGACCTCCAGACAGACGGTTCAAAGTTACAAGTGCTTTAGGCCCTCCCTTGAGCTCCCCCAGGCCCGCCCCCTGTGCAGAACTCAGGGGCCACCTGGACAAACCCCTTGCTTTTTCTCATTCTTGGGATCCCTCATTCATGTTAGAAAGAGGATCTGGGGGCAGAGAGTGGAGTCTCTACTGGCCAGGGGGAAGGGAGGAACAGGACAGTGACGGGGAACAGGCCCCAGAAGAGGGATGGCGATGAGGAGCCCTCACTGCAGCCGGTCACTGCGGAACGAGTCCTCCACAGCAGGGTCGGGCAGCAGGGCACAGGGGTCGCTGAGCATGTTGAGCCCCTCCAGGCCCAGTGGCTCCATGCGCAGCTCCTCCTCCAGCCCCAGCCCCAGCTCAGCCGCTGACACCTCAAAGCCAGGCACTCCAGCCAGGGCCGCTGCAATCTCCTTAGAGAAACCGGGGGAGGAGTCTCCTGTGTGGGCAGAAGAGATGAGTGAGGACCCCACACCCACTGAACTCTTCCAAGACCCCCTCAGTCCCCTGCTGCGCCAACCAATGTATCACACCCTCCTTCCACCACTGCCCTCCTGCCCCTGTCACCATCCTCCCCTCTTACCTGTGAGGATGATGTTAGGCCCTGAGCCATGGCGGGAACAGTGGGTTAAGTTCTGGTGGTTGAGGGCATGGGGGTCCTGGGGGCCACTCACTGGCCCCTCACCCCCTAAAAATCCAGGCCCTTCAGAAAAGCTGGGGGGATCCAGCGCCAGGCTGGTGGATGGGTTCTCCACGCTGAACTGCTCCAGCTATGGACACACAGACAGACCTTGAGGAAGCAGGCTTCAGAACAGGGTGTTCCTGCCTGCCTTGGCCGAGCCCTGGGCTAATGCATCCCCTATGCCCAGTAATCTGCACACCCCTCCCCCCACCACCCCCACCTCGGGAACAAAAGCAGAGACAGAGGGAGACGGCAGCAAGCAGAGCGACGCAAGTGAGCACGGGGCCCAAAGTAGGTGTGGGCACCGTACCTACTGGGACAGAGCATGTGCGTGCCAGGAAGACAACAGGTCAAAGCAGTAGTCACCAAAGAGCAAGCTGCGCAGAGATAGCTGGGGAGAGGAGCAGGAGTGGGGTCAAATGCAGGAAGAGGGGGACCCCAAGTTGGCAGTGCTCTGTTAGGGGGTGGGGGGGAGGATCTCCCCCACTTAGATCTCCCAATTCAGAGCATCCTTGAGATACCACTCAGGCTCTTCTGACCCACCCCCATCCCCTCCCCTGCTTCCGAGTAGGGACCTGGGTACTCACACTCCCCAGGCTGAAGTCACTCATTGGCCGGTGGTAAGACTGCTGCCCATGCCCGCTGGAGCTGGGTGGGTACAGTGTCCCGTAATGCAGCTGTCTGCCCGGGGGCTGCCCACCTGACGGCTGCACTGAGCAGGCCTGGGAGGGCAGACCTGGCTGCTGTAGAGGCTTTGGGGTGGGTGGCTGGGTGGGCAGAACCAAACTTGGGGGGCTGTATGGGTATGGAGGCAGTCGCTGGTCAGTGGGCAGCTTACTGGTGTCCAGGGGGACGCCCTAAAGAGAAGCAAGGAAAAGGGGGGGCTTAGCCCTCAGTGCGCTCCCTAAAAGGAAGTCTTCATCAGGGCTTCCCAGCCTCTTAAGCTCAACACAAATCTGACAGCATTCCATTGGGCATCCCTGGGGTGCGATTACTCAAAAATTCATCTCAGAATGAAAGAGACTGAGTGAGGCTAACACGAGAATAATTTGGAATCCACTCCAGAAGTAAACTGTTCCTAAACCTTGGTACTTCAACTACTGCTAGTAATCAACCACTTGTGACAACTCACAAGCGACTGATCACACAAAAGTGATCTTGAGAACTACTGTTCTAAAGTCTTGAAGAGGCCAGAGGGAGCTGGAGAGGAAGGAGGGGAAAAGGAGGGAAGGAGAAGGGGAGTGAACCTCGCTCCAAGAGAGCAAAGCCCTTGCTGGCCTGGCCTTAGTCTTTCCTACAGGAAAGGGGACCTATGTAAAGATGGAGCACAGAACACACATTCCAGGGAAGAGCGAACAACAGAGAAGGAGAGGCGAGTAGGGCAGAGGAGAGGGAATGAGAGCATTAGGGTAGAAGGAGTGGGGAGCAGAAAGAGCAAAACAGAGAAGGATGGTGACGGAGGGAAGAGCTAAGGATTTGAACATTGAAGAAAAAATGCTAAACTAAGAAGCTTTAATTCTGGTTCCAACTGTTCTTAACGTGCTGTATAAACTTGGGAAAGTCACTTTCCCTTTGTGCCCCAACCTCCTTGTCTGTAAAATGTCCACAATCTGACAGTCTCTAACTCTCTGAAATCTAGGAAAGAAGGAGGGGAGATGGAGAGGAGATGGGACAGGAAGGAGGCAGGAGGGAAAAACAGGCAAGAAAAGAAGGACAGGAACAAAAAAGGGAGAAAAGGGAAAGGACAGGCTACCATCTGCTGAGCGTGCGACCAGGCTAGGTACAGGGCTGAGAACTTCACTTCCTTCAGTTCTGACAATACCAGCCTTGTCTTCTAGATGAGGACGCTCGTAAAAGTTAAATAACTAGCCAAGGAGACTGCTAGTAAGAGGCGGGGTGAGGATTTAACATCAGAAAGCTTAACCCCAGGGTTTGTACTCTAAAGTCAAGAGGAAACAAGATGAAAGGTGGGGCAGGAAGAGGACAGAGGAATGGAAGGGAATGGGACACCAGGAACATAGGAAGTAAAGAGAAGAGGGATTTGAGGAAAACCGGGTGGGAGGGAGAGAAGTTGGCAGGAGAAGAGAAGGGGAAGGGAGACAGACATGTAGGGAAGGCAGCCACGCATACCTGAGTGATGGAAGACAAGGTGGGTGACACTGTTGGCGAAAACTGTTTGGGCAGTTGCTGTTGGGACCTTCTGGCGTCGGCTGGGCCCGCGGGCAAACTCAGGGGGCTGAGGGGCACACGGCGGTGGCGGGGGGAGGCCCCAGGGGTAGAAGCTGGGAAAGGGGGGGCACCCAGCACAGGAGATGGAGCAGAAGAGGAGGAGGAGGAGGAGAGGGCCGGGGCACTGAGTGAAGGGTGACCCAGGGAGGTGGTGGGCAGTGCATGGCGGGCCAAGGAGGAGGCAGGCAGTGAGGGGTGACTGTGGGAGCCCTGGAGCTGGGGCTGAGGACTGCTCAGGGAAGCCTGGAGGTTGGGATTGCTTAGGGAGGACTGCAAGGATGGGTGGCTGAGAGGTGAATGAAGTCCTGTAGGCACAGACAAAAAAACCAGAGATGCCAACATTACTGATGGGAACTGGGCCCGTTTCTGCCCAGAATGGGGAGCAGTGACCAGACTATGGAAGTGGCAACACAATGTCCTCCCTACTCTGTCCCTGACACTGAGGTTGGCATTGCCCGCTTGGGAGTTGCTCTCCATCTTCTTTCTAGGAGAAGCCACACCTACCAGTTCTCCCTGGCAGAAAACTGCAGGGAGGGAATCCTGGGTTGGACAGGTGAGGGGCTGGTGTGGGCAGTCACAGGAGGATCCCAGGTGCTCAAGCCTCCCACTCTTTTGTCCCTCCAGCCAGACAGCACCCCATGGATACCTCGCTAGGACAGCCACTCACCTGGCGCATCATAGCCTGGGCCCAGGCCCAGGCCCCCACTGATGCCCAGGTGGGTCATGGTGTGGGTCAAATTGGAGGTACTGTTGCCCCCACTCAAGTTGGGGTAGGCTGTCTCCTCTGGGTCCAGAGGGATGGGCAGCGGTGGGGGAAAGTGCAGGTTGGTGAGGTCAGGTAGGGAGCCTCCCGTGTTCATGGCAGGTGGGAGGACAGGCACAGTGGCAGGCTGGTCAGGAGACGGAAAGATGCTGGGAAAGGAGAGGACAAGTTGTAAGTGGGAGGGGGCAGTGGACAGGGAAGAGCGGAGATCAGCCGCCCACATTTCCTGTTACTTCCCTCCCCCACCCCTCAGCCAACTTCATAGAGGTACTTACTTAATTCCAGGGACTTCACAGGACCGGGGTCGGGAGGAGGAAGAGGACAGCTGAGGAGAGGGAAGAATGTGGCAAATGAGGACAGGACTCAGTGGCGGACCCTGAAGACTTGCCCCAGGGAAAGAGGAGGGACCACGGGCCACGCCTACCTTCTTAGCATCCCATGGCTTCAGCAAATGCTTATCATCTAGCAAGTTCTCCTCAATAGCAGGGACTTGAAAGAGAAAGATTGGTGATGAGAGGGCTGGAGAAGCCAGTAAGGCAGGTCAGGGAGCAGAGGCAGGCAGGAGGGAGTCCCACTTCCGTGGCCCTGCACTAAACCCCCAGCACCGGCCCAGAAGTTCTCTGGCATGCAGCTCCCACCTGCTGAACGTGCTGACAAACACATACCTTTGGAGTCCATTTCACCATCCAGAAAACCTGCAAAGGAGGCAGTGGAGTTGGCTGCTATGCCCACCTGCCTACCTGCTTCCAACAAAAGCTCCATGGCTACCCGGGACCCTGGGACGTGGCCACTTACCTCCACGGCGGCTGGGCAGGACGCTGGGAGGGGCAGGGCCTGGGTAAGTGTCCTGAGGGCTGGGGTTCATCACGCTTGTGTGAAGGGCAGAGTCAGAGCTTGTCCTGTTGGGGGAACAGAGATGAGCTGACAGCACTGACAGGCTTCCTGGTCCTCATGCCCTGCTCAGTTGGGGAAAACACTAGCTGGGCTGGGACAGGGTGGGTTGAGGGAGTAGGGCCCCAGAAACTACAGAGAAGAAGAGATGTGGCCTAAAGAAGGCGAGGGCCATCACCTGTTAAGTGCAGATGGTAGTCGAAACAACTGCCCCTTCTCTGCAGGGAAATTGCCCCAGGGCATTGTCCTGGGATGGAAAAACAAAGTCATCAGGAGGAAGGCTAGCAATGGACCAGAGGCAGGGATGGGGGTTGGAAAATGTGGGGCAGCCAAGGTAGAGGGGGCTGGGCACCCAGGATCACGCCTCTTTCTGGTTCTTCTGAGATCTGTGATCCATGAACCCTCTTCCCAAACAACCTAGGAGACCAGGAAATTCTCAACTTCTATCTGCCAGGACAAGCTGAATAGGAATCTTGGAGCTCAGCAGCTCTGCTGGGAATGAGCATTAGGGATGAGATGGACAGAGGCAGGGTTCAGAAACCTACATGCCAGAATACTACGTCTGACACCCACTCTTGACAGGAGGCAGCCATTTTCACCTGCCACCTTGCCATTCTCCCCTCCCCCTCACACACACACCCCAGCTACCATTGGTCCTGCTCTGGTCAGACTGGGAGGCTTGGCCACCCGTGTCAACATGGCCAAGACCGGACTCTGACCCACCTACTCCACCTACCCCCTCCCCTCCCAGCCCTGGCATTAGGCGAGGAGATACTGCTGGAAGCCTAGCCCACAGGCTCAGACCCAACCCAAGCTCCCGCCAGAGACAAGTCAGAGAGTGGGCAGGAGATTCTGTCTGCCCTGGACACTGACCTCCGCCAGCTGGACTCCGGGGGAGGAGACAAGTAGGCAGGACTGTATGGAGAGCTGTCAATGTGAAGAGCATCAGTTAAGGAAGAGAGTGAGGAGGGGATGGATGGGAGGGAGACCAGATAAAAGTAGTGGAGGCAGCAGATGAGTTGTTTGAAGAAACAAACACCTTTCTCCTCCTCTACAAGGAGCAACAGAACAGGCAAAGAATGGAAGAGAAAAAGGGAATCAGGCCTAGTGGAGTCAGCAAAATATAGGAGAATATCTGGGCAGGGCTTGGGGGAGAGAGGTCTGTGGAGGTCTCAGATTGAAAGCTAAGAACAGAAATGTAAGGAAGAGGGACGCAAACCTCCTTTAGCAGGAGACATATCAGGGAGCCCTGCCTCTACCAGCAAAGAGCAAGCTGAAGTCAGGACAGTCAGCGCCAGCCAGAGATGGAGGGCACAGCCTCAGGAGCCGGCGCCAGCACTTGGGCCAGACTGTCACTTTTCAGGGAGGCTGGGTAAAGAACTTCTGGAGGATGGGTCTGGACAGTGCTTCAGGTCCCTCCCTACCACAAGTTCCTGAGGAACACCATCCCACTGCCCCCCAGACTCCCCAGACCCCTGTGAAGGATATGTGGCGGGGGTAGCGGCGAAGTGGGGACACCATTCTTCGGGGATCTCGCTGCACCCGTTCCACCAGCCCGTGGTGCCGAGTGCTCCGAGATGAATCCAAAGGTGAGTGGAGGGGGCTCTGCCAAAAGAGACAGGTGAGTCAACAGGGGGAAGCTGCCTGAGAGCCCGTGTTCTCCCAGGCTGGTGTCCACTCACCTGGAACTCAGCCAGGCCACAGCCAATCTGGTTCACGTTGGGCAGAGAGCCACCATAGTGGGAGCTCCTTGTGTATGCCAATCGCAGTTTTTGGGCCTGTAACTGAGACATGGAGGACAGATGGGAGTGTTAGGGAGGGTCTTGAGCACTGTTCCTGTGGCCACCCTGGCCATCCCTGTCTCCAGGACATGCTACTACTGCTGTGGCTTTTAAGAGATCTACCAGAAGAAAGACCAGCGCCAGGGGCAGGTCCACTGAGACCTGGTGCAAACACTGCCCTGGCTCCTCTGCACACTACCCTCATTGGTGCTATCACTAATTTTTGGCATCACTCTGCCAGGCGGAGCCTGACACTCTGCTCAGGGCCTGTTCCAGTTGGCATCAGTCTAAACAGAGTCCCTGAGGGGCGGCCAGGTGCCCCCAGGCTAGTCACATGGGCTAACTCCTGGGGAAGGGTGCCTATTAGGCACCTCTGCTTTCCCTTCCAGATGCGTCCAGGACTAATTGGAAGACAAGCGGAGGGCCACAGGTGGATGCCATGGAGCCATTAGTGCCAGCCTCTTTCCCTCCCACTCTGGAGGGCAGGCACAGGCTTCCCGGCTCTGCCGTTTGCCCAGCCTCAGGAAGGTTACAAAGAGCCTGCACCTCACAAACTCTACAAATAAGGAATGATGGCTCTCCTAGCTGAAAAAACAGTGCCCAAACCAAGAAGCATTCTTCTACCCGGTCCTAAAGCCCCTGAATTGGCAGGGGAGCCTGGATGGGGGTGAGAGAAGGCACGGTAGCCCACTCCAGCCTGGCCCAGAGCTATCTCCTTGGCCTCATCCCCGCTTTGGGGAGACATGTGCAGCAGTGGAGTAAGACACCACCACCCTCAGCCTGGCACAGTTTCAGTCTTCCTACAGATCCCGTGTCCCTCTGTGAGAGGTGAGCACCTACTTCTGAGGCTCAGCCACTGCCAACAGCCAAATAAGCAGACCCAGGGCAGTTGGTGAGTGGTGAGTTCTAAGAGCACACTGTTGTGCCTGGACTGACATCAGAACTGATTTTCTGTTCCAAAAGGTCAGCCCAGTGAGTCTGGTGGGCACTATGCTGACCTTTGGGCCACTTCAGGGCTGCTACTACTACATATGACAACCCCAGCCTCTTAGCAGAACAGGCCCCAAAGGCTACACCTGCCTCAGATGAGCCCTCCCAGATGGCCAGATAATAGGCTGGGCCCCAAGGTCTCCAATTTCTAGCCTTAGACTCTTGGGTCCCCAGGCCCTGACCATGTATGCCCATGAGATTTTTATGTTCAGAAGAGAAGTTACCCAGTAGGGGCAAGGTGGGTGGAGGGGATCTTTTGAAAGACCAAGGCATCACAAAGATAGAATGCTCAACTTTTGAGCCTTTCTTTGTAACATACAAGCCCCAAGGTCCAACTATGCCTCGCTGGAGTCACAGTCCAGAAGGCATGGCCTCAAGCTGCCAGCTGGAGGTCAGTAGTTTGCCTACCTTCTTGCCTCTGCCCCAACCATGATCAAAAGCTCCTAAAAGAGGAGCAGTGAACAGTCAGATCATGATCCTCATGGCAGTGAGAGGGAGTTATGCGTGCGTGCGTACACACACACAGGATTTGCTTCCCCACCTAACTTTCTCTGTTCTGACTCCCACAAACTAGGACACATGGTCTCTAGAGACTCAAAGGGGTAAAAAACACAAAAAAGACTAACAGAGTTAAGGGAGACACACACAAAAATACAACCAGAGTCCCAGTCATAGACAAGCTCAATGAAACGCAGCAGCGCTTTGAAATGTGGTATTTATGTTCCATCATCTCTCCATAAATTCCTCCTAGCTAGCTCCCTGACATGAGGGATCACTGCAATATCTTCACCTGCTGTTTTGAGAATAATGTGTCCCTAAATTAGGACTGCATACCAGCTGGATGACTTCCCACTCCTCACTCTCTCTGACATCCAGTCCTGGGAAGCAAGAAATCAAGGCTAGAGGGGCTTCAGAGGCAACTTTGCCAGGACTTTTTCCCTGAAACTTCTCAGGAATGAATATTTCCTACACTTATAAGACCCTCTAAGGCACCCCATAAGGGACCCACAAAGCAGCTATCTCTCTAATAAGTTCAGTAAACCATCAGGTTCTACACAACCTATAGCCAACTGGTTACCCTCTTTTGCGATTCAAAGCCCTATCTCTTCTCCAAGGCGACCAGGGCAAAACACCAAGCACCAGTCTGTGAGCAATGGACCTCACCTTCATTCACGTCAGGAAACCACAAGAAGTATTTGAAAAAGGAAGCAAAGGGACGGGACGCAGGAGGGGACTTCCTGCCCCATACCCAGCGCTGCCGTTCAAACCACTCAAGGGGCCCTTTCCCGGAGATAGTGAAGTGCCGAGAGTAGCACAACAGGACAGAGGAACCAGGTTAGAGGAGATCATCAACACAGAGGAGCCAGACGAGGGCAAAGAGGCCATCTCTCCACCCCATAACCCAACATCGGAGATGCTTCGGTAGAATCCCGGGGAGAACTCAATCAGGGATGCACGAGGACCACCCACCTCCTACCTCCGCCGGGCTTCGGGGACTACCTTCTCTCTCTGCTCACTCGCCTCACTTACTCGGTCCCAAGTCGTTCCCAAACCCTCAACCTCTCTGGTATTTTCGACCTCCTCCCGCAAAATCCGTCTTCCTGCCCCTCGGCCCTCCACCCGCGCCTCCCAGACGGCTGCGCCCGCTGCCCCTGCCGCGTTCCGCCTCTTTCGCCCCGGCTCCCGCCCCCGCCCCGCCTCTCGGCTCCTGGGTCGGTAACTGCTGAGCTCCGCTCCCGCTCCCGCTCCCCGGCGCGGCCCCTTACCCGGGTGGAGCCGATGTCCATCATCACCTCCTCGAAGGCCGCCGTCTCCTCGGCCTGACGCTGCTTCTGCAGCGCGATCTTCTCACTAAACTTGCGCGGATTAGAAGCTGAAGCCGTGGCCGAGCCGGGCCCGTTCGCCCCCGACGTCGCCATATTCCTCCCCCGTCCCTCCCCGCCACCCCCCCAATACAAGCCACGGCCTCCGCCGCGGGCCCCGGCCCGGCTCTTCCAGCCGTAGCCGCCGCCGCCGCCTCAGCGAGCACCGCGAACCCGGCCCCAGCCTAGCCCTGACCTGTTGCGCGCGGGGACCGCCGGGAATTGTAGTTTGTTTACGTGACTCCTTCATAGCCCCAGTCACGCTGTGAGGGAGAGGAAACGGACACCATTTCCCAACAGCCCTGTTGACTCCGGGAACTGGTAACTTTGCTCCTCCTCCTCAGCTCCTCTCTGCGCGGAGCAAGCTGGGAAAAGTAGTTCTAAACTGGTTCCGAGCCTACAAACGCTAACGGGTGAGGGATTAGAGAGGAAAGGAAACTGGGAGGAAAGGGAAGGGGTGGAGACAGGGAGGGAAGAGGAGACAAGAGGAATAATTTGGTCATCTTCAGGGAAGGGGACCAAAGGGGCCTGAATGAAAACAGTGAGACCAGGGATACTGGAACATCTCTAAACTTCTGGGGCTCAGGCCCTCTCAGACTCGCCACGTGCCCACCCCTTTCCCAAGACAAATAAGATACTGTAGAGATGTATACAAACATATTTTATTTGAGTAACATGTCCCAAAACAGGTCAATTAGTAAAATAGATTCTAGATAATATGGCCCTACACACAGCCCTCCCTCCCCAAAAATAACTATGGGGGTGAGCCTTTCCCTTCCCCCTTGGGATCCTCTGGTATAAAAAAAGTTTTGGCAGCTCAGTGTTTATCATCTGGGCATGGGGCACCATGTTCAGCATTCCTAGGGTGCAGCAGCGGTAGGGGACCATAGCTCTACCAACCTTCCCCCGACCCCAACTCAGCAAACATTTCTGCCCCACCCCAGGATCTGGGACGAAAACAAAGAGTAAGTAGTCACCCACCACTGAGGTGCTGGGCAGGGCTCAGTGCCATCGCTGTGCTTTGAGAAAGAGGGCGGGGACTTATTTGGCACTTTAAAACCAGAGGAGTGAGCAGGACTGGAGAAGCCAGAGAAAGTACCAAAACTGGCAGAAGAGGCTGTTTGGCACTAGTCCCTTGGGAGAAGAGAAGAGGAAAATAGATACGAGGGTAGGAGCAAAGAAAAGCAGGAGAGGTCCCCTCCAAGTGACAGAGGGCTGAAATGGGCTAGAACAAACAGGACTGCTGCCTCTGGGCCTGTGTTCTCTCTATACCTTTGTCTCACAGCAGCTGGGTGCCCACTTCCAGCCTCCTCAGTGTCAGCTTGTCCCTACATGTAGTCTGACCCGATACCAGCACTCAGTGTCTTCCCCAATACTAATGTCCCTTGATCATGTCTCTAGTGACTTGACCATCTTTTGTCCCTTGGGCCTGAGAGCCAGGCTCTTGTCTGTCCACTTCCCTCTCATTGGCCAAATAGTCCCAAAGGCTCTATCCCTACCTCCCAGAGAGCTCTTTGGTCCTCAATATCTCCCTGCCTCACTCCTTCCTATTCCCCACACATTGGGGGAGGGGAGGAAGGTCAAGGGCATGTGGTACCCAACCTCCCCTGCCCATCTTGGAGCCCCCTAGACTTGGATGAAGAGTAGCCCAGTGAGCAAGGCAAAGCCTGTTAGGAGCAGAATGACCTTGAGGATCCTCTGCTCGGAAGTGGCCAGCTCCTGGGGCAGGATTTCCAGGAAGGTGATATACAGAAAGGTGCCAGCCGCCATGCCCTCCAGCACAGACTGGGCCAGCTGGTGCAGTGGCCCAGCCGACTCTGCCAGAGCTGCCCCCAGCCCAATGCCCAGAGGTGTCATGCACGAGAAGAGGATCCCACAGCCAGCCACCACCTGTGCTCGCAGGTGGCTCTGCAGCAGCCGCAGGGACAAGCTAACTGCCAAGATACCCTTGTGGAGCAGCAAAGCCAGGCACAGCTCCATGGCCCGAGCCCGGTCTCGCTGCAGCCCCACCGCCAGGCCCTCGAATACTGAATGCAGGGCCAGGGAGAAGACCAGTACACAGGCACGCAAAGCTGAGGGCGCTGCAGGGGTTCCACCTGGCTGTGGGACCCCCGGTCCATCATGGCAGTGCTGTGGCCCACCGTTCGTTGTTCCCAGCAAAGCCCTCATCTCCTCTCGAGGTGGTGGTCCCGACTGCTCTTTGTAAGCCAGTGTGATCTGCTCCATCACCAGGACCAGGAAGAAGCCCATGGCCAGGATGAACTCTTGTAGGGGAAACTGGAGCTGTGGGCAGAGGGGGCAGCATGGAGTTCAGGAGATAGGTCAAGAGTGGGGAAGAAGAGTCAGATGCAGAGTCTAGGGGAGTCCCAGCTACACAGATTTGGTGTCCCACACAGACAAAACCACTCTCGTTTACACAGAAATACAGAGACACTTGGTGCCATAGACACAGAATGATACACAACCTTATGGATTTTATGGTGTCACTGACAGTGTTACATGTGGACTATGGTTTCTCAGCTTTGGCACTATTAACATCTTGGATTGGAGAATTCTTTGTTGCAGAGGGCTGTCCTGTGCACTACAGGATGTTTAGCAGCATACCTGGCCTCTCCCCATTAGATGCAGCAGCAAGCCCTCCCTCCCTGAGTTCGGACAACCAAAAATGTCTCCAGACATTACCAAATGTTTCCTGAGGGAAGGTGTGGGCAAAACTACCCGCAGCTGAGAGTCACTAATGTAGACAGACACAAAGTGCCACATGTAGGCATATAAACAAAAGGTCACACATTGGCCCATCTTTCCAAATGCTCACACACGGAGCCAAATACTGTCATGGGACAATCAGGGTTACACACAGTCACACAGAGACACAGGTCACTCAGTCACAGGCACACAGAGGGTTATAGTCAGTGTTACTTCCTCAGTTCCCCCAACTGTCTCAGTTTTTCCTGTGGGACTTTCCTATGCCTTGGACTTCATCTTCCCCACATCCTACTTCCTTGGGCTATAGCCTCTTTGGTCAGCAATACGAGGGCCCTGGGAATTGCCTCCTAGCCTTTCCAGGCCTGTAGAGACTTTTATCCCCAGCCCTTCAGGAAAGCAGTGAGAGGGTGAAGATGATTCTTGGAGTGCTATTAACTTCCTGGAGGCTGGAACTAAGGAACTGCCAGAGTAGGTCACACACCTGGTAATAAGGTTCCTCACACTGTCTCAAAGGGTACATAGGGGCACACAGGACTCAGGGTTTGGGGGGGAGGAGAACCCACAGAGAGAGTTAGGCTCTGTAACTAAAAACCACAACTCATAGGGTCACATGCCAAGAGGCTTCCACACACTCATGGCGTGACACATGAAGTGATCCATACAAACCACCTCTCCTAGAAGTATGTGATGGAACACCCACATACACAGGGTCACATGCAGTTGATCAGGACTTACCGTCACGTGCAGGGCCGCCAGAGCCTCATCTATGGCAGCCAGGTAGTCAGGCAGCAGGTCTAGGAGACATGTGGCCAGAAAGACACCACCCGCAAAGCAGCTTACTAGGCTCAGGGCTTTTTGGCGGGAGGCTGGGCAGGAGTGGACCATAAAAGGGAATGAACAAAGGAACCCCCTTTAGACCCCACTATTCCAACCCAAGCAATGGTCACTCCCCTCTTAGGTCGCCTTCCTTAGTCCCAGAGCCTCCCCTATCCCAAGCATCCATGGCAGCAGGGAAAAGACAAGGCTTACCTGAGGCTTCAGCGTTAGCTCCGGGCCGGCGCAGCACACAGATGGGCACCAGACTGCAGATGAGAGTGAGCACCAGCAAAAGCACCAGGGCCCCCAACTTCACCTCCAGTCCCACGGGCACCGGGGGCTCCGAGGCCACTGCCTCGGGGCGCCACACCAGGAGCTCTGGCTCTCCCCAGGGCCCCATGGTGGCTATGGTAGCTCCAATGACTCTCAGACCTAGGAGGACAGAGTGAGTGGGGGAGTGGTCACTTAGGAAAGACGGGGCCAAGGGAAGGGGAAGGCTGGTCAGCAGAATGCAGGTCCCTCACCCCAGCCGCTTCACGATCTTCCTTAACCCAGTATGACTCATCCACTCCTGTACTGGAAATACTCCCCTTTCCTCTCAGACTTTCCCCCTGTCAAGTGACTTATTCAGGGACCCAGCAAGGGGGAAACTGAGGCATGAGGACTGTGTGGATATCTCGTTTTACCCTTTCACCCAGAGCTCCAACAGAACTAGGGAGCTGGGGTGCTCTAAGCAAAGTAGAGGCCAGGCTCTCCTCTCCAGGAAGGAGTGGATGAAGCGAAGGGGGTTGGGGAGAGATGTCGCGGGTAGCTTCATGGACTACATGAGCCAGACGAGTTGGGGTGCTGGATCACTCTCCGGCTCCTATTTCCCCAGCGCCATCCCCCTGAAAGCAGAGTGACCACTTCACAGTCTGGGTCGTCTAGGCAGATGACCAACGAAGAGTGGCCCTAGGGGTCTGGGGTCCCGGGGCGGGCTGACCCGACAACTGAGGGCGGTGTCTGGAAGTCCGGGCTCCAGGAGGCGGGGTCTGAGATCGCCAGCGTCCCGGGAAGCAGAAGAATGTGAGAGCCGGGACTGGTTCGTAGGCCCCGGGAGGCCTGGGCAGCCTACCCCGATCTTGATTTCCGGGAGCCCACACTCACCTCTCGAGGGTCTCACTACACCGCATCCGCTCGGTTCCGGTGGGGAGTCGGGAATTCCCGCCCCCTCCCCATCGTTTCCCCCTCCCGCCTCAGCCGCCGCGTACCCGCCCCCGGCGGCCAATGACAGCGCTTGGAGGGCGGGGCCCGACTGGGAGTGACGTGATCTAGAAGCAATCAGAGACCAGCAGCCGGAGCCGGACGGAGGCGGAGACTAGCCGAGAGTTGGGGAGAGCAAGGAAAAGAAATTCCGAGAGGACCTGGGTGGGGGCTAAGGGCCTGGGGCTCTGCGGTGGATGTCTGGAGGGCGGAACTGGCGGGTCACAAAGGTTCGATCTTTTGGAGATTATAAAAGGGGAAGCTAGAAATCCCGTGGGCAAGGCTGGTGCTCTATATCCAACCCCCTTTCCCAAGTCTTCCGCCTACCACATTTTTAAGGGTATCTGCCGGGTCTTGGGCCAAAGTTCTAAGACCCCTTCTGTGCACCTTGGCGCCAAAGGGAAAGCATTCCCACCTTAGGACTGACTTCCTTGCTTAACCTTCCTCGCTAGCACCCACAAGGGGAAAAAAAAAAGACAAGGCAGACTTGGAAAAGGGGGGTAGCAAAGTGAGGGTATTTCCTGAATATCAAACATTGAACTACCAATGTTGTAGTTGGTACATTGAACGCCCGAGTTGACTTTTGTGCAGCCTTCTGCCTGCAAGTTGGTAAAGCGGTGGGACCCTTCTCAGGGGTTGCTGGAACACCACTCAGAGAATAGTTTCAGTACACTCCAATTTATCATCCTTACCATACCTCAAGGCATCTGTCCAGAGTTCGCTCCAAAGCCATCTGGAATTCTCCAACTTCTCTCCCTCCAGCCCTCTTGGCCTCCTTTTTGTTTTCTGTTCCTTGAATGAACCAAGGTATTTTCGACTCTGGACCTTCAGTGTTTCCTTAGCCTGAATTCTCTTGGCCCACATCCCTGTGCTATCAGAATCCTCTTCTAGTCTCATGGGAGGGTAGGGCACAAAGGAAGAAAATAAAGGGGGCTTAGTCTGTTCTTTTTTGCAAAGGTGAAAAGGCCTCACCTGAAGAAGGGACAAGGTGATGCCTTTGATAAGGCTCTGGAAGGGGAGGCAACTTCCTTAAGAAGAGGGGCAGGAGGACATCCTGATGGAGGGGGCCTAGGAGAAAAGAATCATTCTTTTTCTAAGATCAGGGTATAAGTGAAATGGGATATTTGTGTTCTATCATTTAATAAAAGAATAATTGTTGTTCCAAGCTCTTAATTAAAAGAGAAAAATTACTATTAGAGGCAACTCCAGATTATTCAAGGGAATATTATGCATGCTCTGGTCTGTCTGTGGCAAATTATGCTTTCAAAATTATTTTTAAAAAGATTATTGATGACTAGTAGCATTAACAAGGAATCATGGACTGGGAGTCAGGAGACCTGGGTTCTAGTCCCAGCGCTACCTTAATTTGATGTGTGATCTAAAGCAAGTCATTTTCTCTCTCAGGAGCTTGATAAATCAAGTGGAAGAAGGACGTTAGACTAGCCCACTTCTAACATTAATAGAAGCTGAATACAGTCAGTCCTCCCTATCTGTAGATGCAGAAACTGTGAATACAGAGGGCTGACTATGCTCTGCCATTTGACCTAAGGTATTTGAGCATTTGAGGAATTTGGTATTCACGGGGAGGTGGGTGGATTCCTGGAACCTATCCCCTGCAGATAACCAGGGGCAACTGTATATTTTCCACTTAATTGTCTCTACACATGCAGCCTGAAGGAAACTCTTTGAAACCTTTCTTGCTCTAGGAATGAGCTCAACAAGGACAGCTCTGCTTTCCTTGGAGCTCTGCATGAACCAGCTATGTCTCTTCATACTTGAGCAGGATGCAGAGAGATGAGCAGAAAAGACAGTGGGAAAATTTGAGAAAGTCCCAGCAAGATAGCTTCCTTCATATAGTGCAAAGAATATGGGCTCAGACATTCAAATCTTGGTTCAGCTACTTAGAGTAATCTTGAGAAAATTACTTACTCTTCTGCCAGCTGTGAGTTGCTATGAGAATTATAAGAGTAACAGGAAAATGCCTGACATATATCAATTATTCAATAAATATTAGACCCTGTGCTTGTCTTTACCCCTAGCCCATTCAAATTTTCGAGGGAAGAATTGTGAATCCACATCCCAAATTTTTGTGCTTTATTATTCACTCAGCTATCCTTTATCTGAAGTACTGTTGGGGAGGCAGGCAGATGAAAATCATACCTCTATCAGTATAGCTCCGTTATTTTATTTCAAGTGAATTCCTGGGTCATCAGTCTCTAGACCAAGGCAAAATGTTCTGAGTTTCCGTATCACTACATTCCAGTTGTGTATCTCCGACTCCTCATAGGTAAAATCGGAAAAACATCACCTTCCCTGTCTGCCTCAGAGCTGTTGTGGATTAAATGAGGAACAATGTTTATGAAAACATTTTGTAATCTATACACATGCAGGATATATATTGCATATTGTTGGTAATTATTCGCAAAAAATAAGACAGATTCCCAAACCAAATCCAAATGATTTTTTTAACCTTTTGCAGTTTTCTAGACCTTGTCTCTCCGTTAGTTAACAGAGTCCTGTGAGTGTGTATGTGTAACTGCTGTTCTTTATCAGTACTATAATGCTTGGATAACAGATTTGGATAACACACGACTGCACGACTTTCCGCCCGCTGAGTCAAAGCTGTGTCACTTAACTTGGGTCAACAAGTTATTTATTCCCGGCCTAGGGTTTCAGAGTCACGTAGCAAGCGAAACTAAACCAAGCTACCCACAATCCCGGAACTTTTCCCCGCTTCCCTACAATTTGTCTTCTGTCTCTTACCCTCCCTTTGGTCCCGCTGAACCCAATCCCCGGGGGACAAATAAGAGCCCTGGCCGCATTGGCCTCAGGCCGTCTCTGACAGCCCATTTCGACCAGTTACGGCGGAGCCTGCCTGGAGACGGTATCCCATTGGCTCAATGGCCTGCCCCTCAAAACCCCTATGTCTTTAGCTTCCAATCAGACTCAACCGTGGGAAGACGCCACAGGGTGGGGGAGGGGATGTCTCTGTAAGTCTTGAGCAATCCTTGTGGACTCTTCCCTCCTTTGTTTTCAACCCCGCCTTGGCCTATGAAATTGATGGCCAGAGAACACTCAAGCGTCCAGTGCTCCAGTCATCTCTATCCTTCCCTGAGGAGCCACTAAATCCTCAGGAAGATCTACTATCACTAGGAGAAACTCAGGCAGAAAGGGCAAGGCTGCTGTTTCCCTTAAGTTCCGTTTGTGGACGCTCAGCGTCTTAACACTGCTCCCAGATACTGCGCCCCTATCGTGGCTCCTGGCTAGGTGCAACCCACATTCGAACTGTTAAGATTGGGGGCGGGGCTTGGCTAGGCAGGTCCAGGATGCGAGATCCTGGAGAAAAGAAAAGGTGTAGTGTTTGGGGCCATCAACGGGCTACGCTGGCTTGGCACGGCTGAGCTCTTCGGAACAGGTAATACCCAGTGGGGAGCCTGTTGGTCTGAGCCAGAGATAAGGCTGGAGGAGAGAGCTCCGGGTGACAGGTGAGGGGGCTGCACAGGTGAGGAAGGGGGACAATGGAAGAGGGAGATGAACCCAGAAACTGTGGGGGAGGGAGGGGGAGAGCTATCACCCCATTTCTGCAACTTCCACCCCCCACCCTCCCTGCAGAAGCATGGATTTCAGAACCCCTGACCTGCTGGATGTGTGGCTGGAGCCCCCAGAAGATGTCTTCTCAACAGGATCCTTCCTGGAGCTGGGACTCTCTCTACCTCCAGAGGGCCCAGTAACTAGGCTGCAAGAACAGGGGCTGCAAGGCTGGGAGTCCAGTGGGGGCCATGGCTGTGTGAGTGTGATGAATGGAGGTGGGTGTGGGTTGAGACACAACTCTGTAATAAGAAGTCCAAGACGCTTTAGCCTCCACTCAGAGAGGTCTGAAGACAGAGCCCCTAAAATAGACATGAGCTGTAACTCTCCACCATTCTCATGTCCAAGGACAGAAGGAACTGAAACTGAAGCATGAAGGATCTAGTTTTGACATCGGATAGGACTTCCAGAATTCTTCCCTGTACACATATACACCCTCTTCTTCTGTAGGGTCTTCAAGAGAGTGAGTCTGAAGATTTCCTGAAGCTTTTCATTGATCCCAATGAAGTGTACTGCTCAGAAGCATCTCCTGGCAGTGACAGTGGAATCTCTGAGGATCCTGGCCATCCAGACAGTCCCCCTGCCCCGAAGCCACCCAGTTCCCCTGCCCTCTATGAGGTTGTCTATGAGACAGGAGCCCTGGAGAGGATGCAGGAGGAAGCTGGGACAGCTGTAGGGTTCATTTCCATCCAACTAGGTCAGTGTTTATGGGAAGGGGACAATGGCCTTTCGGGTCCAGCCCTAAACCTAGGGTTAAGGGGGTTTCCCCACCCTGTGCCACTACTCAGGCCCTGCAGCCATCAGGGTATACCCTGCATCTCCTTTCTCCCAATTCACCTATGTCTCCTTCAGATCAATGGAGCCCACCATTTATGGTGCCTGATGCCTGCGTGGTCAGTGAGCTACCTGCTGACGCTCATGCGCACATCCTGCCCAGAGCGGGCACTGTAAACCCAGTGCCTCCTGCAGCCCTGGTGAGTCTCGGGGGTCAGCTGGATTCAGTACTCCCTGATGTACAGAACTGGGGAGAAGGGGATGGGGGGGGGAACTAATGCTGAACACTGTCTTTGCTCCAGTTTTTGTGGCATCAGGCCTGAATGCCATGGAGATATGGGCAACTTTAAGAACAAGAAAGGACAAGAGGGACAGAAGCCCTCAGGGGTAAGGTGGTAATGCCTCAGTTAAGGAGAGGGTGAGGTGAGGGAATCCAGGGACAAGGCTCAGGAGAAAGCCCCAATCTGTGTGCACTGTCTGCTCAGCCAGGGCAATTGTCTCAGCTTTGGGTCAGGACTGTGGAAATGGGACAGGCCACCTGGATTCCAACTGGTTACTGGACACAGGGTGTAGAAGCAACTGCAACTAGGTTTATTACTGGAACAATGTTCAGCAGGCACCCACTGCCCAGGGTTACAGTGTAGGGGGGTCACACATCACACAGCTTCCCAAGACTGGCTGGGCTGGTTCCTGCAGTGGGGATGAGGAGGGGGCCTTGCTCAGGTCATTGTGCCTCCCTTTATCCTGGAAAGAACGCCTTGTGTGCAAATGGCAGGGAATGGGTTCTAGCCTCCCTGCAAATCTGTGGAAGCTACAACTGGACGCCAAGCCAAGCATCTTAGAATCTAGGCTGAGGAACCTTAAAAAGTCTGAGGCATCTAAACTTGACTATGTATCAAAAACACTGGGGAGTCTGGTAATATTTTGCCAAATAGTCACAAGAGCAAGAAGGGAACATCAGAAAACAGCAAAGATAGAAGTGGTATAGCTAAAAGCCAAAAGACCATCAGGAGGCAAAAACAAAAGCAAATTCCTCTTAAGTCACAAAGTGAACCATAAGTCTTTCAAAAAGGAATACGAGTTAGAAAAGCAAGTTATTCAGTTGATAGGCTCAGCTTACCAGATACCATCTACTCTCCCCACATACTTTTGTTATGAGAAGTTGTTCAGTCTGGTTGCCTTTGGGGAATTCTTTGAGATGGGACAGAACTTCAGTCTGAAAAGGGGGGCTCAGACTCTAGGGGAGAATGGGCCCTTGCCCCAGGGATTTCCCTGTGGTTGACAGGTAACTGGATAACACTCTGCCAAATTTAATGGCTGAAAGTGAATCATTTGCCTGCTGTTAAGATTAAGCAAACCCTACCTTAGTGAGTTACTCCACATCCTCTTCAAATACCCCTAAGGTCTGGGGAGACGTGGACCAGAACAGTCCCTCCCTAGCTTGCTCAGAGTGCCAAGGTCCTAAGTTGGTGGGCAAAGAATATGACAAAACCACCTCCCCTCTCCCTTGTCAGCCTCAAGAACTCCCTTTGGCTCAATCCAGAGTCTGTCTGAATTAAGGTCCCTGCCCCTCATCTCATTTCATGGTTTGTTATTCCTCAGTGTAAGAAACACTCTCCAGGAGGCATGCAAGGGGAACAGCCTGGGTACTGACAATGGCATGACCCTCTCTCCATTCTCATCTTCTCTTGTCCCCTACCAGCTGCCCTGTCCAACCTTGTTCCTGACAGATGAGGAGAAGCGTCTGCTGGGACAGGAAGGGGTTTCCCTACCCTCTCACCTGCCCCTCACTAAGGTAACGTGCTTCCCCAAAGAGTATCCCAACCCAGCAGCCCCTCCATGACCTCTGAGGAGTCAGGATACCAGGGGAGAGGTGGGGAATCGGGGGAGGTTAAGGGCTCAGGACTGATACACCCTGGGTCCCCAGGCAGAGGAGAGGGTCCTCAAGAAGGTCAGGAGGAAAATTCGTAACAAGCAGTCAGCTCAGGACAGTCGGCGACGGAAGAAAGAGTACATCGATGGACTGGAGAGCAGGTACGCTTGCCTCACATTGCTGGCTTACACATCTGGGCCCCCTTCCTTTACCAAGGGAGGTAAGGTCAGGGGCTCACGTGATTACAGAACCTTATCCTACCTTTCCACACTCCCTAGGGTGGCTGCCTGTTCTGCACAGAACCAGGAACTACAGAAGAAAGTCCACGAGCTGGAGAGACACAACATGTGAGTGAAAACACAGTATGCGTGTTGGGGGAAGGGTGCAGCATACAGGGTCACCATTCTTGGGCCCTGGTTCCAGGAGATCTAACTCTTCATTCCGTTTCCCAGCTCCCTGGTGACTCAGCTCCGCCAGCTGCAGATGCTTATTGTTCAAACTTCCAACAAAGCTGCCCAGACTAGCACTTGTGTTCTGGTACCATTAGTTTATTTCCCATCTCTCCCTCACCTCCTCCATCTTCTGCCACATTTCCATCCTGACACCCCCACTTCCTAGCCATACCTATCTTCCCATCACTAAAGACCCCAACTGCCCCCTGTTCCCTTCCTTTATTGTTCCCACAGCCCAAGTGTCCTCTTGCTTCTTCCCAGATCCTTCTTTTCTCCTTGGCTCTCATCATCCTGCCCAGTTTCAGCCCCTTTCAGGGCCTACCAGAAGCTGGGCCTGAGGATTACCAGCCTCATGGAGGTGAGAGGCAAAGGCAGGAAGGGATTCTGTTTTCCAGGGTAGTCAAGAGGTGGGAGGGAGATCCTGTTCTGTCTAGGATCCCCCAACCAAGGGACCACTATACTACTGCCCTTTTCCTTCACCCCACAGTGATTTCCAGAAACATCCTGACTCACAAGGACATGACAGAAAATCTGGAGAACCCAGTGGTAGAGTCTAGATTGGAGGGGCCACCTGGGGCCAAGGGTGCAAATGGCTCAACACAGACACTGCTTGAGAAGGAAGGGAGGGCAGGGCCCAACAGACACATCAGAACTGTGCTGCACGCAGATGAGATGTGAGCTGTAACACTTCCTGGCCCACTTCCCATTCACAATAAGGAATTCAGGGCTCCGCTGTGGTCCTGCTTCCCACCTGGAATTCCCATTCAGGGTTCTCTGGCCTCAGGGCTCAGGATACTCTAGACGTCTGAGCTCAGTCTGCCTATGTGAGGGGGTACCTCAAATACTTTTGTTATGTATCTGTGGTTTTATTTCTTCTTTGGAGATAGGGTTAAGGGGAAACAGACCTTTTGGCTGAGAAATAAACTTTTTGTTTTTTTGCTGAAATTGTATCCTGGAAGTTTTAAGTAAGTAGTAGAAGACAGGGAAGATAGATACTTGGTAAACTGGAGCCTGAAGTTGCCACCCCTTTTCCTCTCTACCCCCATGACTTCCTGCTCCAAATCCAATTACAGTAGGGAAGGAAATGATTCTACTTTTTATTCCACTCATTAGTGATTTAGATGAGGAAGATGGGAGAAAGGGGGTGCCACCATAAGGTTCCAGAGAACCAGGGGCATGAGTCAGTCCGTTCCACTTTCTCTGTCTGCAATAGGGTCTCTAAGACCCCATAAAAGGGGAGAAGGTAGCTATATGGACTCAATTTGCTTCCGGACCTTTTCCAGAGCCTTTCTGTCCAGCTGTCGGTGACGAACGATGACAAGGCAAGCAAAGACCAAGGCCACACTCACAACAGCCCCTTCAAATTTCCAGAATAAGTGTTGTTCCATCAGAGCTGAACGGCAGCTGAGGGCAAGAAGAAACAGTTATTTCCAGGGAAGGCCAGACAGCCTCTACCTTTAATCTCCCTCCTGCTTCATCCTAACCAAGACATATCTGAAGGGAAAAGAGGAAACCAGTCAGTCTTCTAAGGTGTTTACAGTATCTTAATCCCCCTCAAATATGTAATTTATTTTTTGGTGAGATAAACAGAGCTGGTATTAACCAATTTTGCTGATGAACAAATATGGCCAAGAATATAGTGCTGAAGAATAAAGGTGGGACTTGGGTTGAAGTCATTTGGCTCCAAATCCCCTTCCTTTTCCAAATATGCCCTGTTGCCCCTAGACAAAGAGGAAGAGGTGGGACTATCTACATAAAGTCATAGGAGCAAAGGAGACGATCTAGGAGGTTTCAAGACAGCACTTACCTTTTGAACTCGTTCCTCTTAGATGAGCTGCATGTGATTTTCTCCACATACCCTGTGGAACCACACTCAGGGGTGGTTTTCTGACAGGAGAAAAGGACCAAAGCACATGTTAGGAAGGGGCAATAGAAGCAGAAACGCTGCCATTCAGAATGAGCAGGTGCTCAAGTGCTATGGCTCAGAGCTGGTAGGCAACGGAGAACTACTGAAGAGTTCTGATGGCAAGGATGAGGCAGTGGTTGCATGATGCGGAATATGTGTTAATGAGAACACTTCAGGAACAATAGTCTAGGGGAGGTGAGGGCAGGTTCCGGAGTTTACTGGATTAAAAATGAACCGAACACGGTTATTAGCTGAATGTTGCCATTAACTTGGAAAGGAAAGGGCACGTGTTCAGGGGAAAAGACAAATTCAGGTTTGGCCTTAGTAGGAAAGGCCAAAGACAAAAACACAAGGAAAAGGACAAAAAGACAATGTAAAAGCACTCTTAGTTAAGACTTAGGGAGGAAAAGGGGAGAGAAGACAGATACTCACAGCCTGGAAGTTAGAACACGGAGCACACTCTTCTGCCACCACAAATTCTTCCACCAGCCAGCACGGCAAATTTGAGGTGCTCACTAAAAAGGGAGAGAAATGCAAGCCGCAGGTTTCATTCAGAAAACACTTCTCCGCAAAGTTCTGCTCATCAACTTCCCAGCCCAGCTGAACGCCCTCATTCCAAGTGATGCCGCCCTTTTCCACCTGTGCTGTTGACACATGGGAGAAGGTAGTAACAACAACAACAAAAAAAAATAGGGGCATCGGGTTCCCAGACCCATCACCCACCTGACAGCTTCTCCTCCCGCACGGGAGCCTCTGCTTGGCTGCAGCGGGTGAGGGAGGGAAAGGGGCAAAAGTCAGAAGCCAGAATACAGTGAACCGCCCACCTCCGCGGCCCCGGGACACGGTCTCCCTCAACCTGGGGGGCGGGAACGATCCGATCCTCCAGTCCCCTCCTTTTCCCAGTCCTCAGCCCCTCCTTACCAGAGCTTTAAAGTGAAAGCGCAGAGCAACCAGCAGAGGTGGCGGCCCTGGGGGGGGCCATGCCTCCCCGCGCCCGCAGGCATGGAGTGCTCAGTGTCGCACCTGTCGGGACAGAGGGACCTGCTTGACTGGCCTCGTGCCTCTGTCGGAACGCAGAGGCGGCGCTTACTCTGCAGTCCTGGGGAGGTTCCAAGTCGGGACTGCGAAATGCTATGGTTGCCTGTCAGTTCCAAGGCTCTATCAGGACGGCCCCATGGCCACGGCGAGAAAAGGCAATACGCATTTGCCTGACAGGTCCGTGAGTTTCCCTCCTCGGACCCGTAAGTTCCTCAGGAAAGAACGAGGAGGCGTAGGGCCTAGCACCCTGTCGGCTCCGCTTCCGCTCCCGGCGTGGCCATCTTGCCCCGCGGAGGATCCTGGGTGCCGGTCGGTTTTCGGCCAGTCGTCGGAGGCGGAGGTCCGCGAGTTGCTTGATGGGCTTTGTAGTCTTTCGAGGTTGGTGGCGCCGCGCCCGCTGCTCCCTGGGAATTGGATCTCACGGCATCCGAGCAGCGAGATGCGACGTATTGACGGGGCACACACGCGGTTGCACTATGGTCCTGGTAGTCTTGAATCTTTTGAGGGAACAGAGGAAATGGCGGTGGTGCGGCTTGTGGGCGTTCTCGGTTCCTTACTCCCTGCGCTGTTGCCTGTTAACCCCTCGGCGCTAGGTGAACAGCGAGACACAAAAAGGAACAATGCGTCACCCTCTCGGGGCTTTCTTCCCCCCTTAAAACCTTGGGATTCACCATTCAGCATCAGATTTTGACCTCCTTACCCTTTACAGTCAAGGGGAGAAGCTGAGTTGGCCGTCCAGGAACGGAGGCGAAACTGCACTTTCTCTTCTCTCTGGGGCCAGGAATGCCCGAGACCAGCGATGAACGTGAAGCCTTTTCCTGTCTCTGGGCTCCCACTCAGCTCTATTCAGATATCACCTTCTCTGATATTAATTGCTAAATCACTCTCCAGAGCCGGACCTTTGAATGACTTCCTCAAATGTTTTCAGCTCCCTTGCTCCTACATAGTGCAGTAAGAGCATGAGATTTGAACTCCCAAGAAGTGTTGAGTCTAGGTTCTGGTGCTTATTAGCAACATAACTTTAGAATGGTATCTGGCTCTCAGTGTTCTGTATAAAATGGAAATGCTAATATGCATTTTCTAGGTTTTGTTGGGTTTTTTTTTTTTTTTGCAAGGTGCAAATGAAATGTCTATGAAAATATTTTATCCTCTTCTAATTCTAATAATTTATCCTCTTCTATGTTGCCTCACAACATTTCTATCATACTTTTTGAATTCAGCATTTAGCTCCTTTTGATTCTCAGTAATCCTGAGGAGTCAGTTGGTTATTATCCCTTTTTGTGAATAAACTCAGTGTGTGTCACTTGTCCAAGGTCAGAGCTAGTAGGAAAGCTGAGGCGTAAACCTAGACTTTCACCTCCCAGGCTTCAGACTTGTGCCTGCTTTCCCCAGGGAGTCAAACCTTAACATACATCTAGAACTGCAGTGATCTGACCCACATTCTAGGTTAATGCTTTACTGTCTGGTAACATATCAGTCACTATCTTAATTCTGCCAGAATTTTCCTCCTAGTTTTACATATATGTATTTCTGCTGTCTCCCAGACAACTGGACCATATGAGTTTAGTTTTCTTGGTTGCTCAGTAGATACGTAAGAGGTATTTAAAAATAAACTTCATATAAATCTAGGCACTATTAGTTAATTTTATTAATTAATCTATATCCCACCTCTCAAAATCAAAGCATTTATCCCCATACTTTTTCCTTGTTAACTCTGCTCCACATTCTCCTCTCCCAACAAGTCTTTCCAGGCTAAAAAACATAGCCTACTCCCCTCCCCTCCAGCCTTAAGGGCTAGAACACACTATTTTGAGATTAACAGTATGTCTGATGCTACATCCCATGAATTCTGTCTTCCTATCAGACTTTAACCTGGCTTCTCAAAAGCAGGAACTGTCAGGCTACAAAGATCATTGGGTGAGAGTTGAAAAAGAAAAACCCAACACCTAGTGAGGGCTGAGCTTTAATTTTGCTTGAAACTATGTATTTGTTCCTTTATTATTTGTCTGTGTGTGTCAATAGTTTTATGTTATAGAAAGTAGGGTATGACTTTTTTTCCAGTACCTTTTAGCTATAAGAGTTTTGGCCGAAGTCTAGTATTCTGTTACTCCTTTCCCATTCCTACTATGTCTTATGACAAACTGAGATCTTGTAAGATCTCACTTCCCATAGCCATACCAAGCAACTGAATAAGATCTCTATGCTCAAACTGGACTTTAAAATATCTGCTCTGAGGTATGACAAAGATGTCAATCTTCTTCCTGGATTCACAAAATGCAAGTCTTTCCTCATCTGTTGAGCAAATTAAACTAGCTGGGCAGTTGACTACAGAGCTCAAACATAAGCCATAGATAAGGATCCTTACCCCATCAAAGCTTAGATACTTAATACATTTATCAAATTATTTTCTGAGTCCTTCTCCTGGCACTGTCACTTTTTTGCTGAGTGTTGTCTTTTACCAACAGAAACAGCAGCACAAAAACAAAAAGGCTTTGCTGATGATGAAGGTTGTGCCTTCCACACTGAAGGCTTGGGGATTTTTTAAATGCCTTGAACATCATATCCATGAATAAAAGTAATTTTTTTTGTCTAAACCAAATCTGACATTTTCATTATCCTGACACAAGATCAAGTCTGTGAGATAATTTTACTGTTTAAAACACGTTGTGTAAGGGCGAATGGGGGCTGCGTATACTTAAGGGGACTGTGTATCAAGCCTGAGTTTTTTGTTGGTGGTTCTGTTGCATGCCAGTAGTTTTGCCTCTTTGTTATTCAGTAGTTAGGAACTGTTTTTGTTGAATTTTACTAGTCCCTCTTCTTGTAAGTACCACCCAGAGGTTATAGAACATTAACTTGACCGTTGTGCTTGGCATGTAGTAGATGCTCAGTCAATATTTATGATTAAATCAACTTATTCTGTGTCTCGTTTTCCTCATCTATAAAAGCAGATAGTAATGCCACTAGTTACCTAAAGGGATTGCTGGCAGAATCAGAGGTGCCTGCAGAAATCACTGGAGAAAAAATACTGGTTCTACTATTTCCCTGAGGCTAGGGTTGTCACTCCCCTGGGGAGGCCCAGTAAAGAGCCCTTCTCTTTTGGAATCTCCTGGACAAGACTGCCCACACAAGGATATTCTAAACCCCATGCTGGAGAAAGGATGTCCAGACCTTCAGTTTCAGAGAAACTCTGTTCCTTGCTTTTCCTCACCAATTAAACATCTGGGGAAGGGAGAGCTGTAGGAAGGGTCTTGGCATAACAGGACCAGATTCAGGCAGATCAACCACCTTAGAGAGGCAAGAATTAGGTTTATGAGTAGAGAGCAATTCTGACAATGATGACAGTTACCCAAACCAGGGACATTCGTGCAAATGGTGGCCTTTAATACTGAGAAAGACCATGCAGAGTGACAGGATAGGACCAAACCTTCAGAGGGTGGTGCTGAGCCAGCCTCTCTCAGGACCCTAAAGCCTGATTCAGTAACAGAATAAATCAATTATTTATTTACATTTATGTTTGCCCTGGAAACCCAGAAAAGGCCTGAGGCCTAGGGCCATCTTTCTTTCCTTCTCCCTCTCTTCCTATCTCCTCACCTTTCACTTCCTCTATTCTTTTCCTTCTTTCTTCTCCTTCCTTCTCTATTCTACCTCCTTTTCCTCTTTCCTTTTCTCTCCTTCCTTTTTTTGTCTCCATTTCCTCCCCACTCTTCCACCATCTGCCTGTCTCTATCCCTCCAAGCCCCACTTGCTATTTCTCCCCTGCCCAGCCTCTCAGCCCTGCCTCCCTCATGTTCCGCCTCCAGGCTTAGGGTGGGGAGGGAGAAACGGGTCCTCAGCCCAGGGAGCACTTGTTGGTGTTCTTCTTGTCACAAGTTTTCAGGTCAGTGCTGGAGGGCTTGTTGCTGTTTCCCTAGAGGGAGAAGGGTACAGGGGTCAAGGTGAGAATGGCTGGCTGGGATCTGGGGCCATAAATGTCAGTTTTTGCTCCCAACACACACTTGTACTTAGCCCAGCAAATCCAACTAACTCACCGATCTGCGGCTTCCTGACTTGAGCAAGATGTCCCGGGCCAGGGAACTGAAAGCCTAATGGGGAAAGGAGAGACTGGTCAGAAGAGGTTGGAGGGGAGGATAAGCCTGTCTTCCAATACTTTATCTCTTTGAGGAGTGGGGGTGGGTAGGTCTCACCTCATCTACGTTCATACTAGATTTGGCACTTGTCTCAAAAAATCGGATTCCATGCTCCTGAGCCAACTGCAGGGGGTGAAGTGGGAGGAAGAGAGTTGGATGAAGGGCAGCAGCCAAGCCCTCTGCAGTCCGGCCTCATCCTGGCCCTCCCGGCCCAGTGCTGGAACGTTGCCCAGCCGGCTCTTACCTTATTGGCCTGCTCCTTCTGTACTTTCCTCTTGGCCTCCATGTCACACTTGTTCCCCAGTAAGAGGCGCTCAACCCCAGCAGAGGCATTCTGGGAGCAAAAGGGTAAGACGGACGAGTAAAAGTTGGGTCCTGCTCATTTTCACAGTCTGCTTCATCCTCCAGGTTCTACCCAATTCCCCCATCTCTCTGGGAGGGTCCTCACCTCTTTGATGCTCTTCATCCAGTTCTGAATATTCTCGAAAGATTTCTCATCTGTGATGTCATATACCAGGATAATGCCCTGGAAAGTGGCAAAGTTCACTTCTTCCCCTGTTTAGGCTTCCTACTGCCCTCTAAGTGACCCTGCAAATTCTATCCACAAGTCTAACGCTAGGCCATATGGGGCCTTCTGCAACCCATACTGTGCCTTTCCCCGTTCTTCTCTGCCCCAACTCCTGCCCCTCTGTATTCATATGTTCTATTGCCTCATGCCTCCTCCCTTGTCCAGAACCACACTTCATACCATGGCTCCACGGTAATAGGCAGTAGTTATCGTCTTGAATCGCTCTTGGCCAGCTGTGTCCCTGAAGAGGTGGAATATTTCATGGGGTGGGATAGAGGGAAGAGCTCTTGAAATAGAGAATCCCGCCCCCACGTCCTAAGAATTTAGCTTTTGCAACAAGGGGTGCTGAAAGGAAACAGAAAAGGAGAAAAGGGATGGAAGATAGCTGGGCTGATACTGAGAGATGGCTGAAGCCTAAGAAACAAGACCTTTCTGTTTTATTCATTGTTTATTCTGTGCTAAGCACTGTGTATGTATCATCTTATTTGTGTCATTTTACCTAATCTTCACTCTATCCTTGTGAGACATGTTTTACTGTCTCTATTTTACAAATGAGGAAACAGATTTGGAGAGGCCAAATAACTAACGAAGGTCATACTGTAAAAGAACCAGGATTGAACCACATTCTGCTCTTATCGTATCATAATGCCTCCATTAAGCCTCTTACCATTTAACACCGTCAGGGTTGCAGCTTCCTCAAGTCAGGTCAAACTTTTACACTTGGCTTTCTGAGCTCTCTGTAATTTAACAGGAGCACCAGACTTAGAGTCAAGGCTTAATTCTGCTACTTGCTATTCAACTGTATAGAGCTTGTTTCCACACTGCAGCTCAACAGCCAATTGTTGCCAAGTTCAGAGAATGCTCTAGAGCCGGGAGAAGCACGAGAATTATATATATATATATATAAAAAAGCTGAAAATAGTTGAGCAAGCAGGAAAAGCAGGAAGAGAGACAAAAGGACATCTGAGTGAGGTGACAGAAATGGATTAGAAAAAGTGCTGGAAGGAGCAATGGGGAAAGGGAGAAAAATGAGGCAAAATAGAAGAGAAAGGGCTACAGGAAGTAAATGAGGAAGCCTGGTTTAGGAATCCTTGGGGATTCACTCACCAGACTTGCAGTTTGATCTTCTTCCCATCTATATCCACAGTGCGGATCTTGAAATCAATTCCTAGGGGTGGAGAGTGGACACTGAGACTGAGACGTGTATGTACGTGCATGTGAAAGCGTGTGCTGAGAGAGACAGGAATGGAGCAGTGGCAGAGATTCTGCAGGGGACGCACCTGGGAAGCAATCATATTGGAACGGTAAAACTAGGAGGATTTTCTCAAAGCTGTATTTGTATAGCAAGCATATTGTTTTTACTTATATTTTATGGATTTCGTGGGGAAGATGATGATGAAAATTCTGCAGGAAGGTTCAAGGCCTTTAAGGCAACTTCTTGGATTCACTCAGCCATGCCAGCTGACAACCCTCTCAATTCAATGTCTCCCCCAAAGTATTACTTTCAGATTCCTTTTCTCTTCTGTTTTCTTAGAACCCTCTGCTCTAGGTTTTCCCACCCACCCTCCTGGCCCTACAGGGTAAAGATCAAGAGCGAGGTAAAAGGTAGCTGATGCCAGTCTATGTGAATTAACTAGTAGGCCAGGCTTGAAACCAAGTTTGAGGCCAAACAAGATTCCCCCTGAGACTGAATTCAGCGAGAGGGGCATTTTCCCATCCTCTTTCTAACCAGAATTGTCTGGAGACTCTCTTTGTCTTATTTCCCAGGCCAGAGGAGATTAGGAAAGATGAGAGGGAGGAGGGGGGACAATGTTCTTAGTGGAAACTTGTGCACCTCCCCCGAGCCTGTTGGGAGCCCCAGGGAGGAGGCTGAGTCACCAGGCTGACTCAGAGACCCCAGAAGTCCCCTCACTCCCACCTTCCTCACCAGGCTGACTGCATATTCATGATCACAGTCCAACACAACACAACCAGCCTCTCTGTTCCATCCTCCCCAACCCCCAATTAAGTTGAGGGGCATGGAGGCTGGAAAGTAGATGGTAAGGTGGGAATGTGATGGGAGAGTTTGCAACTCAGTGGGACAGAAAGAGGCCAGAAGAATTGGAAGACATATTCAGGGAAAAGGGGATACAGGATCAGGAATCCTAGGTGGATAGGGATGGGGGAAGAGGAGCGGAGAAGGAAATAGGGAAGGGTTCATGTGGATTTGGAGATGAGGGGCTCGCACAACTGAGGGGCTACCTGGAGGACTCAAAGGTTTGGATAACATCCGGAGACATACAAAGGGGGAGGGGTCTGAGACAGGGATTGAGGGACTGGAGTTTAGAAACCTGACTCTAAGGGGACTGAAAAGTGGGGTCACCAGTAATCCAAGAGCCAGAAGATGAGAGCATGAGGGAGCTGGGGATCTAGGGTATGGCCAGTGGGCTCACCAATGGTGGAGATGTAAGTGTTGTTGAAGTTGTCCTCTGCAAAGCGAATGATCAGACAAGTCTTGCCCACCCCTGAGTCCCCGATCAGCAGCAACTTGAAGAGGTGGTCGTAGGCTTTGGCCATGGCGGACACCGGGGGTGCCGGGGGAGGGGTGGGGAAGCGACGGGCACTGGTAGGCGGGATTGTAGGGTTGGCAGACACAGCGGCCCCGGAGCCCAGGCCAGGAAGTTTTCCTCCCTCTCCGCCCAGGCTCCGGGAAAGAGGAGAGGCGGCACTCCTCTGGGCCCCACCCCCTGCCCGCCCACCCCTTTCTGCTGTCCTAAGAGGCGAGTCCAGCCCTCTGGTCTCTGGGCTTTCCCTTCCCAGCGGCGCTGGCCTGTCTTCCCAGGCATTTCCCAAAGCTTTTTGCTTACTCCTCCTCCCCTCTTTTGACTTCACTCTTCCAGTCTGAGGCCAGAGAGACTGGAGCGATCTGAAGTAGAGGTTTAATCAAAATGACCAGGGGAAGAGGAATTTTGGATGAATTAGGGGAAAGGGAAAGTTTCTGGGAATAAGGGTGAAGGCCAGGATAACACTGGGAGTTGAGAAAAACTGAGGACTGATTTTCGGAAAGGCGACTCAAGGAAAATAGAATCCTTCTGGGGCAGTTCTAGAATTCTGGTGTTAGTCCAAGCCCTTAGTTTCAGAATCCCAACTCCTTTTCAAAAAAAGCGGGATGCCTGGAGTAGGCGGCTATTTGTTGAGTCAGTCTGCCCCCTGGTGTAACAGAGTAAAAATTAAAATTCATTATACTATAGAATTCGCACCCGCCTCCATCACCCACTTCCTCCTCTCCCCAACCCCGCGGCCCGCCCACCTCCCCCCACAAACCACACATACCTACCTAGATAGATTCTGGGGCTTCAATTTCAACAGCCTTTCTTCTGGGGCAGTGTATGTGAATTCTCACATGCCAGCTCAGGAAAACAAGAGATTGGGACTACAAATGTCTCGTCTCATTCTTCTGATGAGATGTGGATCTTTAACAGCCCTGCGGCAGTATTCCTGACTTCTCACTGAACAGACTGTGAATGCGTAGCCTTGGCAACCAGGAAACTGAAGTGTGAAGAACATGGCTATAAAGAAACAAGTTTATCTTTGCCTTTGGAAAAAATTATTCAAAATATCTGCTTTTCTAACAGCGAGTCAGTAGAATAGTCCTTGTATAAAGTTAGTGAGGAAGCATCTTTTTTGTCACTTATCCTTCTCAACTTTTGTGTCAATGTTTGTCTCTTCTCAAACACAACTATTCAATCCCCCTTTGTCCTTTATCTCACCTCTCATTAGGTCTTCAAGCTGTATTACTAACCTTGAGTTTTCTTTACTTTTCCTCACTGGCCAAACTGTCTCTCAACAGTCCTTTAAATTACTCTTTAATCTTTTAGGATTGTTCTGATAAAAATCCATTAGTTTTTTTCTTTTTCATCTTATTTTGTCTGGATCTGGACTTTTCATCCACAGCAATACATTATTCTTGCTCACCTCTCTAGACTGTACTTACGGGTGTATACCTCCATTCACTGGAACCTCATCTCCACAGTACTCTCCCCTTGGCTCTCAGAGCTTCCTCTACAATGCCTTTCCTCCTTCAATTTTGGCAGGCTCATTCTGGCCTCTGGTTTTGTATTCACAAGCTCTTCCTTCAACCTAGAAAGCTATTCCCCCAGATTGTTCCTTAGTTGGCTCCTTGTCTTTCAGATTTCAGCTTAAATGTCACTTCCTCAGAGATTTTTCCTGTCCATTAGTAGTGTGCTGGAACCAATTCTTACTGGCTCATGAGAACAGATTGTGCATCTCTCTTCCTAGATCCGTGTTTAATGATGTGACATTGGTAGTTTGAAATTGGCCATGGTGTGAATATTCACACCATTGAAATTAGGAAAGACAACAAATCAGGGCCTACTCTCCATAAAGCCAGTCGTTAAAATTTTTACCAGCCCACCCTTGACTGGAACTTATATTCCCTGCCCTATTCCATTCCTCTGGAATTAATTAGGTCCCCAGATGCCATTTGGATCATCTAGGCTCCTTCTTTATGAAAAATGGGCATTCTAACCCTTTGATCATCATTGTAGATTTGGTCTTCAGTTTCTCTTTCTTCTCATCCCGTCAAGCGTCTCAGTGCTGCCAAGATGAGAAATCCTGGAAATACAGTGCTGGTGAAAAATGCGGGGTAAAGGATGTGGGAATATAAATTAGCACAATCTTTTTGGAAGGCACTTCAGTAGCATACTTTGGACAATTTATTTAATGTCTCTGGGCATCACTTTCCTAATCTGTAAAATACTGATAATAGTAACCTGATAGAGTTGTTCGGAAGATAAATTAACGTACGAAAAGCAGTCAGAACAATGCACAAATAATAACTACGTAAGTGAGTGGTGTAATTATTAGGGGGAAAAGATGGGAAGGAGAGAATAAAATTCAACAATGGTTAGCCCTAGGAGTAGACTGGAGGTGGGGAAAGTATGAGGACTTTCTAAAATACTTACATTTCTTAATTGTTAAAAATGGGCAAACTAAACCAATTGGAAAATAGGAAAGAAATTTAATAAGTCTCATACATGGCTGAGTCTCGCTATTCTCCTAAGCAGTTCCTACTGTCAAAGTGCAGCCCGAAATTTAAAAATTGTCCATTTACTCCTCCACAGAGACCAAATGCGGACCTTAAGACAGCAAACTCACGTTTTCAACATGGCGACTCATCTGTGTCCTATCAGAGACCTTCTGTAAATGGCAGCCGTCTCCTCACCCCACCGCCCACAGACCTTGAGAGAAGGACCTTCCCAACATGGCGGCAGAAGGTCCAGGCGTCACTTCCTGCAGGTGGCGGATATAAGGGGGAGGATTTCCGCTTTCGCTCTTTTCCGGCGGTGACGACCTCCCCACGAGAACATGCCTGTGAGTTCCTTGGTCCAGGTTTCGGCGGAGGTCTCGCTCTTCTGTCCGCACGCTCCCCTCACGCTGATTTCGCATCGCAGAGGGCCCTCATTTGCCCTCCGCACTTCCCAGGACATTAACCACAGGGACCGCAGAGGCCCGCGGGGGCCCCTGCTTAGACGGGAGCGGAGAGGAGATAAGATGGCGGCCCAGCTGCGCAGACACCAGGGGCGGCAAGGGGCGAGCTCTCCCCGGTGTGTGGCAGTGGGGACTGTTTCCCATCAGCCCATGTTCGCCGTTGGTTTCTAAATCTTTGTATTTCTGCCTCTCTTAGCTCGCAAAGGATCTCCTTCATCCCTCTCCAGAAGAGGAGAAGAGGAAACACAAGAAGAAGCGCCTGGTGCAGAGCCCCAACTCCTATTTCATGGATGTGAAATGCCCAGGTGAGGAGATAAATTGTAGTAGTGGGGAAAGCACTGGACTCCAAGGATCGGAAAAGGGTATCCTTGAAGCGACACTAATTTTTAAAAATTCGAATATTTGAGGTGGGTAAAATTTTGCATTTTAGGAGGAGTGATCCAAAGCGATCTCTCTTCAAAAACTCCACATGCAAACTAACATTTCTTTGTTTTGGAAACACTGCTGTGGTCTTTTATGTAGTTGTACCTGGAAGCAAGGGGGTGGATATGTTGATCCATTACTGAGCATCCCTCCCAGCCAAGTAGAGTATTCTGTTTTTTGACTTTTGAATAATTTATGGTTCCACTCCTTTATCTTCCAGGCTCTAGATGATGATGTTATGAAGGCATTGTATGCTGGAAAAGCAAAAAATCCATAGGTGGGGGCATAGAGTCTAGATGGCTTCTGACTTGGCTTTAATGTATATGGCTTTAATGTATATGTAGAGCTAGGTAATCAGGTTTAGAAGGAAAGTTAATTTCAAGAATTTACATAACATGCTTGTCTTACAGTTAACACATGATAGCATGTGTTCAAGTGAAGAAAGGTATGGGAAGAATAGGTTAACTTCTTGATTTTTTTCTCAGGATGCTATAAAATCACCACCGTCTTTAGCCATGCACAAACAGTAGTTTTGTGTGTTGGTTGCTCTACTGTCCTCTGCCAGCCTACAGGAGGAAAAGCAAGGCTTACAGAAGGTAAATAATTTAACTAGTATTAGGATTTTGGGCTTTGAAACTTAAGAGGGATTGTGTGTAATGTGAATTACCAGACTGACTTATAAAGAGGGTTGGGCTCGATAGTCTTTTTTTATTTTTCCTACAAAAGCATTATCAGAAAGTATTTACTAACTTCAGAATGTTACTGATTAAAGCTGGGGTGGATGGGTGATAAAAGGTGCTTCACGTGACCTGAAGCTGATAATAAGGTCTTTAAGTGGCTAGGTAGGAGCTAAAGGAGTTGAGAAAAATACAGATGGAGCTTTCTTGTGGGTATCAGGCATCATTTTCTTTTGTGGGGGCAGGGTAAGTAGGCTGCTGTCAAGTTAACCTTCAGACACTTTTCTTCCAGGATGCTCCTTCAGACGGAAGCAGCACTAAAAGAACCCTCAATCAAGATGAATGGGAAACCGTCCCAATAAACACATTTTGGATACATCCTGTTTATTGTCTTGTTTTACTGCTAGGAAGTTCCTACCTCACGTATTCAGGGGCACCCAGAAGAGTGGACTACTAGAGTCATTTGGGGCAAGTAAGTGGCCAAGTATGTAAAAAGTTGATTTGGGACCTTTTCTATCCCTAGGCTCGTTGAGTAAATCTGCAGAGCTTGATTAAATACTGGGATAGTGTATAAATGGGGTATTTGTTTTGATTTTTAATATTTTCTTAGGATTAAAAACTGGTAATTGATCTTAAAAAATAACCCAACACACCACTTTAATACAAAACAGCTTAGGATCCTTTATTTACAGTTCTCAGAAGCCTTGTTTGGAGGCTCAGGAATATAGAAGTTGCTGCTACGCTCCTTGTCTAGGGCTAGAAATCTTCAGTACCCTACAGTTAAGGGGACTTGTCTGAGCAGAGATTAATGCCTTATACTCCAAAGCCAGTGTTGTAACCGATTATGGGCTGGTGGTGGTTGTGGACTCATGAAGGGAGGGGGAGAATGTGTAGATGTGTAAGAACCTAGAAGTAAAGAAGGAAGAGAAATAGATGAATAGTGAATAAAGGTGAGGGTGATATCAAAGCTTTTCAAAGATAAAGATAGTGATTCTTTACCAGACTGTGGCGTTCCTAGAGTTGGTACGTAAACAACTGGAACTGTCTGTATCTTGTTTACGAAGGCATTATATGCTGGAAAAACAGCAAGGGAGGATGTCACCAAAGAGATCAATTTTCATTGCAGGAAGGCCTTTAAGGGGCAAGTCAGCTCTAAAATTCAGAGATTTAAGTATTGCTAGATAAAAAAAGCAATGCTTCAAATTAAATAACTTCATAGTAATACAGGAAATTTTTACTTAGTGATTTTAGAGGTATTTTCTAACTCTTGGCTGAAAGATAGGAAATGCATGTGTAGACCATAGTTTTGTGTTGCTTAAGTCATTTCTAGCTATGAATTTGAGCAGAACTAGCTATAATAAAAGGTTTAGAAGTGATTTCCACTTCTCAGTGGTATTTGTTTGCCACATCTAGTTTACTGCTTGGTAGTAAGTTGGGCAGGAACTTCAGTCCACTAGGTGACTAGGGCTAGGGAGGCTAAATCAATTTCAGTTGCTTGTCCCAAATTAGATGTGATAAACAGCTAATTTTCATCCTCGTTTAGTTTGTGAAATAAAATGAAGGCAGTTTCCAAGTCAAAAGTCCACGATGCTGAAAATAAGGACTCCTTACCTAGAAAGAGGAAAGCTGTTGATGCCAACACCGCAAAGAGGGTAAAGAGGAGGATCTGGTAAGAACCCGTGAACTTCTGGAGGACACCTGAATCTTCACACTGACCTACAGTTTGGCAGAACAAAAGAAGAATATTTAATGTATCCAAGACAGATGTTGCACTTAAAAACTTGTGTGGTCCTAAGAGTATCTAGCTGAAGCACTCAAAATCCAGCTCTCTAGGAAATTCTTTTGCTTCTTACGAGAGAGGAGGAGGTGAACTGTACTTTGGCTCCTCCACCTCTGGCTTTTTACTGTCCCTACAGTAATAAACTAAATTCTTGAGACTCTTCTCTCCAGTTTACAAAAGAGCTACTTTTAAATGCCTGTTACTTTAATTGTGCACTTTTAACTCCAGGTGACATATTTCCCTTAAAGTTTGTGAAAGTCTATGGTGATTCAGCTTCTAACTTTAATCCCCCTAACCTGAAACATTTCCTTGGGTCACCAATGACCTCTTAAATCTAAGGGCTACTTGTCCTTTTTTACTCAGGTGTCATTTGTAGGGCACATTTTGATTTGTATATAACTTTGTCCTCAATAAAACTTTAGACTTGTCTTTGAAGCATACTTGGCACTTACCTTTGGTTATTTCAAATTCAGTGTCTAGAAATAAACTCTTCCCTGCTCCACCAAACTGCCTGAACTTAACAGGCCTTCCCTGATAAACTCGCCAGGCCCTCATACCTAGTTCCCTATTCTGCATCCTTTGTATGGGCACTCTAACTCTGGGCTCTGCACTGGTTTTACCTCCCAACGTACAACTGTTTTACAACTTCACACTGCCTACACGCTGCTTCACTTTGAAGAATAATTTGAGGTTGCCTACACTGAAAACAAGATACTATACTAACCCCTGATGAGGTCCCAATGTTGAGAGTCCAAATAAAACTGAAGAAACATATTAACTTTGATAGCACCTCTTTGTTCTGGCTACACTGAACTGTCTTTAATTGGGCCCTGCCTTAAATCTGATTTCTGTAACAGGTATCGTGCCTGTCTGGCGTAACAGTAGGCAATCACATGCTTGTATGAATAAGCTGAAATTCGTGTTCATATTTGTATCTAAACCACCAACCGTGGTTGTACTGCTTATCCCTTGTATCTCTGAGAAGGGCAGGGGTTCTTGAGTTTTGTTTCTGGTCGTGGGCAACTTTGGCAGTCTGGTGAAGTGGAGGGATTCCAATTCAAGTTTTTAAATGCAAAAGATAAAATGTAGGAATAAAGGAAACCTAATTTGTAGGATAGTTATATTGCGCAGTTAGCAAAATGTTAAAAGGCCTAATTTGTGATACACTAATACGTGTGTTTTAATAAGAACAAAAAGTAGCTTTAGGTCTGAAAACTAGTGTGTAATTTTGAGATGTGACAGTAGGAACACGAGAAAATCTATGGATTCCATTGCTGACAAAGTCATACATCTGATACTATTGTGACCTGTTGCCTATGCTCATAATCAGTAGAAATACTAATTTTCAGCTAGAGGTTAATTGAAAATAAAGATGCAGTTTTTTTTCCCATTCAAACCATGGACACCTTGAATTCTATCTGTGTGTCTGTGGAGATCCACAAAACCTCAATTTTAAACTCAGAAAGCACGGATGAATAGTTTCTGGTGGTGGGACCTTGACAAACATCTCAATTTCCTCAATACTCCTCCCCCCCCTTTTTAATATCCCACCCTGCCCCACAATTTCCTCAGCTCTTTAAAGGAAACATCTTTAGAGTTATAAAAAGTTCTTTAAAATCATGAGAATTAAAATCTATGTAGACCTACCATATAGCACAGGGAACTATGCCCAATATAATAACCTATAATGGAAAATAATCTAGAATATGTGTATGTGTAATTGAATCACTTTGCTGTACGCCTGAAACTAATACAACATTGTAAATTATACTTCAATTTAAAAAATGGTTTAAAAAACAAACTACATACAAATATGCTTAGGGTATTTATTGACCAGTACAAAGCATATGCTCATAAAAACGAAAACCTTTTCTCCCATTAGATGTATTAAGGTTCAGCCTAATTCACTCCTAGTAATTAAGAGAAGTACTGTTTCCCTTGAGGGATGGGCAAGTGGGAATGACAAGTATACGGATGGTTTTCTGGCTTTCCTAACGCCTCCTTCCATAATTGTTCCCATCCCACTCAAATTTGGCATTTCTAAACTGGGTAATGGTAGAATCAAGATTTAGGAACATGAAGTCTTGGTTCTAGGGTTATCACCATTTGTCCATTGATGCAAAAAGATCTGCTAAATACTTTTGAAAAAAGTGAAACTTCGTCAAGAGATTTAAAACAGGGTAAGAAGCCATGACATTTTTCACAGAACTAGAACAAATAATCCTAAAGTTTATATGGAACCAGAAAGAGCCAGAGTTGCTAAAGCAATCCTGAGGCAAAAGATCAAAGCTGGTGGCATATCCCTCCCAGACTTCAGACAATACTACAAAGCTACAGTAATCAAAATTGCATGGCATTGGCACAAAAACAGACAAGGATCAGTGGAACAGAATTAGAAGGAACAGAGCCCAGAAATAAACCCACACACCTACAGTCAGTCTTTGACAAAGGAGGCAAGAATATACAATGGAGAAAAAACTATCTCTAGCAAGTGGTGTTGGGAATGCTGCATGTAAATCAATGAAGTTAGAACACTCCCTCACGCTATACACAAAAATAAACTCAAAATGGCTTAAAGACTTAAATATAAGACATGACACCATGAAACTCCCAGAAGAGAATATAGGCAAAACATTCTCTGACATAAGTTGTAACTGTTTTCTTAGGTCAGTCTCCCAAGGCAATAGAAATAAAAGCAAAAATAAACAAATAGGACCTCATCAAACTTACAAGCTTTTGCATAGCAAAGGAAACCATACACAAAGCGAAAAGCAACCTACAGAATTGGGAGAAAATACTTGCAAACGATGTAATTGATAAGAGCTTAATTTCCAAAATACACAAACAGCTCGTACAACTCAATAACAAAAATCCAATCCAAAAATGGGGCAGAAGATCTAAACACATTTCTCCAAATAAGACATACAAATAAATGGCGAATAGGCCATGATGCTCAACACTGCTGATTATTAGAGAAACACAAAAACTACAGTCAGAGTGGCCATCATTAAAAAGTCCATGAACAATAAATGCTGGAGAGAGTGTAGAGAAAAAGGAACCCTCTTCTACTGTTGGTGGGAATGTAAACTGGTGCAGCCACTATGGAAAACAGTACGGAGGTTCCTTTAAAAACTAGAGTTACTATATGATCCAGCAGTCTCACTCCTGGGCATATACCTGGAGAAAACTAATTCGAAAAGATACATGCACCCTAGTGTTCACGGCAGCACTATTTACAATAGTCCAAGACATGGAAGTAACCGTCAACTCGGGAAGGAAGGACGAGGTATACAAATACAATGGAATACTACTCAATCCATTAAAAAAAATGCCATTTGCAACAACATGGATGGACCCAGAGATTATCATACTGAGTGAAAAGTCAGAGAAAGACAAATCTTATGATATCACATATGTGGAATCTAAAAAAAAAAAAATGACACAAATGGACTTTACAAAATGGAAACAGACTCAGACATAGAAAAATTTATGGTTACTAAAAGGGAAAGGGGGTGGGGGATGGATAAATTAGGAGTTTGGAATTAGCAGATACAAACTACTAAGTATTAAATTGATAAACAATACTGTACTATATAGCACAGGGAACTACATTCAATATCCTGTAATAACCATAGTGGAAAATAAGAAAAAGAATATATGTATATATGTATATGTGTATGTGTGTGTGTGTGTGTGTGTGTATACCTGAATCACTTTGCTGTACACCAGAAACTAATAAACACAACATTGTAAGTCAACAATACTTCAATTAAAAAAATGTAAAACAGGGTAAGAAGTACACTTACGAAGCTGACAAACTCATGTTAAAATAACATAATGATTCTTAAATATGTAAGTTAAGGATAACATCTAGCTAGTGATAAGAAAGCTATCTGAAGGTTTTATTTTATAGAGTAGGCTTGGAGAATAAAGATCCATGCTGCAGCTAGTTTGAGTGATCTTGGCCAAGTGGCTGAATGTTTCCCATTAACTAAACTGTAATACATTCTGTCTTTTTCCCTCTAGATTAAAATAGGAGCCCTCAATGCTCACCTGCACCAGGCTTCTCTTTCATAGCTCTCACTCGCACAGCCTCACTTTGACTGGTGAGCACACAGGAAATATTGATGAAAACAGGTGCTGCCATCTGCTGGAGGGAAGTGAAGTTGACTACTCTCACGGGGTAGATGGCCAGGCCAGGTGTGAGGGAAGACTGTCTATGGCCAGAGACCACTACAACTGGGGAGCTGGGGAAGACCTTGGAGAAAAGATAAAAAGGTACTTGTTTGAAAGATGAAAAATCAGTTTTGTATGAATACATTCCAATCTTAAACATATATAATAAGACATCTGGATGTCTAGTTCTAGCTAGCTGTCTGACAATAAGTCACTTTTTCACACTTAGATGTATTGAAGGGGAAGAAAACGATCTGTGAGAATAAAATAGACTTCAGGTGAGTGCCTCAGTTGCTGGTAAAGTGTGGCTGTTCTGTCCCAGTCCCGGTAGCCCCGCGCGGAGCAGAGGAGGTCTGGGGTCACGAGACAGCCATGGCTGAGGCACGTGGTCTTGGTTCTGGCCCGAGGAGTGGAAGGGGCCCTGTGGGCTTAAGCGAGGTTACCCTATGCAAGTGGTAAAGCAGGTTTGTAAATACCGCCTGCCTTGCTTGGCCCTGAATGCCTCCAGGGTCTCCTCTAGGTTGGGGCAGGAGGGGAAGGGCAAGGTTGGCCTCTGGTGCCCCTGGAGAAGAGAGAGGGCGGATGTGCCTGGGGTGGGGTCCTCTGAAGCTGTGGCTTGGGGTGGGGAGATAAGGCTGCTGTTTTCCCCTTGCTGCAGAAGTAGGATAGGGAAGGAGTGGAGGAAGGAAGGGGCACTTGGGATTCTGCTTTTGAGCAGAGTCGGTTATGCCCTTTGAGGGAAGAGGAGAATTGTAGAAGGAACAGTAAGTGTTGACAGAGATGTACGGATTCAGTTCCAGTTTCATGATGCGGTCCCTCTAAGGTAATTTTGCCCTAAACAGAGAAGCTTAACCCTTTTAAGATGTTAATGCCTAAGATATGTTTACACCTTTTGCTGTTTTCAAAGAGCATTCACAGTGGGATGCTAGTGAGGAAACTGAAGGGATAAATGACGTGCCCAAGGTCACACAGGTAGGGACAGATCTAAAAAAGAATAAAATAGACTTCAAAAAAAGTTTTAAACTAGCATTCTAAAATTGTTTTAAGATAGCATTGGTGTAAATATATGTATATATATTTAAAGCATTTGTGTTATCTTCCAGACTGACAAGGCACATGACCTAGATTTTGGACTCTGGGAGTCCCCTTGGCCTTGGGAAGGGGATACATTGTCTTCATTTTGTTTAAGAATTTTCTGTGGTGAATTTTATCAAGTCATTCAGTAACTGTTCCTTTACCCTGGACTGAGAATGAAAAATCCCCTTTTCAAAACTCTAATCTAGCGGGGAGGGCATAGCTCAGTGGTGAGTGCATGCACGAGGTCCAGAGTTCAATCCCCAGCACCTCCATTAAAATAAATAAATAGACCTAATTACCTCCCTCTGCCAAAAAAAAAAAAAAAAAAAGAAAAGAAAAGAAAAAGCAAAACAAAACAAAAAAAACCCTGCTCTGCTTTGCTTCAGTCCTTAACATACCTCTAGCTTCTCAAGAACTCTATCCACTCCCAGTACTCTTATCTCCCCAATGTCTTTTTTGTGGCTAAGAACCAATTCTGACTTGTTGATGTAAAAGGCTGGGATGAAAGGAATGAGGATTCTTTGCATTCCATTCTTGCTGTGTTCACTGACAAGTGTGGCCCAACCGTAGACTGAGGTGTCAGCCATGCTGAGGGCCTGGAGCAGCTCCTCTGACTGGGGTCGAACCTTGATTAGGCAGACATAAACCCCTGAAAACAAGAGGAGAAACTGAGCAGTAAGGCTCAGAGGCTCTATTTAGTCAACTGAATTAGGATAGGAAGGGAAAAATAGTTACATGCAAATTCAAAAGAAAACATGAACTCAATTTTTAGCAGTTCACTATTAGTACACTGTTGGCCACTATAGGGGAGGTTACCAGAGGAAAAACAGTCCCAGGGAACCCACGATTGAATTTAAGAATACTATCACTGGTAAATCGATATGTCAGAGAGTATTAAATAATATAGTACAAATGGAAATTAAGCGGATATAGGTAGGATAAGCAGTCATAGTTAGTGAGGTCAGGAAGGAGTTTGTGAAAGGCAAGCTTTGAACATGGTTTAATCGATTCTTTATCAAACCACCTCTTGATGGCCTTATTTCTGTTAATAGTATTGTTTTCCTAGTTACCCATGCTCAACCTTAGTTGTCTTTTGACATCCATTCCTTCATTCCTATATCCAGTCATTCTCCAAATCTTGCTAGCTCATCCTTTGAAATGTCTTACATTTGCCCCCTTAGTATTTCTCTGATTCTCTGGTCTAGACCCTCATCAGTTCATGCCTGGATTATTGCAATGGCCCCATTTACTAGTCTCCTTGCATCCCATTCTTCTTTCTTATCCATTCTGTGTACCCCCACTAGATTCTTTAAAAACTGCTTCAAACTTATTTTTGAAAACTCCCAGGACTCTGTATTGCCTGGAATGTCCTGTTCTCTTTGCATCTATTTCAGTCCTAATTGTCCTTCTAATGGTTATTTCCTTTGTGAAAACTGAGTCTAACCCCCAGGTTTGATGTAGATACTCCTTTTTTCTGCCATCCTATAGCATCCCACGTATATCTTTATTCTATAACTAGTTACCCTGTGCAGTACTAGTAAGAGTTAAAAGCCTTGTCTTAACTCCTTGTATGTCCAGTGCCTGACGTGGTACCAGCCATTCTGTTTGGTGCTCAACAGTTTGCTGAATGAGCCTTCTTTCAGTGGTTTCTCATTACCCGTACCATTCAAACTGCCTGACCTTGGAGTAGGAGCTCTCCCATGATATAGTACTACCTATTTACATTTGACATGAATTGTTTCATTTTAGATCAGTTGATTTATATTAAGTCTTCCCAATGTCAGGCCTATTTCTACTTTCTACTTTGTTAATGCTATTCTTCTGATTGGAATATCCTTCAGTTCAACAACATTCAAACATTGTGCTACTAGTTGGGGATAAAAGATAATGAGACATAATCCAATCCCTCACAGAGATAATAGGCTAAGAAAAGAGAAAATAGTAAGTTATAATAGAAAAGCACTGTATAATATAAAGACACATGTTAAAAGTTTGTTGAATGAACAGAACAAAAATGCTGATTGAGAAAGATTCCATGTTATAGAGCAGATGAAACTGGAAAGTAGAAATGCAATCCAGTAAGAATGTGACATTTGTACAAATATGAAAACAAGGGGGAAACCAGATTCAACTGGTGGAACCCACCTTTCTCCATGCTGAAATCTGATTGGACATGAAAGACTTCACTTGCTGGAATATCTAGCAAAGTATTACTGAACTGTACATGGCACAGAATGAGGGTCTCTGGAAGAAGCATTGTTGTAATGGCCAAGGCCTGACTTGGGGTGCAGGATCCTAATGAGCAGAAAAGAGGTAATTAGCTTTGTCAGTAACAATCTGTAAAAGGGGAGACTGTTATATAGAGGCAGTTTAGTATTTTTAAAAAAAAAAGCAAGAAAGAGGGTCAGTTCTGCTTTACTTGCTACAGCTGTCTACTTGCCAGCTCTGTTGGGTCCTACCACAATCAAGTGTAAGACCCTTGCCTCTGCTAGTTTGTGAATGATTATAATGAGACTATTATTATCAATATCATAGGTGGTGTCCTGTTTCAAAGGTTTTTGGAATTCATCAGTGGGAATAAGATTACAGAGAAATTGGACAGCTATTAGAAATAAAGTGCTACACTTGGGAAGTAGATTTTTAGTGTAGCAAGGTTTGTTTTCCATAACTGATTGCAGTGATTCAAGTCAAATATCTCTAGAAACTCATTACAAGTGGTGACTTAAACAGGAGCTGCATAGCACTGGCAAAAAATGGACTGGCGCCATTGATGGCATTAATTTTTTTTTTAAATGGAGATAATGGGGATTGAACCCAGGACTTCATGCATGCTAAACCACACCCTCCCCCTATTTAGATTAAACAGGAACTGGTGTCTTGTTAACAAGATTTTCCCCTGTACAGTTTCTTAATGGTCTCAGTTTACTAAAGCTTTCTCAATTGCCAGCAGTCCAGTAACCATTCTCATCTTTTGGAGACTATCAGCAATATTAAAGGAACTGCTTCATAAGGTTTCATAATAAGTTGTGGTTTAAGAAAGATTCTGCAGGGAAAAAAATTGAAATCTGTTTGTAAAATTAAGTGAGGTAGACAACAGTGAGTGAGTATGTTATGAAGAAACATTTAGTATTTTGTAAAAGAACCTGCAGAATTTTAAAGATCAAATATTCTTATTTATGCATACATACTTAGATGTATTTATAAGGTTAAATATTTTATCTGAAAATACGTTAAGTGCTTAAAAGTTGAAGGACAAAAAATGGTAATTAGAGTTTAAATTATCTTAAGTTTTATAGACAATTATATTCTGCTGTATTCTGGACTTCTCTGCTTGGTTTTGAGTGTTTTCTCGGCCAAAAAAAAAAAAAAAAAAATCTGGCATTTGTTCCTTTAAAAAATGGAAGGATGCACATGGACTTTGCTGTGGGACATAACTACCATTCCTGCCACTAACTGGTTGTTACCTTGTACAAGTTACTTGCTCTTAGACTCAGTATTCTCATCTTTAAAGTGATGATCATTACTACATGTTAAGATTGTTAAGTGAGATAAAAGATACAAAAATTCCTAACATAGCATTTAGAATCTATTAGTAGCTTCTTGTATTTTAGTAATCTTTCTGCACCCCTTTTTTGACAGTAAATCACAGCCCAATACAGAACAAAAAACCAAAAAACACACAAGGCAAATTTGCTGAGCAAATAACATTTCAGATGTCATCTAGTCCAACAATTCTCAAATCTGGGGAAGCTTTAGAAGAATTGTATCCTAGGCTCTATCCCAAACTTATTAAATTTCTGGATGGAGCCTAAAAATCTGTATTTTAAAAAAATTTCCTTGGGTAACCTTGAAAATCAGCCATGTTTGGAAATCCTTGGTCTAGGCTACCTCCTGTTCTAGGCAGGGTTATAAGTAGAAAGACATTAGTGACTAGGTTGAGCCTATTTCAAAACCTTAATCTAGTCATAATTTCTGAAGTCTCATAGCTCCCAGTGATTTCTTTGTAAAGGTAGAATCAATTTTGACATAAAAGAAAACTTGGATTGCTAATCCAAAGCGGTAAATGAATTGAGAGAGGATAAGAAAGATGGGAATAACCACCCACACCTATAAAGAGATTCCTCACCTTTAAGATTGACACCATTTCTGCCAGTGGTGATGAAGAGCTTGAACACAGTTGAACTGGGAGTATTGGTGAGATAAGTCTTGAGGTCATAACTGAGTGTGAATCTTGATGATGCATTGACTACCACCTGTCAGTAAACCAAAGGAAAATAGGTCCCTAAATTAGAGAATCTGGTTCCTTCCCTCTTCATGCCTCATAACTTATTTAACCAAAAGTATGTCTCACACAACAGCATATTGCCCTTCTAGTGATCACATATTTGAGAACCACAGAATCTGCTCACTTTTGAGAAGAAGATAACATTTTTTTTCTAAAAGGAGGTCTTTGTCCTTGATTCCTTCTGATATATCTTCCCTTTGTATAACTCCCTATTAAAATGCTTCTGAAGACAATCACAATTTTCTATTTATTTATTTTAACATTTTTTATTGATTTATAATCATTTTACAATGTTGTGTCAAATTCCAGTGTAGAGCACAATTTTTCAGTTATACATGACACAACTTTCTTTAGAAAGTTTTCTCTTTTCCTCTCTCTAGATGCATATAATCTCAACCTTTTCTGAAACTTTAAAGTACTTTGTTTCTCTCAATATACTTGTAATGTTCTGCCTTATATTGTAGGTATTTTTATACTTGTTAAAATCCCTCCTATTAGATTCTAAGTTCTCCGACTGAGAACTCTAATTTATCTTTGTACATTCTATACTGTGCCTTGAATATAAGGCAAGTGCTTAATGATTACAACGAGAGAAGATGATGATGGTGACCCTTTCCCCCAAATATATTTAATTTAAATGCAATTTACTTTCCAGTCTCCTTAGTACTACCATAGTTCTTTGTTTTTAAACTATTCAAGGACCTTAAAACCAAGTTAGTTACATTAAGAGCTCAGTGAGGAAAGGAGTTTTCTTTTCGTTTTTGTATTTCCAGAGCCTTGCACAATCAGACCCATAATAGGCTTCAGTGATTGTCTCCTAGTTAGTGAGTAATTAAATGAGGATTTTACAAAGTACACAAACTGGAAAAAGTGACCTTTTGACTTCTCTGTAGCCTCTGACACCATGGCCCATTTCCTCCCTTGCCTCTGTGACACCCTTTCTCTTTGCTTTTCTAGTACCTAGACCTTTCTCAGTCTCTTTTTCTAGTTATCTCCTCATGCTGCCTCTGTCCTCAACCCTCTTATCTGTCCATGATACAAGTTCTCTTTGAATGTTACCCAGTTTTTCCCTCTCTACCCTTAAAACTTAACCTGAAGCCACCTTGATTTATTCACTAGTCTACTCACACAACATATACATTTATTTGCCTTTGCACATATATGCCTTCTCCCCTTTTACCTGCCAAGTTACTAATCCCTAGACTCTGTTTAAATGTCATCTCTGGGAAATTTAGCCTCTAGGTAGAACTAGTGACTTTATTCTGTATTCTAAGAGAATTTCTGACATGATCATTTATGTTGTAAATTATGCCATCTATGTGTAATTATTTATGTTACCACTAGACTCTGAGCTCCTTAAAAAAAGGTACCATGTGGGCATTTATTGGACAATTTATTCATTTATAAAATTGCGATAATACTTTACTTTGCAGGGTTGAGAAGATTAAAAATGATAATTGTACTGCATGTAAAATCAAGATTTAAAAAATAGATGCAAAGTGCCAAGCCGATAGTAGATGCTCAAAAAATAACAGCTATTACATTTGAGAATGAAAAGAGGAATAAACAAGTTCTTTGGGCACAGAGGAAGGAGATATTACATGTATGTAAGGGGGAAATAGAAAAAGCTTTATGCAGACTACCTCCACTTGTTCACCTATCTCACCTACTCAAGGATATCACTTAAGCAATTCTTCCTCCTACATCAAATTTTCCTTCTCTACTGATTCATGATTTCTCCCATTTTAAACAATCAGCAAAACAAACCCTTGACTCCAACTTCTTGAAGAGGGCTGTCTTCAACTCCTCTTTTCAATTCTCCAAACTTTCACTCCCTTCACTCCACTGAAGCTACTCATCAAAGTCACCAGTCTCCATACTGCAAAAACCATCAGTCATTTCTCAGTTTTCATACTTGAGTTATCAATAGCTTTGTCATGGTTGATCACCCTCTCCCTCTCTGAAATACTTTCTTCACTTGCCTTCCAGGACACCAGTATCCTTGGGTTTTCCCCCCACCCCTGGTCATTTCTTATAAATCTCTCTTGTTGGTTCCTATTTGTCTCTCAGAGCTCTTAATACTGGAGTGCCCCCAGAGCTTAGTCCTTGGACTTTTTCTCTAATTACACTCATTCTCTTGGTGATCTAATGGCTTTAAATATCATCTGTCTGCCAATGACTCCCAGACTTTTATACCTAGCTACCTCAACACATTCATTTGACATCTAACAGACATTCAGTTTTACATGTGCAAAACTTGTCTTCTCTCCAAAACTATTCTGCCTACACTCTTACCCACTTCAGTTGATACCAACTCTATCCTTTTAGTTGTTCAATCAAAAACCATAAGTTATTTTTTATTCTTTCACACTCTACATGTAATCTGTCGGGAAAGGCTATCAACTTTACCTGTAAAATATACTTAGAATCTAATCAATTTTCACCACCTTCTCTGTTATGCCCCTGGTCCATCATCATATCTCACCTGGGTTACTGCAATAATAGCCTCCCAAACTGGTCTCTCGGCTTCTACTCTTGTCCCTACAGTCTAGCATCAACTAGTAGCCACAGTGATATTTTAAATCAGATTAATCATTCTTTTGGTTAAGAATCCTAATCACTATTTACCTTCATGTTCCAATAAAGTTTATTGGCTGGCTTAATATCTGATATGTGAATGTATTTCTTTTCTTAGGATTTGTTTTCTGTATGCATATCCCTATATATAGAAATTGTTGCTCTAGACTCTTCAACTTTTGTATCATTAGGTTTACCTCTCGATATGTTTTCACCAGTCCTGGGATGTCATGAAAGATTGTTGCTATTCCTGGACTCCTGGCCACTCCTACCCCAGTGACAATGTCTGTTTTTAGAATACTGTCAGTGGAAATCATCCATATCCCAGGTTCACCTAGGAAAAGACAAAAGAAAGCACTTGGCTACAACTTTTGATACAAATTGATGGTCATTGTAACCTCACTCAGAATCCAAATCAGTAGACCATTCAAGCATACATATATCCCTTCCCAAGGGGAACATCCAGCTTTGAGGATAACTTTGTTTTCTGAATGTTGGGTACCCCTTCATGTATTATGCCAGCAAAATAAAATAGGAACTACTGACTTTAAGAGTCACAAAAGGAGCTACTTAGTTGGAGAATGTAACTGTTCCCTTAGGAAAAAGAAAAACTCTTTTTACACATAGGGATAACTCTGATTAAACTTTGTATACACCCTGCTAAGGATTAATTTGCTTTGATCTACTGATTGATACCAGCAAGAAGACTGCAAGCAAGTATCAACTGGCAGAAGAGAGGATTGGTTTACTTTGGTTTAAGTCTCAAGGTGGCAGAAGAATGTCAAATGTTAGATTATATTACTGATCCTAGCATGTGACTCTTCTGCTTCCTCATCCATAGTGCTATGGGTTTGGGATGCCCCCAAAATTCCAGAATGGAAGACATAGGGACAATCCTGACAGAACCTAGGAAAAAGGAGTAAAAAAGCCTCTGTTTCATTGAGAAGAGATTAACAATCATAGTATTTTAAGCAGAGTTAGCTCATCGGCCCTGGATTACATGTTAGTAAGTACTTGCTTGCAAATCAGCTATTACAGGATTGGAGGATTTGACCTAGGCTGAATAGAGCTCCCTTTGTATCAAGTCCAAAATACACAGATAATGCTAAAGTCAGGCCCAACATTACATTACTTTACCCAAACACATGTATCCATAGTTCTCAAAAGAGGATGCAAAAACCAAAGCCACATACCACCGCAGCCAGCCTTACTTGGATGGATTATTTGGTTGCACACACCCAGTGTACACCATTTTGGGATATGCTACCTGTAAGTCCAAAGATATAATACACATTTCCTAACCCAAGACTGACTTTTTTTTTTTTAACTCAATAGTACTTAGAACAGAAATGCTTTGCTGATCAAGAGTATAGTGTAGCCCATTACAAGGCCAAACCTTCTTACAGTGATGGTGTATGTAAGGAGTTAGGCCTTCAAATGTGCCTCACAAAACAGTGTGAACACAACTGGTTCTTAGAACTAAAGCCTTATTGTCCTTTCCTTCCTTTTATTTCATCCTTTACTGATGTTCAACTCAGCAATTACCTTCCTGCAGAAGCTGAATGCAGGAGAAGGCACAGTACTCTACACTGCCTATATATTCAGTAGGCACTTGATAAATATTACTGGCTGACCTTTAATTAGCTGGCTATTGAGAGAAATGAACATTAAACAGAACTATCAGTTAACATGAAAAATAATAAAACACACAAAAGTATTTTCTTTCTCAGAGAACCCCTTAGATTTTAGATAACTTGGAAAAAATCCTCTAAGGGATGAGTTGTTTTTAATCCTGTCAGTTGTGAGGTTGAGAAAGAGAAGGTATCCAAACCATTCTGTCTGAGGAGGTGAGTACTGAAGCAGATGACATCTCCGACAAAGGTGAGCTTGGTGTCGGGTTCAATGGCATGATCTACAGAAACAGGAATATAATCTGCCATGCCTGGATGTCTCCGGTCCCAGAGCCCCACAAGTGTCACCCCTCTGTTCACAGCCTGGGCCATGTAAGTATAGTTCCTATTCCCTGGTCCAATAAGCAGCAGGTCATCCCTGAAAGTAGACATGAAAGGTAGAAATTTCTGAAAAGAGACAATAGTTAGGAAACAGTTCTGGGGGGCAGACCCTATCACAGTATTTTATATTCAACAGCTCAAAAGTTTAGATGGAATTCTGCAGTGGAGAGTAAGCAACTAGGGGCCATGGTTCAGGTCTATTACCTTCATAATATATAGTACCCAGTAAGGCTTTTTTTTTTAATTAAATTTTTTTCCAGTATGGCTTTTTGATAATACTTCAGTTAGCTCCCTAGAAGAGCTTTCTATGAACTAGGACTTGTCAAAGTCAAAACATCCTGAAATGTTTCTTCACTGAGCACTAATTCTGGATTTTTCCCCCATCTTAGTGAAAGAAAGAAAGATCAGATTCCAAGTGCAGAATATGAGATGAATTCGCTAGAGCTGCTGTATAATAGTAGGCTTATCTACAAGATTTCTACCACAGTGTCAACACCATTCCTTTGCCTTCCATACCTGTTCAAAGCCAGATAAAGCTGGGTATTGTGTGTGTGGAATTTCTCTCCGATGCTATTATAAAACTGAACAGTGAAGGTGAGAGACATGCCCAGTGGAAAGGCTGATAGGGTCCTTCCTTGAGCTGTGTATAGCTTGGGTTGGCTGCTCATTTGCAGGTATGTCACTGGTGCTACCTGTGGGAGACAAAATCTCCTGGTACAGAGAAGGATGCATTGGAGAAGAGCTGAGATTTATAATCAATGATAAAATGATGTTCCTCCTCTGTAGGAAATAGTTAGCTCTTGATTTGAGATGATTTAAATCAATGAAAAAAAAATATGACAGCACAGGCAATGGCTTCCCAAGAAATGTGAAGGGAAGCTGGAGCTTTTTGAGGAAAGGACTGCATTTTATCTATTTTGTGCAGAGTGTCAATATTTATTGTTAAATAATTTATCATTTATCAAGAATACTATAGATTCTGTCCTCACACTTTAAGAGCTAAACTATGATACAGTAAGAGAAGTCCAGCTTTGAATCCTAACTTCATCATTTCATAGCTTCATTTAACCATTCTAGGTTTCATATTTTTTATCAGTTTAATAGGGGTAATAATGCCTACCTTATAGGGTTTTTGTGGTAGTTAAAAGAGATAATATACATAAAAGGAACAACATAATATCTGGAATATACTAGATGTTTAATGCCTAAGTTTTTTTTGTTTGTTTGTTTTAAACTAACTTACCTCTAAGGTCCTTTTAATTCTAATTTTTTAAAAAAATTCTAAAAACAAAGCCTGATTTTGATAGCAATAGTACTATACTTCTCCCACACCAACCCTTTTGCCAAAGCTACTCAGGAGACAGTCATACCAATCTGAGGCTAATCCCTTTCACAACAAGGACTCTAAAGTCCACTTTAATTTGATGATTCATAACCATGTCAAGGTTGTCCTTTTATCTGAGTTCATTTCTGACTTCCAGAGAAGTTTCCAGTTCTTTTAAAGCCATGCTATTCCTTTTATTTTTTTGAGTGAGTGCCTGAACTCACCTGAACCCCAGTTATAGTTGTTTGGTTGACTCCAAAAGGTTCTATAGATGTGACTTCCAACACAGCAGTACCTGCAATGGAACCAGCTTTCAGGAGCCCTTCGCCGTCCTCCTCAATGACAGATGAATTAGGGAAACACTTGAGAACACGGGAACTCACAAAGGCGGCCCCTTCCCTAGGGAACAAATAGGGCAAGTGGCATCTCTTGGGGGCTCTGTTTGACCAGAAAGAAAGAAGTAGAGATTGCCAGGATCACTGTTACAGACTGTACTCTGAGGAAACTGCTTGCCATTCTCCATGTTATGTAGTTATTTTTTCCTCATGTAAAAGTGAGCCTTTGGATTATGCTTATCTCTTTAAAAATCAAATACTATTACATATTTATCATCAAAAATTATTTGGCCAAAAAAATTGAAAACAAGTACAGTCAGCTCCCGATAGCTGCGGGTTCTGCATCCAAAGATTTAACCAACTGCAGATTGAAAATTCCAAAAAGCAAAACTTGAAACATTGGCAACTATTTACATAACATTTGCATTGTATTAGGTATTATAAATAATCTAGAGACAGTTTAAAGTACACAGGAGGATGTGCACAGGTTATATGCAAATACTACACCATTTTATATAATGGATTTTTGCATCCGCAGATTTTGGTAGGGAAGTGAGGGTCCTGGAACCAATCCCCTGTGGATACCAAGGGACAACTGTATTCAAACAAACCCTTGTACACGAATGTTCATAGCAGCACTATTCACCATAGCCAAAAGGTGAAAACAGACCAAAGGTCCATCAATGGATGAATGGATAAACAAAATATGTTATATTCATAGAATGGAATATCATTCAGTCATAAAAAAGCATGATGTACCAATACATGCAACAATGTGGATTAACCTCAAAAACATTATGCTAACTGCAAGAAGCCAACACAAAAGGTTATATATTGCATGATTTCATTTACATGAAATATACAGTAGTTAAATTCATAGAGACAGCTGATTAGTGGTTGCCAGGGGCTGAGAGGAGGGGAGAATTGGGAGTGACTGCTTAATGGGTATGGGTCTCCTTTGGTGGTAATGAAAACGTTGTGGAACTAGATAGAGGTAATGATTGTACTGTGCATGTACTAAATGCCACTGAATTGTACACTTTAATTGTAGGTTATGTGAATATCACTTCAACTAAAAAAATTATTCATGGGTTAGAAAAATCACCCAGAAGGTAAATAGTTCTTTCCATGTGCAATGTTTCACTGAAGGTAAGGTTAGATCCTGGCCTGCCCTCTTCTCCATTCTCCTTACCTGTTGCTATGGAGTTTGAGCTGAGAATTCATGGGCATCAGAATTTGCTCAGGTTGGCACTCTGGATAGAAAAGCTGGAGTTTTTCAAACACCTATAATGAGAAAACTAGGCTTTTCTTATTTCCAGAAAAGACAAATGATGATCTTTATTCACAAATGAATAACTGCGAATCAAGTCTGCCTAATTTCAGTTTAGCCCAATGCCCCACAATACTCCTTTCCAAAAAGAGCCAGGCATTTAAAACATCTAGGTAATCTAGCATATATAACCTAACATTAGCCCTCCTTCTGACTACAAGGGAATGCACACGTGACAAAGTTTACACTTACCACATCCTCTGTATTACCTAGATACAGGTATAAAATAATTTTGAAATTTCTAGCTTTAGCTCTAGTAATCTGAAAAGAGGCTTGAGAACTAGAACCTATAATATTAAATTAGCAAGGGACACTATTCAGTCTTCCTCCTGGTAAAGTGCTCTTTCCTCTACCCACCACTGAATTAGGAACCAAAGCAAAAATAAAGGAGGAAAAAAAATTAGTCCCAAATTCAGAGACAGAGAAATTTATTTGCCCCACAAAAATGGTAGTTTTTCTTTTGAATTCTAGAAACAATAGGGTTATTTAGCTTTTAGCCTGAGAACATGTGTAGAAACTATTCCTAGTCTTCTACCTTACCAGAAGTTAGGATAGGATTTCATTTTACCTGTGCATGAGATAGTCCTAAGTTGACTGTATCATATTATCTATGTTAGACAGAACAAATCATAAATTAACCCCTCATTAGTTATTATGGTGTTCACACACTGTGTTCATTGTGTGGGGAGTTGAGGGGAGTTCATGAGCTGCAGTTTCTAATGTCAGTACTTACACAGAAGCAATTACCAGGGATAACAAAGATCTGGAAACCATAATCCTGTTCCAGAGATCCCTCTAGCAATTTCTCTATCTCTATCCAGATGAAGCTCTTCATGAATGATAAGAGAATATAACTTTCTCTCCTTGACATATTAAAAAGATTTAGGTTTGTGATCTTACCAGGATCTGAACTTCATCAGACAATTCCAACAAATTCCCCTCAAACTGCCCAGAGGAACTGTTCATACAGCGGACAGTGACTTTGATACTGGTCCGACCAGCTGCTTTTGTGTGGACAACCATGGCAAAGTTATTCTCTACTGGGAGTTGTAGAAAAACCTAGACAGTGAAGGGATGGATTAAGAAATATTCATGGGCCCGTCCCTCTTTGTTGTAACAATATGGAAAATATATGTTGGAAATAGCTATCTAGAAGAACTACAGTTCCAGGGCTTATTTTCATATTTATTTCTTTTCATATTCCCAGCAACATAGTCACCCCTAAAGTAAACTTCTGTTTTCAGTGTTCAATTAACTCTGCAAGACTCTTGTGCAATAGTTCTTATATTATCTTGAAGTTAATTTATTGACAGGAGAAGAAAGGAAATAAAGGAAAGGGTTTCTAAAATGGGTTCAGACAGTAGAACTTGAGACGGGAGAGAAGCAAGGCAATTGACTCCTGGAGTTCAGCGTGGTACCAAGGAAGGAAGAGGACAAGAAAAGGAAGCCACTGTTTTAGGACTATGCTAAACTGGCTGACCATCTCCCCACTTGCTTCACTCACCATTCTAGTCTAGACTGGATACAGATTAGCCCTTGACAGATTTCTGGTAAGAGGGAAAGGAAGGCTAACACTGAGGCAAATGTTGAAGTAGGCACTTGCCTACCTTTTAGGCACCATTTCATGTCCTATTTCCTCTGCCTTATTGTTGACCAGAGCCCTCAAGACCTTCCTTTTAGCTCTCTTGACTCACACAGAGTCTCAAGTTCCAAAATCACCTTTCCCTCCTCCCTTACATAATTCCCATTTCCTTTGTGCAGATTTAAATCATTTGTCTGGAAGAAAGTCTTCTGCAAAAGAATGAGTGGTTTATCATTTTTTAAAATAATTTTTTAATTCAAGTGAATTTCTAAACGGTGACACCACAGTGCAGGAAGTCTACCTTGTGGGGCATTAGAGACCTTTCTATTTGCCCATTTCATCACCCAGTTTGTCTATGTGGGGTCTAAGGCAGGGGAAAAAAAATCTTTGCATGGCTCTCAATCATTTCTTCCCCTAGAGAAGAGAGTAATTCTTTAGATAAGAAAATTATAGAGGAAGAGAGAAGTAGAACAGATGCCAAGACCTAGGCCATCCCCTCCTTTAACACAGTTCCTACTGGCCATTTAAAAAAAAAAAAAAAAAAAAGGCCAAATACTTATGCAGAACTCTACCAAACTAAGTACAGCTCTACCTCTCCTCAGTTCCAAGGATAACCAGGCTCTGGGCAGTTCATGGCATATAGAAGACCCAACCACCAGAGTCCCTAGGATATTTTTAGAAAATCAGAAGTAGATTTTTCTGTTTTTCCAGACTTTTCTTTTTAGCTGGCTCCAGAAATAACCTACTAATTCTAGCTTCTGTAATCTGTTCTCCCAAAGTCTAATTTGTTTTTGTGGGCACCTAGTTGTGACCTACTGGGTACTTTGGCCCCAGGTTCCTTCTTCCTAAGGTAAAGCCCAGGCCTAGGTGGCTGCCACTGACCTTGGACCACCTTTGGTGGGTTCCATTAATTATGATCAGGTAACAATGTTGTGAACTAGGTAAAGTTTGTAGCATCCACCTTTTTTTTGTCCTTTTGTTTTTCAGGGTTCTGAGTAAGATTTAGTGCTATATGTATTAAAACATCAAAGCTATTTTCAAAAACATAAAGACTTATGTTGCATTGTGGATTTACTCGAAGGCCATTCTTGGAAAACCAGTTTAATTACTTGTTCTTAAATTTGCCATTGGTATAAGGTACTCAGTCGAGAATCAGCTGCCAGTTGGTGGCCCACACTAGCTCCATGGCACCCACAGCACCCAACATGCTTGAGGTGGGATTCTAGTTCTTCCCCAGCTCCCAGGAGTGTGGGCCCAGGAATGTCCCCAGAATCCTCCTTTCTTATTCTTAATGTCAACTGCCCACCATGCAGCACAAACATGATTATTAATATAATTATGTCTAAACATGTTAAAAGGTTATACTATATATTTAAACTCCATGTATAAATACTTTATATTCATAATTTTTATTTGTATAACATAGTCATCTGCTTACAAATACAATATTATATAATAAAAATATATCAAAGGAAGCATTGCTTCCTTGAAAGTATATTAAAAATAATATAGCATTATCTGAATACTCAAATTTGGATTCTTCAAATGATTTGCAGTTTTCCAGCACTCACAGAACAGTAGGAAAAGCAGTAAGTAATAATATTGTGTAGTTTAGAAATGAGTCAGTCTAAAACTTATGAAGAAATAAAGTAAATTTAGTGTCAAGATCCCCAAGGTAATATAATAAACAGATAAATTCATACCTCTGAATGCCTGGGCACTAGATCCAATACATCCCTTTTGCTCATGGACCAATGGAATGTGAGCCCAGGATTGGCATTGCTGAAGGAGAAAGGAGTCTGGGTACTGGTCACTCCCATGACATAAACTGGCATCTGAAAAGAAGGAGTGTTTTGTGCTATATATCTTGTCCAGCTGGCATTATCAAAATAATGAACCTGGAACAGAGTCATCATACTGACCTTGGTAGCTGTAATGAGTCGAGTTGCAGCTGCAAGGATCCTAATAGCCCTTAGCTGAACAACTTCAATCTGCACTTCATCCTGCTCAACAGGGTGGAGAGCAAGCTTAGGCTAAGAGGGAGTGTCTGTTGAGGGGACAGAGATGCTTATGATAACTAGTCTGTTTGCTGTTGTTTGGGGCATTCAGCAAAAAAACATGCCGTAGATACGGGGTTTTTTTGTTCTTGAAACAATTCCTTAAGTGTTAGGGACTACATTATAACAATGCCAAGTACTCTGTGGGTTTTTCATTAAAGATTCCACATTTCCCAGTCCTGGTTAAGAGAATGCCAAATGAAGGAACTAAAAGGGTTTTCCTGGGCTGCTGACACCCTCCTTATCACTACTCCCTCCTCCACCTTCCAATATGGTTCCCAGATGGGAGAGTAAAAGCAGAGCAGAGAACCAATACCTGGGAAAACACAATGACTTTTCCAGTATCTTCATTTACTGTCTGGATGGTGCCGTGGACCACAGCTGTGCCAACTACCTTCCCTGTAACTTGGCCCCTCCTATTAACAGCAGCCACGGTCTGATTACTGATGGAGAAGTGAATGATAGACTGGGGCTGAGGGCCACCTTCAGACATTACCTGGAATTTAAACACATCAGTGTATGCCTGGAGCATGGGTAGAAGTCACATACATCTCTTTTCCCAGCACTCTGTCCAAGCAACTTGACTTCCTCATCATCCCCCACTTTCCAAGCAGCATATGCCACATCAATTCAAATGCAGGAGAAATGGAAGTGCTATAAATGATCCATGGGATTCCAAGAAGTGGTTCATACCATGATAATCATGGAACAAAGAAAATACTAATTTTCTTCTTGATCAGATCCTGTTGCACTTGGCTGGGAGTGGATAAGAGGAGGCCAATAGGAAGAGGTGTATGTGTATGTTTGTGTTGGTGCGGGGCAGAGGTGGGATAAGGAGAAACAGTAAATCTTATTTTTCTGGCTTTAGAATCACCTGCATCATGTTAGTCGGAATCAGTGTCATTTTCTCTGGAACAAGTCTGAATGGAGGAAATACCTTGAAGGAGAAAACCAAAAGGACAATGACTAATTAGAGTCAATTTCATAACAAATGATCAGGCAGCTTATTCTAAGGAAAAAAATCCTAATTATGTACAATGAAGTTATATAGGAAGACTTGCATTTTACTTTACTTATAAATACAAATTTTATTTATAATAGCAAAAAAATTATAAATTACTTAAATGAGAATACTTAAATAAGTTATTACATATCCACTTACTGAAATAATGGTGGTCATTAAAATTTTATTTATAATTAACTTTCTTTTTTACTTTGTTTTTTTAATTGAAGTATAGTTTTTTTTTCACATAAGGAAGCATTTATTTGAGGTTTAACATGAAACCATACAAATAAAATTTGTATAAACACAAATCCACATCAAGTCATAACACAGATAGCAAAAGACAAAGTAAAAACAAAGAAAACTAACTGGCGGCTATATACAGTTGGACACAGTTGTGTCTTGTACACTAGGAGGTCTTTTACAGAATTATCACCTTAGATCAACAGAAGACCAATCTTCAATGTCGTCCTGCAAGACGGGTTACTTTAGCATCTCCTGTTTTCTCCTGTGTTCTCCTTTAGTATGGCTGCTGGTTGTTTTGGTGATTGTCACCGCGTCGAGGCGCCTTGCCATTAAGTGCTCTGTTGGCCACAGTAGTCCGCATATCCCTGTCCATGTCCATAGTTCCCATAGTTCCCCCCAGCATAATCACAGCCACTGTAGCCACTATAGTTTTGATCACCACCATAGGCACAATTGTAATTCCCATATCCTTGATCATAACAGTTATTAAATCCTTGGTTCTGGTTTTGGCCCTGACCTCGTCCACGACCCCTGGTACCACCTTGCCCACCAGCTGCAGCATCTCTACCTCCTTTTGGTTGTTGCTGTTGCTGCCTATATACCTCTTTGGGCTGAGCAAGTTTAACTTCACACTTTCCAGAACCAATTTGATGAAATCTGCTTTCTAACAATTTCTTTACTGGCTCTTCATCTGTATATGCAAACAAAATCCTCTTTTCATTTGTTTTTGTATCCATGGGAAGTTCTATGTTTTCAATCTCTCCAAAGGCTCCAAAACATTCTTTAATTTGTTCTCCAGAAGTACCTGGGCTCAATTCACCCAAAAAAATATTTTTTGGGGTTCCTTCCCTTTTAAAGCTTTGGCCCTTTCAGGGTCTGTCAATTTGCTATCCAGTTTGTGTTCTTTCAGTTCCAAAACCTTATTAACACTAGCAGCATCTTTGAAAAGCACAAATCCAAATCCTCTTGATCTTCCAGTGACAGGATCTGTTTTAATTGTGCAGTCCACAACTTCCCCAAATCGAGACAAATATTCAGTCAGATCTTTCTTGCTTGTATCCCAGATCAAGCCTCCAATAAACATTTTTACCATCATCCTGCTGATTCTTGCTTGCATTGATCTTGGACCGCTCTGCAAATTCCTCTATGTTGCTGTACTGGTTCATGTCCTCCACGGCAGTGGCACTGTCAGCCGGGGAGTGCTGGCACACAGTCTGAGTCGCGGCAGCAGTGGCCTTAATTGAAGTATAGTTGATTTACAATGTTTTATTAGTTTCAGGTATACAACATACTGATCCAGTAATTTTATAGATTATACTCCATTTAAAGTTCTTATAAAATAATGGCTATATTTCCTGTGCTGTACAGGATATCCTTATAGCAGTTTTTTTTATTTTATCCATAGTAGTTTGTACCTCTTAATCCCCTCCCCCTATCTCCCCTCCTTACTTCCCTCTCCCCACTGGTAACCACTAGTTTGTTCTCTATATCTGTGAGTCTCTTTCTGTTTTGTTATATTCATTGATTTGTTTCCTTTTTAGATTCCACATATAGGTGATAACATACAGTATTTGTCTTTCTCTGTCTGACTTATTTCACTAAGCATAATACCCTCCAGGTCCATACATGTTGTTGCAAATGGCAGAATTTCATTCTTTTTTATGGCTGAGTAATAGTTCATTCTCCCTCTTCTTCATTCATTCAGCTGTTGATGGATCCTTAGATTGCTTTCATATCTTGGCTATTGTAAACAACGCTGCTAGGATCATTAGGGTGTATATTTCTCCTCAGACTAATTTTCATTTTCTTCAGATATATACCTAGGAGTGGAATTGCTGGATCATATGGTACTTCTACTTTTAGTTTTTTGACTCTGTACTGTTTTCCAAGGTGGCTGCATCAATTTACATTTCCACCAACAATGGTCCCCTTTTCTCCACATCCTTACCAACATGTGTTATTGGTAGCCTTTTTGAGGACAGCCATTTTGACAGGTGTGAGGTGATATCTCATTGTGGTTTTGTTTGCATTTCTCTGACAATTAGCGATGCTGAGCATTTTTCATGTGCTTGTTGCCCATCTATATATCTTTGGAGAAATGTCTATCCAGGTCTTCCACCCATTTTTTAATTGGATAGTTTGTTTGTTTGTTAGTTTTTTGATATTGAGTTGTATGAGCTATTTATATATTTTGGATATTAACCCCTTATCAGTCATATCATTTGCAAATGTTTTTCTCACATTTAGTAGGCTGACTTGTCATTTTATCGATGGTTTCCTTTCCTGTGCAAAAGTTTTAAAGTTTAATTAGGTCTCACTTGTTTATTTTTGCTTTAGTTCCCTTTGCATCAGGAGACAGGTCCAAAAAAATAGAGTGTTCTGCTTATGTTTTCTAGGAGTTTTATGGTTTTTAGTCTTATATTTAGGTCTCTAATCCATTTTGAGTTTCCTTTTGTATATGATTTTATAAAAATATTCTAATTTCATCTTTTACATGTAGCTGTCCTAGCATCATTTTTTGAAGATACTGTCTTTTCTTCATTGTATATTCTTCCCTCCTTTGTTGTAGATTAATTGATCATAGGTGCATGGGTTTATTTCTGGATTCTCTATTCTGTTCCATTGATCTGTCTGTTTTGTGGCAGTCCTATACTGCTTTGATTACTGTGGCTTTGTAGTAAGTCAGGGAGTGTGATACCTCCAGCTTTGCCCTTTTGTCTCAAGATACATTTGGCTATTCTTTTTTACTTTTTTCCAAACATATATAAAAGTAGAGAGAATAGTGTAATGAACTTTCAGCTTCAACAATTATCAACACATGGCCAACAATTAACTTTTAATGATATAATAAAATACTTTTTATATAAGATGAAGATGAAAAAAGCAGTATGATTCATCCATGTTAAAATAAGCATAGGGAAAAAAAGTGAAGGAAATACATTAAAATCTTAATGATGGTTGTCTCTGAGCAGTAGAATTATAGGTGATTTTCATTCTGCATCTTTTTTTTTTTCATTCTGCATCTTTATACTTTTTTGTGCTTTCCGAATTTTTTACAAGTGTATTACTTTTATACAGCAAAACAAAACCCCAACAAATATCATATTGTTTTAAGAGTTAAACAACTATCATGTTTTTAGTAAAATGATTTTCAACTTGCGCAAACTAAACCGAAAAAGATAAATAATGTTAAATAAGATGAAGTATGAATTTTGGATGAGAAAATTTCCTTACTTCAATTTGCCGAGGAGCTGATGTGAATTTTCTCCCCATCTTGTCCCTGGCAATAGCTACAAGTGTGGTTTGCCCAATAGTGATAGCTCGAAGGATATAATTTTCAGAGTATTCGTCCTGTTCCTCCATTAGCCTGCAAAGACCCATGTGTTTTTAGGTGAGAAAGATTTGGTTTTAAGAGTGGCCAGTTGTGCATATTTCTAAAGTGCTTAATATTTTCTACTCATTTTAACTCTAGTTAGAAGGAACTGCCAGAAAATAAATTTCCAGAGTCAAGACGAAGTTCATAGCAATGGTAGGAAGCTCCTGAAGGGCAAAAATTTGTTTTGTCTCTCCAAAGGAATAAGGGCAATATAAACATGGCAAAACTGCAAATACTAAACTGCCTTGGAATCCTTATATTTCCCCTTTTGCAGAGAATATCAATGCTTCTATTTCTAGATAGATTCTTTGAAGGTTCTCTAGCCTGAAGCATCCACAAAGGATAGCATCCAAGGAGAAGTTTCATAAAATGGAAATATTAATGAGCCACATGATTTTAGCCCCCAAACAAAACACTTGAGGAACTAGAAGGGGTATTTTGTAGAGAGCTGAATATGGGAAGAGAATACAGGCTGAAAGGTACTGGGACGAAAAAGGAAAGAAGAAAATCTGTAATAACCTAAGGGAGAGTTAACCCGGCTACCTGAAGGGAGATTCTCATGATATTAAGCATAGGGAGAAAGAAGTATTGAAATGGTACTCACGTCAGGGTGACAATGGCAGAGGCCAACTGCAGTTTGAGTTCCATGTTTCTGAAGTATTTATTTCGGAATGGGCGTTTCAAAGAGCCAAGAACCCTCACAGTTACTAACACAGTTTTACCTATTTCAACCTAGTGGTTAAAAATTAAAAAGATAATTTTAGTCGAGGTGTCTCATTCACCTAGGACAGTTTAACTCTTAGAGGTGGCAAACTCTTTGTTCATGCTAAATGTTTAGTCAGCCTTTGACTGAGCAGGCCTAATCTATGTGTACTCTTTGAAGTTGTTCTTTACTACTTTTTTAATCTTCATCATGTTTAATGTTGGAATGGTGTTCTTTAAGGGCAAGTATTTCCATTAACATTATCAAAGGACCTGGTATACACACACGGTAGCTGAGCATAGACTATATATTAAGAGACGTTAGAGAGGGAGAATGACGCCTGCTTCATTTATGAGATAAAGCAAACACCTCTCACCTTATCAATCAGATCAAGTTCCAGCTCTTGTATGTCTGACACCCTGAGGTGAGCCATTGCTGGACCCAAGAAAGCCAAACACAGATCATAGACCTCCAAGGTGAGAAATCCAGGATGTACTGGAACTAACTAGAAGGAAGAAGTTGGTAGCTGGGTAAAGTAGCAGACATGCTCCAAGCATAATCATGGCAATTATTTCCATCCACAGTGGAAAATACAATATCTTACTTTCTTTGTGATGAGAATCCTTAGAGGTCACATTACATGTTTCAGGCATAGCACAATATGTACCCTTAAAGTGATGTTTCAGCTTGTGGCAAAATATGTATCCTTAACAAATATTAACTGATGAAGAGCAGAGTTTTAAACTGATTGAATTCAAACAGAATCCAACCTACATATCCAGCTTCTTAATTATGAACAGGGAAAGGATATCATGAAGAAAATCAGGTATATTTGCGTTGCAATCCCAAATCAGGAGAGAAGGCACTGGATGGACTGACACTTGTTTTTCCTTCCTATACTACAGCTTTTGCAGAGCAGCGTGTTTTTTCACATCCTTTGCCTGCACATAGTGCCTCAATTTCCCCTTTTAAAAAGCAGCATTGTAACTATGGTAAATTAAATTCCTTTGAGCTTAGAAGGAAAGGAAGTAAATACATATATTAATGTAAGGTATTGTTTTCATTATTACAAGTCAACTAAAAGCAAGTCCCTTGGCATATTGACTATGGAGGCAGCTTAATATTTCGAGTCGCCATGTCCTGGCTGAAAATACCCATATACTCAGGTTATAAAGTCAATAGTACATCTAACTATCCACATAGTTCTGTGCATTGAAAATGATAAAAATGAACATTTTTTAATGGAAATCTTATAATTAGATGTCTCCTACACTGTCTCAGTTCAACCAGAACCAAAAATTGCCCCATATTGTAGCTAGTTACAGAAAAAAAAAACCAAACCAATTGTCATTTTTGGTTGAAGAATCTATGGTAGGTTAAAAATAGAAAGAGAGGCAAATGTTATTTTTGTAGCAAGTCTGAGACAACCAATGGAATTTTTCCAATCACTCTCTTAAGAAAGAACTTTGACCTGAGACTGTCCATCTGGAAATACCTCTAGAACTCACCTGGACAGAGCTTTCTGCTTCCAGGTAAGTGACGGTAACAATGTCTTGCTCACTACTGTTGACTAAAAAATAACCAGATCCTTCCACGAGGCTAAATATTTCCTATGGAAAAATCACACAAATAATATTCCATTCCCTTTGGTTTATAAATAATTCAAAGAAAATTACTTCTACTTACCTAAGAAAGAGTATGGTATTAAAAGATTAATGGACTAAACACAAAATATGATTATTAGAGTATTATTCCTAAGGATAATTATTACATATGCATTATATATGTGTAGCAGTGATTTTTAACATGTAAGTGAGATTTTTATTGTTATACTGTTTATTTTAATAACCGAGTACTCTTCCCTCCAATATGATTCTGTTTAGTTAGACCTGTGCTGCTTCTACCTTCACATCAGGGTGGTTATAGATGGTGGCATTCTCAGGCAATACAGTTACATCATCTACCAGGAGCAGCTCCACAGATGCAGATCTGGGCAAGTTGGAAAGTTCCTAGAAATGTAATTAGAACCACAAAGGTGAATATAAACTTTTAATTCCTCAGCTCAGTGAGCAAAGATTCCAGTACTCTTTCAAGTGCCAAAGATAACAGAATCATAGAGACTCATAGTTCTCAGATTTACATCAGTTATAAATGACTTCTAAGGAGACTTAAATTTCAGTTAATTAATATTTTTTATGTAACAATCTCTTCTTACCTTTGGACTTTTCTTCTCCGAATAGCCCACAAAATTGATTCCAATGAGTACAGTCCCTTTTTTTTTATGTACTTTAAGGATCTGATGACCTGGAGACATGCAGAAAAATACCCTGTGAGAAACAATAACATGTAGAATACAAAAGTGTCTCTAGAAAACCAAATTCTGCCCTATTTTTTTTTCAAATGGCGTTTTATTGCAGGGAGGAAAAAAAAAACACTGAATGGGGAAATAAATATACACAAAAAAACAGAAAACTGGGTTTTTGTGCTGACTCTGCCATTGTATTTCTTTTACTATGTGACTTGGGGAAATTACTTTATTTCTCAGTTCCTTTATTAAATGAGGGATTGGGCCAAACAAAATCTAAAATTCTTTTCAGCTCTAATGGTTTTGTGAATACAAAAATAGGCTGACAATAGTGTATGGGGAAATTTTTGTTTGATTTAAAAATGGAAGTGAGAAATAAGAGCCCTTCAGGACTTTTCCCTCTTCTAAACTGTTTTGTGTATGTAAATGTAATGTCGGTCTACTCAAAAATTTTAAATGGCTAACTATTCTTTATTAGAGCAATTCAAACTCCTTACACTAGTATTTGAAGCCATACATAATCTAACCCTGCTTTACTCATTCATTCTTTTTTCTTTCTTTTTAATTTAACAAAAATCTGCCACTTAGATCAATTCTTATTTTATCCTCAACACATGATGATCATGCATAAATCTATGAAGCATTTTCTCATGATGTCACATTCATTCATTCATTCAACAAAGATTTATTAAGGGCCTAATATATATTAGGCTCTATGACAATTAGAATACGGAGATGAAGAAGAAAACAATACAGTCCTTGTCTTCAAAGAAACCCAAAGCTTAGGAAGGTGACTGAGAGGTAAACCAATTACTGTACAGCATGATAAGTACTTCTACAGAAGTATATACAGAGCACATGTATAAGAGTATATAAGGGCACAAAGGAATATTTTCCTTAGATTGGGAATACAGAGAAACAGAAAACTCCTAGATTACCAGAGGAAGATTTCAGCCTAGTGAATATGCAAGAAAAGAGACTATATAACCTATGCAAAGGAAAGAGGTATGACAACCCTTGTCATGGTTAAGGATCTAAAGTTGTTGAGTATGACAAAAATGTAGGATATATGTGAGTGGTAATAAGAGGTGAAGCCAAAGAAGTAGGCAGCAGTCGTCCGTTAAGGTGCAACATATAAATTTTATCCGGAAAAACACAGTGACAACACACTGACAGTATAGTCAGTGGTTAAGTACAGGCTTTGATATCACAGAACTTGCTGCTTCATCGATTTATTATTATAATCTCAAGGCCTAAAACTGTGCCTAGAATATAGTAAAAACTCAATAAATGTTTGACAAATGTGTAAACTTACAAAAGGCGATAATATGCCAGTCTCTCATGACTGTTATGGGAATTACATGAGAAAATGTATATAAAGTATTCAGTGCAGTGCCTGGCATGTCATAAGAGCTCAGTAAACAGTAGCCTTAAATTCTTTTAAAAAGAATATTGAAAGAGATTCAGATTTGTATTTTAGAAAAATCATTCTGGACAGCAATGTGGAGGATGGAATAGAGGGTAGCAGAGACACAATGATATCACTTAGGAGGCTACTGTGGTAAAGTAGGATAGAGGTTATGAGAACATCAGTGACGAAGTTAGTCTCACTCACCTTATTTAGTTCTTTCTTTCTATTTCCTCTTTCTGCCATCCCTTCAAATCTCAGAATAAATGTTACTTTCTCAGAGCAGCCTTCTCTGTTCCATACTAGGTTAGGTCCTCCTATTATATGCTCTTAATGCACCCCATATTTGCTCTTCAAGACACGTAACACAATTGTAATGTTTAAAGTTTGGTTTCCTCAACTAGACTGTGAGTCTATAAGGGCAAAGGCTGTGAGTGTTTTATTCACCATTATTATCTCCAAGTGCCTAGCAGAGGGCCTTACATGTAGTAGCCACTCAATAAACACTGGCTAACAGATGAATATATCCAAAGTTTTAGGCAAATAATAGGCAATCATTAAATTTTAAAATTAATTTTATATTCTTATGAGAAATGTTGGACCCTAGATCCTAGCTTTGCAAATAAGGAAATCTACCTTTATGTTTTCTAAAAAATATAAAGCTCAAAGATGAAAGGTGAGATAGGATAAACTGTCACCCACAAGGAAATAGTGCAGAACCATTTAGGAGGTATATGAAAGGATCTATAAATATTTACAATACCATGTAGCCGGGTCTGCCCGCTGCCATCATCCTTTGCTATCATCTCCACAGAATGATAGTTTTCAAAATGAGCTAGTGTTTCATTTGAGGATTTCCATTCTAGCATTAGTGAACTGAAATTATCAAATTTTCTCCTGTGTTGATCAAACACTGCCAATTCTAGGACTGTGTCTCTCAGGCTTGATACAGGAATCTTCATTAAAACGAAAAGAAGCAAAAGAAAAAAACAATAGCTCAAGTGATTTCAGAGTTGCTACACTATGTTATTTAAGATATAAAGTTTTCAACAAAAATTATTAGCAATGCAAGGAAACAAGAAAGTATAGCCCATATGCAGGAAAAAAAATCAGTCAATAGAAACTATCCCTGAGGATGCCTAGACACTGGATTTACTAGACAAAGACTTTTAATCAACTATTTTGTTCAAAGAACTAAAGAAACCCATGCTGAAGTATAAAAATGATGTCTGATCATCTAGAAAAAATCAATAAATGAATAGAAATTATTAAAAAGAACCAAAAAGAAATCCTGCAGTTGAAAAGTATAAAAACTGAGATGAAAAACTGATTAGAGGAATACAACAGTAGATAAGAATAGGCAGAAGAAAAAATTAGAGAATTTGAAGATAGGTGAATTGAGATTATTTAGGCTGATGAACAAAAAGAAAAAAGAATGAAGAAAATGAAAATAAACAGCAACAGAGATCCATGGAAAACTATCAAGTGTGCCAGTATATGTAAAATGGAAATCCTAGAAGGAGAAGAGAGAGAGAAAAAGAGGAAGAATATTTGAAGGAATAATGGCTAAAAACTTCCCAAATTTGATGTAAAACATTATTCTAAATTGGCAGTTTGGGATTTCCAGCTACTAATTTATTAAATACTATTTATAAAATAGATAAATAGTAAGTTCCTACTGTATAGCACAGGGAACTATATTCAATACCTTGTAATGGCCTGTAATGAAAAAGAATATAAAATACATATATATCTGTATCACTGTGATGTACACCAGAAATTAATACAACATTGTAAATTGACTATAGTTCAATTAAAAACAACATTATTCTAAACATCCAAGAATCTCAAAGAACTCCAGGTAGAATAAAATCAAAGAGATTGGCATCTAGACACATCATAATCAAACTTTCCAAAGTCAAAGAGAAAGATACAATCATAAAAGCAGAGAGAAGGGACTCGTCACTTATAAGGGATCCTCCATGAGATTAACAACTAATTTCTCATCAGAAACCATAGCAACCAGTAATGAAAGAAAAAGACTGCCAATCAAGAATTCTATATTGAAAACAATAATTATTCAAAAACGGATAAATTAAGACATTCTTGGATCTAAAAAAAGTAGGTGGAATTTGTTGCTAGTGGACCTGTCCTACAAGAAATACTAAAAGAGGTCCTTCTGGGTGAAATGAAATGTTACTTGAATCCTCATAAAGAAACAAAGGGCCTAGTAAAGATAACCATATAGGTTAATATAAAGAACAGTATAAATATATTTTTGTTTGTAATTACTTTTCTCCTATCTTGTTTAAAACAAAAATGCATAAAGCAATCATTATTAATCTGGTAGGTATGCATGTATAAAGATATACGATAATAACAGCTCAAAGGAAGGGAAAGGAAATGGAGCTTTACAGAAGAGCTTGCATACTATTGAAATTAATCTGGTATTATTCCAAACTAGTTTATTGAAGGTTAAGATGTTAATTGTAATCCCCGGGGCAACAACTAACAAAATAACTTAAAATAATATAGTAAAAGGAAGGACAAGGGAATTACAATGATGCACTATAAAATATGTATTTAACACAAAAGAAGGAAGAAATGGAGGATTAGAGAAACAACAAAGGCATAAGATAGGCAGTAAAATGGTAGACATAGATCCAACCTTATCAATAGTCACATTAAATGGAAATAGATTACACACTCCAAACGAAAGGCAGAGATTACCAGAATGTATCAAAACACATGATCCAACTGAGGGGAGGGAATAGCTCAACTGGTAGAGTGCATGCTTAGCATGCACAAGGTCCTGAGTTCAATCCCCAGTACCTACTTTAAAAAAAAAAAAGAAGTAAACCTAATTACCTTCCCCTCCAAAAAAAAAAAACCATGATCCAACTATATGCTGTCTACAAGACACACACTTTAGATTCAAAGACACAGATTCAAAGTTCAAGGATTAAAAAAAAGATATGCCATACAAACAGTAACTAACAGAGAACTACAGTGGTTATAACAGTATCAAAATAGACTTCAAGACAAATATTGTTATTAGAGACAAAGAAGGACAGTTTATAATGATAAAAGAATGTTGTATAATAAAGAAGTTGGCTGGTCTTTGTCATCAGTTCCTGAGAAGTAACCCCTAAATCTTTGGAATTTCCTGAGTGATAGGAGTGTGTGTATTATTCAAGGTGGGTCCTTTGGATCACACTTCAGTTTATACATAATAAGATGACTCAGGATGGAGCTGGTCTCGACAGAAAAACCAACCATGTGTATAGAGTGATGGGGCTTTGAGCCAGGTGATATCCAACTGATCTCCAGGCAGGGGAGGCAGTGGGGGGGGCTGGAGTTTAACTATATGGTCAATGATTTAATCAATAATGTTTATATAATAAAACCCCTATAAAAATTCTGGATACCAAAGCTCAGTGGAACTTCCTGGTTGGTAAACACATTAGTGTTCCCACACAAACTTGATTCCTTGGGTAGAGGATACAGAAGCTCCACATCTCAGACTCTCTCAGACTTCTCCCTATGTGTCTCTTTGTTTTGCTGGCCCTTCATAATAAAACAGTAACTGAGAATCATTATAACAAATTATCAAACTTGAAGTGGTTGTGGGAGTCCCCAGAATTGTAGCCAGTTGAAGGGTGGGTGGCCTGTGGACTCCTGCACTTGTGGCTGGCTTCTGAAGTGAGGGCAGTCTAGTTGGGGACTATACCCTTAAGACTGTGTAGTCTGATCTAACTCCACTTATTATCAGAATTGCACTGTGGTATTGCAAAAGGTCAATCTATAAAAAAACACAATTAAAAACGCATATGCACCTAAAAACAGAGCCCCCAAATACATGAAACAAAACTGATGGAATTGAAGGGAGAGATAGATAATTCAACAATAATAGTTGGAGACCTCAATACCTCACTCTCAATAATGTATAGAATAACTAGACAGAAGATCAACAAGGAAATAGAAGACTTGAATTAACACTATAAACCAACTAGACCTAACAGACATCTATAGAGCACTCCCCCAACAACAGCAGAATACACTCTTTTCAAATGCACATGGAACATCATCCAAGATAAAACATTTAAGTCACAAAACAAATCTGAACAAAAATTTGCAAATAAAATATATTTATATACAATCCATATAAAATTTATATATAAATTCAAAAGGATTTAAATGATAAATTATATTCTCCAACCACAATGGAATTAGAAATCAATAATAGAAAGAAATTTATTATTTACAAATGTGTGGAAATTAAACAACCCACTCCTAAATAAACAATGGGTCAAAGAAGAAGTCACAAAATAAATTAGAAAATATCTTTTTTTCCCCTGTTTAGGGCACTTTGTTTGTTTTAATTTTTAAAACATGTTTTACTGAAGTATAGTTGATTTACAACATTGTGTTAGTTTCTGGTGTATAGCATAGTGATTCAGTTACATTTTTTTCATATTCTTTTTTCATTATAGATTATTACAATATAAAAACAAACAAAGAAACAAAAAACCCCCCAAGATACTGAATGTAGTTCCCTGTGCTATACAGTAGGACCTTGTTATTTATCTATTTTATATACAGTAGTTTGTATCTGCTAATCCCAAACTTCTAATTTATCCCTCCCCACCCTTCTCTTTTGGTAACCACAAAGAAAATATTTTGAGACAAATAGAAACAAAACACAGCATACCAAAAGTTAAGAGATTTAGTGAAAGCTGTACTTAGAGGAAAATTTATTTAAGAAGAAAAATTTCAAATCAATAACCTAAACTTCCATCTTAAGAGACTAGAAAAAATGAGGAAATTAAACTCAAGCAGAGCAAGGAAATAATAAAGATTAGAGCAAAAATAAGTGAAATAGTAAACAGAAAAACAATAGAGAAGATCAACCAAACCAAAAGTTGGTTCTTTGAAAAGATCAACAAAATTGACAAACCTTAGCTAGGATAACCTAGAAAAAAATGAGAAGATTCAATTTACTAAAATCAGGAATGAAAGGGGTGGACATTAGTACCATCCTTACAAAAATAAAAAGGATTATAAGGGGTTTCTGTAAACAACTGTATGCGTAAAAATTAGATAACCTAAATGAAATGGAAAAATTCCTCAAAATATACAAGTAACCAAAACTGACTCAATAAGAAGTAAAAATATCTGACTAGACTTATAACAAATACTGAGATTGAATCAGTAAATAAAGAAAAACACAAATGTCCCACAGTGAAAGTCGTAGGCCCAGATGGCTTCACTGGGTGAATTCTACCAAATGTTTAAAGAGTAACAAATACTAATTCTTTACAAACTCTTCTAAAAAGAGAAAAGAAGTGAATACTTCCCAGCTCATTCTATGACATCAGTATTACTCCAGTACCAAATCAAAGATGCCACAAGAAAATAAAGCTACAGGCCAAAATCTCTCATGAACATGGATGCAAAAGTCCTCAACAAGATACTAGCAAACTAAATCCAGTTGTATATAAAAAGGTTTACATATTACAAACAAGCAGAATTTATCCCCAAAATTCAATGGATAAATTCAATGCATGAAAATCAATCTATGTAACACACCAGAATTAATAGAATAAAGAGAAAAAAACACACAATCATCTCAACAGATGCAGAAGGAACATTTAACAAAATGTGAAACTATTTTGTGATAAAAACATTATACAGACTAGAAGTGAACCTAAGCATGAGAACCAAAGTCACTAAGTCACCAAGTGTCACTAAGTGTAGCCAATTCTAACCTAATTTAATCACCACTTCTCAGACACCATCAGGGACTGAATAACAAATAAAACAGTTTCCTTACTAACTTCAATAAGACAAAAGCTGTATTTCAGACATTTTATCTTAAAGCATGGAAGACAAAGGGCAAGTTAGTTGGAAACACTATACTTACCAGTTGTTTGTTGTGCTGTGGCAGAGGACATGGCTGGACACCAGCAGGCACATTATACACTGGAGTTAGTGACATGCTCGCAGGGTGGGCACATATGAAGTGTACCTGCACAAGCTCTACAGCTGGACTAGGGTTCAGGACACCTGGATGATTTCCAATTCGGAATGTCAGAATCTTTAAGAAAACACAAGGACAAGAGATAATTGTGGGTAGACACTTGATGTCAGTTGTGCCAATCTAAATGTGTTAGAATTATTCAAATTCAAGTATAGAGTCCCTTTGGATATTATAATCGCACAAATCCCTTAAAGACATTATATTTCTTAATTATCTGTGCTAAGAGAAACAAGGGTATCATAGAAACACAGGGAACTTTAAAAATCTGGCCAATTACTTTAGTCTTTTCCTCCACCAAATCTTTTGTTACCAGTTGGTAAAAAGTGGAAAAACTAATTTGTGTTTCAACTCATCTCTGGTGGAAATACTAATGAGTAACAGAATGTGAAGAAGAAGCTAGAGAGCTTCAAAAGGGGATAATTAGGCTTGAAATCACTAACAGCTAGTCACATATGCAATAGAATTCACTGGAGAAATTTTTACTTCTCCAGCACAGTTTTTATTAAGTTAAAATCATACATGGATTCCCACTAACATGGGCTAGTTAGCTGCGCTATGTTTCATAGTCATACATTACATTCTCAACCCCGGTCAAACTGCAAATCTTTGCTGGTTTTGACAGAAGCAAGGCACAGCTGTGGATAAATCCATCTCTACCTCTAAAAATAATCAAAACTAATTTAACTGACAAAGAGCAACATACTAATTACTCTTATCAGCACAGATCTAACCAGTTCTTTAAAATTGCTAATGACAGATGACACTTTAAATTTCCCTTCCTCTCAATCTTCAGAGGTGGGAAACCATATATCTTCTAGCCTAGACAACAAGAAAATGAATTATAGTGATAAAGTGTCTGAAGTAAGCTCATTACTACAAAAAGATCTTGAACCATTTAGTTAGTTAACTGTTGAAATTCTCAGATAAGCAAACCAAAACCCTTGGCTATAATTAAAGGATAGTGAAGTTTTTTAAAAAGATATTTTAATCAATAATTAGAAGTTTCCTATCTAGTCCATAAACTAAATCCATTAGAATCAGAAAACAAATGGATAGAAGTACAGAAGATTTGGAGTATTACTGCAAAAAGAAATGTTAGAAAAAGATCATTCTCCTACTTGCTCCCCTAAATCCAGGCACAGAACCCGGTAGATGTACTGGTTCTGTTTTCTCTTAGCTGGCAACCGGACTTGTGTTATTCCAATTTTTTCTGTCTTCTCAATGCTTAGCTCCAAAAAGAATCGGGAAGGCTCCAAGATCCACGGACGAGGTCCTCCTTCAAATACCATTTCCTTTACAGACTGCCATGTCACCAGTGCCACTTCCACAGGGTTTAGTGCCTGATGACATTTAAATAAATTAATCCCTGATTGGTTAGAGAATTCAACAGTTTTCTAAAGTGAAAAACTGGTTATCTGACTATGATGTAAATGTTATTAGACTTAATTCCCAAATAGAAACAAGTATGTCATGCCTTTTACTTAAAATGCTTCTCAACCTCTGTACTAATTTAGACCCTACCTATCATTCAAGCCTAACTCATGTGCCCTACCCATTAAGTAATGTCTAATCATTCCAGACCACAACCAGTTCTGCATCCTCTAAGCTCTTATAGAAGTTACCTCTACCATTCATTTGTATACTTGTTAATGCCCTAATGCTATTTAAGCATGTCAAATGCTTCATATATATATGTCTAATAATTCATGTTATGCTTTCTAGTTATATAAACTAAAGAGAAAAGAGCATATTATATGCAATACATTTGAAAGAATTTCTTTCTTAATGAGATTCAGTACAATGTTGTGCACATAAAAGATACTGAATAAAAAACTACATGAACATTTTTTCTTTTTCTTTTTTCTCTTAAAATTTAAGTATAATTGGCCTATAACATTATACTAGTTTCAGGTGTGTAACACAATGATTTGATATTTGTATACATTACAAAATGATCACCACAATAAATCTAGTTACCATCCGTCACCATACTACATAAGAATTTTAAATGGATATTTTACTAAAGTATCAAAGAACTTCTGCCCTAAAAGTATAAAAATAATACATCTATACAGTTCACACTATTTCTGAAAGAACTCTCACCTAAGAGGTAGTCAAGACAGGTATTACTCACTCCAGTATACAGAGGAGTTGTATCCTATTTATAGATGAGGAAACTGGTTTTAGGGCAATGAAGTATTCTCAAGTGCAGGTGATTTTTATATGGCACACAGTGTCTACAACAGTGACAAAGTCACAAAATGACATACAGAGTTGAAGTAATCATTCTAAAAATGTAAGTAAGCCATGCTTTAGTATTTCCTTCCTGAACTAGTAAATCATATTTATTATTGAATACTATTAACATTAAACATTTCTATGTTTAATGGCAATATTCCCTAAAACAATGTATATATAATTCAGTTCAACAAGTATTCATTGATGGCCCAGTGGTGATATAGTAATAGAAAGTCAAAACAAGGTCCTGCCTCACAGTGGAGCTCACAGTCTGGAAAAGACAGATTTGAAGTAGGTAAAGAGTAGAATGAGTGTTACAAAAAGGTACAATACACAGTGCCAAACAAGCCTCAAATAGAAGAAACTAAACTAGTCAGAGGCTTCCCAGAAGGCTTCCCTGAGAAAGCAAAATAGAAGTTATTCCTTTTTCCTAGATGTATACAGTCCAAAACTAACCAGAGCAACTGAATTGGACTGATATATAAAAGGACAAATTGAAAAATGCACCATGTACTGAAACATAATATTGATAACAAAGGTAGAACACATATTTTTTAGCAGCTAAAGGGAAAGATGTATGACCAAAGCACTAGGAAGGAGAAGAAAATCGTCATCTTACTGCCTTTACTTTGAGGACAGTTTTCACTCAGGGGAGATCTGATTTGTGGGCATTCAACAAATATATAATTAGGGTAAGGATAATGATAAAGCTGAGAAAAAACCTAATGAAATGACAACGAGCCACAGCCAAGCACTTTCACTTAATTAGGCAAGTAGGATGATCCATCCACTAAGAAAATGAATGAAATACATTCAGGCTCTATGTTTAACACTCATGCTGCACAATGTACAATGAGGCCAACTTAAAATGCAAATTTTAATGAACAAGTTATCTTTTTAAAATTAATAACTTACATTATTCTTTCATTGATGCTAACCTTTCCCCTATGGTTGCCTCCTTATCCCAAGAGGCACTGAATCAAGATTTGTCATTATCTATTAGCAAGAATCTATAGACAACAATTTTAGCTCCTGAAGGACTCAAAAATGTAGAAAGCATATCAGGCTCTATCTACTTTTATTTAAAATCATTGCCTGTCACAATATCCCAATTGTAATGGAGCAATCCTCAAGGCCCCAAATAAGGACTGTTGTGCTGAAAATTTGCAAACATAAAGGGTAAAAGATGATTGATTTCCCTCCCTAGTATGGAAGGTTTTCTTCCAGTGTTCTTCAAAAGAGAGTATACTAATATTCTATATCTTATTCAGGGTGGTGTTTACAGAGATATACGCATATGTGAAAATTCAAATAGCACCTTAAGATTAGTGTACTTTACATACTTTATATCTTAAAAAAAGAAGAAAGAAAGTAGAATATCTAAAACTTTCTGATACAACTTATAAATATTCCTGTGGCAGAAACATGAGAGAGTAAAATCCCTGATACTCAGATTTGATGAGGAAGTTGTAGATCTAAAAATGAGAGAGTGGTAAGCAAAGAGAACACAAATATCACTGAACTTTAATAGAGATTACAGATAGGAAGCCCCAAAATGGACATAATGGGGTCCATGAAAAGATGTGCCAATTCCTTACCATGAAATAGCTCACCTTTAGGGGTTCATAAGCAGCAAATGTGGCACTGCTCTCCAAGTACTCTTCATACCCAGTCACACTAACTGTTACCAAAGTATGGCCCAGAGATTTGGCTGCTATATGGGTACTGGAACAGTGCGTTGGTCCAGGTTTTTGAATACCTGCAAATCAAAAAACATGACTTCAGTAGGGTAATAAGCAATCAGTTCTTAAGGAAATCAGTCCATAGAAATATAAAAATTTTAATATATTAAAAAATCGTGATCTCACACACTACCAGGCCCCAATTATTCATATCAAGTTGATATAAAAATCTGTTCTATTAACAGATATATATCATGTAAGACACAATTCTGTTTACAGTGAGGATACAAATGCGAGCAAAGGCCCTGACCTCGAGGCATGTATAATTTAGAAAGGGAGAGTGAACAGTTATATAAATTAAAATATTAGTAGAAAATGGTAGACATTATAGAAGTCTAGAAAACGGAAAAATTACTTGTAGCTGGAGAGATCAAGGAAGGTTTAGACATGAAGAAGAGAGTATCTTAAGCTGACAAGTAAATGAACAAAGATAGAAATATAAATGAGATACAAATTAGTATGAAGAAGATATATGGGAAATTTTAACTAAAGTAGTTGGTTTAGCCGGAGCCATGTATGAGGCCAAAGTATGAAGTTATAAAAAGTAGATTTGGCTATATTGTAGAGGGCCTTGAATACTAAACTAAAAGGACTTTGGCTCTCGCCCACTGGCAATAAGAAGCCTCTCAAAACTTTTGAGCAGGAAAATTAATACTGAAATTCAGCTTCATTTACCTCCCCCTACAAAAAAAGAAAGAAAGAAAGAGAGAAAGAGAAAGAAAGAAAGAAAGAAAGAAAGAAGAAAGAAAGAAAGAAAGAAGAAAGAAAGAAAGAAAGAAAGAAAGAAAGAAAGAAGAAAGAAAGAAAGAAAGAAGAAAGAAAGAAAGAAGAAAGAAAGAAAGGAAGGAAAGAAAGAAAGAAAGAAAGAAAGAAGAAAGAAAGAAGAAAGAAAGAAAGGAAGAAGAAAGGAAGGAAGGAAGGAAGGAAGGAAGGAAGGAAGGAAGGAAGAAAGGAAGAAAGAAAGAAATTGAGCTTCATGAAGATCTACCTGGTAGCCATGATTATCAAAGGCAAGAACAGTTAGGAGCATATTTTTATATTCTTTGTGAGAGAAAATGAGGGCCTAAAAATGGGGACTGACACCCTAAGAACAGAGGAGAGGTGAGAGATATTACATAGCATTATCAGCAAGGGCAAGGGAGAATTCCAAGTTGATGGCAACTTTATAGATGTATCGTGAGAATTAAATAAGTTAATACATGAAAAGTACTCAGAACAGAGCCTAGCAAATAATAAATGCTAAGTAAATGTTAGGTGCTACCACTATCATTATTATTGATGAAAAAACCACGGTGACCAGGATCATACACAAAGTTCCATAACAGGAAACAATATTAATCTTTATGAATAGCTTATTCATACTTGTTTCTTATTAAAAAGGTATTTTCTCTTTTTTTGAATAATTTAATGTATACATACATTAAATAGCACTACATTCTTTTTAAAAAGAGGAATGATGTATATATTAAAGAAAGAAACAGGAAAAGAGCTTGAAGCTGGAAAGAGAAGACCTTAACATAAGCTGAAAACTGATACTGTCTGGTCAAAATGAAGCCTGGACAAGTTATTCAATTTCAAGTTGTCTTTGTTTCTACATTACATTATAATACCTACTACAAGGCAGTTGACAGGATAAATAAAAATATTGTAAAGAAAAGTAGTATGTGAATTTAGACTATAATTTGTAGTTTCTGAATTGATGATTGGTCCTTTAACTCAAAGACAAAGAAAGGAAAACATAAAAAACTGACTCTTACCTTCTTTGAGAAGAGTAAAGACTCCTTGCTTATCCATGTTCAGATCCAAGGGTAAATGAGAGCAGTCTGTGAAGGTGATGGCCTCTTTGGTTTCCTTATTTACATGATACATTGCAATGGGGATTTCTATAATCTGGCCAATCTCTACATCAGCGTGAAATGGTAACAGTTCCATTTTGTTCAGTTTAAGGACATATACCTGAAGGGAAAAAAAAATTATCTTTCAAGAAAGTTATGCTAGGAAAGTCTTAGAAGAAAAGAAAGCATTTCTTAAATATTTAAATACACATATACATGAACATATATGTATGTTTCATATACAAAAACATATACTATATACCATGTATATGTATATGTGTATGTGTCTGTTTGTGTGTGTGTGCAAGTTAGGTGCTGAACACATCACTCATTTCATTCTTTAATCAACAGATCTCTCTAAAACATCTAACACCACTCATTAGGGGGCTGGCAAAATATGACCAGCACACAATTTTCTTGGTTTTGGTAGGCTGAGAATGGTTTTTATATTTTTAAAGGGTTGTAAAATAAAAAATGACAAAAAAAGAAGACTATGGGGTAGAGACTGTAGGGGTAGAGAGAATGTGACCTACAAACATTAACATATTTACTATCTGGCCCTTTACATAAAATATTTGCTAACCTCTGATACAGAGCACTTCCTCTTTCTTTGTATCTTTTTAAAAAAAACCTTTTTTTTTTTAAGGGACCCTCAAAGCTCCCTAGGCCCCTTTGCGATATGAGGTTAAGGCAAAAAAACAGCCTTCTATGAACCAGGATGCTTTTTCCCTCACTAGACACTGAATCTGCTGGTGCCTTGATTCTGGCCTTCCCAGCCTCCAAAACTGTGAAAAATAAATTTCTGTTGTTTATAAGCCACTCAGTCTATGGTATTTTGTTATAGCAGCCTGAATGGACCAACGGACCAATAGAGTCTTTTTTTTTGGTTACTTTCTATGTTTCTTTTGCTAGTTCCTCTTACTCCACCCATGTCTCTTAAAATGACACATATTACACAGGGTCCTTGTTCTGTTCTGACTCTGTATGCTCTTCCTGGGAAATCTTATCCAGTTCTAAAACTTCAATGATCAACCATATGCTGATCACTCCAAATTTTTATCTCTAGCCCTAATCTTTCAGTTGTACTTCAGACACCTATTTCCAACAACAAACATTCATCTGGATGCTCCATAGGAGAGGCACACTAAATTTATCCAAAACTGAATTCATTATCTTCCTCTCTTTCTTTATTCTTTTCCTGTGTTTTCTATTCACCCAGCTGCCAAGCTTAATCTTTCACTTTTCTCCACTCCACTGGGCTTCAGATCTGACTAAGTCTACCTCTAAAACAACCCTCAATTTGTCTCCTTCTCTTCATTCGCAATACCATTTCACTAGTTCAGGCTTAACTGGATACTTTGCCTTCACTTTTTCCCTTCAATCCATTTTAGTCTACTAGTATACAGCATCAGCAACTATTTTTCATTCCTTTTTTAAAAATATAGTTGTTATTGTCTGACTATAAAATAATCAGATATCTCTCTAAACACAGGCTTTACCATATTATTGCCCTTATGAAAAATCTGTGTTGGCTTCCCCTTGTTGACAACAGGGGTCAGCAAATGTTTTCTGTAAAGGGCCAGAGGGCAAATACTTTAGGCTTTGGGGGCCACATGATCTTGTGGCAACTACCCAAATCTGTACTTGGTGATTGAAAGCAGGTATTGACAATACATAAATGAATGGCTGTGTTCTGATAAAACTTTACCAAAAAGGTAGCAGGCTGAGTCTGACCGTTAGGCCTTAGGTTGGCTCTAGCTTTCAAAGTCTTGTTCAAGTTCCCACTTCTTCATGATAGTCTTGACTAGTCACAGCCACAAGGATTTTTTTTTATTAACTAATAGTACTTTTACTACACAATTCAAATAGCTATCAATCATAAACTGTTTTAAAGTACCTTAAAATGTTATTTAACTTTTCATGTGTATATATCTTCCTAGTTAGACTTTTTCTTTAAAGTAGGAATGATATACTGTTTCTTTGAATGTCCTATGATACCTAATATGGTGCTAAGTACATAAGGGTACCCAATAAATGTTCACTGAATGACAACAACATGCTAAGTCCTGCAGGAAATGACAACATGTATTAACATATATTAAAAGTTGGAGAAAAAAATTTTTAAAAAGTGGGAGAAAATAGAAAATAGTAATATAATACACTGAAAAAGAGTTTTCAGTCTTACAGAAACAAGATAGGTAAACAAAAATATAAGACTATAAATAAAGTTTCTATGAAGGTCATATACATGATAATATTAACAAAGTACAACAAAAAAATAACAAAAATAGATAACATTAAGAATTGAATATATTCCCAGCATTGGGGTAAACATTATCTCATTTAATTCTGACACTAACCCTTTGAGGTAGATACTATTATTATCCCCATTTTAGAGATGAGAAAACAAACACAGACATTAAATAATTGGTTATTAAGTGAAGCAGGATTCAATCCAGGTCGAGGAATATTTAATGAATATGTACTTCCAAACTGAATTTGAGCATCATTTTTATTTTTATTTTTTTAAGCATCTCTTTTAAATAGCCAATTTGAAGAAACTGTACATGTGTTACTGTACTTAAATTTAGACAGCAATGTCTCAGAGGGGATATGAAAGTTGTTTGGGGAGTTGCTTACCTTAATTTCTCCATATCGGAAGGGATTTTGTACATCTCGGGCCAAAACACTACTGTTTCCCCTGACCTGACCTGCTGTCACAAATCCTTTAGTGGTTACCAGAGCCACTGTTTCATTAGAAGAGGTCCAAGTGAAGTTACCACTGCCTCCTTTTACCTGTGGAAAAATACAACTTTATATTAAATTAGTATAGGAGGAAAAACAAAATTTAAGTGAAGATATAAAATCTGGTGAAACAAAGTTTAGGAAATAATAAAACTATACAATAAATTATTTCTGGAACATTAAGAAACTGTGATGATTTACTATAGTAGCTAAATGGAGAAGGGAAGTACTAAAGGGAGATTTTGTAACAGCAGTGTCACAAAATGTCAAAAGGGGGCACAAGGGAGCTTGGCAAAACTTTATAAAATTTCAAGGAAAAGATATATGGAAGAGAGACAGAAAGTAGACCAAGTCTTGTTAGGATGACTGTATTCAAGAGCATGACTTGGTTGTCACCAAAAACTGAGTTATACTACTAGGATTAGGCAGGGGAAATTTAACATTAACCAAATATCAATAAATTAAGCTATCAGAGAAACTGACTTACTTCTTTACGAATTCTCATGATAGGATATCATACCTCTATTTTATGACGATATAACAATCCCATGGGATGATGAGGAAATGCCAGAAAGTTGGGTGTAAGCTTGATGGGAAAATAAACCTTCACTTCCTGCTGATTTATGACTGGAAATTTTATAGGCTGAATATTTTTATTCTATAAGAGCAAAAAAAAGGGGGGGGGAGCAAAACAGATTTTATAAGGACTATTCTTGTGGCCCATATTCATATTTAAAGCATTAGCAAAATGGTGTGTTAATAGATTACTCACCCAGTTTCTATCAATAAAAGAAATAAATAAATGCTCCTGTTCATTAAAGAAGTGCAGCTACTACAGTTCAATAATAATGAAAAGGATTTTGATGGACCTAAAATAGGTATCACAGTCATGGAAGGTACTTAAGATTTCCTGAAATAAGAGTTTTATCAACATAGACAGGGTAATCATAGTTTCAGAAAGAGGTTCCTGGACATCCATCAGGTTAGGACATAAATTGTAAAAGCAAAGGGATATTAAAAGCTGTTCAGAAGAAAAGAAAGAGAACATTTAAAGATACTAGGGTAAGACATTCTCCTCCTGCTTAAATACAAGAGTAGGGTTGTGGTCAGGGGGTATCCATACAGGTAAAATAGAATCCTCACACTCAACTCTGTTGGCGTTTTCTCCTTGAAGGCAAAAATCTATCTATCTACCTGTTTATCTATTTATCTCTTTTTTAAAGAAGCCATGAAATATTTATCAACTGTATCAAATCTGCAATAATGGCTCTGATTTTCTCTTCACTCTCTTCAGCTGGCTAGCTGGATCATATACTGAAAATAAGTCTTTCAGTTTAAAAGAACATTATTCTAATCCACATACCTACAGTTAATTAATTTTTGACAAAGGAGGCAAGAATATGTAATGGAGAAACAGTCTCTTTGGCAAGTGGTGTTGGGAAAGCTAAACAGCTGCATGTGAATCAATGAAGTTAGGACACTGGAATTGCCCTATGATCCAGAAATTCCAATTCTGGGTATATACCCAAAAGACCTGAAAGCAAGGATTTGACAAGATATTTGTATACCTGTGTTCACAGCAGCATTATTCACAATAGACAAAAGGTGGAAACAATACAAATATCTACTAATGGATAAATAATAAATAAAATGTGGTATATGCATACAATGGAATATTATTCAGCCTTAAAAAGGAATGAAATTCTGACATGCTACAACATGGATGAACCCTAAAGACATGCTAAGTAAAAGGAGCCAAACACAAAAAGGACTATTGTATGATTCTACTTATATGAGGTACCTAGCTTATTCAAATTCATAGAGACAGAAAATAGAATAGTGTTTACCAGGGAATAGGGCATAGAGGAAATGGAGAGTTACTGTTTACAGAAGGGGGAGGCACAAAAAGATGACAAAGTTCTAGAGATAGATGGTGGCAACTGTTGCACAATGTGAATGTACTTAATGCCACTGAACTGCACACCTAAAAATGGTTAAAATGGTAAATTTTATGTTATGTGTATTTTCTCACAATAATTAAAAAAAGACTTCTTATAAAGAAAATTCCAAGCTCAAATAGTTTCACTGTGAATTCTACCAAATATTTAAGGAAGAAATAACACCAATTCCACAAAACTCTTCCAGAAGATAGAAAAGAATACTTTTCAACTCATTTTATAAAGCCAACATGATATCAACATCAAAACTGACAAAGACATTACACTAAAAACAGGAGAAGGGAAAAAAAGCTTTAGGCCCTTAAAAACACCCATGCAAAATCCATTAACAGAATTTTAGCAAATTAAGTCCAGCAAGGAATAAGAAGATAACAAATTATAATGAAGTTAGGTTTATCCTGAGAATATAAGATTGATTTAATATTATAAAATCAATCAATGTAATTCAGCATATTTAAAGATGAAAAAAGAAAAACTATATTGGTCATCTCAGTAGAAGTAGAATAGCACCGACAAAATTCAGCACCAATTCATGAAGAAAATTCTCAACAAACTAGGAATAGAAAAGAACTTCAACCTAAGGATAAGCATCTTCACAAAGCCTGCAGCTAACATCAGACTCAATGGTGAAAGGGTTAATGCTTTTCCATTAAGATCAGGAATAAGGAAAACATGTCCACTCTTACCACTTCTATTGAACACTGAGGTGGAGGTTCTAGCCAGTGCAATGAGGCAAGAAAAAGAACCAAAAGACATATTTATTGGAATGAGAAGAGTGAACTGTCTTTATTCAAATATAACATAATTGTATATGTAAGAATTTCTAAGGAATCTACAAAAAATTACTAGAATAAGTGAATTCAGCAAGCTTTCATGATTCAAGATAATATGTAAACCCCACTATATTTCTATACACCAGCATGATCACTTAAAAGGAGAAAAAATTTTAAATACATATATAACTTATAAAATTGGGACAAATTTGATAAAGTGCAAAGAAATGCAACAGATTTCTGCATGTTAATCCTGTAACCTGTTACCTTGCTGAATTTATCAGCTCTTGTAGTGGAGTCTTTACGGTTTTCTATATATAGAATCAGAATCATGTCATCTGCATATAGTGACAGTTTTACCTCTTCCCTTCCAATTTGTATCTCTTTTATTTTTTCTTGTCTGATTGCTATGACTACGACTTCAAATATTATGTTGAATAGAAGTGGTAAGAGGGGGCATCCTTGTCCTTGTGTGGGGAGGGCTATGTGCGAACTCTGTATTTTCTGCTCAATTCTGTTGTGAACCCAAAACTGCTCTAAAAGAATAAAGTCTATTTGAAACAAAACAAAACAAAAAAATCACTGTGTATTAAATATTGTTGAGAAAACTAGATATATTTTAATAATGAATATAGATCTATACCTAACCACAAGCTGATGAAAGAAGCAAATAATAACAATAAAGTACGATGAGTATGATCTGAGAAGTTCAGGGAGCTCTGAGAACATATGAAAGAGGAAAACATGCCTGAGGAGCTGATGTTTAAGGGGGACCTGTATACTGAGTAGGGAGAAAATGCTGTAAACAAAAGGAACTACATTTGTTTATAAAAATGAAAATAAGTGAAAATAAACTTAGAGGCAAAAAGGAACAAGGCATTTTTTAGAAGCTGAAAGTTCAATATGGCTGAAACATAAGCTAGGAAGAGTGACAAGACCTGAAGTTGGAGAAGTTGTCAGGGTCCAATTATATAGAGTCACAAACTCAAATGCCTACTGGTACCAAGTAGATATCATAAACAGTTTTATCAAACTGAATATAAAATAACAGAGAATGGCAGGAAACACGGCAGGCTGAAAAATGTAGTCTAAATGGTGTAGCCACTATGTGTTCCAGCTAATCACTGTCATATTTTCATATAACCTAGAGAATCAGAAATCTTGGATTTTATTTAAAATTTCCCAATTAAAAAGAAACTTACACACCTAAATAAAAAACAAGACCATAAACCAAGATAGTCTGCAGGCCACCAATATGTGATCTCTCTCACAGAGGTTCTTACAAAACCATGTTAAGAAGTTTAAACTTTACCTTAAAATCAGCGGGAAGCCACCAAAGGAATTTAAACAGTAAATATGTAATAATTTTTACAGTTTTTGGAACATCACTCCAGCTATGGGCAATACTGGAATACCAGCTTAGAGTTTACTATGAATATCTAGGTGAAAGGCAGCAGTGGGGATGGTAAGAAATGGGTTTGAGAGACATTTATAAAAATTGACATGGTGTTCAATAATATATTGAATGTAGAAGGTGAGTGAGAAGGCAGAATCAAGGGTAACTCTTGGATTTTGTCTTAAACAGCTGGTGAAAGGGTCACTAGAGAAAAAGTAGGTTTGGGAGAGAGAAACAAATTTGACAGGCTATTAAAAATCAGATACTTTTACATTTTAGAGGCATTAGAAACATATTCATTCCTTATTCCTTTACCCAGTAACTCCATTTCTGGTATTATACCATATAAAAATTAACCAAAAAGAATAAAAATTGTACAAAGAGACTCAATTATACTATTTACAAAATTGAAAAACTTGTTAAAAACGCAAAAGTTCAAAGATGGCGGCATGGTTAAACAACTGGCATATTAACCTTTCGGATTTTCAGAATAGAAAGTACACTTATGTGGACCTGATGACACAAGGAAATGTGCATATGAAATAATTTTTAAAGGAATCTCAAATGACACATATACACAATGACCACAAATGCAGATATATGCCATAACAGAGATTGGATCAGAAAATCTGGGGGGAGGGTATAGCTCAAGTGGATCAGAAAATCTGTAGAGGTATAAGCTAGTAAGTGTACTGTTTATTAGTTTCTTTATTTTGTGAAAGATAAAGGTGAGATATGTCATATATGTGCTTGCAAATCAACAAGTCAGCCAAGTCTTATCAGTATTCTCAGGATTCAAAGACCGTTCTTTTAACTCCTACCTGGTAAATGATGGAGGTCAGGGATGCGTTTATCACGACAACACCATCTTTCAGGGCTTTTACTACGTGGTAAGATCCATTCACAGTAGTTAGCTGCTCTTCAAAGTACTCCCTCAGGAACGTGAACATAATCCTGAGATTCTGAAAATCAGCCCAGCAGAACACAAACCTGAGGAGATGTTTTTTTCCTAAAGCCATCTTAATCCCAAAGCATTTTTTAAAAATGCATTCTGAGGGTGAAGAAATAAAAACAAAATCTTTGCTCTCCCTCATCAAATTCTAATTCTAAGCTGGAGAGATGTAATTTTTAAATTGTACTAGTTTTTGAAAGATCCATTAATGGCAAGTAGTCAGAAGTACAAAGAGCCAAAGCTTATGTAAATGGTAGTATAATTTGTGCCATTCCATAAATTAACAGTTCTCAGAGGGGAAAAAAATGGATGCTAGAGAGTGAGTATAACACTTCATATCTAGTGTTCACACTACTACTCTCACCACTACAAAACTCTGGTACCATCTTTGAAATGAAATTGTAGAATGAGGATCCCCTCTAAAATGCTATTACTGGCGCTAACTTCAACTCTTCTATATTCTAACCAAATTATGTCTTTTCTTTCTGGTTTAGCATTCCTCAAGAACAGAACTAATTAATGATTATAATAAAGTAGTAACTTGCATTTCCAAAGGTAAAATCTGGAAGCAAAAGAAAAAAAAGTCTTCCAAGCCAGAAAGACTGCCCACTCAAGGAGTTACCTATAAAGGGGCTAGAAAAATACAAAAGATACACTTACATCTGAAATATAGACCTTTGTGCTGCTTTTATCAAATACTTCTACTGTAATAACATACACCTGTCCCACCTCTAGACTCCATCGGTCTCCAGGTTGGACTGTGAAACCTGTACAGAAATCAACAAACAAAAATATTAGAAGAGGCCAATATTTTTCTACAATGAAATAAAAAAGATAACCTTTAAAAAGCCATTTAAAGAGCAAAACTCTTTAAATAATAGATGAAGATGATTTCCAAAGTAGATCCTTTAGTCCCTTCTACTAAATTGTATAATAATTTGGATATCCAAAGATCCTGGTTTAACTTAGATCATCTCAGGTATAAAGAAATGCTCTCACCAGAAACAGAAAGAAAAATACCATATGTTATCACTTATATGTGGAATCTAAAAAAAAAAAAAAAGTTATTTACTTATTTACAAACCAGAAACAGATTCACAGACATAGAAAACAAACTTATGGTTACCAGGGGAGAAAGGGGGCAGGAAGGGATAAATTTGGAGTTCGAGATTTGCAGATACTAATATATATAAAATAGATAAACAAGTTTCCACTGTATAGCACAGGGAACTATATTCAATATCTTGTAGTAACTTATGGTGAAAAAGAATATGAAAACGAATATATGAAAGTTCATGTATGACTGAAGCATTATGCTGTACACCAGAAACTGACACAACATTGTAAACTGACTACACTTCAATAAAAAAAAATAAACAAAAACAAACAAATAAAAAGATATGCTCTAACTTAAATATGTATACAAAAAAAACCCCTCAAAACCCACAAGTTTCCTCATTCCTGATATGTCAGGTAAGATTTCAGCTTCTTTCAGTCATATTCATTGTTTCACATGGCTTAAGGACATTAGGTTTCTTTTTCCCTTGTATAAAGTGTCTTTTCCTAACCCAAAGTTGAATTACACGGATCTTGACATTTTTTCACAATATGTTTCAAGATGCTTTACTCTTGCAGAAAGCATTTAATCCGAAAAATGTGAGAAAACATGTCAAAGTAAGGTTGAATTTGAAATCAGTTAAGTCTCAAAATGAAGCACTCTAGTTTTTAATGCACTCATTTCAGTGAAATACTTTAAATTATTTGGATTTCTGAAAATAATTATCTAAAAATACCTAAAAATCCAGGCTCTACAACATATATGGTGCAATTTGGGAGTCCAGACACAGATCGCATATGGACATCTTAATTTTTGCTTAAGGAAATCATATAGAGTTTAAGGAAATCATATAAGCTAGAGTAAGCTACTAAAAATAAATAAATAAACCCACAAACAAAAATTCTATCTTTTATTATCCTTTGGAAAGCAAAACTTAAATGTGTACATGCTGAGGAAATACTGAGGGAATCACAGGAATCAGGTATTCTTGAATATCAAATACAAGGAAGATGAGAGAAAAAGATCATACTCCATGTTTTTAATATTCATTTAGCTGCAGAGCCCTTTCTCCAAAAAAATTCTTACATAGGAGCCCATTATGGAAAGCAGGACAAAGTGGCATTGCTCTCGGCTGAAGAAATGGACAGTGGTAGATGGAGAGGGAGGGAGAGGCATGACTTGCCATCCATGCCAGCAACTTGCCTTGGGCTCTGCAGACAGTTTTAAAAATCACTAGTTGAGTATAACTGAATCACAATGCTGTATACCAGAAATTAACACAATATTGTAAAATGACTATACTTCAATTTAAAAAAATCACTAGTTGATTTTCTATTATCTGAGGTAATTCCTTAATACCAAAATATTTTCTCTTTGCCACCAAAGATGCTTCTAGGTCACTTACACATCATACTACCCATTATTCCCTTCAGTTAAATTCTAGCAGAAATACAAATTTATTCTGTTATTGGTCTATACAGAATTGAATTAGTAATGTGCTTCTCTCTCAAAAATATACTACACCCAAAAGCTAAGAAGAAATTATTCCTGCTCTGAGAAATATATTTCTGAAATGACTGAAGACACTCATTATTTTAAAGTACAATAATTTAGAAATTCTATTAATTCAGTCATGTGTGAGGGTACAATTAAGAAGTATATTATCTACAGTGATAATGGAAGTAAAATATTTCACCTATTTCAGGGATCAAACTTTTAAAGCTGTCCCAGTACTCCAAGTAAGCTACTGAATATACATACAACTGATATGCTAATTAAAATTATTTGTATCTATTCGTTAAAACAAGAGATAGGCAATCTGTGCCAATCTAGGTTTGGTTCTGATATGTAGTATCCATAAAATATAATTACAATATTTTAAAACATAATATTCATAAATATAATATTCATAAAATATAAGCTAGAAGAAAATTCAGAAGCACATCATTCCTTTCACTTTACAGATGAGGAAACAGATCTCAGTAGGTCTATAAACCAGTTCATTCCTCCAATATCAGAATAAGATACCTGCTTTTCATCTAATCCTTCCATCTGCTCTGAATCTCATTTTCTCTTGCCCTTAGATATCTTGCTCCATCAACTGGCTCTTTTCTTCCATTATCTCTGCTCTCTATTTAACTTATAGACATGTTCCAGTTTCTCTTACCTCAAAAAAGTTCTCATATCTTTTTCAAACATCTACCTTGTTTTTCTTCTTCTTTTTAAAGCCAAGCTATTTTTATTGAAGAAGTGACCCAAGACTTCCTAGTTACTATAGGCTTTCAGTCTTTATCTTTATTTCAGTCTTTATCTCTGCCTATTTCACCTGAGGAACATTCTCTTTGTAAATTCCTCAGCTGGTTAACCAAGAAACTCCTCTCTCCTGGTTTTCCTACTACCTTTTAAACATTCTTTCTGGGCCTCCTTTAGAGTTCCTCCTCTTCCACATGAACCTCAAAAGCTGGCATTTCACAGTTCTGTCTTTGGCCCTCTTCTCTCACTCCATATATTCTCCCTAGTGGACTTTTGTCTACAACAATAGCTTCAATTAACACCTGTCTATAAACTGATAACTTTCAAATATCTACCCTCATCCTGAATCTTTCTCCTCCAGAGATATAATAAAATTTCTGCTTGGATGTCTATCCCACAGATACTTCAAGTTAATGTGTGAAAAACTAAACTAGTTTTCTTTTCCCTTAACCTGCTCCTTCTTTTATATTACCTATCTCTATGAACAGTACCACCAGCCATCCTAAACCAGACGCTGGAACAAATTATGAATAGTCACCATTCATGTCCTCAAGAAAGACATATAAATAGATAAATATAATTTATAAATATTTTAGTATTTACTACTTTGGAATAAATAACAATATGAACTGAGAATATGGAAAAAAATCATGGTAAATCTGCTTGGAGAATTCAGGGAAGTGCTTGACACAGAGCTATGGTTCAATAAATATCAAATGATGTATTTTGTAGGTACTACTGTATTTGCTGACAAATGCCCTAGGCACCTTAAAATGACTAGAGAACAAACAACTTTCAACCAAAACTCCTCAATATGTTTTAGACAAACAATATAAACAACTAATTAACACTATTCTACAAAAAATACTGTACCTTCCAAGCCTGATGGGTTCTTACTCAGAGTAAGCCTACTAAGCCCTACACAATTCACTTGCTCTCCTACTCTGTTACCTCTTCTACTACTTTCCCGACTCTGCACTCAGCCTCAGCGTCTTCCTTGCCCTTCTTTAGACATGCCAAAATTGCTCCTGGTTCAGAACCTTTGCAATTGCTGTTTCCTCTTCCAGGCGCTCTTTCCCCCAGATATCTGTATGGTTCATTGCTTCAATGTGGCCTTATCAGAGAGGACTTCTGTAACTACCTGAGCATAACAGTTTGTATCCTCTGCACTTACAACAACGTTGAACATACAAGAGAAACAGAGTAGGTATTTGCTGAATGAATTTATTTGGGATTCAAATATTCAAAAAATAGGAAATATTTTAAAATCAAACACTGAGAGAGAATTTTATGATTTTTTTGAATTCTCTGAAAATTTCAATATTCTGATCATTTAAATCTTTATACTGTTTTGTTTCCATTGACTATAGTAGAGCTCTATGTATCTCTCTTCGTTCAATTCTTACATAGCAGGTTTAGTGAATTTTTAAAGATTCTCTTGACTCAATTTAATGAATATTAATTATCTACCACAGACAATACCATCTTTTCTCAATTATTCATGTGAAAAGAGGAAAGAACAAGTTAAATAAAATTTACACAATTCCTCCAAACTCTGTTTTCCCCCAGTCTCCTAATTAGAATTTGATTGAGATTGCACATAAGCTCTGAAGTCAACAGATCTCGAGTTCCAAATACTCTTCTCTCCCTACCCTTTGTTAGAAATTATGACAATAATTTATACTGCTTGGTTAAATGTAGAACTTATAGAAAATGAGTGCAATAGTATTATAATCATGCTTAACAAATTATTTTACCAAGGAACATGTCCAGCATGCTCCAGGAAACATAGATTGACAGCTAAAACTTGAACAAAAGGATACTTTTATGGACAAAGACAAGGTTAGTTTGGCCCAGTTGGACAGCAGTCACCATGGCGGTTTTCTCATCCAGTAAAGCCACTTTCCCAGAAAGAGACACATTACATGAAACTCTATGGTCTTGCAACTCCAGTGTATAATGTTCCAGGGGAAATTCCACCTCTGTAAGACATGAAAGATACATAAATGTACCAAGAGCAGCCATTCCAACAGACAATGGTGTATTGGATTATAAGAGGAAGCAGGCCTAAAGAAGAGCATGATCTGCTTTTAATTTCCTTCCTACTATGATGAATTTCTACATGTAGCCATTTTGGGGAGAATACTATCTGAGTTTATTGTTGATATTGCTTGTATTCTTAAAAACCAGTAAACCAAGAGGAGGAGAAGGGATCCGGACTAGGTAAGTAAGTAAAAGACTAATGCTAACGGATGCTTTATAAACTCAGTGGGGCTTTTGGGGTCAACAGAGTATTAAGTTTTCAGTTAATGACCTGAGTTTCTTAAGAAACAACTTTCAGTAAAGATTATTCAGGTCCCTTCTGTGGTAAAGTTTCTGCACTTGCCCTATGAAAGCTAGTAAACTTTTGCTTGTTGTTTTAATAGACAATTCAGATGCCTATGGGCACAGAAGAAGAATAATAACTGAACAATAGCATTAGCCTGTTCAAGATATGGGGACTATCTCTGCTCAGTATTAGCTCAAGTACAGTAATTAAGGAATATGGTTGATCTTTGTACAACGCAGGAATTAGAGGCACTGACACCGGCCCCCTCCACCACCACCACACAGTGGAAAATCCACATACTAGTCAGCCGTCCATTACCCCAGTTCTGCATTCACACATTCAGCTAACCATGCATGGTACTGCAGTATTTATTGGGAAAAAATCCGCATATAAGTGGACCTGCACAATTCAAACCCATGTTGTTCAAGGGTTGACTGTACTTTATCACAAAATCTAAAAACACAAAGAAGTGTTTTGCATACATAATGTGGAGTTGCTTCTCTTATCAGCAGAAAGGGTTTGGGAAATGTTATCTTAGGAAAAGATTAATCACCATACCTGTCATTCTTCCCTGAACCATTTTTGCAACTCTGTATTTAATATATGCTCCTACTAAGAGATAAATATCATGGGATGGTATAAAAAATATATTCTCCAAAACAAGCAGACGTATCAGTGCTGCTGCCACTTTCTAAAAGAAGGAAAAAAACAGAGTTTCCACAGGCAAAATCCTCAAGGTCATCTTCCTTGTAATAAGTTTCTTCTAAAATATTTTATAAAGATTAAAAATGCTTTCCTAATCACAGGTCATAATTTCAGTTAGCCTTAAAAAGTGATCATGAATATTAATATGATATTAGCTTTCTAAGTCACTTATTAACTAAGTCACTCAAACAAAGAATAAAAAATGACAAGCTTTCTAAAGGAGAAGAGCAAGTAGATTTTTAAAAAAAAGGCAAGTATGCTGAAATGGGAAAAGGTAAGACTTATCTATATGTCACAGAAATTCTTTTAACCAACCTCCTGTGAACTGACTTTCCAGATTGTTACTCTATATTCCTTGTTGAACATATTGATTCTTGTGAAGTTTTACCCAAAATGAGGTTAGTAGGCTGCTTTCTAGGATGTCCACGCACAAGTCCCTGCCATTTGAATTAAAGGCTTACCAAAAGGCATTTGTTTTTCCCAACCCTGTTTATGTCAGTTGCAATTTTAATTATAACTATATATGTATATTTTTTAACTGTACAAAAAGATAGTTGTTATTTCTATAAAAAATTAAAATGTTTTGAAAAGGAGTTAAAGGCAAGTTGCTAAAATATACTATCAAATTAGGTGTAGGTGAGAAATGTAAAATAATTGGGGGGAAAATCCTTGAAAAATACAGAATTCTGTACTCAAATTGCTTCACACATGTCTAATTTTTCACTTGACTATAAAATAAAATAAAAATGAAAAAAAAAAAGAAACTAGAAATTGTAATTTATGCAAGAATGAGTATGTATATTTCTAACCAGAAAACCTGTAGCCAAAGAAAGGCCTTGGCCTTACACCAAAGAATTGGTGAATAAAATGCAGTTACAAGTTTTAAGAGAAAATGCCAGTTGTATTTGTAATAGTAATTAGGTAATAACATGTTTTAGGAAGACAAGTTTTTAAAAATTGTTTATCCACTGTAAACGACTTTTTCAAATAAATGACCAACTACTGGCCCAAATCACATCAGGTTAGACGGCTTCTACTATAGACAAACATAAACTATATTTTGCATAGGGAAGACTATTAAATGCAAGTTTATAGCATGAACTTTTTACCTTATAGAATGGTTCATAAATTCGAACTTTTATAACAGCAGCACCAGTTCTAATCCCAGACACCAAAATCATATCTCCTTGTTTCTTTTCCTTTTCCATCTCAGCTATATACACTGGGGGAGAATATTCTGCTTCAGAGTATTTCAAAATCCTAAAGAGATAAAATAAGGTCTGTCTCTAGTAGAATCAAACAATTCATCTTCTTCCAAAAGGCCCTAAGAGATTTTAAACAGTCTCTTCAATGTCTATATAGTGTAAAAAGTTTAAAAATTTGTTTTCCACAAGGACTAGACAGAAGGAAAGAATTTAATATGCTTCTGGCTAAAACTGTTGTAGGACTAAAACTTGGATTGTCTGAGAGCTATTACTTGGTACTGAAGACAAAATTTCATACTATTATCCACTCACTGTATTTCACATGTGCAGACAGCTTGAACAGCAAAACTGCCAGAAGACACACCTGACCCAAATAATTGTATAGTCCCCAGCTCATGAACTCCTCTGCAGTGGCTCAAATTAAGCCATGATAAAGTCACCTATACCCATACCATATGTCATTCTATCAAAGACATTTCCCCGTGGTAAATTTATCTGTTCCAAACAAGTCCAGACAAAAGGATTATCAAAGCCCACACAAATGACCACTGTTAAGTGTACCACCCAAAGGTAGATGTTTCCTTCAAAGTCAGATGGTTGTTTGGCTTCAAAATTACCTAATTTTGCTAGACAGTTCTTCTCTTGCTGATTCGTTATCCTGGGCAATGCTCCACTCAAACATCATCCCTGCCAAACTACTAAAAGTGTTTCCTGTAGAGCAAGCCAAAAGTAGACAAGCAGAATCACATATTTAAAAATATTCAGGTATCTTTAACAAGAAAGGGAAACCTAAACAGACTTACTTTTAGGCCTCCTTCATTAACAAATAGAAGCACTATCATTAATGAACTAAAACACATATACCAGGAAGACCCCTACACTAACAATATAAGTGCTGTTGCTGCATAAGCTTTCTGAAAGTAAAAAGGACTCAACCTGATTAACCTCTAGTTGACAAAATTATGGCACTCTTTCTGTTCCTTTCTCTATAAGGTCCACCTTATAGTCTAACTCAGGGTTGACAGGCATCCCTACATCCTGGTCCCTTCAACAAATTTTTAATAAAAACTTGATTTGAATACTTCTAATATATTCATTTTTTCAGATTTAAAAAATCACTCTTTGCTGGCTTATAAAGAAAGCAATACATTTAAATGTTTTTTATGTAATATAGCATTAGTATAGTATATTAAAAAGCAATATAAAATCAGTATCAAGAAAAATAAACTTTAAATTATAAAACTTTTTCACAGGTTTACATTTAATTTCCTGGCCTATAGCTAGTAAGCTGATCAAAACAGAGCTCATAATAAATTCTAAAAAATGTTCTTAATTGCTGATCTAGGGACCATTAGCAGAAGCTCAGCAGGAGAATTTGGATTTTTAAGAAAACTTCTGAGATAACCAATAATTAAATATAGTAGGAAATTTTTATGAAAGTATGTAGCTAAAACACCAAACCATCCTCAGAATGATTAATTCCTCATGTACATGAACTTCATATGAGAAAATAAAAATTATTTCCAATTTACTTTTATCTCTCAAGTTGCTGTTTCCAAGTGCCAAACACAAAGGAGTATTCTTTATTCTACATAATTTTGTTGAATCCTCTGATGTTCTTTACCTTCAGCATCCAATGCCCTCACCATCAGTTCCAGTGGTGAATCATCTACATAGAGTTCCCGGGATCGAGATATAATTTCAATGCTGTCTATCACATCAACCTTAACATCACAGCGCAGTTCATGGTCAGTCACTATGATGAAACCAAAAACTGAGAATTTAATTCAACAGATCATGAATCTATTAACTATCTCACACACTCATAAGTTTTATTCTAAATATTAAGAAAAAGAAAGGCTGTAACAGTTCCTTTCAACCTGTGGAAGAAAACAGTACAGCAACAAAATGTAAGAGCATCTGTTTACAAAAAGAACCACTAGACCAGTGGTTCCCAAATATTGATCTATAATGATGTTTTCATTCATCCATGGAAAAATGAGAAAAGAATTTTAAAATAGTAATAAAATTAAATGTATTTATTTTAAATGAACATACTTTATCCTTACATTCTATATTACTTTTGAAGTATTAAAACATTTTTTCTTTTATGAAATTATGATAAGAGTAGATTTCTAAAAAAATGTATTTATTTAGGAAAGTAAAGGGTGGCAACCATATGTCAGTCCTGCCTGCCAATAAATTTCTCTCTCTCACTTTATTTCTTTCAAATTTGTATTCTGGACCATGAGATTAAAAAGCCTTGGAACCATTTATTAGACCCAACTAGATTTCCAGTCAATATAGCCATAATGAAATTCAGAAACACAAATCCAAACAGTATGGAATGAAATGAGGATGAAATAAAAATTATTTTCTACTATCTTTTAACAATATTCCCACCTGTCACATTTACCATGTGTTAGAGAACCACCTACGTAGCCGATCTGTTCTGCTGTTACAACTATACATTTTAGTTTTAGCTTCATCTACAAGAAATAGAAAACAAAGTAACTACCACTACAATACCTTTAATTACTAATGGACATCAGGAGTAAACTCTGTCCCTAGCTGTAGATCTGCTTTTATGGAATTTTTTAATTAAAGGAGAATGTGAATCAGATAACATAGGTAAATGCCCCTCAAAAAAAGGCTAAGAAACATCAAAATATGCTATTTCAGGAAAAACCATATTCCTTTTCATAAGAAACATACAATTGAATTAATCATCTTGAAACGACTTTATATTTATATTAGAGCTCAACAAATAAGTAAATATACTGTAGATAATGAGTGTCAGGTTTCTCACTGTCAGAGAAAGAAATTACCCTGTGGTATAGGATTAGAACCAAAGATATCAGTATGAGCTCATGTTTAATACATGTCATGTTGCATATACATGATAGATAGATACAGAAATAAGTACAGATATGGGTACATACATTGGTTAGTATACATACATATATTTCCTAGCGCTCGTCTGCTAAGAGGGCCCAGAAGCAGTGACACTCCAGTAGCCATGAATACAGCAGCAAACAGATCTTGATTTCTAAATATAGTTCTCTAACAAAAAGAAACAGAACTCTGAGGAAGTGACTGGGCAGGAAAAATACAAGATGGGTCTGGTTCACCTTGTAGTGCTAAGAAGTAAGAAGTACTAAAATTAATTCCTTAATTAAAATGGGGGCAAGCCCAAAGGACACAGGAGCCAACCCAAAAGAGCTCCCAATCACCAAAGCTAGAAAAACTGGAGTAACAAAATGAATTACGATAGTATTGAATTATAAACCAAAACTAAAACAAATGTCCATGAGTCAAAATTTATGTAAATACTGAATGAACGAATAAATAAGTTATTTGTAAGATATAAGATGTCTTTCTTACAGAAGAGTGCTGTTAATAAATGTGGAAGGAATGAGGGAAATTGAAAATCACCATTAGAACTCCATAGTAATAACTACTACAGGCAAGATTCATGGATAAATGCAAAAACTAGTGGGCTAAACTTTAAAGAGAAACAGGATATATCAAAGTATCTCCCCAAATATTTATTAGTTACTGTGGTGGTTTTTAATGTATGTCCACAAATTTCTTTGACACATCTCCCTCGAGGAGGTAAAGCTTAATTTATCTTCCTTTGAATGTGGGCTGAACCTAGTGATCATTTTTAATGAATAGCATATGGAAAGAGAAAAATGGTAACTTTACAGTGGAGAAATATGATAAGCACTACCTTAACCAGCTGATCAAGGTTAAAATCGTTAGTGATAAGTCATGTTACTATCATATACCCCCTGATATAATGCAATGAAAGGCTTCTTCACTTCTGTGGTTTTCTTCCTAAAAATCAATGTCACAAAAAAGTGTCAAGGTCATGAAAGACAAGGAAAAGTTGAGAAACCGTCACAGATCAGATGAGACTAAGGAAACATGACAATTTAGTTTAGGAATGTGATGTCTTAATTGAACCTAGAGCAGAAAAAGGACATTACTGGAACATCAGGGGAAACTGGGTGAAAGGTATATGGGAAATCTTTATATTATCTTTGCCTCTCTTCAGTAAATCTAAAATTATTTTTTAAATAAAATACTTTAGAAATTAAATCAATCTTCGACTTGATTAACATTTAACTGAAGAACAGACCTGAAGGCCAAGGTATGAGGCCTATGGACAAGAACCGAGAGAAGTTGAAATCTCACAGGATCTGCTAGTAGAATATACCATTAAGGAGGTGTTCCAGGGATGGTAAAGGAGAGAAGGGTGAGCTTAAATAATATACACTAGAAAATCAGGCATTGGATAATAAAGCATTAATTAAATGGGAAATTAAATCCTTATCTTCTGTGGAGAAATGTGCAGAGCAATGGCAGAACAGAAGCAGCTGTGACCTTCTATAAATAACATAAAAAGTTTGTGCACACAATGCCTACTTCATCTGACTACTTCAGTAGCTGAAAGCTTTTCAATACGGGGCCATTGACCATAAAGAAAAAAAATTACCTTGTATGATTTATGAGTAAATTTAGAGTGATTAGGAAAAATATCAAACATTTAACTTACCTGCTTTTAAAGGTAAAAACAAATAACTTTATTAAGTAATATAATGAATATTCTTATTTACATGTCCATATTACTTCAGGCCCATACAGGAATGAGGTAATAAAGAAAAATGAATGAGACAAAGAGAAAAGTTGACCCAGGAAGATGAAGAAGGAAGGAGAAAAAATAAAGAGAATGAAGCCAAGATTGAGAAAACCAAAGGGATATATAGAGAGCCACAGACAAAAAAAGAGGCAGCAGAAGTAACAAATATTTCCTGCCTGCTCTGATTCTTGTATTTGTCCTAGCTTCCAAATCAACTCCTCTTGATTGTATAATTACAATCCACTGCAGCAACTAATCAAACAGTAAGTATTTACTGAACGTTAACCACATGCTGAGCACAGTGCAAAAAATACTGATCACCCCATTCTATATTCTCTCCACCAAAATCATCCAGTTGTCCAAAGCTTTTTTTCATCCTCCATGTGAGCTTCTTCATATAAAATTATGCCCTCATCTCCAAACTCTTCTACTTGTCCTGAATCTAAGATTGAAAAATCTAGATATCCCACTACAAAAAGGCATATACATGTATTCATAGACTACCTCTGGAAGGATACAGAAAAGTGGATGTCTCTTGGAGAAATTAGATTAGAGATTTACTTTTCACTATATAACCTTTTATATATTTTTTAAAGATTTTACCAAATGGAGGTAATATGTAGCCAAAATAAAACAAAAAGAATCAAAAGAAATCTAGCACTCTTACCAAATAGAACATGCCCACCTCAAGTCTCTCACCTCTATCCATCATCTCTGTCATAGCCCCTAATTTTACTGTTCTATCACCAAAAACATCATAAACAAAATTATAAGTACCTAAACACCAATGGAGTGCTTACATCTTTTTACCTTTACAGATGCCTTGTAGTTAGTAGGCAATTCAATAAATATTTGTCTAACAAATGAACAATTTCTCTTAGGTATGTTCTTTCCTTTCGAAATGACCCTTCCCTACCCACCATTTCAGAGTGCCAGTTCCCATTCAGATGAGAATGCACCTGTTAGAATACCAAGACTGCCACTGATCATTGGGAGTCTTCATCATCTACGTACCCAACTGTGTTAACAGCAAAATTGGGAACGTTTATTTCTAAACTAAGCTTTGGAATATTTACAAATTAGGTAAAACTAAGCTGAGAGCCAGATCTGACATTTTTCCTAGCAATTATGTGAATGAATCTTGTATCAGAATGCATTTATGTAGTTAAGAGGAATTACATTAAAAATAGTATATGTGACCAAAGCAATGCTTCTTTTCTGATCTTGGTATGCTTCTGTATTTATTGTAGTTGCCCTGCATGACATGGTCCTCAAAGATTCTCATCTTTGAGATTTCATATTTCACTGAGTCTAAGACACTCATTTTTTGGCATTCTAACATCTCTGAAATTGCGATTTTATCTTATAACTGATGACATCTAAGAATTGCTGTCAGTCAGGCAGCAGTCATGACATAGTTGTCACTGACTGCATACGTGAGAACTTTGAAAGGGCCAGCGTCAAACTTGCAGAATGGGTATTAGTAGTTGGAGAAAACTCGGTGAACAACAGTGAAGCACTTAGACTACTGGATACAGAATAGATAAACAAGGTCCTACTGTATAGCACAGGGAAGTATATTTCATTCAATAACTTGTAATAACCTACAATAACAAAGAGTATATATATATATATATATAACTGAATCACTATGTTGTACAGCAGAAACTAATGTAAATCAACTATACTTCAATAAAAAAATAATAAAATAAACACAATAGTGGAGCACTCTTTTCCTTAGGAACCATATGGTTAAGGAGACAGGGTGGGAGAAGTGGTGACTCAGATGTGCTAGGACCCTTTTCAAAGCTGGAGACAAAAATAGACCAGCTCTATATAATTGCAAAGCCAACTTATGAGTCCAAACTAGTACCTTTTAGATATTTTTGTTTTTAATTGATTATTTTAAGAAATGCTACATCACTAACAGTCTCCATGGCACTGAGGAAGATGTTATGGGGATAAACCCAAACTCTAATGATTCTTAGTCAAAAAGTGATTCTGATGAGGCAGAAATGTTAAAGTAGTGTCTGGAATATTTTAACCAGTTTATTTTATTCATATTTTCCTTGTTGTTAGGCATAAGAGTAATACATAATAAAAATAACCATCTAATTAAGTCAAAGAGTTCTACAGTAGGCATAAAGTAAAAGATCAAAGTTAAGAAAAGCACAGTGTAGTTGGCATGTTGTTCTTTCTTAATGGTACATTAAAAACAGCTTTACACAAAAATAAACAAGTGGGACCCAATTAAACTTAAAAACTTTTACATAGCAAAGGAAACCAGAAGCAAAACAAAGATAACCAAAAAAGAAAAAAAAAAGAAAAAAAGCCAAAAAGACAACCTATGGGATGGGAGAAAATATTTGCAAAAGATGAGACTGACAAGGGCTTAATTTCCAGAATATATAAGCAGCTCATCCAACTTAATAATAAAAAAACCAAACAACCCAATCCAAAAATGGGCGGAAGACCTAAAAAAGCAGTTCTCCAATGAAGACATACAAATGGCCAATAGGCACATTAAAAAATGCTCAATATCACTAATTATCAGAGAAATGGCAATCAAAACTACAATGAGGTATCACCTCACACCAGTCAGAATGGCCATCATTAAAAAGTCCACAAATGATAAATGCTGGAGAGGGTATTGAGAAAAGGGAACCCTCCTACACTGTTGGTGCAAATGTCAGCCACTATGGAAAACAGTATGGAGATTCCTCAAACACCTAAAAATGGACTTACCATATGATCCAGCAATCCCACTCCAGGGCTTATATCCAGAGGGAACCTTAATTCAAAAAGACACATGCACCCCAATGTTCACAGCAGCACCACTTACAATAGCCAAGACAGAGAAACAACCTAAATGTCCATCAGCAGATAACTGGATAAGAAGCTGTGGTGTATTTATACAATGGATTACCACTCAGCCATAAAAAATAATAAAATAATGCCATTTGCAGCAACATGGATGGACCTGGAGATTGTCATACTAAGTGAAGTAAGCCAGAAAGAGAAAGAAAAATATGATATGATATCACTTATAGGTGAAATCTAAAAAAAAGACAAATGAACTTATTTACAAAACAGAAACAGACTGAGACATAGAGAACATACTTATGGTTACCAGAGGAAGAAAGGGTACATTTGGAGCTCAAGATTTGCAGATACTAACTCCTACCTACAAAATAGATAAAAAAAAAAAGTTTCTGCTGTATAGCACAAGGAACTATCTATATTCAATATTTTGTAGTAACCTCTAATGAAAAAGTATTTGAAAACAAATATATGTATGTACATGTATGACTGAACTATTATGCTGTACACCAGAAATTGAAATATTGTAAATTGACTACACCTCAATTAAAAAAAGTTTTACAATAGATGGCATCTTCAATTATATGAAATATGGTACACCAAATATCTTGAATGTCTCTTTAATAATATAGTATAGATATATAATTTATCAAAATATTTAAAAGCCATATTTCTGGCCTATCAATATGACAATTAAATGCCAGGAACTCAGGGATACAAAGAGCCCTGCTTTGATTCTGGATACAAATAGCATTTCTTAAACTGCCCTGGTCTAAAACAGACTAGTGCAATGCTTCCCAAACTTTAGTATGTATGAGAATTGCCCAAAGAGCTTGTTAAAAACACAGATCCCTGAGCCCACCTCAGGGATTCTGATACAGCAGATCTAAGGTGGGGCCCGAGAATTTACATTTTCAACAAGCTCCCAGGTGATGTTGATGATGCAGATGATACAGGCTGACAGACACTTTGAGAAATACTAGTTTTTATACTGCCTTTTGCCTCACTCAAGACCAACCTCAGACCTTAACACCTAAGCTAGTTCTGCTAAGTAATTCCTTACTTTCTCCATTAATTCAAACAACCAGAGTTTCTTCTTTGTAGCAGGAACCATACCAGGGGTTGGATATACCAAAAAAGAAAAAAAAAGTCACAGAGTAGGATGCCACAATTAGGGTTTACATCGCAAGAATCCTCTTTTCTACCTTATCATTTGACACCAACACCATTTGTGTTAACCATCTATAAAAGACACCAGATTATTCCACTCTAGTGAACTGTTAACATAGTGTGTTTTCTCTCAACATACCTATCTCTCGAGCAAGAATAATACTGCTGAGGCGTATCGGTTGGGTAGATTCAGCAATGAGCACAGCTTTTTGGGAACATAAGGTGCCATTTTCATATAAAGGCTCAACAGTTACTGCATCATGATGGGTGGAATGCCTGCCAGAATAAAACATTTAAGAGCATGAAATAAGAATGTGGGTTAAAATTAACTTTTGGTGGAACACAGATTCCTATAGTTTTCCCATGTTACATACTACCAGGTGTATTTAAATGACACTCTTTAAAGTAGAAACATTGCTTAGAGACACAAGATTTAAGTGGGAGAGACTGATTAGAACATTTTCCAGTGATCCCTTGTGCAAAGTTACATTCCTCCCTCAGTATTTAAAATAAGATTGTTACATTCTTTCTTCCCTCAGTATGTAAAAATAGGATTGATGTGTTTCCAATGAAAGACTTGGCTTTCTCACACTCTGAGGAATGAATTTCCTCCAATCTTAGAAATTGGGCTGTTGCTAGCTAAGGTGGAGATGTTGCCTGAATTATGAGGTGTGAATCTCACTCAAAATACAATTTTTAAAATCATTATTATTTTTTGGATGGATGGGAGGAATACCTTTCACTGCTAGGTTGATGCCTTGCATCATCCTCTCAGTCAGGAAATACATCACACTGGGTCATTTTATAAGCCTGATTCCCTTATACTTCCTCATAAAATGGAAGGTGAACTTCTTACACTCTGAACAAACCTTAGTGCTTCCCTTTAGAGATGGTAATTAGAATGAACCCTATGATACCTTGCAGCCCACTTCAGTTAGGTTCCCTCAGACCTTAGGAAACCACACAACCCCATGGCTGGGCCCTCTCACACCAAAAAAATTATGTCTTTCCATCCTCAGTCAGAAAGTCATCCCTTCAGAGTTGACTATCCCAAAGTTGAGTGTGCACTTCAAGGGGGTACTCTCATATAAGGGAGGAAACGTATATAACAGGCAGATCTCATCTCCACCCAAAATGAATCTTCTCATATTACAAGAAGCTAATACTTCATCGTGTCGGGGCCTTGGCTCCCTCATCTGTAAAATGAGAATAATAGTACTTACTTCACAAGACTGAATTGAATTAGTACCTGCAACGTGCTTAGTTAAGTAGGCAATAATTGTGTCTTTACACTGAAAACCCCATCTTATTTAGTTCCTGGAGAACCCTCACACTCTAAGCCTCTCTGGCCCCTCAGTACATTTCCTCAGACCTTGGGAACTCCTTTTCACTCTAGTTGTTTACACTGGAAGTTCTTCACACTGGGGAGCCACCAATGCCTGAGGCCTCCACCACAGGGTTGTGCCCTGATAGCCCTTCACACAGGGACTACCCCCTCAACCCACACAATGAGAAGGCAGTCTCACACCCTGAGAATTTCTCATATAAAGACCCCACACATAAGCTGAAGATACCTCACAAGACAAGGAAAGGCGACGTCCGGAAGGGTTGGCCACTCCACTCCCACTGACACCCCACCCCCACCCCCCAGGCAAGGCCCTTCAGGCTGAGTGACCACACAGCATTCCTGTGGCGTCTTACGTTCAGTGAACCCCTCCCACCCTCAGTGGGTGGCCTGGGGGCACATATCCTCTTGTTCCCCACACCTCACCAAGTGTAGCAGCCCCGCTGTGCCTCCAGCAGGAAGGGCACCCGGCCTGGCTCCCGGCCGAAGGGTAGCAACACCTGTGGGACGTTAAGTTTGTTGGCCAGGGTCCCAAGAGAAAACAGGAGCAGCACCAGGAGGCGCCGTAGAGGTAAGCTGAACAGCCCGAAGCGTCGAGGCGCTGGCGATCCAGCGCCAGTCATGGCGACCGCCCGCTCTCGGTTCCCGCTCAGCTACAGCCGGGCCCTCAGCCCCAACACCAGCCAATCCGCAGGCACGACGTCAGCAGGAGGCGGGCGCCCCTTCTGGCTCGGAATTATGGGGGTTTTTATGACGCGCTCTAGTTAAGCCAACGTTATGGAGATTTAGCCCCCACTTAAGGGGCTACTTTCTGAAGTATTGGGTGGCATATCTTTTTAAGTAGAGGACAAGCATAAAGTCAAAAGAATTTCTCCCAGTTTGATTTTTTTCTGTTGCCTACCTTGTCTTTGGCTCCTAGAGCACCCCCCCCCATTTTTTTTCCAGTAATTTTCAGTCAGCATTGGTCCGTGCATATAAACGGAAAAAATTTTCCAGTCTCTAGTGTAAACAGCTGGACTTTGTCAAGGAAGCTGTGTCATTTTTGCTAGGAAGTCAGATTCATGTCCAGCCTCAAGGCCAGAGTACAGGAAATGCCAGGCACTGGCGTCTCAAAGGCAGCTTTGAAAGCTATCCACTCACAGTCTGTCTGAAAGCAAATACTCTGAGAGCACTTCTTGTTAAATTAACTTGTTTTCTCCAAATATCCAACGGAGTATCAGTTCAAAGGCTGTCTCAGGACAGTTTACTAAAATGACACATATAATATGTAATCAATGTCATATATTGTTGAAGTTGTTTAGGGAGCACAGAGCCTAATAAACCTATGGTTTATAAGAAATAATTAATACACGTGTAAAGGAAAATGCATAGTTCACCTCGAAGACGCCACTGTTAAATTAAGTAACCTGTAAAAGGCCTGGCGTATGAATATTATTTCTAATCTTCGTATTTACTCTAACAATTCTTATTATCTTTATTTTACAGATAATGAAACTAAATGATTTGTATCAGAATATACAACTAGGGGTCTGACAGCTGAGGCTTTTTTTGGGGAGGATGGGGGTAGTTAGATTTATTTTTATTGGAGTTACTGGGGATTGAACACAGGACCTCATGCATGCTAGGCATGCACTCTACCACTGAGCTATACCCACCCCTTTGAGAGCTGATCCCAGTTTTTGATCCCAGTTTTGGTTGGCTTCCAAAGTGTGTGCTCTACATCAAATCCTGTTACTAGTCACAAAGACCCGATTTTTACCCAAACTTCATAGTTCCTGTGGAGAAAGCACATTAGGATTAGGAAATAAAAGCAAGCAGGTCTCAGCGTTGGAGGGACTGGTTCTTTATTTCAAAAAGACACTTATCAATTTTCAGTATCAAAACAGTTACACTATTGGTTTCTCTTTCTTCCAATTGGCTCCCAAAGAGACCACACCAAAGGAGAGTACACTTTAAGCCAACTAAGCTGCAGGATGCACACCTAACAGACCTCACTGAAACCTCACCAAAAAGGGGGGATTGGGTAGGGAAAGAAACTTTAAAAGATCAGCACACTGCCAGCCCACAGACTGTAGAGAGCTCTCACAGCCAGAAAGGGTGACTGGTGTGTCCCAACCCCAAAGAAGCGAAGTTTCAAAATAATATAAAATTTAAAAACAGTTTTGTACACAAGCTATTCAAGATTTCTCCAGCACTAACTGATACAAAGCACAATGAGATGGCACTTTTAGAGACAGCAGCTTCAGACCCAGGAAAGGGTGATGAGATGTTTCATATGGCTAAATTAGTGGCAAAACTGATTTTCTTTTTTGTCTTTCAAGGAGGCAGAATAGCAAATAAGTGGTCACCTCAACGTAAGGAGCAGATGATCCTGTGAGCAGCTGGGAACAAGGTAGAGATGGGACAAGGATTTGGTCTCAGACAGAGGTCTCACCATCTTGTTTGGTCACTTCTGATGAAAAAAATAAAAATAAAGTTGCCCAAAGATACCGTAAAGCTGAAAACCTGAACAGCCCTTTTTTTTTTTTTCCTGGCTAGCTCCTCCTGGAATCACCTTTCTGGTTTGGCGGGTACTTTTTACAGAGCAATGAGGTTTCCTGTAATGGAATCTTTCTCTGGGCTGTTTGGCTCTCAGTAAGGCAAGCCCATACCTTTTTTCCCTCCTCTATGGAGAGGGCAAGATGCATTAAGCTGAGATGTTACCTTTCAAAAGTGAGAAAGGGATTAGACTGCTGCTTCAAAACGGGGAATTATCTGGAATGTTTTACAAACGGTTGCTATATCAACAACAACAAAAAAGGTAATTACAAAATGTGTACATCACAACATGCTTTTAAAGACACTTTGCATTGTGCTCACATTCCCTTAAATGTTGTTCCCAAAGGTGCTCAGCCTCTAGCCCAACTGGAATCTCTGGGGAGAGGCAGAGACAGTTTAGTGAAAAGGACACAGGGGTAGGGGTGGGAGAGGTGGCGAAAGGAGAAAGCAGCCTTCCAGTTAAAGATCAGCCCTCAGTTTAAAGGTCAGCTTCGGGCAGGCTGGCCTCAGGTGGAGTCGGGGTCAGAGGGAGGAGCAGCGGCAGGGCGGGACTGGGGTGCTCTACATCTCATTCAGGTCAAGCAGAGTCTGGTCCAGCATCCTTTGTGTACAGAGGTGCTCCTCTTTGGTGCATTTCAGCTTATCTAGTGGGGGTAAAGGAGAGACGTTATAAAAACTAGAAGCAAATTTCAAGGTCTACCCACTCTGAGAATAGCTCCTTTTGCAGGGAAACTGCAGACTGATAGAATAGCTGCCTTCTCAGCCACAGAAGTGAGCTGTTGCATCACTCGCTTTTGCAGGGCCTCGGGCTTGCTACCGAAGTTGCAGGTGTTGCTGTACTTCTGGGGGAGGGAGTGGGGGACCTTATCAGTCATTTCCTCTCCTTCCCACACCCAGCCGAGGCTTTCAGCTTTTGGCCACTTAAGGAGGTGGCCTTAAACATCAGCCATCCATTCTTTCTAGTCTTTGCCCACAGGATAACACCTACTTGAAATGGCTCACTGGAGTTTGACACATTGAGAACAGGATGGGCTTATTTCCACCAGTAGAAACATCAGAATCTCAACTTGAAGAGAGTACAGGAGGATCCTCCATGCACTACAGGCCTTCCCCCCAAAGTAGAAAGGTAAAGAATAACTAGTGGGGTAAATAAAAGAACCCCATGGCTAAGTCAAAGACTCTCTAAAGAAAACGAAGCCAAGAATACTACAAAACATATACCTGTAAGCAAAACCTTTTAAGTGAGATTTCTGCAGAGCTATTCATCAGAACTTGCCTGTGACACAGTTACTTAGAATTAAACATAAAACCAGGAAAGAGAAGCAAGTGGGGGGAAATGTCAGGAAGAAAACCAGCAGCTGAACATCAAGGAGAAGTTAATCTGCCCAGCAAGCAAACCACTCACAGTGCTCTGGGGGAGGTGGGGAAAATACTCTTCAACTCACAGATGGGGAGGGCAACACAGACCTATTCATATCCCACACCGTTTTCTTTCCCTTCCCTTGTATTCTACCCAGTCAGAACGACCCATCCCTGGGCCTGTAGATGAAGCAGTTACGACATCTTGTCAAGTCAGTCCTTTTATTGTTAGAAAACATCCATGCAAGGGAACATATCCTACAGTCAGTGCACAAGTGAAAGAGCAGCAAATCAGGGTGGAAAACAGAAAACTCTCCCAGGTTTTCACACTATAATCTCTCAGGCCCCTCCCTTCATCACCCATAATCTCTTAAAAAGGGAGAAATGCAGTATTAATATTAACTGTTCCCACTTAACAATGCAATTAGGAAGTCAACACTATTCTAACTGTCCCAATTAAAGAGCAATTTGCTTAGGGCCAAATAGTAACTTTTAAAAAGACAATCAGCTTTTTGCTGGGGTCCAGGTCAGCGGTGTGAGCCTTAAGCTGGGTTTAATGGGCATCAGTGAGCCCTGCCCATCAGTCACACAGATCATGCAGCGTTAGCTTCAGCTCATAAGAAAGCAGGCGGTTTCGCTCAAGTTGGCTGTAGAGACGCTCTGCAGCAGCAAAGGAGAGAAAACAAGAGGAGGAAAGGAAGAAGAGGAGGAGAAAGAGAAAAAGGGAAGGTTAGTAGAGTACCAGAAGTAAATTTTGAGACCTGGTATATATAACATGCATCTGTAAGGCCGGACGGCTGCAAGGAGGATTCAGACAGAGGGCAGTAAGAGTCAGTCAGTTGGTGGAAAAGACCAACTGAGGAATAAAATAAATTCAGACTGACAAGCTGATAGGATGACCTTTTGAGGGAGAAAAATATCTCCTTCACAGTGTTTATTCCCTGGATTGAAAAACTGAGACAAGTGAAACAGGACAAAGGAAGGAATACAGTTGGCTTATCAGAAATACATTTACAATAATCAAGGTTTGTAAGGAATCGAAGTGAATGGTTGAACATTTTTCTGCAAAAGCGTTCAATAGAGCATTACAAATGGGAGACTGGGATAAACACATCCACTCAATCCTACGCTTTCTGATGCTTCTTGTTCTAGGTGTTGGGTGAGTGATAGACCCATCATAATGGCCTAGTCAGTCAAAATCCAACTTTGCATTTTCCAAAAGAAGCTAAAACCTGTTAGAGCCATTAGTGTAGCCATTAGTCCCAGGAAGGTGAATTACTGGTACAAGCCAATCAAGATTATCCTGTTTTTCCAGCCTCCCTGGCAGCTAGGGGTGACCATGTGATTAAATTCTGGCCAGTGACATGTAGAGGGTAGTGTGTTGGAGGTTCTGGGAAAATTAGCTTTCCTTCCTGCCTTGAACATGGATGTGATGACTAGAGTTGCAAATTTCAACCTTAAAAGAAAGGTCCAGGAGAATCACAGAAACCCCAACTATATCAAACCACAGTTGCTCAAATCTAGACTTTTTATTATGAGAGAAAAATAAATACCATATTTATTTAAACTCCTATTAAGCTGTTCCTCATAACTGAATGAATCCCTGATATAACTACTTAAGTGCTCAGATCCCCTGGCTTTATCTGGATTTTCTACTTAAAGTACATCTTAAAGAGCAGGTAGAGACTGGTGATCGTTTTGTAACATACAGAAATACTGAATCACTATATTGTGCACCAGGAACATAGTGTTGTGGGTCAATTATATTTCAAAAAACAAACAAACTCATAGAATTTGTGGTTACAGAGGTGGGGGTGGGGGAGGGAGGATTGGATGAAGGTGGTCAAACGGTACAAACTTCCAGTTATAAAGAAGTACTAGGGATGTACTGTACAACGTAAGTATAATTAACACTGCTGTATGTTATATATGGAAGTTAAGGGAGTCAATCCTAAGAGTTCCTATCACAAGGAAAGAAAACTTTTTTGAATTAAAAAAAAGTGGGTACAGAGAATCTAAATCCATCTGACCAACACAGCGGTGTGGAAATTTGATCTTCCTGGTCTATTCCTAATGTCAGCCTCTGGTGTTCATAAACAAGTTTCTTTCTATGTTTTACAGTCTGTTTCAAAATGGTCTCGGGACCTCAATATGAAAAAGACTTTCCTGCCTTAAAATCAACTGCATCTGTGGGCTGACTGTGGGCAATGCTCAGGCACCTTGCCTTCTAGGTTGAGGAAGATCCTAGGGGAGGAATAACCAAACGTAATAGGTGTATTAAGGAGAAGAACTGGAGCCAATTTTTAAAACTGCACTTCCCACTAAACAAATGGTTCTCAATACCAGGAATAGTGCCCCGCCCCTCCTTGTAGAGGGGAATTTGGAGGGGGGGGCAGGTTTTAACTGTCACGGTAACTAGAGGGCCCTACAGATATTTACTGGACAAGGGACAGCAGTAAATAGGACTGTTCGGTACATCCCAGAATTATCCTGGCCTAAAACACAAAAGTCCACCATTGAGAAACACTATACTAGTCTGTACTAGTCCATGAGGCCTGGGATTGGACCTGTCTTATTCACTGGGGTACCCCTGACAAATAGTAGGGGTTCAAATTGTGTTAACTCTTGTTACTTAAACTTTTGGGAGTGTATCACATATAGAGTCCACATGCACCCTGACTCTTCCATAGCATCTATACCTAAGTTAGTGTAGTTCCCACTTCTGTCTTGGGTGTTATCAGGATCTTATCCCTCAAAACAGCCTGGTCAATGAGGTTTTTGTTCCACTTAGGGAAGAAATAAAGAGATAGAGAAGAAGTGGGAGCATTTTATTGCCTGATTATACCCTGGAACATATGGTTCCTTAAGAACTGCATGAAGTCAGAAAGGTAAACGCAGTTGTTCTCTCACTTTGAATTTAGTAATAAGAAAAAGGTTTCTAACTCTGATATCTCTAATGACCGAAAATTCAAGATCAGATAATAGTTCACTCAAGTTCTTGATTCCCTGATAACAGCAAACAAAACAAAACAAAAAAAGCAAGCCAGAGAATCCATTTGGTCTGATGTTCCTTTTAGGGAACAATCCCATGGATGCTATACATCCTTAGGGTTCCTTGGTCTGAATCAGGTCAATTTCATTCTGTAACAGGAAAAGGGAGGGTGTACTTGGAGCAAAGGGAACTATACCAGCTTTAAAGCCACAAAGTTCAAGGAATGAGGTAGAACAGATTTTTTTTTTTTAATTTCCCTAATATTAAGGCCGGGGAGTATTCAACCAATACCACATGAATGCAAGACACTGGGTGGGGCTACGACAAGGTTGCCCAACATTAATAGGACAGTTAGTTACACCCATTCATTATGTAAGTTGGGGTCCAGCCACGTTTTGTTTTTTCCCTCATCCTAACAATGGTAATGAGGAAAGGAAGAATGGACTCCAGCACATCAGCCTGCAACTCTTTCTAAGAAATTAAGATGAGGGGAGAAAATTAAGAGGTCAAGCATTTTGCTTTGCGATTGCCAATGATGCTTGATCCCATTCCCTTAGCTAGCCCAGGCACAAGTAACAGGATAGTTTCTATAAGGATACAGAACATTAAACAAAATAGTGAATTTATTTTATTTTTTTTAATGGAGGTACTGGGGATTAAACCCAGGACCTCATGCATGTTAAGCACACTCTACCACTGAGGCACTACCCTGCCCCAAAAGAGTGAATTTATTATGGCACAGTATTTCAAATTTCCCTCTGCTTCCTAGCTTGTTGGTCTCTATCCTTGCTTACACCAGACATGCCCATCGGGAAAGACAGGAGCTACAAAATATTACACCTCGCTTTTCTTCTAATCTCTCTTCATTCTCTCTTACTTCTTTCCTTTGTAAGGAACCTTCCTCTGTGCCAAAGTCAACTCCTTCTGCCTAAATACTAAAACATCTACAATTGTAATACTCAATGCAGTAGCCACTAGCCACATGTGGCTAATTAAATTTAGATGAACAAAAAGCAAATAAAGTTAGAATTTAGCTCCTCGGTCACATTAGCCACATTGAGTGTTCAACAGTCACATGTGGCTAGTGGCAACCATATGGAAATTCTTGCCAAAAATTCTGTTGGACACCATTAGTCTAGGCTGTACTTCATGCCTTTATTTTCTTTCCACCAATTCACTCTTCTGTTCCTCTCCTTGTCCTTAATGCTCAAAATTTACCCTCAAATTAATAAAACATCAATGATAACATCCTATCTTCAGTTATCTTCCTTCTCTACCTGTTGAAGTTGAGAATCACTGGAAACCATCCAGCACTGAAGTTTTTGAAGTACCAAAGCTACTCCTTCTCCCTTTATGCCTCTAACCAGTTCCACTGGGCTTCCTCTTCTACACAGATTTTCCTCTTTACTCAGTTTTTCTTTTTACATTTATAATTATCTTTTAGGGTTCGATTTTATTTCCATGGCCTAAACTGCTTGTCACCCTCATGGACTCCCAAATCTCTCTTACATCAGTCTCTCCCTCTCAAGTCCTAGGATTTGGTTTTCATCTGGATACCTGCCAGTTTTTCAGACTTATATTCTTCTCTGCTTTCCCTTGCATCATCAAACCAGGACCACGTGGTCTCCCTACACCTTTAAAACCACCATTTACCTAGGCTTGATTTCCTCCTTGCATTCAGTGGCCAGGCCATGCAAAATGCTCATGTTCAGCGCCATCCCCTACTACCGCTACTCTAGTTCAGATTATTATCTCTGGGAAAACTGCAAATCCAGTTTTTCCCAAAATGTGGTATAGTCACTGCTAGTGATATGCAAGATTTCGGTAAACATTTGTGAACTTTAAAAAAAGTATTAGCAGAGGATCGTGTAGCTCAGTGGTAGAGTGCGCTTATTTAGCATGTACGAGGTCCTGGGTTCAATCCCCACTACCTCCATTATCTGTCTATAAATAAATAAATAAACCTAACCCCCCCCCAAAAGTATTAGCTATGTTATTTTAATGTGCATTAGGAAACCCTAGCACATCAAAATCTTTGATTCAAATTAGAATTGTGCAGAGTAAGAATAAAACAAATTGGAAAATGAGTAAATTAAAAAATAATAACATAGGCAGTATGTAAATATGGCAAAAGCTATCAAAAGCGGTATGCAAATGAATGAAATTTTGGTAATCACCATCTTAATGGATCATTTTGATAACCTGCTCCCCCTTTCCAATATATTCTTCTTTATTTTTAAAATTTTTATACAATTAAAAAATTACTTTCTGGGGAGAAGGTATAGCTCAATGGTAGAGTGTGTGCCTAGCTTGCATGAGGTCCTGCGTTCAAACCCCAGTACCAACATTTAAAATAAACAAATAAACAAACAAACAAATCTGATTACCTACCCCTACAAAAAAAAATTACTTTCCATTTACAGTTATTATAAAATAGTGGCTCTATTTCCTATGTTGTACAATACATCCTTAAGCATATCTTACACCCAACAGTTTGTACCTTCTTCCAATATATTCTTAACTTAGCTGCCAAATTAACTCTTCTTACATGCAACCCAGGACATATCCTTGTTAAAAATCTCTAGTGACATCCCATTATCTATAAAATAAAATTAAAACTCCCCCTAGCCAGATTACAGCACATACCTGTTCCCTACTGTATCTAAAGGACCTTTATACCTATTGCCCTCTCTACACCTTTATTTTTGCTTCTCTTCGACCAAAATGCTCAATATCTACTTTGCTCAACCAGACTCTGCTTGTCAAAAATCCAATCTTTGCACAAGGTTCTGGGTTCAATCCCCAGTACCTCCTCTAGAAATAAATAAACCTAATTATCTCCCCACCCGCACCAACAAAAGATAAATTAAAAAAAATTTTTTAAAGAGACTAAAAAAAGTCTAATCTTTTGGAATATATATATATATATCTGAGTACTATGCTGTACACCAGAAATTAATACAACATGTAAATCGACTATTTTTCAGTAATTAAAAAAAATTGTTTAATGGAGGTACTGTGGATTGAACCCAGGACCTCATGCATGCTAAGCGTCTGCTCTACCGCTGAGCTGTACCCACTCCTATTTTTCAATAAATAAACAAACAAAAAATTAAACTAAAAAAAAATATATAAAATAAATAAAATGAGGAGACATGTTACTACTGAATTATCATGAAAAAAAGTAATTTTCAATCTTTTGGAACCCAATAAAAAAAATGAAGAGGCAAATTTTAACATGTTTATTAAGTACCTATTTTGTGCCTCCTTCCATGAGACTTTTCTAATCATCTCCACTGCAATCAATCTTTTCCCCCACCAAACTCCCACAACACTTTATTATTTGGAGTACTTATCACACTTCATCTTTAGTTTTAAATATACATTCTCTCTTCTAGATTTGGAGCAATCTGAGAGTAGGGATGGTACCTCGAGCTTTGATTGTTTCTGTCTCCACCTTAATACCCTGAGCCTAAATTAATAATGACTTAACCTGTACCTTAATCTACCTTAATCGTAAAGGTTGTGTGGCAAAAAGAAACAGTATGGACAGAAAGAAACCTGAATTCAATGAGACCCAAAGTTTTAAATTAGGGAAATTCTCTTTACCTGGCTGTATCTGTTTAAAAGAAAGGCAAGTTTTAAATATATACCCTGATGAGAAACTAAAGTACTAAGTGATCAACACTTAGGTGCTGAAAAAAGTACAACCAATGACTATCCTATCCAGATGAAACCATCTCTGTACATAAATTAGAATAGGATTTCCAAAAAGTCAGTATGTAATTCCATAATATAAACTAGGAACAATTTTACTAGCAACAATTTATCATATTTATGCACGTAATAAATTACTACCCTGTGCACATTATTTGAAATATACATGACGGGTTGTTTTTAGTTTTTCCAATAACAATCATTTACCACTTGTCTTACATCCCGCTAGCACATACTAGCAGGCAAATGGTAGTAAGCCTCAAATATGCAAGAAGGGCTTAAAGAAAACATTAAACTGTTGAAAATTTTACCTATTATGTATTCTTCTTTGACTTGGGATAATTACTCAGTTTTGTGGTAATATATTTGGGTCCACTGGGTACTCTGCGGATGCACCATTTGAACCTCTGGTAAAAGGTAAACAATTATGTACTGGGAGACATTTCAATGGTCTCTCAAAGGAGGAGAACTTGAAGAGAAGACTGAAACATTCCAGGCGGGATGATTTAAGAACCTGGTAGTAAAGGTCGATGATCTCATTCAGCTTGAGTACAAGGCTCGAGCTCCTATTCTAAGAGACCTCTGCTAGTCCACCACTCTGATAGACTCAATCAGTTGAATTTAAATGTCAAGAAAAAAATAGACACACACAAAAGTGGCTTTGATTATGTAAGTCAGAGGAAGGAGAGCCTACAATAGTTGCTCCCCACACCATACCCCCAAGGCTCCTTCTTAGGGACAGCAGCAGCTTTGTCAATGACACAAATGCAGGGTGGCATGAGGCTTCCAGCAGCTTAACATTTTAATTTGGGGTGAGGGGTAGAAGAGAATACATAAGTTGCTTTGTGGCCCCCCGCTCATCCTAATGCCTTGGGGACCAGCCAGGCTGACCCAAATGGAATCCAGAGCGAGAGTGGGGCGTTGGGTTCCCCGAGGAAAGGGGGCAGATCCAGAACAGAGCAGAAACGGTGATAGTTATCTGTATGAAAAAGTAAGGAGACTCTAGGTGAGAAGGACTAGCATCAACCTGGACAGCAGTTTGGGAAAGGATGAGGAGAAGAAGGAAGAGGCAGCAGTAGGAATGAGAAAAGAGAGCCAGACACTACAGCCTGGGTCCCTTGGCTTGTTTTCAGGGTTAGTGGGAAAGAGGCAGATTAGCATCAAGGATCAGGGATTCACAGCAAACAGATGAAGTCCCCAACAACTCTTTTTGGTGCTTTTTACTACCTGGCTTGTTCTGGGACTCAGCTCGATTTTTAGGTGAATTTGGTACTTCCAATCATGGGTGTTTCCCCTGAACTTTAATATCAGGGCACAAATCATACACACCCAGGAGGTCTGAATTTTGCTGTGCAACGTGAGGGCCCAAGTCACTGGCTCTCTGGGCCCTAGTTCCTTAACTGTATGATGACATGATTCTACCTTCAGCAGTATCCCTTTTGAGAAGACCAAATTTAAGACACAAATAGAAAAATACTGGTGTCATAATGAAGGGATTATGAATAAAAAGTGTAAGAATTACATAGATCAGTAATGTACCAATGATCCAGGATTAAATGCTTCCCCAGCTTTTGCCAACAAGTAACCAGCACCAATGTTTTAAATATAAGAGTGGAGAATCTAGTTTCCAGAAGACAAAACCAAAGCACGCTATGCACAGCCTGTACCCCCACCCACCCACAAGCCAAGGTCCCAGCCCCACTCTGCTGTCAAGATAGTTACATAGAGGTCATGTCATTGAGGGCGTGGTCCAGCTCCTCGCTAATGGCCTTGTACTTCAGTTTCTGGGCATAGAGCTCATCTGGACAGGCACAGGAACCACAGGGAGGAACGAGGGGACAGAGTGAAAGATATCAGAAGCAGATGAAGAGAGGGAATCATTAGAAATTAGGGAAAGTGTGACCATGGGTCTAATCCCACAGTTAGGAGAATATCTATCCTGACAGCCATGACTGGACATTTTCAGATCCACTATCCCCAGGACCAATTGGACTTCCTGACATCTCTCATCAATTGCAGCCTGGTTGAGAACCTGGGCACAGTCATGACTAGAAATTCCTATTACCAAAGGCACTTAAGAGGATACCACTCCCACCCAGTTAACCCAATTCCTAGCAGTGATCACACTGAATTTAACAAAAATAGAAAAAGGAGAAAATACACAACATTCAGACACTTCTCCACCTACCAAGCGTGACCAATATTCTTGGCCCCATTGCTCTACAAGTTGCCTCCCCAAACTTCCCCAAAGAAAGAACATCCTGCTACCCAGAGCCTACCAAAAGAGCATATCTCAGAGTTCTCAGAGTTCTCAGAGCAAGTACATTCTCCTTCGATCAGGTGGATGCAGCTGCCAAACTGTGGGGACCAGAAGTATCCAGAAAGCCCCTGGCAATGGTCAGCTCTGAGAAATGGTTATTCCACAGCTGTGTCTCTTGGTGAGGTCCCCCACAATTTGAGTGGTGAATAGGATTGCCAAAAGTAGCCATGGGATGACACAAGACACATTCTTGTTGCCTTCTGAAAATATGGCTACCATTTCAACCCAGATACTAAAGAGTTAGGACTACAAAACTGGAGGTGTGTGCCATTATCAGTCTCCTCCAAGGGAAGGATGCAAATTCCAGAATGTTAGGTAAAGTCTTATTATTCAGGGAAAGGATTAAACATAAAAATCCAGTTCCAGGGTTTGACCCACTTCACCCAGCTGTGGCACAGGACAGGGCATAGGATGCATGCCAAAGCTCTACCAACTCCCTTTGGTGTACAGGGAAAGAGGATAACGGTCAATGGGCAAGGTCTTCCTCTATATTTATTTTAATCCCTCTCCCAGGCTCCGTACCTTCCAAATCATCAATTGTCTTTTCCAGCTTGGCTACCGATCTCTCAGCAAACTCAGCACGGGTCTCTGCCTAGGGGAAATATGAAACCAGTCAGAATCTGAGATGAGTAAGACAATTAGAGAAGCATCTTTATTTCTTTCACCTTCTACTTCTACACCTTGCAGAACCACAGCCAGCCAGTCTAAGTCTACATTAATGCCTTATAAACCTCTAAATGTTGTGGGTCCTTCCTCAAATCCCCTCAGCTTACCTCCTTGAGTTTATCAGTAAGAATCTTTATCTCTTCCTCATATTTATCTTCTTTTTGAGAGTACTGTAAGAGAAATAGAACACACATTTCAGGATAGAAATGACTCACACGGAGAATGCCCCCCTCCCTACATTTACTTTTACATTGAATGTCCTCTTGGATTTAATGTGCTGAATGATCCATGAGAAATAGCAAGGCCCATTTCAGGACAACAGTCCTTAAAATCCACAAATCAGTGTCCTTGGCACCCTGATACCCTCATATTAAGAGTCCTCCTTTACTTTTGTAAATGGACCTAAGCTTTGATCTTATTCAAATCAACCCAAGGAGGTATTTTTCCTGCCTCCTGGTTAATGAGCAGGTGTTGTGACACCCCGAGGCCACATGGCTGAAACAGTCCCACAAGATGATAAAGACAAGTCATCTGTCTCAATTGCTCATTAGGTCTCAGATCTGGTACTACTGGTTGCCCCCATCTGTCAGCATAGTCATATCACCCTGAGGAGAACATGACCCCAGGCACCTGAGACCGGGAAGTTATTTTAACTGAAGCAATCAGAGTGTGCAGGAATTAGCACTAAACCCAGAAACTGGAGAGAGGATAGGTGGATACTTCTCACTGGATTACATAAGGAATGGGCTGCTCCAGTCTTTCATCAAGGGCAGGGCTGGGCCCAGGCCCCAAAGCCTGTCACTTTTACAAACCAGCCCCTACCTTCTCCGCCTGAGCCTCAAGAGACTTGAGGTTGTTGGTGACATTCTTCAGCTCCTCCTCCAGCTCAGAACACTTACTGTGAATATTTTAAATACCGCAGGAGAGGAAAGGGGAAGAAGAGAATAAAAAAAAAGGGAGAGAGACACACAGACATGAATTGAACCTATCTGTGGAGAGAGTTGGAAGGCATACTGGGGGAAAGAGAGGTTCCCGGGGCAACAGAGCAAGCGTCAACCCTCCTCCCGCTACCACAGAACAAGTCAGGAGTTGGACCTCCTGGGCTAGGCCTCAGAATGTTTGGATACTAATAAAGAAAACACTTGAGGGAAATCATTACAGGGAACAAATCATAACTGCTACCTGGGGTAGAGGTAGGAACAAATGCCCAACCCAAATAGGCCCCCAAATCACCCAAGGGAAGAAGAGGCCCTGTGAAGAGGCAGTGAAGCAACTAGGAAAGAGGAGATGAAAGATGCCAGGTAAGTGGAGAAGAATGGAGCATTCCATGAAGAGATGAGAGAGCACTCAACAAATCAACCGGTGGAGGGGAGGCAGCTGCAAAACAAAACAAAACCAAACAAAACCACACCATACACATAACCTCTCTGTGGGTTTAATGGTTAGTACCTTTTCTTCAGCAGCACTCAGACACTTCAGGTTCTGGTCCATCAGTCTGATCTGCTCATCCATCTCTCGGCAACGGCTGTTAGTGATAGTCACAAGGATCGCACAAGCCAGGTTGTGGGGAGGGAGAAAGGTCAAAAAGGAACACAGCAGGGAAACAAGCAGCAAAACGGGAAAAAAAAAAATCAAACAATGGGAAGAAAACATCACCATGGCCATGATATGTCATGTCTAGGAGAGGGGAATGCAAGGGAAGCACAAATAAATATGCGTCAGCACTGACTGTTACACAAGGCCCAGAAGGTGCCAGCAGGGGAGGGCATCACGTCTGCCTTTGCCCTGAAGTTCCCCAGCAGATTGGCAAAGTGGTAAAAACAGAGGCAGAGCTCAAGTCAGGACAGCCATTTCAATGCCTCCAGGAGAAGCAGAACCTTCAGATGGAAGGACCCAGAAGGGTCTGCCAATTAACAGCTCACCACTTTTAGGCTTCCTTTTTCCCCTTAGTTTGTAAACCCTCCCTACAAGAAGTCAGGGAGCTCCAATTTGTCACCTGTCACTGGTCAAGAGAGTAAAACCCAAAGCCATTCTTAGGGACTAAACAAAAGCATTCTGGATGCCTTCCACTCTCTAGGCCCTGTTTAACAAGGTTGAAGGAATGCTAGTTTATTCACATTAGTGCCCAAGCCAAAGGGGAAGGAACAGAATGGTACAGCAAGATTTGGGGAGCAAGATACTCACGACTCTGCCAGTTCAGCTCGTTCCTCTGTGCGTTCCAAGTCTCCCTCAATAATCACCAGCTTACGAGCCACCTATGGGAGAAGACCCAGGTACAGCTCAGAGAGGCTGAGAAAGAGCCCTCTCCCTCTCATGATTCTTTTCAGAAGCCCCACGCCACTGGAGAGAGAGAGAGACAGACAAACTAAAAGTGCCTTACCTCTTCATACTTCCTATCTGCCTCTTCTGCAATGTGCTTAGCTTCTTTGAGCTGGATTTCCTGGAGTTCCATTTTTTCTTCATCTTTTAAGGCTCGGTTTTCAATAACCTTCATACCTCTGTCAGAAACAATGCGGACAAATGGGGTACTGACATCCTGGGGAGCCTGTCATCAGCTCAGCTCCAAGGGACCCGGAATTGCACCTTTTAAAGCCCATTCCTCTCTGCTTGCCACTCAAAAAGAATTCCCACAGCACCCCCCACCTTAGTTTAATTATTTTATTTAAAGTTTTTTCTTATAAAAGAAACACACGCTTATTAAGAAATGAACTATTTAAGTGTATAGTCTAAGGGCATAAAGCAAAAGTAAGTCTCCCCAATTCTAGTCCTGCTCATCAGAGGTAATCTCTTACATCATAATCCTTCCAGAAATGTTTTATACAGATAAAATGCCAAAAATCGCATCTTCACTTCCCCACACCCCCAAGGAATCATACTACACTGCTCTGCAACTTGTTTTCCTCACTTTCTATAATTTGGATACTATTCTGTAATAGTACACACATAGCTGTCTTACTCATTTTCACAGATGCACTGCATTAATGCACTCCCAATAGGGAATTTCTAATTCTGAAAAGCCTTAGCTTGATCCTATGCAAGTCATTCCACACCTGTATTCTCCTTTAACTCACAGGTGGCAAGGAGCCAGCCAATTGGCTATTTTCAACAAAGATGTGTTGGTCCGAGGACTGTGGTTCTCAACCTTAGGCACACATTAAAATTATTGGAGAAGCTTTAAAGACACCAATGCCCAGGCCCCTTTCACAATGGATCTGGGGTGGGATCTAGACATTCTGATATATTTTTTTAGACTCCCCAACGATCCCCATCGTTCACTCCCGTGATTCTCACCATGCTGCCAGAGGTGAGAGAGCTTATTAAACCACTGATTGCTGGGCTCCACTTCCAGGGTCTCTGATTCATAGATCAGGCATAGAAGCTGCTGAGGATTTGAATTTCTACCAAGTTTCCAGGTGCTCCTGGTCTGGGACCTTACCTGAAGAACCACTACTTTCGGAGGCTTACAATTCACTCAGTGAAGGCTGTCCTGGTGACCCCATTTAAGGATCATTAGGTCAATTTATAGAGAAACACAAATTACAAAAGGGTCACGAGTCCAGGTAACCCCTACTCTGTCTTCATATGGAGAGAACATGTAGAACAGAAGAAAAGATCCTATAGAGACAGGTTACTGTTTTAAAAAACAGGTTTATAAGGAAATCTTGATCAGAGCCATCCATTATGACATCTTTTGAAATCCACACTTCATCAGGCCCCTCTACACACCTCTCACTCTCATCAGCAGCTTTCTCGGCTTCCTCCAGCTTTTGCAGGGCAGTGGCCAGGCGCTCTTGAGCGCGGTCCAGCTCCTCTTCAACCAGCTGGATCCTACGGTTCAAGGAGGCCACCTCAGCCTCAGCCTGCGTTTCAATGAAAAAAGAAAGCAGGGGCACAGTGAAGAGACACTGAACTAACTATGACACTAAGAGCAGAGTTGACCACCCCTGGAGGAAGCCAGAGTCTCGCAGGGTGAAAACTGTCTTAGCTGAGATGCAGTCAAGATCTAGCAGACATGATTACGTATTCTCTATTATTAGATGTATTTTCCTCCCTTTCCCATCAATGAATTCCCATATGTTCCACAGGAAGAGTGTTTTGAAACTTAGTTCCTTGCCCCATCCAGTGTTAGTACCACTCCCTTTCTGGACTCAGTTCAAATTCCTGAACACACTAGTGTCAGGAAAGGTAGCCAGTGAAGAGGTCCTTCTGAGCTCTGGCTTAGAGGTGTATCTCACTCTGCAGCAGCTTTCTTGTGTCTCATAAGGTGGAAAAATTAAAAAGCAAGCTTTTCTTAAAGAGGGAATCTTGGATTAGCTATTAATTTGCTCCTTAACTCAAGCTGTTAACCCTCTGATCACCTTACCCTAACAAACCAGGAGGATGACTAGCTAAGAGAATAATGTTTTCCAGAATAACCTTCCAGACCAGAAAGCAAAACGATGGAACTCTGGGATGCCTAACCCACATCCTTTCAACTTGCCTTCCCACCTCCCACCTTTTAAAACTTGACAAAAAGGAGCTTTTTCAGGCTAAAATTACCAGCTATAATGACATTACCAAAAAAAAGTAGGGGCCACAGAGAATGTTTCCTCCACGCCAACCACCACCCCTCCAAATTTCTGAATTGTAACTTGACTCCTTTCCACTCCTCTAGTGATCCCTTACCCTCATCCTCTGGTACTGCTTGACAATGCTCTCCCTGGCCTCCACCCCACAATAAAGCACAGGCTAGAGTCCAAGTAATCCCATGCCTCCTCCTTGGCCATAGAATAAGAAACAAGGAAAGGAGACAGCTGCACGTGCGTGAATTCTACTGGTGGAGTAGCCTCCCTCAGATGACTGCCTTTCCCCTCCCTACACCTTCAGTGGTGGCAAGTACAGTGACTGCCGCAACTGTACAAGAATTTAATCTGCCCTGCATGCTATCCAGTTCAGATGCTTATCCAAGTGCTTGGTTAACCCGATCTCTCTTCTACAGCCCAGATTGTGCCTGAATTCTATTACCCTGATTTCCTCCTGGCAGTCAGGGGTGGGGGTCGCTATAGAAGTAATCTGGGCCACCAGCCCCTATGGGAAGGGATATAGCCCAAAAGACTCCTGTTAAGAATCAGGTTATTTGGCACCAACTTTCCAAATACAAACATGGAAGATTCAAGGGACTGCGGGGCCAGGGCTATACAACCACTGACCCACAGGAAAAGAAAACCAAGACACCTCCATAAGCTGAGAGTACCACGAAATCGTTTGTGTCTCTATTCAAAATGGCACGAAGACAAGTATTCTCTGGTCCTGTCTCAGGAAAACAGGTGTACCCTAGGACAACACACATTTTGCCTTACAAGCTCCAAAAAGGCCAAGGACAGGTCAAGATTAGGAGAATGAGTCCCGCTATCAGGCAAGGACTATGAAACACTGCCAGTACAGCGACTTATCCCACCCCACGCCTCTTCAGATGCCTAGAACTAAAAAAGCGAAGCATGGACCCAGATTTGAAGGAGGCTTCTGAAACCCAAGTCCCCACCCAGCTCACCAGTAGTTACCGAAATGAAGCAGAAGATGACAAGCTATGGGGGCGGGGTGTACAGTTTCCATGACAACAAGCTGGCTAGGGCAGCTTCTCCCACAAATCAGCATATACAACAGAATTCTTCACAAGGCTGAAAAGGGAGGAGGAGAAAACACATCTCTGTGCCCTAACTAGAGTATGTGCACACTGAACAAGCCTGTATCAAAAGCAGAACCCAGGAAGGGAGTCCCAGCAAAAGCATCAGAGACCCAGTGGTGTTGAGGGTGGGGAAGGGAGGAAGGCTGTTACTGTTCTCTTTTTTCTACTCCCACAAAGGATCAGTATCAGTTCTCTTTACAATGAAACGAAAGACCTTACAGAATCAAGATCTGTTAAACGTTTGAAGGAATAAGGGAAGACACCCACCTGACTTTTCCTTCAAGCCAGAACCTATGCACAATGCTTATCCCTTTCAGGTCAGTCAAGTCCTACCAAGAGATTGAGTGGGACTAACTTCTGCAAATCAGAATGGGAAACATGGCCCTGGGAAACATTAACTTTACACTATTATATCATTCTAGGTTTAGCTTGCCTAGATGTTGTTTTGATCTTTCAGCCCGCCCACCTCTGCCCAACTTGGAGGTACACTCTGAGGTCCTTCCTTCAGGTAATAACAGGGTTCTCCACTGCCGAGGAAGCAAAGATCCCAAGGGAGGGGGTGGACACAGCAGCCTCTCGGTCACATCAGAAGATGGCTGACAACAGCTTCAGTAGTGAAATGAGTTTGGTTTAAATGGTACCATCCTCCACACTGAAGAGATTCCCAAAGCACGTCACAGCCATCAAGGCAAGAAACTGACAGGGCACTCACTGGTGCTAGGAGGCAGATGAGGGCCAAGGACAGCAGGGGATTAGCCTAAATCCGGCATTCTGCCACTCTAAGGTTTCTCTTTTTAGACAAAAGCCACAGATGAAATTCAAAGGAAAAGAGTAAAGGCAAAGTTAAGGCTTGAGCCCTGTGAGTAAAGGACTGCTCCAGTTCACCGTGTTCACAAATTTATCTACCCAGGGAGATACTGTGTCCTTGGGGACTTTAAATTTCATCAAGGGGGATGGAAGTTAGAAGGGAGGGAGTAGAGCTATCTGTCCGCAAGTAAACAAAGGTGGAGTCTAAGTGGAGGCACTCAGAGCAAAGGGCTGTTTGCCTCTCCCCTATGAGTATGTGCTCTAGTATGAAGGCAAGAGAAAGGTAATCAGCAGGAAAGCAAATCTAAACCAAAGTAAGGTGATAAAGCCTGTTGTTTAGCCCACCAGACCTCACAAATAGGCAAGCCACACAATAGTCAGACATTCTAACCACCACCACCACCCACCCCTTGCACACTAGGAATTTGGCAATAAGGCCAGAATCGAAACTGCTGTTGAAAGCCTACTCACTCCCTCCAATAGTATTCCTAAATTTTGGACCAGAAAAAAAGGCAGGGGGTGGGGAATACCAGGGAGAGTTACAAGTATGGAAAAGCTAAGGTGGACTGTACACTTAAAAATGGTTAAAATGGTAAATTTTACATCATGTGTATTTTTACCACCACCACCACCATACACGCACAAACCAGATAAGGAAAAAACACTACTTTTAAATATTATGTTGCAGTCTGTTTCAGTTTCGCAAAAATGTGCAAAGAAGATTCAAAATCGAAAGTGGATTTGACAAGGTACTAAATTATAAAAGGTCAGTCTCCAGGCCAAGGGCAGAAAACACAGATGATTCCACAACAACTCAGTCTCAGCTCTGGACTCTTTCAGCTTCCTAACAAGGGCTGGACGTTCACACAAAGGAACCAGAAAAGTAATTAAGTGACAGTCCCACTAACAGCATGCGATACCATCAGGGAGTGCTGAGCTTCCAGCTCTAGGAGGGAGGAGCCTGCAAAACCGACATTCCAGAATGCCCTAAGAGGATAACAGGTAGTTCAAGCACCCCCCTCCCTTCCCACAGGTGTCTTCAGGAGCAATTCAAAGTTCACTAGAGCAGAAAGTCAAAAGATTAGGCCCTCTCAAGCTGAAGAGAAGACACTTGTTTCATAAATATTTAACTATCACCCTACTTCCCCATTTGAGGACTTCCTCACTAGACCTCACTGAGCCCAATAAGCAAATTTGGCAGGCTCTGAGTGAGGGAAACATCTAAAGCTGCTCCCTCTGCTGCCTATCACCCCAGAGTCACCAAGGGTGGGGTAAAAGGACATAAATTTTCTTGCAAGGAAACTACCAAATCTTGGGGTGAGTGGGGGAGCACATGTTAGGGGGGAAACCAAATCCTGGGCATGGAGGGGGGACATCATCTACCCTAGAACTATCCCCAGGATGTCCATACTCAAATGTTAAGCCTAAGACTCTGGAGCTCAACACATGGCTAGTTCCTTCAAGCCATCTTGTCTTGCCCTTTAAGGGAACCTGGTCTCCAGAACAAGGGAGATGAGAAAGTGTCACTAGTCATAAAGAGTCACCCAGCCAGTCCATCTCACTTGAATTGATAATTAGAAGTTAGTGGCATAATGAACAGAGGAAAAATCCACTGAGAAGTGGGTGACTGAGGAAGACAAGTGCCAAGCATTTCTATGCCGTTTAAAAAAAAAAAGAGTATTCTAATAATCTTTACCTGGAGGGCAGCTGTCTCCCCTTCCCCTCCCAAAGCACATTCTCAGCCACTCCCCACAGGAGAGGCCAAAAAGGAAAACAAACAAACAAAACCAACTTACCAAGGGAAAGAACAAGGAATACCAATAAACCACAAGAGTTCTTTCATCAGGTCTTCAAATTTTAGCAAATTACTTTCCTCTCCAGCCTCAAGATCCTCCAAAACCAAAGCCTCAACTCAAATCAGCTCTACCCAATAGAATGCACCCTAGACCTTGGAAAATCTTATATAAGGCTTACTAAAACTAGTCGACCACTTCTAAAATGAAAGTGGTTTCAAGAATCACCACTCATTCCATTAATGTTTCATGTTTCAACTTTCAGTTGAACAAATACTTATTGAACTGGGGGGAAAAAAAAGGCTGTAGTGGACAATAGGGAAAGTATCAGAGTAACATCACTAGAGACCCCTCGGAACTCATCATTTTGTCTCCATCAACCAGAAACCTTGGCAGAAATTGGCACTCCATCAGATTCTCTGCCATATACACCCACTTATCAGCTCTGCTTGGAAGAAGTGTTTTTAACCGGTTCAGCTTGCACTCTTCACACTTCAGCAACAAAGGCCTGAATCTGGCAGAAGTTTCTGCCTTCCCGGTCATCATGGAAGCTGGGCAAGTTTGGCTGGCTCCTATATTTGTACTAATATAGGGAATAAAGTGCCATCTCCTCCCCTCCCGCTTCACGTCAACAGAAGGAGTGGGTTTAGCAGTTGCAAGGTCTCTCCTTAAGAGGAAAGGGCCCCAAGCCGGAGGATAGGAGGCGGTGGTGTGGCCTCAACCTCCTCCAGGGAGGGCACCGCGCTTCCTCTCAGGCGACTGCTGCCTCATTTCCTGAGCAGGAGGAGGGAGCGGAAAAGCTGCCAGCAGGCCAGGCCGGGGGCTTTCCGGCGGCTACCACCCCCCCAACCCCCACCCTTTCACAGTAAGTTCGGCTCTGCCCCTCCTAGACCAGAGAGGCATCCACCTACTCTCACCCCTTGGGCCGGAAACCTCAAACGAGAGCAAAGTCCCCCCTCCTTTCTACGGGGAAGTGGGGGAGGGAGAGGCCCCTGAGCCCCTCCCCCGGCCGCGCCCGGCTCCGAAGGGCTGAATGAATGAGCTGGGAGAAAAGAGAAGGAAAACCACTCTCCAGGCCCCATGAGGCTCAATTCCTTCAAAGGTCAAGCCTGCTCGCTGAAGCACCCAGTTCCCCCCTCTCCTGCTCGATGTCCAACTGAAGCTAAGCTCCACCCAGCCTCCGGGCTTCAACTTCATCTGCGAGTATGCTGCGCCCATAAGGACCATGCTTCACCGCAAAAAACAGGACCCAGTTCGGGGTCCCATCTGCTCCAGCGCCTGCCCCTCCCTCATGCACCTCGTCCTCTCCGTACCTGTTCCCGGGCCCGCCTTTCTCCCTCCACTTCCCGCTGGAGGCGCTCGGCCCTCTCCTCTGCATCATCGGCCTGCTGCTGCAGAACCTGGATCTTGCGCTTCACTGCCTCGATGGTGGTGATACCAGCCATGGTGCCCACCCAGCTCTTGCTAGCTCTCGGGCTCCTGCCTCCTCCGCTCGGGCTCCGGCCTCCTCCGCTCGGCGCTGCAGCCGCTTCTCACCCCTACTTCCGCCTGCTCCGCCCTGAAATACCGGAACTCACCCACCCGCCCGGATGTGAGGTCACCACCACCGCACCCTCCCACCGCCAGGCAGGCGGGAAGGCCGTCCACTGGAGGGAAGCCCGAGGGGCGGGATCTCTCAGTCGCCCTGGACGACCGCTCCCAGCCTCTCCCTCGGGCCAGTAAAGGGGGGCGGGGCTGGGAAGAGGGAAGGGTACCATGGTAACCGGAAGGCGCGTCTCGGTTAAGCCTCTCCAGCCACAGGGCAGGCTGCCCACAATGGTTGGTCTCTGCAGCCGTTACACACCCGCAGTTGACCCCTCACTCCCCCAATGCTGATCCTCCACCACCTACCTGCCAGGGCACCCTGTATCCTCTCTACAATATAAACATCCTACAAGCCTCTGCTTCCACCCACCCCACAAAGGCTCCAAAACCAGGTGCTGAGAAGAGCCTAGACTTTCTGGGCCTCATTTTCAAAAGAGCCCTGCTCTACAGCCTCCTTTTAAGTTCCGCTAAAGTAGGTTCTCTGCATCTTCTGAAAGTCAACGAAGGGAATTAAGGGAGGGTGAAGAGATGGGCAGGTTGGCAAAGTTCTCATTCTATTTGGCATCACTTGGAAACATAAGTGTTCCATTTAGAATGTTGGTCTTTTCCTCTGTTAACTTTTGAGAGTCAATGTGCACCAGCGATTTACCAACCTGCCAGCCTCTCCAAACCTTGAATGATTCAGGACTTGATAGTTAATCATCTCCTACAATTCCTTTTGGAGGTGAGGAAGATATCTTATGCCCCCCTTTTAACAGGAAGGAATCCTCTATTAAGGACTATTGTTACCAGATCCTTTGTGCAACAGCAAGGTATGAGTACCTGGAAAACTACAGTACTGTGGAACTCAGCCTCCATTCTGTGTTATAGCTTTCACCAATTTCACTGTCACTTCTGCTTCCAGGTACCCTAAGGAGCTATTTATGAGTTAGAAACTGCCTAAATTTTCTAGGCATTTCCATGCAGTTTTTAAAAGCACAGTAGTAAAGAGACTTGAGAATGTTTTTCTTCCCTCTGATTTCTTTGTATTCCTTCCACCTTCTCAGTAAGTAATAGTAATATCTCTCCTGTGGTACAGCTCTCTTTTCCCCTAGAGAACTAGGGTGTACAGCAGGATTTAAAATTAAGAATCCTAACCCCTGAAAGGATTGATAGGTAAGACAGGTGCAGCCCTCAATGCCTGGTTCTGAGGACACTGCCACCAGGGGCTCTGCCTTCCTATCTCCATTTAGAAATACTGAGCGTTGAGACTATTCAGAGGAAACAGAAACAAATAAATAATTTGCTTGATAGAGTAACCAGTACCCTTTGATACCCCCTACCCAGGAATTGGAAAGAAAAACCAGCCTCAGTAAACTCTACCCTGATGGCCTAAGAACTTTTCCAACTCTTTGGAGAAATCTGATGAGAGGGACTATGGAAACAAAAATGAGACTTTGTCATCTGGGTGCTGATCAGCAGAGGGCACTATTGCACCCCTCCTTTGCCCTAGTGAAGAAGCAGAAGACTTCATCTTGGACAACCCAAAGGAGCTTTGAGAGCACCACTGCATTCCTGGGGCTGGTAGATTTGAACAGATAATCTTCTCTTGATTCAGGAAAACAGGTGGATTGACTCCTAATGGCCTTTAAAAGTGTGATGGATGGGCAGCAAGGGGCCCAGTGCTATTGTTTTCCTGGTGACCAACAATACAACAGTAAATCAACGGGTGTATATGTCCATCCTGCCCCTCTTTTCCCCATTGCGCCCTACCTCCTGTCCTTAAAAAGGGGTGTTATGACTCAATGTCCTAACCATTGCACTCCTCTTTCCCTTTGTTTCACCCTAAACAGATTCTAATTTCATCTCAGGTTAAAAGAACTTCAGACATGGTTGCACAACATGAATGTTCTTACTGCCACTGAACTCTACTCTGAAAAATGGTGAAAATGGCAATCTTTATGTATACTTTTCCATAATTAAGAAACAAACAAAAAGGACCTTAGATGAACTGGGGAGGAAACAGATGAGTTTTGACTGATCTTGCCACACCATTGCCCTTTTCTTGATTCAAAGAGTCCTAGCAAACCCTATGCTTTCCAAAAAGGCTTCTCAGATCCCCAGAACTCCCTGGGTAAACATGCAGTTATTGACTCCTTCCTCCCTCCCTTTCCCTTATATCCACATCAGAGTAATATGCTGTTTGCTTGTTTATTAACCTCAAGGGTAGAAACTGAGCTGTGAACTTCCTTTGTATTCAACAGAGCACCCTCCCCTCAAAGATGCAGACATTTTTGCAGGGAGCAGGTAATTAGGTTTATTTACTTATTTTTTTTTTAGAGGAGGTACTGGGGATTGAACCCAGGACCTCCTGCATGCTAAGCATGTACTCTACCACTTGAGCTATAACCTCCCCCCAGAAACTTCTTCTGTAAAGGGCTAGATAGCAAATGTTTCCATCAATATTGGGACATCCTTTTGCTGCTGTTAAGATTCCTGTGTTACTTTTCCAAAAATCTTTTCTGTGTAGTCTCTCATTTATCTCTGTGGTAAACTTCAAGGTTGAAGATGAAGGAAAGTAGGTGATTATGAGATAAGGTGAAGTGGATAAGAGAATTTCTTTCGTTTTCAAATGGGAAAATTCAGCCCTAGAGAAGCTGAGTGGTTTAGTCAAGGTCACAGTGTAAGTTATGGTGGTGATAATTTTACCCTCTGAGAGTCCTTATTTCTATTATAGTCATCCTAAGATCCTCTCTGCTGCCCTATAAACAATGCTCCCTATGACATCTCTGTGGCATAAGGACAGATACCCACACTAGCCAAGGTAAATAAACCCATATAGGGCCAGGGTCAGTGTGACCTCCTTTGTACCATTGTGAAATCTGAGCTGGCTTTGCTGGGCAGTTGAGAGATGAGAGTTTCCCTATTAATACACATATCTACGTGCCAATCCTTGGATACAAAAGCTAAGAATGTGGCATGGGGGAGGAGGTGGGATAAGTGATAGCAGTCTGGACTTAGAGTCCCTTCCCTCTGTCCAAGTCCAGGGAAAGATAATTAAATTCCTGGGTTGGGCGTGAGAAACATAAGAATTCTACATGTCTTTAAGAAAGAAAGTCTATGCCATGACAAGGGTATGCCAGCATGTGATTATATGAAAAAATGCATGTGGGTGTCTATGTCTGTGTTCTGTGAATCCACAAGTATTTATGTGTCCAAGTGTGCTTAGAATTTAGTCATTTTAATGTGAAGATCTACGTGTGTGGATTCAACACCCCTCCTCCATCTCTCTAATACTCACATCGGCTGCTTTCTTCTCTGCCAGCTCCAGCTTCTCCTGGGCATCCTTCAAAGCTTCAGAATACTTGTCCAGCTCATCTTCTGTCCCCTTCAGCTTCTTCTGCATGGCTGCCAGCTCATCTTCCAGCTATAGAAGCCCCAAGAGTCACACACAAGACATACATACACAACAGTGCAGACTCAGACCCTGGGGTCTTGAGCCCTGACAGACCCCTGGGCCCATCCTCAGAGAAACATGAGTTCTCCCTAGTCAGTTTCAGCCAACCGCCCCAGGAGTTATGCTGTGGGCTTGGCCTGTGACTCTGTGAACCTTGACCCTAAGATGACCAAGCCATGCTTTTCATTTAGATACTGGGATGGTAAGTTTCTTAGGGTGTCGATGTCTGTGACTCCATTTAAGGGAAAACAGATGCTACATGCCAAGCTCCTATCTTTTCCTCTCAAAATCAGAGGTTCTTCCCAAAACATGATCCACTCCCACTTAAATCCAGCAGACATATGGTGGCTCAGAAGGGGCCACTGACTTCCCCAAGGTTACACAGGCAGTCTAAGGCACATACCCTAGATGACCTCTGCCTATCCAGTGAGACTGGGGAAGAAGAGGAGTCCCTCTCACCCAAAGGATGAACTGTTACCAGTGGTCACTGCGTTTCTCATGAAAACTTTCTTCCATCTCAGTCTTGTTCACCAGCAGGTGAGAGAGACCAAGGCTAACGCCTACCTGTTTACTTCGTTCTTCTGCCTGTTTCTGCTCAGCTTCAGCTTGCTCTGCCCGATCCAGAGCATTCTCCTTGTCCAACTTCAGCATCTGCATCTTTTTCTTGATGGCCTCCATTGTGAGCAGTGGCCGTTGGTGAGCTCACCTGTGAACACTGGAGGACTGGAGACTAAGGCAAGAAAGGAGGAGCTGCTAGCTGAGTGACTAATTCCCCAGACCTGAGCCTTTATCTATGCGTGTGGCTCCACCTCTCGCGCCTAATATGGTCTTTCTAGCTCCCTCCACCCCATGATTATTCTCTCGGGGGAACACAGGGTGAGACACTTTGATAGACTGACATCACCAGCAAAGAAAAATTTACGAACAGCTGAGGCTGATTTTAGACAATGGAAACTGGGGGAGGGGAAAGGTTCTCCCTGACCCTGAAGTGACTTTCCACTCACTCTGGGCAGCTCTATGGGTATTTTAAAAGAGCAGGGAGAGGGGAGGGGTAGAACATTGACATAGAGACGGGTACTTTGGCAATTCTAGAACAGTAGTTTTCACCCAGAAGGTCCTGCTTGCCCTTCAGCTTCCCCCTTACTCTCACCCGAGCTAGTGTTGGATGCTAATCAAATTCTATTTGTTGAGTTTTACCTTTTGACTCCTGGTATTCAGGGAACTTGAGCAAGTGAGGAGGGGCGGCTACTCATGATCCTTGACAATTCCCCCATATCCCCAGATCAAATTACTGTGCTATTTTGAGACTCTCTAATTGGCAGGGAGACTTCATTCCACCCCCTTAAGAGCCACAGGGACGGAGTAAGAGGGTAGGGTTGGGATCTGGAAGGCTATCCCAGTGCTTCAAGTGGGTCGGGGTGGCAGGGGACAGAAAAGTGGAGGACGGTCAGAGTAATCCAGATAGGATCATGTCCTCCATTTCCCCATAGTGATCTTTAAATAGAACTTTTATACTCTTGCTCTCCTCTTTTCCACACCCTCTGCTCCCCTCTTAACTGCCTCTACTCATCATCATAATCATCATTACCAGCTCTATTCTCCCTGGCTTAGTTCCAGGCCATGTTCATTCTTCTACTTGAACTCTTTACTGGCAGGTGGCAGTTGGTCCCAGACACTGGCACCATGCAACCTGAGAACATGCCAGGGGGGAGATGGGTGCTGTTCAAGGTGACCAGAGCTATCAGAGAAGAACATAAATGGCTCTGATTGTCATTATGTCAAAGATAGAAGGGCAGTATTAATACCAGGCCCCAACCATGAGGTGACTGAACACCCACTGGGAAGAGGGCAAAACTGGAGTCCACTCAGAGAGCTTCCAGTCACTAGAGGTAGATAGGCAGACAGACCATCAGCTGATTCTTGAAGGAAAGCAGAGAGACCAAAGACCTCTACTGTGGGACTAGGGAACAAGACAGTTTCCTGGACAGGAAGCAGTGGATAGTTATGGGGTGGGAGGGTGTTGAAGAAGAGAAGAAAAATACAAGGACAAGAGATCAGAGATATATCCCTTCTAGTACAAAGGAAAGATATAGGAAGATCTGATACTCAGACTCCAGCTCTCTCCTGCTCCCACACTAGCCCTCCAGCTTAAGATGGAAATCCACATAGGTTGCAGACACTGATCTTCCAAGGGGGTCCTGGAGGGAAGAGGTTCAGAAACAAAGACAGGAGCATCAGAGTCCCAGAGGATGAGGTGGGGAAGAGTGTGATGCCAAATTGCCTACTGCTGTAAGAATATGTTTGACATTTAGTTGGTTCCTAATTAAACAACCCAATATCAAACATATCACACAGAAGCAGGCAGGAGAGCTTTGCTGGTCATCTGCCTTCCTCCCCACTGCAAAGAAAGGACAGAGCAGAGACACCAACCACCGAGTATGGCTAGATGGAGAGCCATCTCCCTAGGGAAGGGCACTGACCCCTGCTCTTTGCCTCCCAAGACAGCCAATTCTTACTCTTCTGCTCTTCGTGCCATCCCTGTCTTGGCTCCTCTCCTACCAGTGCCTGGCCTTTGCTGGATCACGTTGGCCTAAAGCAGGAAGACTATCTGGCAGGGCTCCACATCTGGGCATCTATCCTTCCCCGAAGCTCCCCTACGGAGCTTCTCCGCCTGATGTCACGGCCCTGGTGCCCAGAGGATCAGCCATGTCATCAGCTCCTCATCAACCTTGCCACCTGCTCTCCTCAGCTCCCCTCCAGCTGCCCCAAGACTTTCCGGGAGTGGGGGTGAAGGGTTTGCACATCCTGCTTTACCTTTCTGACAGAGCTCCTAACCTTTCCAGACCGCTACCACAAGGCTGCTGAAGGCCTTTCAGAGGACACCAGCCTGGAACCCTCTTGCTCTTAAGTACTACAGATAAGTAACCGCGAGAAACTTCCAGAAGGCTTGGCTGCTTCTTCCCACCACCTTATCCCTTCTCACCTTCTCCCCATGTCCTCCAGGCATCCTCCTTAAAGTCACCTTGGATGTCCAGAAGAGAAGAGGGACCTCTGTCACTAGCAGGCTCTGGAGAAGACTTAGGTCTCTCCTGCCTGGCAGAACTGAAACTAAGACTTTAGGAGATCGAGGTGGGGGAAGAAACCCCCTCTGCCAGGAAACAGCCTGCAGCCCTTAGGACTCGCCTCCTCTTCTGGGGCTTTTTACAGCTCCTGGGCTGGCTTCTCTAAGGGTCTTCCCTCATAGAGATCCAGCCTGGTGCCTGCTTTTCTGGGAGATTTTTCTTCTGAAGAGAGTCCAGGTTTGTTGAACGTCATGTGGCGGGCAGATGCTTCTCTCTACTGTGGCAGAAAGGAGCCTGAGTTATAGCTGCACTGGTTGGGTGCGGGGCTTGGGTGGAAATGTGGGGGTGGGAGGAGGCTGCTCTGCTTCAGCCCCCAGGCCTGTTCCATGTGTCCTTGTTCCCATTAGTCCAGACACCCACCCCCAACACACACACACAAACACATATGCCAACTCGACAGTGCCCTTGATCCAGATCAATAGCTTGTCCCGAGCCCCAGTCAATTCCTACTGTGTGGCTCTTGCCTTCCAGGGGAAGACGAACAAATGGGCATACAAGCCCCAAGATAGGCACCTGTGGTGTTGCCTGATGTCCTTGTTCTTTTATGGCTCTCAGTTTGTAATTTTACTTTCTTGACCTTCCTTTTTACCCTTACTACCCCCTTTCCCCAGCCCTCTCCAAGTTCTAGTTCCCTTCTCTGGGAAGCTTAACTACCCTGGAGAACCAAAGGCTGGAGGGAGAGAGTCTGGGAAAGAGATTAGTAGGAACTGAAAGGACTTCAGTGTTTGGGGAGCTCGGAAAACAGAGCCAGAGGCTGGAAATATTGATGTAGGGGAGGAGCAGCTCTCTTAGGAGGAGACTGACAGGATGGCATAGCTAGGTGGAAACATCAGATGGCCTCTGATGCAAGCTTTCTAGCTCTCCTGGAAGTACCTTCTGTGCAGCCATTTCAAATAAGACTGAGAGTTTTTGAGCCTGAGGAGCTGGGTAAAGCACCAGTCACAGAGGGGAAGGGGGCTGATGGGTATGATGGGGTGAACTACTCAGCTGATGTGATGAGAGTGGACAGAGTAGGCAGAGAGGATCACAGGAGATGGGCTCCGTAGGGGGCCAGCCTGCCAATACTGGAGCCAACCTGACACTGACAAGCCCTGGGGAGAGAGGCCAAGGTCAGAGATCAAAGCAGAGGGGGTGGGGCATTTTGTGGGCCCAAATGAACAGAGGAAAGAGGAATTAAAGGGGCTGGTGAGGGAGGTTGGTAGGAGGTGGGGGGAAGCCAGGTAATAGGAAATAAAAAGAGGAAAACTATCATAGGGCAGGAAAACATCATTATGGGTTACCATTTATTGGACATTATATGTCACTTCTCTGCTAAGTGTTTTATTTAATCCCCACAGTAATCCAATGAGGTAGGTATTATCTCCATTTTACATAAACAAAACAAAACAAAACAAAACAAAACCCTTGTGACCCAGAAAGTTAAAGTCATTTGGTCAAGGCCACAAAGGCAATAAGTAGCAGTCAGGATTCAAACCCAGATTTGCCCTGTGAAAGCCTGTTCTCCTAACACCAGGCTACGCGGCACAAACATTAGAGGCAGGGGGTGGCTGGGAGATAGATTAAGAGGGAAGATGAAAGAAGTGAAGGCATGATGGCCCCATGGGAAGGGCAGGGAAGAGAAAGCAGGAATGGGAGACTCAGTCTTAGCTTTACAGGTCACATCCAGGACACATGTGTGTGGTTTTCTCTCCTATAAAACTCCCATCATACCTGCCATGACTTGTTCAATGCCTGTCTCCCCCACCAGCCTGTGAGCTCCATGTTTTGTTTGGTGTAACAACTCATGAGTAGTTATTGACTAAAGATAAGAGGGCTTGGGAAGCAGGGCTGATGGAGACTGGAGGATGAATGGACATATATAGGACAGAAAGAAAGACAGGCTTGGGATGGAGAATGACATTAGAGCTGCAAAACGGGGCTGGCTAGGGGCCAGCCGGGGAACTATGAAGGACCTGGGTCACCGGGAAACCTCCTAAGGGGGAAAAGGGAGGATACCTACTGGGGGCCAAGCACCAGGCTTGCTCTCTACATGTATTACCTTATTTAATCCTCATAATGATCCTATGAGACAGGTATTATCTTCATTTTCAGAGGAGAAAATTGAGGCTCAGAGATGTAACTTGTATGTGGTGACACAACAATTAACAGGTCAAGTCAGACTCTGAACCCACCCTTGACTCCAAAGCGGGTGCTCCTCTCTATATACCCTGCTGCCTCTCTGTGCTTGTCAGTGAGGTGTGTAGGGAGTGAAGGGGGAAGCTCTGACAGCTGAAATGAAAAACACATATTGAAGGATAGACACGCATTTGGGGGAGGGGGAGGAAGGGTGTCAGTTTTGCAGTGGAGACTGAGCTACATGGAGTTAAGAGCAGGAAATGATCAATCAGTGTGGAAGGATGAGTAACCATTGAGAATGCAGACGGCAAGGTGAGAGAACAGGGAAAAGTAGGTATGATGGAGATGACAGCATGAGTGATGGTATGTTCCTGCAACTGTTACTGGCTGCAGAATGGGAGTCTCTCTGGCTTGAGATGTCATTTGTATGTAAACTGGATCTTTATAAGTATGGTTCTCTGTGGCCTATAGATGGCCATGATTAATTAGTACTTTTCAAAATTTTGAATGCATTTAGATTTAATGTGTTCTTTCCAGTCCCCCATTAATCCCACCATTTCTTATCTCCTTACACCTGCTGTATTACCTGCCTGACCCCTGAAGGCATTTGAGTTTGGAGACCTGTCATTTTGCAGAGGTGGGAATTCAGGCAGAAATCCAGAGGAAGGAGACTTGTCCAAGGTCTCACAATAACTGGCTGAGTCAAAACCTAAAATCCAGGCCTCGTGACAGCAAGCACCACAGTGTCTGTGGATTAATAACCACATTCAGAGTTATTTGTCCAAGTATACAGAAAAGATCCGTGGAAGTGAGATCTGAGAGGTGGTGATCAAAATTCAGGAAGCTGTATTATGATTATGGCAGTTGTGAATAAGCAGTTTTGAAACAGATCAAGAGATAGGGTTGAAAGAATGAGCACAGCAATATAAGTTTGAATCTTTAAGAACTAGCTTTATTTCTTAAATGAAATCAGGATTCTCTGCTCACATTGTCCATCTATCTGCCTCCTCTCCCCGTGCTTACATCAACACTGCATATCTCATTCTGACCACAAGGCGTCACTCTTGTTTTTAACCATTGTGTCATAGATCGTTTCCCAAATAGCACCAGGGGTTTGACATGGATATGAAAGAGGTGAGAGTGGGAGCAGTCTTAAATTCTGAGCAGATAACTAGATCTGGGTGAGTTTGGGGAAGGAAGTTCAAGGTGGTAGGGGCTCAAGAAGGCTAGGTTAGCAGGTATGGTGAGAATGGAAAGACGATGTTTCAAATGCCATCAGAGTCGCTCCACATAAAAAGCTTTGCCCATCTGATTAAGTTCTTGCTGGTACTGCCGATGTTCCTTTTCAAACAGCTGGTGCAGGGCGGCTTGACGGACCTGGTGGGGAGGGCAGAATACAGCATGACGTTTGCCTTCTGTTTACACCCCTTTCTCATTCTTTCTTCCTGGTTGCTTTCCCATCACCCGTGTTCTCCTGGGATCTGGATTTAGCTGTGACATAAACTAGGCAGGAGCGTAGACGCTGAACTGCTCGGGGGAAGCCTACTCATTTTTTTTTTTTTCTCCATGAGTGAAGCCCTATGTTCAGCAAATATTTGCTGAGAACATACAGTGAATCAGAAACTGTTCTAGACATCTCGGATACAAAGATGGTGACATGACAGCAAGTGGGGACTCCAGGGAGAGAGAGAGATTCTGAGAGGCAGGTGCTGGGCACTAAGAAGCAGTTTTGAGTCTCACCAAGATGAGAGGAGCAGGAACTAGATTGCACTTTGGGACTTTAGAATGTGCCATCTGCAGCTGGATGCAATGAACTACTTAATGAAAAAGAGCGTTGGTTTTAAAGAGTTATTGCTCTGGTGTCATGGTGAAAACCTCAGAGGCAAGTAAGAGAGGTGAATAATGGCAGAGACGAGGAGCTTGGGAATCCCAGTGGGCAAAGGCCCTGGGCAGTAGAGGATGAAACTTCAGGTCACCCTTGCTAGTACTCACCATGAGTAGCTGCTTGTTGGCCAGTGCCAACTCCTGTACCATAGTGTCCTGCATCCTTAGGATAGCATATGGGTTCCTCCTCTGTCTTAATGTCATCTGCCACAGGCAATAAGTGTGTGAATTTTGCCACCTGCCGGAGGCATAAAAGTAGGGGTGGAATGGGTTAGACTTAGGAGTGGAGACAAAAACCCCATCAGTGAGGCTGTTTCTTCACCAGAACTTCTGTGCCAGTGTCAGAAGACTGCAAACTCCTTGAAAGAATAACTAGAACTGGCTTAGAACCTAGTATATATTAAGTATATTATGTCATTTAATCATCATAATAACCATGTGTCGTAGATATTAATATTTGCATCATACAGACGGGAAAACTTAAAAGTTCAGATGGTTGCCCAAGGTCACTTAATGGCAGACCCGGGTATCAAATCCAATCTAAAGATTAATTCCGTCCATCATACCAGTGATACTCAATCCTGGCTAGACACATTCCGGAATCGTTTGTTAATGTTCGTTAATACATTAAAGAAATATACACACGTTATCTTCTGTTCAGATAACCCTTGTTGACATTTTTTAAATCAAGTATTTTTTACAGAGGGCTGAAAAGTTAAATCCATACAGAAACATATACTAAATGAAAAGTGAAACCTTCATTCTTCTGCCCCAGTCTTTCTCAACAAAATTCTTACAGTTCTTACAGTTTCACAATTCTTCTAGCATATACCAGCAAGTGTATCTTTTAAATTTTTTAACATGAAATCATACATTTACATAAGCAGTATTACTTAACAATTTGGACTTTCATTCCATTTCATTTGCTTCATCCTGTTTAAAGTCTGCCTAGTACTTTTGTACAGTTTAACCAGCTACATTGCTTCTAGGTTTTTCACTTTTATAAACAATGCTGTCATGAATACTCGTGTATGTACATTCTAGTGCTTTTGCACCCATATGTATAATGTAAATAGCAGTAGAGTTTCCAGTTCGAAAGGACATGTGAATTTAAAATTTAGATAGATTTCATCAAACTACCTTCATAAAAAGACTACGTAACTCTTGACTACCACCAAAATTGTATGCATTCTTGATAACTTACATCCTTGCTACCTTGGGGTGTAACATGCCTTAAAACCTGGGGTGTAAAGCCTTAAAAAACAGATTTATCCTATCTAATCCCAGACCATAACTTACATCCTTGCTATCTTGGGGTGTAACATGCCTTAAAAACAGGGGTGTAAAGCCTTAAAAAACAGGCTTATCCTATCTAATCCCAGACCATTTAAGTCAGAATCTTCTGGGTGAAGACCTGTGTTTTTTCCAAAAGCTAACCAGGTGACGGAGATATTATAGTCTAGTCTTTTGAATCTTTGCATTCATTCATTCAACAAATACTGCATACTTACCACATGGTTAGTACAATGCCAGGCAACAAATACTTGAACTTTCCTTAAAAAATAAAAAAAGAAAACAACAGAAACTTGCTCCAATTTTCCTTCAGGGACTGTGGAGCAAGGGGCAATCTGCTTGTGAAGCAAGGGCTGCTTCTTGTCCCCTCCTTACCTGTCTGCCTTCTTGATGACCCCTAGCAATTTGGAGCAGATCTGAGAGGTGGCTTAGGGAGGACAGGAGTGTGAAAAGGTCAAGCAGGGTAAGGAAAGGGATAGAGGCAGAGATTACCTGTCAACCATCTTCTTAAGTCCCAGGACCCTTTGTAAACTCTGCAAGAAAAGGGGGTTTCTGTTGATCTGCCTTGATCTCCAGTACCTCCCCCCCAGTACCCTAACGTAGTGGGAGACACATAGACCTTTCTCTTTTGAGAGAAGCTGTAGCCAATTTCCTAGAGGAGGTGGGGAGAAAGTCCTACTCCTTTCAGAATGGATCAAAGGAAACATGCAGGGGTTGGTATGCAACAAATATTTGAATACCTACTATGTGCCAGACATAGTCTCCCACTCCTGTTACTGTCCTCCTGTTACATCAAGGGCCTCTCAGGAAACCATCCATTTCCAGTAAATCGATCAGGAAACTCCTCCAACCCAGCCCCTTCTTCCAGTTCTGCATACCTCTTCTACTTGTACCATCTTTTCCACAGACATGTCTGCAGACTTGCTTGACATGGTCTTGGGAGACTGAGCAGGCTCTCCTTTCTGTTTAGTTTAGTCACCGAGGTTTCAGTAGTCATAGCAACATTTGCGCCTCCAACAATGACCCTAGGCCCAGGACTTGATTGGTCACCTGGGCTGCTGCCCTGGAGACCTGAAGGGAATCCTGGGTCTCCAGCCTTCTATTTGCGACACAGGCAATTCTGTGAGCAAGGACCACCGTCCCAATTTTAGGATTTCTTCTAAAGGAGTGTCCAAAGGAGTGTCCATACGATCCTAGGTCCAGAGAGCATATCATATGCCTGTTTTATTAAAAACCAAATGTAAAGGAATGACTCATTTGCTTAATTTTTCAGTTGTTCATTTTATTAAATAATTTATAAAGTCAGACTAGTATATTGGTCTGACCATTTCTTCACACTATCCCACAAATGAGGAGGGGGTGGGGTTATGTCAGGTGTCAAAACATTACCTTTTCAATTTATTCATGACAGTATAGAATGAAAGTGGAAAGTAGATCCTTGCACACCAGGGAAGCTATGTTAATGTTTCAACACATCCTGGTTTAAGTGGAGCCACAGGGTGAGTTGTTCCACATACCACTCATGGCCTCATCCAACCTCCCCATCAGTTCTTGTCTGCCTTTCCCACCAATCAACTCTCACACCCAAATGGTTCCCATTCAACCGTGTACAAAGGGGTAGATACAGAGGACAAGACCCAAGCCCCGTCACCTCAACTCTCACTCTCGGGATTATTTATAGTCTGGAAAAGGGCAGATGAACCATGACCAAAACCAAGTGAGGATTTTTAAGGAAGCTTTGACAAATATTAAGAAAAAACATCTGAATTCAACTCCAGAGAAAAGTGCTACCAAGGGAAAATAAAGTCTTAACTAATGTTCTGAAACTGGCCACAAGAAAGGGTGGGAGAATGATCCTCTAGGCATGATCCACCTTGAGCTCTGAACACAGCCGGACCTTCAGCTGATCCAGTCTGGGCTGCTGAGCCAGACCTGAGGGTCACCTGGCGAGCACACTGCAGTCCATCTGGCTCTAGTAGCAGTGAGAGCCCGGCAGCTCCATCACAGAGTACTCTCCAGTGTGTTGTAGTTGTCCTTAAAGCTCTTCAATTCGAGGAAATGCTTGGCACGTTTACTCTTCTGACTGGAGGGGAGGTATGTCACCTGGATGGTTGTTGGGGAGACTTCAGGAGACTGGGTTAGGTCTCTGGCTGCTGACTGATGTTGTCGCTGAGAGCTCCCACTTCGTGCTTTGACCCTGAAGAATACAGAGAGGGCAGATCATGGACAGAATGAGGACTAACAGAAAACAATTCAAGGTTTATCCATTCTATAAACGCAGCTGTAGCCACAAATGGTCTCTGTCCTATTTTATACACTAGCTACTAAAAATCCCATCCAGTAGCTTAGAAACAGCAGAGAAACCATTTCTCCCACTGAGTCCCTGCCTCTGGCTCAACCTTGTCTTCATCTCACTATCCTTCAAGAAAACTTAATTCTGTTGATTCACCTAATGTCTGTATGCCACTAATATACTCTGAGTCCAAAGACAGTCCCTTGAAACAACTGAATACCAAAAAGTAATACTGAAGTAACTACTGAATACTTACCACGTTAGGACATTAAACTTGGCACTTCACTAACATCTAATTTACTAACATCCCACCTATATGGTGGTCATCATCCCCATTTTGCAGGTTAGGAAACTGAAGGTCCATTAAGTAACTTGCCTGAGGTCACAAAGCTAGTAAGTGACAGAGAGCTGGGATTCAAAAGTAAGTTTGTCAGATTTCAGTGCCTATATTCTTCACTATACCCACTGAAATTTTCTACAAACTAAAAATCAAAGAGACTGAATTTTTTAAAAAAATCGCGGTAAAATATACATAAAAATTTACCATCCTAACCATTTTTATGTTTACAGTTCAGCACTGTTAAGTACATTCACACTGTTGTATAACCAACCTCTAGAATTCTTTTCATCTTGTAAAAAAACCCTACTTATTAAACAACTCTCTAGTCCCCCTTCCTTCCAGCCCCTGGCAACCACCATTCTACTTTCTGTCTCTATGATTTTTGACCACTCTAGGTACCTCACATAAGTGGAATCACACAATATGTATCTTTAAAAGAAACTGAATTCTGAATAGGCCTCCTGCCTGATTTCTAGACCACACGTCCTCTTTCACTCTCTCCACATGTGCATTTTCATTAGTGTTCTAAGTAGTTTCTACCAGACCTTTTGTCTTTAGAACAAGCTAGATTATTTTTAAGAATAGAGAGAAGACAGAACAGACAAACTCTTTATCTTTAGAGAAAAAGTCATATTCGACAAAGCAGAAAACAGATGTATTCTTTTCATGGCTGGTAACTAATTTTTTATTCTAGGTTGGTTTTACCTCTTTACCTTTTCAGCTAAACATTTGCATAAAGAACATAATGAAGCTTTATGAGCGCATATTTAAAACATTCCCAGACAAAGGTCATTCTTCCTCTTCTATAACACAAACCCTCAACAGCTGACTCTTTATTGGTATTTTTTGTTTTAAACAGGGTTACTAATACTTTAAGTGGTAATAAACACAGCATGTAATTCTTACTTTTATCAGACCATGACATAAAAGGAGGACACTGGGACCCTGGAAGAGGAGGAATCTTTGTGTGCTGAAACTTTTTTCCCTTTATTGGTGTGATAGGTTACACCAATTCTGACAATTTCCTGAGCTGGACTGGAAAAGTAAAAACAAAAAGCCAAAAACCAACAAGAAAAGAAACAGATGTACATGCACAAAAGTAGGAGAAACTTCTCTTGTCAGCTTGTAGAGCAGTATCTGTTCTCCAATGTGAGTGAGAGGCAGCTCTAACAGTCTAGGACCTGACAACTCTGTTATCACAGATTTTGTTCACATTGCTTTTGAAGGTCATCTCACTGTGGGAACAGTCCAGCACCCCTGTATCCTCTAACCAGCTCCATCTGACACATTCCCCTTCAAACTCACACGGTGGCCAGCTCACTCAGGGCCTCCTGATAGCGCAGGTACTCACTCTGGCCAAAGACCTGAAGAAAGAGGAAGGAAGAATGAGGCTCTCAGTCTAAGGAACCCCTTTAGCTCCTCGGAGGAGTAAGTGGCCGTCCAGCTTACCCCTGTCCCATAGCGGGCTGTCTCATAGCCATCCAGCAGGGTATCCACGAGCGCCTTGCGCACACCCTTGAAAGGAGTACTAGTGTTTCGAAGATCTAGCAGGTAGGAGCGGAAATTCTTGCCCATTAAGGAACGGGGATGCCGGCCTTCAGCATGAAATGGGATCTCTGTGGAGATAACAGAACAATGATAGTCCCCCTTTGTCATTCATTGTCTTTCTAATTAATTTCCCAAACTTAAAAATGGGCCGATGAGTGAGTTGGGGGGAAATTCTAAAAGAATTAAAAAGACTAGCGGGGTGGGAAGGGACAGACTGGGATTTCAAAATGTAGAATAGATAAACAAGATTATACTGTGTAGCACAGGGAAATATATACAAGATCTTGTGGTAGCTCACAGCGAAAAAAAATGTGACAATGAATATATCTATGTTCATGTATAACTGAAAAATTGTGCTCTACATTGGAATTTGACACAACATTGTAAAATGACTATAACTCAATAAAATAAATGTTAAAAAATTTAAAAAAAAGAAAAACAAAACAAAAATGACTAAAGATACAGAGCTGTGTCTGGGTGGTCATATGGTGGTGGCAATACAACTGTTAAGCTGTATCAATGATACATGATAGTGCCAACTTCCTATCTACCCTCTTACTTATCCATAGTTTAAGATTTAACCTACGCTTTGGTAGAGATAGAGCATTTTTGATAGTGGTCATAGAATGGAAAAAAAACTCAAGAACCCTCTATGTAGGCTTGGTGAAAAGGCAGGTGTTGCCTGTCTTTTGTGGAAAAACAAGCAATTACCATCATCCAGTTGATGAAACTAAAGGTCTAGAGAGAACAAAACAAATCCAGGTTTTTTGGAGAAAAAAAATAACTTGCCTACATCATTTCCTTAGGTAAAATAGTAACCCAGTATTCTCAAAACTCTAGGAAATTCCTACTAGCCAGAGATGTGCAGAAATGACAAATTCTAATGTATAAAATGGGTTCCTCCCTCTCTTCCCCAGGTGAGCTTTCAGGATCCCGAATGGCCATCGAGCAGCCCTTACCAGAGGCACGGATGGCATCCAGAGCTTTCATCCTGTATAGGTAGTTGTAGCAACCTGCTGAGAAAGAGACTGGTCTCAGGCATAACCCTTAAAAGATTCTCCAAACTCCAGCAAGCCAATAAATGCCTCCCATATCTAACATATAGCCAGTAACAAGAAACCACTGGCAAACCCAGCAGCTATGTTGACCACCCTGAGAGAAAAGGAATTCTGAATTTGTGGAACTCCTCACTGGAGTGTCCTCCAAGAGCATGCTACCTACTTTGATTTCCCTGGGTTTCCAGCTGTAGCAGTCTTGCATCATCATCTGCAAGGAGCTGAGGTTCATACTTGATATCCTGAACTCTGGATAGTCGGATATCAATCTCTTCTTTTAAGTCCTGTTCATGGGGAGAAAATAATACATAACCACTTAGCCTGTACTTTGCTTCCCATCAGTCTGGAAATGGGACAGAGCAGGTGAACAGAAGCAGAGAAAATGCTCATTTGGCTAGTGAAACTGCCAGACAGGACTCAATAATTTAAGAATGGGACTGGCTTCTCTAAGAACCTCTCCAAACTGTACATCTCTAAGCTAGATCTTTTAACCTGCTAGAATTCCTTCAAGCTCTATAGCATCAACATTATGTTCAACTTTCAGTTGGATTTAGAAAAATCTTGGTTGGGTGTCATAAAGAATTCCTTGAACTGGGAAAAAAGTGGACATCAGCTAGAAGTCATAATCTACTCTAAAAACCTATACAGAGACCTCATGTGATTTATAATAGTTTGGGGACTATCCCTACCTGGTGGACCACAGGATTTCTACAGGCTTTCTTCCAGAGCATATTGAATTTTTTAAGTAGGTAATTAAAAGAAGATACTAAAGGTGTCACCCCCACTTAACCCAGAAGTAACCACTGTGAACAGCTTCATATTCATTTCTCTCATTTAAGAGGGTTGCCAGAGCCCCAGGAAATATTCTTTTTTCTTGTAACTTTTTAGAAACTTCCAGCATGAACCATATCATACACAGAATGCATATGATATATATGTTTATTTTAAATAATTATAAAATTCATTAAGATGGACACCTGTATCCACTATCCCGTTTATGAACTGGGACACTACCAATGACTTTGAAGCCTTGTGTGCCCATCCCTGATTGAATGCAACCCCCCAATCTTAATGTCAACAGCCTATTTTTCTTTACTGTTTTACTGCCTATTTCACCCTGAAAAATGTTTAGTTTGTCTGGTTTTCAACTTCATACAAATGGAAAAATACTTCTTGAATTCCTCTGCAACCTATCTTTTAAAATTTAAATAAACTTTATTGAGGTTGAATTTACATGCAATTAAATGCATCCATTTTTAAGTGTAGGTTGAAGAATTTTGAATACACCCATTCAACCACCATACCAATCAAGATACAGAACATTTCCATCACCCCAAAATATACTTCATATACCTTTCCCTCCCTGCCCCAGGCAACAGTGATGTGCTTGCTATCAATATAGTTCTGCCTATTCTAGAATTCCATACAAATAAACAGACTCATATGGTACATATTCTGCCTTCTGACATTTTTTCACTATGTTTTTGAGATTCATGTTTGTGATTCATTTTTTCCATTCAAAAATATTTTAGAGATTCACTGGTGTTCATATATTTATCTTCAGTATGTTTTCATTCCTTATAATATACTAGAATGTAAATATGTCATTATATATCCATTTTTAAGTGGACACTTAAGAGTAATAAGTTTCTTTTTAAAATATTACAGACAATGCTGTGAGTATTCTTGGACATGTCTTTGGGTACACATGAGCAAAAATTAATTTTTCTATGGTAGGAGTAGAATTGCTGGGCTGTGGATTAGGTACATTTGCAATCTCACTGGACAATGACCAAATATTTTTCAAAGCAGTTTTACTAATTTATACTTCCACAAACAATGGATGAGAATTTAGAAGAGAATTTTTTTAAAGCAAAAGGAATCTTTGTCTCATGTAATGGGGTGGGGAGGGAGGGGATCATCCTAAATAGTCAAAAGTTTTGATTGGTTCATGACATACAGGAAACTAACCCTATATCCCTCATATGGGAGGCAGTTGGCATTTAGAGAACTGAGGGAACGTGGAAGCACTGTTGACATCTTCCTTGAGGCTTTCCATGAAATACATTAGCCAAGAACAAGGAGGGGAGGGTTACAGCACTGAAAGAAATGAAAGCGCATTGGTCTAGGAACTGACAGAATTGTGTACCAGCTCAGCTCTCCCACTAACCTGCTTTTCACTCAGCAATGAGTTACAGACTGTATACTATGGGTAGACCCTGGCTTTACAGCAGTGAACAAAACTGGTATGGTGCCTACATTCTTGAAGTTCAGGAAAGAGAGAGGCATTAAACAAATGAATATAAAAGAAAATTTCTGGTAAAATGCTATCTGAAAACAAAGAGGACCTACTTTATAATGGGTCATAAGCATTCCTCTTTGTAGGAAATATTTAAGCTAAGATCTAAAGATCAAATGAGCTAGTCAATTGAAGACCAGAGGTAGTTCATTCTAGGCCACAGTAACAGCGTATGTAAAGATGAAAAAAATTCAACCAGTGTAGCTGGCTGCCAGTGATTAGGGGAGAGCCACACAAAAGGAGGTTGGTAAGGGCAGCAGGCACCTTTTACCCAGAAGCAGAAGACAGAAGAAACAGGGTGGGGGTGGTAGTGGGATATCAAGAGTTCTCATTTAGACATGTTGGGTTTGATATGCCTATCAGACATCTAACTGGAAATGTTAGGTACGCAATTGGATATACAAATAGGGAACTCGTAAAGGTTTGGGATAGAGATAAAATTTCATCAGTAGCTATTTAAAGCTGAGGAAAAGAAAGCAATTACCTCAGGAAAGCCTACAGACAGAGACTATTTGGTTTCTCACTTCCTGTATGTCCTTAAGTAAGTTGCTTCCTTTTCTCAGGTGTGTTTGTAACATGAATGATCAAACTAGATGATTTATGGGGCCCTTATAAATCTAAAGTTGTGCAAAGGCAACCCCTCTCACTGATCTGGGGCTAATTCTAACTACCCTAACCTCATTCTAAAACAAACAAACAAAAACTCCAAACCAGAAAACACTGGGTAGTTTAAGTTGAACCGGGAAAACATCTTACCACAGAGTTGGGAATTAGTTAACCTAAGACCTTCATTCTGCAGTGCAAAAAACTGAAATTCCTGGATAAGCTATATGCTGTGCCACAGCATGCAGCAGGTAAGCCAGGGCCAAGCTGACCTTTACTTGCTCAATATCCTAAGGTAAGCACATGGGTAACTGGCCAAGGAAACATGAGAAATCAGTCACTTCTAAAGGAAATGTCATTGTGGGCCATAATAGATCTGGAAAACCAGACCCATCTAGTGCCTTAAGGACCTACCTTGGGGGCATTGTGTCCCACAGGGACATGAGGTCCCCTTCGGGATTTCATTGCAAAGCGCATGATTTGCCTCTTCACAAAAATAAATAGCAGTACAAACACCTGTCCGAAAGATATGAGAGAAATAAAGAATCTTTAATTAAAAAAAATAGTTAAAAAATAAGGCATGCCTTCATTTCAAATTCCCCAATTCGGGCTCTCAGGAATGCTTTGGAGTATAAACTGTGGCAAAGCAAGGCCATCAGAGATGCGGTGGCTAAAGAGAAGCCTGGCGCGGAGAGGCATTGGGGGGGTCCTGTATCCTACGGTTTAGAGGGAGGGTTCTCGGCCAGAGGCGGGGCGGTCCGAGCTGCTGACTTTTGCTCCCAGGTACTCCTGGGATAGGCGTCAAAGCCCAGAAAAAGCGCAGGTGAGTGGGTGGAGAATGAGGACAGGGACCTGCTCAAGAGGAGGGTCTCTACCGAGTCAGACGCGACAACAGGAATGGGGTGGGGGTTCTCCTCACCAGGCTCCCGTAGGCCATCACCAGCACGACATTCACGCCGGACAGCCAGTTACTGCCGGACGCCATGGCCTCCCCACCCCGCGCAGACCTGCTCCGCTTTACCCCACTGCCCTGCCTCGTCAGCCCAGGCTCCGCCGAGGCAACGGCGCCTGACTCTCCCGAAGCGCCCCGGCCATTTCCTTACGCGGAAAGACCAAGGCTGACCCGGCCTGAAAACATGGCGGACGGGGGGAGGGCTAGGAAAGAAGAACAACGCCTTCCCGCTTCCCCCCAGCACGTGACTCAGGCAGGCAATGGCAACCGGGACCGGCTAGTGCGGAGACGCGGAACTACGCCAGTAAGAGGAAGCGGAGGCCATCCGTGCGTCACGTGGTGGAGGCGGGGCCGCCGTAGAGGAGGCGGGGCGGACGCACAGAGCCGGAGTGAGCTGTCTCGTGGCGAGGCGGCACGCGCACGCTTGCGTGCGCGTCCCTTTTCGCGTCACGTGCTGGGGGACGCAGGAAGGCAAGTGGGAGGGGGAAGGCGCGAGAGCGAGCGCTAGAGGAAAAAGGAGGGAGGGGGTGGGGAGGAGGGAACCTTATATCACGTGACAGGGGCGGCGCGGCCCGGGGTGTCAGTGTGGAGGAGACTGAGGTAAAGTTGGGAGCGCAGCGGCGTTGGCGGCGGCAGCGGCGGCAGCGGCAGCGCGGCGGGGCCGGGTATTGTCCGCGGCCCCTTTAAATCCGCGATCCCCCTTTTACCCTCCCCACTTTCTCCCCTACCCCTGCCGTATCCCCCTCCCTCGGTAGGCCCCCCCGCACCGTGTGTTCCCCACTGTACACCCCCCCTTCCTAGTCGTGCGAGCCCTGGCGCCCTCCCCCCAACCCCGAGTCGGCCGCTGGAGGTTTTGTTTATGGTTGGGTTCGCGGCCTAGTGGGCCGCACCAGAGCCGGGGCCTCGATTTGGGAGCGTGGCCGGGGCGGGGCTTGGGGCAGCCGGAGGGGGGGGGCCATGCGGCTAGAGCCTGAGAAGGGGGGGAGAGTGAGAAAGCGCGAAGCGAGCGAGGCCTGGGCCCCGCCTGAGGTAGGGCCCTCTCTTAACCCTGGCCGGTGCCTGCAAGAAGACGAGGGGGCCTCCTCCCTTTCCAACCCTCTGCGGGCCTCCTGTGATCCGGATCCGGCCTGGTTTGGGGGTGGCGGTAGGGAGGGAGGGCGATGGGGTGGAGCTGCCCCAAACTCCCCCATGTGGCCCTCAGTTTGGAGTGCGGGGGATTAATTTGTTCCGGGTGGGAGGTAAGGAGGCGATTGGCCCTGTGAGCTCCCGATGTGGCGCTGAGCCGGGTGAGCCTCCCATCCTCCACGCGTGGGCTTGCGTCCCCTCTCCGTTTGCAGCCTCTTTGTCAGCTCTTCTTATTATCCTTCCTTCTTTCTCATCGCCCTAGCTCTTGAAATAGTATTTTTTGCTGCTGTCTTTAGCTTCCTGTCGTCCATACTGTTGTTTTGGGTACCCTAAACAATTATGTTATTTGGGAAGCTGGACATGGAGGCCCCTATGGGATATATTACGCCCAAGGGACGTCACTAGAGCACTGAGGTGTATTCGTTCACTCTTCTCAAAATGGGACAGGAATTCCAAATTTCTTCAGACCCTTCATGTTGTGGACAGTCCCTAAATTGCTTTGCAAACTGATGTCACAAACAGGAGGCTGCTCCTTTTCCACCGTTCTTGAAATGTAGCCATCTCTGGTGTAGGATGTTGTGGAAAGAAAAACACCACAGTAACAGGCCTTTTTTTGTTGTTATTGTTATCCTTTTTGCCTTTGTCCCTGATTATTCTTTGGAGAACCTCCCCCCCCTTTTTTTTGTTTCCTCCCTATCCACCTTTCACTGCTCATATCCTGCTTTAGGGATATCTGATGTGACTTGCTGGGAGGTGATGAGGGTCAGTGACAACCAGCTTTTCTAGAGAGCGAAAACGTCTTGGCTGTGTATGGGTGGGTTGATAAAACTGCTTTGAGATCCTACAAGCATTGTCTTTAAAGATTAGACTATCCCAGTGATTATTTCCGTTGTGAATGGGAAGTTGGGAAGTTTTGCTCGCATGTAAGCTAATGATGAAAGGCCTTAAAATGTACTGTTTTGCTTTTGATTTTTAAAGCCCCTTCTTTCTCAATGTGTCCTAATTGGGAAGTACTCTTTTTTTTTTTTAAAAAGGGATGCTGGGGTCATTTCCAGAGCATCTAGGGGGATTAGTTGCTCTGTTAGAAGTAACAAGCCTTACCCACCCTAGTCCAGCTTCAGAGTTTCTGAATTGTTTCTCAAATTAGATTGTAAGCTCCCTGAGGGCAGCGACTAAGTCATATTGCTTTTGTATTTTTAAAGTACTGGACACATAGTAGATACTCAATAAATACTTGTTACTTATTTTTTTCGGTAAAATTTCTCTGGCTATTTTTTTAAGTAGCTGGTTTTCAAAAAATGGTCAAGGGCACTCCTGTGTTGAAACCTGTATTTGTTCCTGCACTATTCCCTTGGTCTCCAATACTTCTCACCTATTTCCTTTAAATATTTTTATTTTCTAAGAAAGAGTACTTAACAAGATTCCTCGTCTCCACTGTGATAACTCTGGGTATGTGTCTCTGCTAATTCTGTGCCCTCCAGTGATCCTTCCCAGATCACTTACTTTTGACCTGTTGCTCAGTGCTGTTACTAGCTAGGTGGTAAAATTTTCTTAGTCACACATTTCAAAGCATTTGTAAGCGAGAAATGGAAGTTAATAGCAAGAGTATACAGGAGGATTTTTTCCCCTCTAATTATGTGGCTTTTAAGATGACTTTTTAATATGTTTACGTTGGTACCGTACACACAGTTGTCCATATAGCTATTCATGCAATTCATATCTGCAGTGTAACTCATGCTCATGAATTGAAATCACATGTGGAGTAGAAAGCAATCAATACTTGTACCTTACTGGAGTGGCTACTTTCATGTTAGAATCTTTACCTTAGAGCCTCTTTTTAATAAAGCTTAGTAGTTTTCCTTTTTTTTTCCCCCTCTGATTTGAATCCAGGGGTACTTAGTTGAACAACACTTTTTTTTTTTTTTAATTAACTTGAAACTTGACAGTAATGCTGGCCTGGGAAAACGGACTACTGTGTATCAAATAATCCTATACTACCTAAACATATTTATAGGCCTTTTTGTGCACATGTGTGTAGGGGGAAGAGATAATAGTTAAAAATTAGCTCTGATTGAAGTTTTCTTAAAAATATTTTTATTAAAAATATCTTGGTGATAGGGAACGTAGGATTCTCAATGACTGCATTAGAAAATAAAAACCTATGTAACATATTGACCCAACTTGGTGAAGAATTTATCTACAGGAAAGTCAGCTTTCTTTGTGACCCCGAGAAACAGGTGAAATTCGCTTTCCTAATAGTTAATCCTTAACATTTTTTTTAGAAGCCCATCCCACCCTTCCCTCAAATCCAGCAATGTCTCCCGGGCAGTTAAGAATTACCCTGTATGAAGTTTCATTAATGAAAAAAAATTAAACATAGAGCAGAAAAGTATAAACTTGTCTTCTTTGGAAGGGAATAAAACAATGCAGAGTAACCTCTTATTTTGAGCACTCCGTCATATGATGAATGTTTTCTTTGTTTATTAAATGCAGCAGCTGAGATTGCATTATAAAAGTATGAATGAAGGCAACTTAAATTCAGTAGAATCCTTGCTTGTTAGAAGTGTTATAACAAAAACTGCTCTGGTTTTGTGAAGGCCTTGTGTGTTTCATGTCTCTTTTAAAGACTCAACAAAGTCATCTTGCTGGCAATGTTTCAAGTTTAAAATTATTTCCCAGAGGCACTTTCTTCCAAATAAAACTTTGGGCTAGATGCTTTTAGGACAAATTTGGGATTCTCTATGTATTAAGGTGAGTGGTGGAGGGTAATTGCAATTCCAGTGTCTGGAAACTGTGGACTTAGGAAACCAACAGAAACAGCCACAAAAGAAGTGTGTTGAAAGTATTATCCAGGGAACTAAGATTCTGGGCAAAGTCACTGGGGCTAACACATGCCTTGTTGAAGGCTGTGGGAGCCCCCACAGCATACTGAGAGGTATAAACTTGAGAGAGAAAGAGGCAAACTTGAGCTTATCCTTTCCCAAATGATGGAGGTCACATACAACTTACGTAAGGCAGGTAAGGCTGTTTACAAAGGTAGACTGAATACAGCATTTTAAATTATTTTTATTTGGAGTATAGACTAATCCCCTTTCCTAGAAGGCTTTTGTTTCCAAGCTTTGCTGATTATCTTTCCTTCTGTCAAAGGGACCTTAGGTATTTTTAGCTATTAGAAGGCTTTTGATTATTAACACTGTTTTGCTTACTATTGATATAGCAAAACTTTACAAAGCCTGCTTATAGGGGACTAGTAACCAAAATGTGCCCATAACCTAAAAACAAAAACCAAAAAAACCCATCATTTAACATACGCTTTATACATTTCATGTCCTACAAAAATGGGTCACTACCTGTAGTTCCCTAAGGAATTTGTCAAACTAGGTATGTTTCAAGAACAGGTGAATGTTGATTTTTCTTTGAAGAAATGAAAGTGTTTGGTGAAGGTACTGATGAAAAAGAGGTTGAAAACATTTTGCCCACATTTAACATCTAAACTTATCTTTCTTTTTTTAAAATCTTTCAGTATTCTACCTTGTAAATACTGTTATTTGTATATACTGTAAATGATGACGTCGGTGGGCACTAACCGAGCCCGGGGAAACTGGGAACAACCTCAAAACCAAAACCAGACACAGCACAAGCAGCGGCCCCAGGTAAAGAACCCAAGGAATGTGGATCGGCGGGGTAACCTTGCTGGTTGATAATGGTTTCCATCCAATACAGCATCATTCTGTGCTTTGGATTATTGGTTTGGGTTCTTTATTCTTGTTTTCTAATCCTTGCCTCTTTCCAGTTGGGGCCTGATAACTGTTAATGACATGCTGTGATACAGCATGCTTATTTTTTGTTGTTTAATATACTGCATTGTGAGGCTTGGAAAGAATGGGTCCTGTGCTTTGTATCTGTAAGATAGCATTTTCTTTCATTTATCCAAAATGTTTTAGCAATACATTTCTTATTTCCTAGATCTTCCGCCTTGATATCTCTCTAGCCAATCTTTGTCTTGCCACCTTTTTTCCTTCCTTTGCTCTTCTTTTCCCTAATTTGTCTTCTGTTTCCCTCTCTGGTCTCATTGCCACCTAATCTGGTTTTTCTTTTCCCATGAGGAGTTAGCATCTTTACCATGTTCCTTCAGAATTAACAAATGAGACACCCTAGAGTATTGCTCAGTTTTAGAGAGTAAATTAGCCTCCTGGGCACTGAGGTTTATGGGTTCTTTTTTTTTTTTTTTTTTTTTTTAAACTTGGATCTAGATGTGGTCTGTTTTTTGTAAGTGTGGTGGTGGTTGGTACCTGATATGAATGAATTAGCTTATACTTGGTTATGGTCAGATAAATTGAATATGTAAGACCAGAACTTTTCTCTTACTCATTTTTCTTTCACTTCTCTTTTCCAAGAGAATTTGTAACAGAATCTTAGTACTTAACCTAAGTTGGGACAATGAAATTTGTGATACCTTATAAATATACACTTGATATTCAGAAGATACACTTAGTGTGCCCTCATACTAAACCTTATGATATTCTCATCCCTGAGGAATAAGGGGTAGAATTGGTCATTACAGAAACAGGAACAGGGTTTACACATGACTTTGCAAACACATTAAAGTGAATTTAGGCACAGATGTTTCAGAGTGGTGTTGTGATCCCAAAATGAAAGCCTCTAACTGAACATTGGTGAAAAAGATTCCCTGCTTTTTTAGAGGTTGTAAAATGAAATAGTGGCAGCTTTACTTTTTGTTGTCATTTTGCTTATTTAAGCATCTTAAATGGTGGTAGTGTTTTATTGCTTTATCATTTGTAATGAGGAGAAGGAAATTGGGGTGGGAGATGGTGAATATTGACTACCTAGGTCCCTCTTACTTCTCTAAACTTTTGTCTCTTGATCATGCTTTCTTAGGCCACTGCAGAACAAATTCGACTTGCACAGATGATTTCGGACCATAACGATGCTGACTTTGAGGAAAAGGTGAAACAAGTGAGTGTATTGCTAATTTGTTGTAAACTATGGGAAAAGATATCAAGATTAAAGCACAATTAAGTAACATTGATGCCTACTACAATACTTTTCACTGTAGGTATTGAGAATTATGACCTGAAATATGATAGGTTAAGTGAGTAAATGAGTGCTTTTATTGTCTGATTTACTGTGCTCCTTTGGACAGACACCATGTTCAAAGATTTTTAATCTCAATTTCAACGTCTTGTTTATTGAGTGATTTTGTTGGTACCATTGTACAGCAATTCTGAGTGGTTGTGACATCTTGGAAATGTGGAAAGTCATCGTATGCTAAAGCCTGTGTGCTTCTGTGTTTGTTTCTTTATTAGGTACTTTATTGTTTGATCGCTTTTGTCCCATCCATAATCACAGGTGTTAATATTTTGCTTTTGGAATTCTGATACCAAAATTCTGCATATTTTATGTTTTAAAATCTGGTTCTTTCAAACTCAGTCATGTCTTCTCCCTCTTTTTTCACCGGGCTTCTTTTTGTGGGGAGTGCAGGTTCATGATGGTTGCTAATCCTTCTCTTGCAGTTGATTGATATCACAGGCAAGAACCAAGATGAATGTGTCATTGCTTTGCATGACTGCAATGGAGATGTCAACAGAGCCATCAACGTACTGCTGGAAGGAAACCCAGATACGGTAGAGTGCTAATACAGTGTTCTAGAAAGTGGGTCCCTGGTTGAGATGCTAGTAATCTAAAAATAGCAAGTGGGGTAATTCAACTTAAAGCAGAGTATCTTATTCTCCAAATAAAACAAGGAACTGTCTTGGAGATTATTTGCTGCAGTTTGCAAATACTTAAAATGTATGTACAATAAATAGGAGAAAACAGATAAAATCAGTCCCCTCTAATTGACCTGGAATAAATTACTCATTTTAGGCTAGCGACTGTTTGTAAGACTGGGTTGGTCTGAGTTAGAGGTGCTATTTAATAGCTTTAGTTACTAATTGTGAAAGATTTCTGCTCACCTGTTTTATTGCTGTTGAACAAAGCCACAAACTACAGGATTCTGATTTCAGAACACTCCCATCAGTATCAGCTTTACATTTCACAATACCTTTTCATCATGTGAACTTATTTTTGTTGCGGTAACAGAGAAGCAAACTTTACAGCCTATTGATTATCCCTAGAGATGTTAAGGGGATATTGGAGGAACTCGCCCTAGAGTACAGAGTTGCTGTCACCTCTTCCCCTTCTTTCCACTTAATGAGAATCCTATGTTTTGTTAATGCCTTATCATTGCATCAAATTTTAAGTCCCGTAAGAACAGGGATTCTGCCTTACTAACCTTTGGGATGTTACTGCAGTGTTTGGTAGAGAATTTTCTTACTGCTTTTTTAAAGAGTAGTGTATCATTTGAGATCATTTTCATTTACTTGGTCTTACACTGGGGATCTTTGGTTGGGGTAGATAACCAGATTTCATCTTTACTGACGTTACAGTGTCACTTTAGCTGAATGTTGAAGGTTTGTTGGTTTCTTTGAGACAATAGGAAAGTGGAAACTTTTTAATTACTGAATTTAAATTTGTAGATTTTTCTCTTCAGAAGTGTGGTCCTAGATTAGATTTTCCATTATTGGCCTTATTTGAAAATTACTGCTTGGATAATCAAATAGTAGTTTTGGTTCATTTTAGGTTTACTCCAGAGTAGTTGTCTAAAGATTTGGGGATGGAGGGAGGAGGTGGAGGTAGAGGTGGGGCTACTTATGCTTTTAAAAAGTCTGATTTTTTTTTTCCACTCAAATCACATTTTGTTTCACTTTCTAGCATCTTTTGCCTAGTGCTACAAATCAGATTTTCCACAGTATCAACAAGGAAAATAAACTAGTGATGTAGGTTTGTAACACAAATAAACCAGCTGCTAGCAAAACCAGTGGGAATCAAAGTCAGCTGCCAGGGATGTTGGATGTATTTGGGTGGATGAGATATCAGAAAACTGGTAGTGCCTTTGGGAAAATCATGGTAATTCTTTATAATTACAGAACCCATCTGTTGCTAGTAGTTGATGAATACCATACAGGAGGGGAAAGGTGACAGGTTTCAAGACAGACTAGCAAAAACTCTTTTAAGATCTGATTTGAGTCTAGTTTCAATGGTTCGTGATGCAGAGTTAGCTACAAGGTTACTATGATTTCTTAATTCAAGCTACTGTGAGCATAAAATGACCTACCAGCTGTACTGTGGAATCAGCTTGGGTTTGAAGAATAGGCAACAAGGAGCTAGCTGCCAAGTCTTAAGTAGATACTTAATTTTTAAAAAAATGATTAGTTTAATAATTTCTTATAGGCTCTTTAGAATATGTAGGTATGCTTTTACTATAGTTTTCTGTGTTTTATTTTTTAGTTTTTTGGGGGGTGGTGATTAGGTTTATTTATTTTCTTGTTTTTAGAAGAGGGAATGGGAATTGAACCCAGGACCTCTTGCATGCAACACATGCGCTCTACCACTTGAGCTATCCCGTCCCCATACTATAGTTATAAATTTACTTCCTTTGAACTTAAAAAATTTTAAATTGTGGTAAAATGTACTTAACAAAATTTGCCATTTTGACCATTTTACATATATAATTCATTGGCATTAAGTACATTCATAATGTGCAACCATTATCATGATCCATTTCCAGAACTTTTTCATTTCCCAAACAAACTATATCCAGTTAACAATTAACTCCCCATATCCCCCTCCTTCCAATCCTGGTAACCTCTTCTATTTTCTGTTTCCGTGACTTTGCTTATTCTTGGTACCTCATGTAAGTGGAATCATACAGTATTTGTTCTTTTGTGTCTTACTTCATTTAGCATGATGTTTTCAAGGTTTATCTATATTGTGACTTGTGACAGAATTTCACTCCTTTTTAAAGCTGAATAATATTCTGTTACATGTATATAGCACATTTTGTTTATCTACTCATCCATTGGTAGACACTTGGGATTATTTGGAAATAAGTTGTGGATATCATAGTATTTACTTTATCCCTTAAATTTTCAGCATGTTTCCCTTAAAGAAGGATGCTCTTTTATATGACCACAATATTATTATCAATCCTGAGAGAATTAATAGTAATTTCATATTACTATTCCATATTCTTAAGGTTATTAGATATTAGGTAGCTATTGATGAGCAGCAGGGCCATTGTAGTTCGAGTTATATCATAACTAGGAGAGTAAAGATCTGATAGTCTTTGCTGGTACTTGTATTTGTATACGTTTTCTGCAAAAAAGGTATAAATCAAGGTGTATGTGTATTGAAAACTTTAAATTTATGAAATGCATTTGCCTGAGGAATTAGTGTTTTGCAAGACTGTTTAGCTTATTTTCCTTACTGAAAATATTTCCTTCTGTAATCCGGAATGAACCGCTTTGAGGAAGGTTGAATTGGATTATATCAATCTAGGAAGTATAAAGACAACACAGTGGATAAAACCTGGAACAAAGGCTGCCTATACTCAACATGTCCCAGGGCTGGGGCTGTGCTTTCTGACTGCTATGTGGTCTTCTTTTAAATAAAGAAACTGGTGTTATGAAGTGGGTGGTTTGGGGAGTAGGTATAGTTGTTTTCCTCTTAAATTCTGGGTTGCTTAATTAAAGAATGTACCCAGGAGTCAAATTCTGTTCATTCATTTTGAATTCAAAGTTAACTTTTAGAAACATTCAGTTTTGTTTTGTTTTATTTGACATGAATAAAACTAAAAAATTGGGAGTCACTAAATCTGAAGGGAATCCGTTTTTTCAGCTAGGGAAACACTTGAAAGATAAGGACCAGTAAGTAACTATGTCCTTTGACTAAACTGGTCCAAGTGACTGAACTGGATAGAGATCTTGGTGACCTTTTTGGAAGTGATCCTTGCAATCCATTTGCTATGAACACCTCAACTTTTTAGTGATAGGTGTAGAATTTGTTTTGAGGTTCTTCTATATCCTCCATTTACAGAAGTAAACTGATAGACATACCTTAGATATGCATGCTGAGAGGAAAATGGTTAGCAATTGTCCCAGCTTTTATCTCTGGTTTCCTGATAGCAGTCTATATTGATTAGACATGAATTTTCTGCCCATCTTCAGCATTCCTGGGAGATGGTCGGGAAGAAGAAGGGAGTCTCAGGACAGAAGGATGGTGGCCAAACGGAATCCAATGAGGAGGGCAAAGAAAATCGAGACCGGGACAGAGACTACAGTCGGCGACGTGGTGGGCCACCAAGACGAGGGAGAGGTGCCAGCCGTGGACGAGAATGTATGCATGGGGCTTTAACAAAACCAGCTGTGGGTTAGTAATGTCTAGGCTTCAGGGATGTCAGGGCCCTGCTAGGTTAGACCTAGTAACCACTATATCACCCATTTGACTTTTTCTTACTGCCATCTGTTTTGAGACCTTGGCATCTCTTTCTAGCAATGGTCACCAGTTTGGCATGAAATTACCCTGTAGTCATTTATAAAATTGACTTACAGCTCTCTGTTGTGGTCATCACCATTACCCTGGTGACCAGCATGTCCCATCCTTCCAGATCATTCTCTCTTCTTTGTTTTTGTTCCCCTACCACCATATATACATACCATTTATATATTTATATATTTTCTATTGACTTTGCTCTGGCCATCTGTGGTGTTTTGTTCTGTTTTTTTTTTTTTTAATTTCAGTTCGGGGTCAGGAAAATGGATTAGATGGCACCAAGAGTGGAGGGCCTTCTGGAAGAGGCACAGAAAGAGGCAGAAGAGGTCGTGGCCGAGGCAGAGGTGATCATTTTGTTGGGGGTGGGGGAGTGGGGGGGATGGATACTGGGGACAAGGTACTCTTATTAGAGTAGGGGTCTACTCTGTTTAAAAACAGACAAATTCACGTGGAGTCTGGATACCTGAATTACTGAGGTGTCATGCAAATTCTAGAGATTACTGAGTGGACAGTGGGGAGGAGGTAGATGCCATTTTCTGTAGTCTTTATCATTGCTATTAACTATTTGCTTGAGGATCCAACCGTTTGATCAGCAGAGAGCAGCAGCAGAACAGTCTTGTCAATAATGATTGTCCTACTGTATTATATTAACTGATGTGCTACAGAGTGAGAGAAGGAACATCTGATGATACCCACTTTCCAAAGCTGCCTCAGTTGGCAATGTAGTTTTATATCAACTTCTAAAGTATTTCTCTCTTCCTCTTTTTCTCTTTTTTTAGGTGGCTCTGGTAGGCGGGGAGGAAGGTTTTCTGCTCAAGGCATGGGGTAAGTTTCATTGATCTGATGTCAAAGACTGTTTTCCCCTAGGCTTATCATAATGTCTTAGAGTGGCTAACATTCTGGTATCCTGAGGATAATAGGCAACCGTAACCAAAATTCAATCAGAAAGATTTCTAGACTGTTTAATCAGAACGTAGGCATAGGGCTTATTTTTGGGAGACTTAGCATTTACCACCTGAATTATTTTCTTTATCTTAATATCTTCATTTAAATACATATACCTGCTGTTTTCCCAAAATCTCCATGTGAATTTTATTATTATTGATGTCCTAGCCCAAAATGGATAGTAGTTTTATAAATTAAAATTATTTCACCATGAAACTTTAGGTAGGCTAGTAAATGAGGAGAAGTAGATAGCGTATAAGATTATACAGAATGGAGCCATGGTTGATCTGTACTAGAAAAGAGTCTAGATTCTGATTGCCCTCCTTTTTGTTAATTTTTACTGGTGCTGCCTAGAGCTCAGAGACTCTTTTAAGCTTTTTTTCTCTCCCGCCCACCAGAACCTTTAACCCAGCTGATTACGCAGAGCCGGCCAACACTGATGAGACCTACGGCAATAACAGCGGCAGTACATGGAACAACACTGGCCACTTTGAACCAGATGATGGGACAAGTGAGTGACTGCTTTATTTGTCTCTGGGAACCTAAGGAAATAATTTTTTTTGAGGTTATAGTCACATGAAAAAATGGAGGAATGGTTTTTGAGTGCTGAGACAGGGAGAGAAAGGTATGGCAATTGAATTACTGTGTATTTTCTTTATTTACTGTGTGCCAGTGGGCATATTATATGCACTATTTCACGTGATCTTCATCACTGTTTTATGAAATAAAGTGTTATTTATCATCACTGTCCAGATGACAAGACTTAGGCTGCAATGCTGGTTGTCAAATTTGCTAGTATTTGAATTCAAAATTGTTTGACTCTAAAAGCCTGTACTCTTTTCATTATACCGTGTGGCTGCCATTAGCTCCGGTTGTGTTTTCTAGTGTTTCTGTTAGGCTTGCTAGCTTTTCCTTTTGAAAGATACTTAGAATTAATTAATCAAGCCACTATAGAGATTAACAGGGCCCAGAACAAAAGCCCACTGTCAGTTTATTTGTTTTTCGGTACCAAGATAGCAATGTTATTTTCCCTTCAATTTTGGGAAATCTCAATATCTGGGCAAGAAGGAAATTTGGAGACTTCTCAGCTCTCTTTGTTGGATAGTCTTCTAAGTGTGGTAGAGTATTACGGAGTTTGCTAGCTGACTTTGGTGCATATCTGGGTAGGGTGTGTATATTTAAGAATGTGTTAGGCCTCTGGCATACACCAAGATGTGTTTGTGAGTTAAAGGTATTTTTACTACTGTAAGTAAGAGCAGCTTCTGGGTTCCAGAGTACTTTCTTCTGATGAGATCAGCTACCTTCTGGCTGAGCCAACATGTGGAAAACCTGAGACTTTTTCCTCTTATAAAGGGAGGAGAGGGGAATGGGTCAGTAATAACACTGTGAAAGAGACTTTTTGACTCCTAACCTGTTTAAATTTGCCTTGTTCCCTTTCGAAGGTCAGTGATCCTAGTCTTGCGTCTTTAGGAGGGTCTTTGGCACAAACGGCTTCTCATCTGCTGCCCACAAGAGCTATACCTCAGGTCCTAAATGTTACTTGCTTTTTGTTCATCAAGCTATCTTTTAAACTCATTTTGAACACAAATTTCTCATTGATGGAGGCCAAAGTTGAGTTATTGGCAAGATACCTTTTTTAATTCCCTCTTACTATTTGGCTATGAAGTATCCTTTTCTAACTTAGTGTACTTTGGAGGCATGAGAACTGCTCTTCATTCATCTCTTGATGGCTTTATAGAGCAGAGGTAACAGTCCATACAGCAAAAGTCAGTTTTTGAGCTCTAGTTAGTTCTTGGATGTTTGGCTTTTTATCATCGGCAGGAAAGATAATGGAAGTTGAGGGATTTGTTTTCAGTCACGGATAGAAAATCAGGCACGGAGTCCCAGTCCTAGATTGCAAGCCTTAGTTGTTTCCAATAAGGATCTGGTTGGAAAAAGAGGGAAGGGAGAGGTTTGTATTTATATATGGTAGAGAATACCATATTTGGGGGCTAGAATCAGAAATCTTTGACTTGTCGCTGAAAGAAAAATTATTTGATGCTGCTGTTATTTCGTTAGTGTGAAAGTGTTGGGTGTAGTTTCATACATTCCCATCATTGTTAGTTTCATGATACGAACTTACCTTCATGCATGATCTCTTTTTGTGTTTTCATGATAGCAAACTTCAAATTCCCTTTTTAATTTAAAAAGAAACTCCAATCTACCCTTAAAATATCCACAGGTACAGTGGGAATTGTGTATTGGGGGCAGACATTTCTCATTCACAAGCAAAATTTCACCGGTTGTTTTTTTTCTTTTCTTTTTTGTTTCAGGACTTGATTTCATTGGGGTTGAGGGGTCAAATTATCCCCGAAAATTTGAGACTGCTCCTGGTATGATACATCCAGGCGCCTAACTGCCCCGGATATTTTAATAGATTTTTATGAACTGAAATATCTGTGGATATGTCATTTTTCTGTTTTCCTGCTTTTTATCTTTCTGCCCTTTTCTCTTATATTTTATGCCTTTTTTTCTCCTTAAAAAAATTATAGTTTATTTAATGAATACTTAACATTTACATCGTCTGTTCCCTGTAATCTGTTCACACTATTTGAACTCTTTCTGCTCCTAAATGCTTATCAGTGTAGTCCTCCTCAGCCATGACTATATGTCCTATATAGGAAGGTACTGGGTAGCTTTCTACAGCCTTCCTTTCCATTCCAGATGCAATTGCTAGAGTGCAGGGGGGAAAGAATTCTTGCATTGAGAAATAACCTGTCAATAGTAAAAAACTTAGCTGGTCACTTCTAGCTCTAAGATTGTATTTATGTGTTAACCCAGATTTTGAATTTCTGTTAGACAGGGTGGGATGGATGTCAATGGGGAGGAAGAATGGTATATCACCAAAGACAGAAGAATGTGGTTTGTAATTTGTCTAAACTGAGATTGGACTTCAGTTTGATTTGGAGAATGTTGTCATTATTAAGTGGTTTGAAATTTCCCTGGTACAGTTTTAACATTGTCCTGGGAAAGGCACTGCACTAAACATTTTTCTCTAGGAAAGAGAATTTTTCATTATTAAATGTTTAGAAGAATTTCAGATAGATTTTGTAAATTTTTGAACGTGTCTCTTCAGTGACACTATTTGAATGCCAGACTTTCATTCTTGTAATGTTTTCTCCATTTGAAGAGAATACTTTAAGAATTATTAAATATATACTGTTACTCTAGAGAAGAAAATAAGGAGTTTTCTTGTCCTTTCTACAGATAGGTTCTTATTTCTTAGTGTTTTCCTTTGGTTGAAGGGAAGACTTCTGGGTCTATTAAAAACTCACCCATATTTGTTAAGAAAAGGCAGGTTCCCTTTCTGAGGATACTTATATATATGAAGCAAAACCGGGGGATTATGGAAGGTGGTTTGATTGCTTACAGACTTCTATAGAAACTGTATCCCAACAACATTATTACCGACATGAGGAGAATGTATTATCTGTACCATGACCTTGGCAGGTCGGGTTTCATGTTCTGTGGTTAGGACTAGTACGATAGCTAATACATATACTTGATTTTTCAGTCTCATCCAGTGTCTTCTGAAAGAACAGATCCTTCAGGGTTTCTTGTAGTTAAACCAGTGCAATCTATACACTTGACTTCTGCTGAGTGTGCATTTTAAATTCAATCCCCACAGCAGTTGGGTGTCAGTACTCTCAGTTTGGATTTCAGGGCTTTCCTTCTTCACTGCCCTTTCACTATCATGTGGCAACCATGTTTGTTCTTCTATCACTGCTGCCATCTCTTTGGACTGCCTGCAGCATTGTCTTATACCAAATAGGTGTAGTTTGCATGTTTTGGTTTAAATTGTCTGCTCCCATTTCATTGACCTAACCAGTAAGTCAGAAGGCTGAAGGGAGATTGCTTGGCGCATTGGGCCCATTGGAGTCTTGCTCTTTCTTGCACTTTGTTTTTCTCTTTTCCTCTCTTTCTGTTGCTCTCTCGCTCCCCTGTCCTGTTACAGCTATGAAACAACTGAAAGTAGCTGTGAAATAATAATCTTATTAAAACCCTGGTGTTCTGAGGCATCCCTTTCTAAAAAATGTCTTCCTCCCGCTGAAGCCCAAGAATCCCTTCTTATTACTAAATTCTGGTTACACTTTTGGCTGCCAAAAAGTTGAACACATTAGTGATTTCTGCACATGCTTTGTACTGGCACTTAAAGCTCCTTCATTGTTTTCCCTTTATTCCCAGGTGCATGGAGGACTGCAACAGAGGAGTGGGGAACTGAAGATTGGAATGAAGATGTAGGTATTCCTAGGTCATTCCTCATTAGTACCTTCTATCCCTAAGTGGTGTTTAGGGATAGAAAATGGGTATGTTTCTACCCTCAAAATTCACCCTTAAGATTCTGACCCAAAACTTTTACATCCAAAATAGTGTTCTGAGCCAGAACATTTCACATATGTTATATGAAGGAGACTGGGCATGAACAGGACTCTGTGGAACCAGACTATGGAAAGGGCAAGTGCACTTGTGTAAGTCCAATATCTGATTGTCGGATTTATCCCAGGAAGAGATGGTGGTTGGGTAGAGCACTAGAAATGGAGTTAGGCAGGCAGTGCATTGAGTAACAACTGCTGGTGACACATGACTCTCCTTGGAGCAAATCAGTTATTTGGTTCACATTCAAGCATTGGTGTATGGCCCTGTAATTGGCTTAGAGGTGGGTACAGAGTGAGAGTTAAGTATCAAGTCCTTAAATTTGCAACCTGGTTGGCTCTGGAACCTTTTTTTTTTTTTTTTTTTTTTAATTAAAGCCCAACTTGGTGATTATAGTTGAGGTGAATATGTAGGTTTGGCTATCTTCCAGCTTGACTCAACTTGGAAGCCTCATAGATGGGTGGCACAGAAACAAGCTCTCTGAATTCACCGGAGTAGTACCTGAGTAAAAGAACTCTGCTGGTCCCTGGTCACTGCCAGCTGTTGCTGTGAATTCCATGATCATGGATAAACTTTCCTATACTTGTATTTATTCAGGCAGGAATATCAATTAAATCAACTTTCAGGTAATAGGAAATGATGTGTCAAACTGTTTTGGTTGCCAGGCCTGAGGTTTAAAATTTCAGATGCATCAGCATCAGAGGGGGATTCTTTTCTGTTACAGTTAAGCTAGATTGCCTTGTGAATACTTTCTAAGATTTGGCTTGTCTGCTTAAGCTCCTTTCAGAGAATGGCATATTGGGGGGGTGGATTCTCTGTTTTTTCACAGGGAGATTTTAATCAAAAAAGTAAAACAAAAACAAGAGAAACAAACCAACTTTTGAATAGTAGGAAGAGTTAGTCCCTGCAATTGCTTACCTAATTTTAATGTTTTAATGGTGGAGAGACTAGGTATGATAAAATTAGTATTAAGTCAAAAATTGCATATTGTTAAAATTACCCCTGAGACGATCTAACGATCTTAACTCACCAGCACTTGGGCCTGTACCGATCAAAAGCCAAGAATTAATTTATTTCTGTCTTCATGTTGGCTGTGATCTTCCTTTTCTTGAGAGGAATAGTGGAAAATATAGTTTGGTTAGAAATAGGAGTTGGGAACCTACAGTGGAAATATATAAAGGGGCTTTCTCTTTCTCTGTCTCGTGTATTCATCTTCCTCTAAGTTCAGCGTGCATATTATGTGATTCACTAGATGTTACTGGGTTTCTTGATTTTACCTTCTCTTTTGATGAAACCATTGTGCGTATATAGAAGGGTCTTGGAAGGTCAATCCACTTAGGATTCCACAGGGTAAATAGTTCTCTCCTCTAAGGGTTTTCCCCTTTTTCTTGATGCTGAATTCTTACCTATGCCGGGTTTCTGACTGTAACCTGCCTAACACCAGGAGTGACTTATTCTGTTTTCCAGCTTTCTGAGACCAAGATCTTCACTGCCTCTAATGTGTCTTCAGTGCCTCTCCCTGCGGAGAATGTGACAATCACTGCTGGTCAGAGGCAAGTGTGTGGTATAATTCAGTATTCTTTCCCAAAGGGGTCTAGACCTACTAGGCTAGTGGTGAGGAAGAGTGGCAGTGGGCCCTTACAAACTCCCATGGTGTTGGTAATAATGAGCAAATCACATTAGGTTCCTATTTAGTTGATTCATAGATTTAGAAGAGTTGATACTAGTTAATCTAATAAATGGAAATCCATATATAATTTTAAAGCTAATTCTCCAAATAGCCCTTTAATTACATAGGTCATTCTTGTCAGCGTCACAGGCATTGATTAAAACTTAGAACAATATAAACTTACAGTAAATCAGGTAAAGAAAAGCTAAAGGTGGAAAGTTTTTATTTCTGAATTTGCAGAATTCTTCAGTAGCTTCTTCTCTAGCTTTATAATTATGATCTGCTCAGCCCATTAAGTATGGTGATTAATTTTTTTCCCTAGGATCTGGCTAATGAACTTTTTAGAACTTGAACATATTTCATTGGGATCAGTAGAGGAGGATATACTTGTCAGGGAATATTTTTATCCTCTAAAAATGTCTTGGATTATTTCTAGATCTGGGTATGATAGCTGTTGACTCAGAATGTCTTAAAGAGAAGTATGAGATGAATAAAATGTTAAGGATGTTATTATCAGAGGTAATGTGTGTGTTTTTTTTTTTTATGATACCAAATAGCTGTGATTTTTTTTTCCGCACCAGTTCTGCAGTTTGACATCAGCTAGGTGTTCAGCAGTTTAATTCAATTCTGACAGATTCTCCAGAATCTCCAGAGTTAGCACAGACCCAAGTTGACAGCTCAGTACCACAAGACTGCCTTTGCTTCAGAGGTCAGCTGCAAATGGGTGCCCAGGCTACCCACACATTTATGTCCAGTTGACAGCAAATTTGATGGTTCTGACAGTCCCCTCCTCAGGTTCAGTGATTTGCTAGAATGACTCAGAGAACTCAGGAAAGAGTTTTAATTGTTACCACTTTATTACAACAGGTACTCAGAAACAGCCAAATGGAAGAGATGCATAGGGGCAGGGTATGGAGGGGTGGGTACACAGAGCTTCTAAGCTCTCTGCTTTGTGCTGCCCTCCCAGCACATGGGTAGCTCACTGAACCTCATTGTTCAAGAGTTTTTAATCAAAGTTTCATTACATAGGCATGATTAATTAAGTCATTGGTGATTGAATTCAATCCCCAGCTCCCCTTCCCTCCCTAGAATTGAGTGGAATGTGGTGGGGCTGAAAGTTCCAAGCCTCTAATTACTTTCTCCATGTTTCTGGTGACCAGCCTGCTTCCTGAAACTCTGTGGGGACCCATCCTGAATAACTTTACAAGCATAAACCCTGGTTGAAAGGGGACCAACTACCAATAATGAAAGACCCTCGTATTACTCAGGAAATTTGCAAAACCTCTAATATATATCTTCATTGTACCACAAGTAACTTGAAATTTTATAAAAATTGGGGGAAAAAATTTCCCAAACCCTTCTTGTTTCAAAGCCACTTGAAGATGCCAGCATTCTAACATGCAGTTTTATGTATCTTAGATACTAGTAATAACAGGTATTCAGTATTAAAATCATGGGTACAAATTTGTAAATTTTCACCCAGTTAGCGAGCTGCTGAATTAAAACTAACATTAGATATTTCATTAAGTTAATTTCACTAAAATTATTTAAATAACATTATCATGGATGGCAACCTCATTGGAACACAGCTAGATACTATCATAGCTCTTATACATCAGTTATTTTGATGAATTAAGCATTTCAGGGCTTTGTGTCTCTGAGGAGTGACTTGATTTTGAACTAACCATATCCTGAGTTGGGTGTTGGGGAATGCTAGAATTTCTGTTGTTATTCATCAAGATCCCATCTCTCCACTAGAATTGACCTTGCTGTTCTGTTGGGGAAATCACCGTCTTCAATGGAGAGTGATTCTTCTAATCTGGATCCATCTCAGGCTCCTTCTCTTGCCCAGCCTCTGGTGTTCAGTAACTCGAAGCAGAGTGCCATATCACAGCCTGCTTCAGGGAACACGTTTTCTCATCACAGTATGGTAAGTAAGAAACATGATGTATCCTAACCAAACTTTTCTGCAACCCCAGCACATGTATACAGTAATTCCTTTCTGTGATACCCAGAGGTTTGGGGCAGGCTAAGATACCCTCTTTCGTCTTCCTAAGGAGACTTGAGTGTAGAGGTGTTGAGTTGGGTAGTAGGGGAAAGCTCTAGGAGAGGATTAGCTTTGGACAGACTGAATCTTCTTAAAACAATGAGTTAACATTTATAGAACACTCATCGTGTTGAACGTTGTTTGCTATTATGTTTGAAGAGACAGAATCAATGACAGCCAATTTTAACGCTTTTGCAAAACTGATTAAACTTTGATGGAAGATTGTAGCAGTTCCCTATTTCTTTTTTTTTCTTAATTGAAGTGTCAGCTTACAGTGTTGTGTCAATTTCTGGCGTATAGCATAATGTTTCAGTCATACGTATACATAAATATATTTGTTTTTATATTCTTTTTCATTATATGTTACTACAAAATACTGAATATAGTTCCCTGTGCTATACAATAGAAAGGTGGGGGAGAAGGGAAAGGGAGAAGAGGGACGTTGGGATTCAAAAGAAAAAGAAGAAACAAAATGGGACAAAGGTTGTAGGAAGGTGTAATGAAGATCATGAAATAACTACCAACCCACCCCTAAGATATATAACTGGAAAATGTGGTTAAGTGTTCTTTGTCAGTTTTAATTGTCTTTAATGTCTGAGATTTAAGATTTAAAATCAAATCCAAATTCTAATATCAAAAATAAGTTTTCGCTATACTTCCATTTCATCCTGACATTCTATTTAATATGTGTCATGTGATATGTTAGACTAAACATAAGTACTGTTCTGTTCTTTTTTATTATAAGTATGCTATTTAATGTAGTTCTCGTCCATTGAGAGTAAGTGTTAGAGGGTTGATTTCCCTTAAAATTTAGTAAATGTAAGTAATACAGGGGGTTCCCCTATGATGATATATGAATGTTAGATAATTTTCTATACCTTTAGTGTTTCACACTTGCAGAATATTTTGTAATTGTTGCTGTATTAGATCATCTCTATGCCACAATCCCATATTTTCAACTAGACTTCCAGTGTTTTTGTTTTTGTTTGTATTATCTTGGGGTATAGACTGAAATGGAAAAAAATGTCTTACTTTGAGTTGGACAGACTAGTTTTGTGTGGTTTTGTATAAGCAGTGCTCAGTGATGAAGATCATAATATGGTTAAATAAGAACCCAAGGAAGATTAGATTCAATCTCCTTGGAGGTTTTTTGGAATAGTCAAGGCCACATGATTAATTTTCTGGACTAGGCTAGTAGTTTTACTTGGTAGTAGGGAGTAGAGATTATCCCAAAAGCATTAAGAGTAAATTTTGCTTTGTTTTCATGATTATCCTGTAATATTTGGATATACACAGAGAAAACAATGAAATCATATTGACTCATTATTTGATTGTCTAGTATAGAAGTTAAGATGGCCCCTTAACTTTTCATCTCTATGCTAGTTATTGGAAGCATTGAGATGAGGCTCCAGTTAGTTTTTGTTCCTTTTGAGCTGTTTAGTTGAAGGGGCAAAGACCTTAATGGCTGAAGTGCAATTTTATATCATCTTCATGTTAACTTAATCAGATAGTGGTTGATTTAAAAACTTTAAAGGGGGAAAACCGCTCCAGTCCTTAAGTCCCTGAGAAGGAAGGAAGGGAGAGTGATAGTAGTGGTATAAATTTTAATGGCGCTCATTCTTTTTGAGTGCTTGCTATGTACCATGTACATATTACATGCTTTTTTGCATATGTTATTTGTTTACTCTTCCTACAACTTTATGAGGTACTACCTTTACTCCTATTTTCAGATGAGGAAAATGACATACGAATTATAAGTAATTTTTCCCATGATTATATAACCAGGATTTGAATCTAGACTGTCTGAGTCCAGAGCTTGTGTTCTAATCGACTATTCCATTTGGTGACATTCTTTACTTGTCTTATCAATACTGGCTCTTAACGTGGATAAGTGTCTTTTTTTACTAGCTGAACAAGGTTGCTGGCTGTAGGTTTCTCTAATCTCTGTGTTGATCTATAGGTGAGCATGTTAGGGAAAGGATTTGGTGATGTTGGTGAAGCTAAAGGCAGCAGCACCACAGGTTCTCAGTTCTTGGAGCAATTCAAGACTGCTCAGGCCCTGGCTCAGTTGGCAGCTCAGCATTCTCAGTCTGGAACCACCACCACCTCCTCTTGGGACATGGGCTCCACCACACAGTCCTCATCGCTGGTGCAGTATGGTGAGAAAGATGGAAACTAACTTGAATTCTTTAAGTGTTGGGGCATTACTGCCAGAAGACTGGCAGGAGTAGGGGAGGAGAAGGTCCTGAAGTGAGGAGAAGGGCAGCCAGCTGGCTAGTTTCCCACGTTGATTTCCCCTTGTCAGATAGGCTGAGTTCAGAAGCCTGGGGAGTAATGCAGAGTTGAGGCTGTGTATCTCTTTCGTCCGATGTAGCCATATCCATAGTTATAGCCTTCTGTTGACCTGGGGGTGTTTTGGATTTTTCCCTAGATTTATCTTTAGTGTTTGAAAATAACATACTGCCTTTGGAAAGGTTCACGGACTTTGCCATTTTAGGACCTTATACTCTAAATGGACAATTTCTAGATTTCTTTCTTACATACGCAGGGTAATAGTGTTGATTTGATTAGGTTCTGCTTAAGAACAAACATGATCCAAAGGTTGATACCTACAGAAATGAGACTAAGTCTTAAAAGAGGACCTGTTTATATGAGGCTCCAATCCCTGGGAACCTAGTTTATGGCTCTAGAGCAGGACAGTAGCTTTTTCTTGAGGTTCACAAGCGCCTCTGGCCTCATACATACTGATTTTCTTGTGCAGATTTGAAGAACCCAAATGATTCAACAGTGCACAGCCCCTTTACAAAGCGCCAGGCTTTCACCCCATCTTCAACTATGATGGAGGTGTTCCTTCAGGAGAAGCCACCCGCAGTGGCTACCTCCACAGCTGCACCTCCACCCCCCTCTTCTCCTCTGCCAAGCAAATCCACCTCTGCTCCACAAATGTCCCCTGGGTCTTCAGACAACCAATCCTCCAGCCCTCAGCCGGCTCAGCAAAAACTGAAACAGCAGAAGAAAAAAGCCTCCTTGACTTCTAAGGTATTTGAACTTTTAGATAGATATTATTTAGAGCAAAGGGGTGTGGGATTTGAGAATTGAGATAGTAAGGGCATGATTTGGAAGTCTGAAGCAAAAGTTTTTTATTAGTCTTAGAGTAAGGTTATAATAAACCATTACTTTATCTTCTCTACAGATTCCTGCTCTGGCTGTGGAGATGCCTGGCTCAGCAGATATCTCAGGGCTAAACCTGCAGTTTGGGGCATTGCAGTTTGGGTCAGAGCCTGTCCTTTCTGATTATGAGTCTACCCCCACCACGAGCGCCTCTTCAAGCCAGGCTCCAAGTAGCCTCTATACCAGCACGGCCAGGTAGAGGAAACCTGTGTCATAAAACTTTTTTTAGACTTTTCACTGCTTATTCTACTTTTGCTGATTCCTAGAACTCTGGACAGGCCATGCCTCTGATTGGGTGAAGGAAAAGTACTTTGGCATCTGCCGCAGCTAAAAATGCTTTTGATGCTTTTAGCCCTTTGGTGTGGACTTATGCCTATGAAAGGTGTAATTTTGAACTCCTGGGAAGGAGACAGCATTAATGTATTACACAATTAAAAGAAACCTTTCCAGTAGAGCCTTTCCTGCCTCCTTTGATAGCTACCAAGGAAGGCCATCTTGAGCAATAGGAGGTCCTGGCGGAATTTCATGGGACTAGGCTGGGTTTTTTTGTTTTTGTCTTTTTTCTTAGTAAAGGTAGTTTTACTTAGAGACGTACATACTGCATAGAGTGTAGGCTGTTTCAAAAGGCAAGAGAAGGGCCACGAGGTGTGGGGGTTGGGTGCTCAGATTAGAGTAAAAGTAGGTACACACTCCATAGACAGAGTGTGGGCTATCTCTGAAGAGGAGGGAGCAAAAAGGAGGCCACGAGGTGCCATGTTGCCAGTTTTTATGGGCTCAGAACACACTGTCTTTTCAATCCTTAGAGTTTAAAAATAGAGATGTCTGGCCCAAGCCGAGATCTATTGAATCATAATTGCCATTAATGCATGTGAATATTTAAAAGTTCTTCTCAAGAGAGTTTAGCTTAACAGGGTTTTTGAGAGAGCCAGGAGCTCAGAATTTCTTTAAATGAATATGTGCAAAAGGTGATTTTTTCCTATGCTTAGGATTCATGTTACGCTATATCTAAGGGACCAATAGTATATCCTTTCTACTGACTTTCAGCCTCTTTTTCTTATAGGAGAGAATGTAGGGGAACAAGAAACTTTTTCTCTTCCTTTAATAAGAGTTGAAAATGGTTTTAAAGTCCATTCATAGTTCAGATCTTTGGCTCTATAGGATATAGAAACTCCTACTGATCTGAGGAGGAAATTGTGGCAGTTTCTTTTATTTGTTTCTGGCAATTTTCTTTTTAATTGTGATCAACTTACTTTAGTAGATCTACATTAGTATCAGTGGGTCTGCTCTATTTGTTTCTCTGAAATTTTCCTTCTTTATTTCTCACAGTGAATCTTCATCCACAATTTCATCTAACCAGAGTCAGGAGTCCGGTTATCAGAGTGGCCCAATTCAGTCAACAACCTATACCTCCCAAAATAATGCTCAGGGCCCTCTATATGAACAGAGATCCACACAGACTCGGCGGTACCCCAGCTCCATCTCTTCATCACCCCAAAAGGACCTGACTCAGGCAAAGGTATTGGCTTAATGAGCCCCTTGACATTTGTTAGGAGAATATCAGTGTTTTACTTCTTGACAAATGATGCTAAGACACCTCTGAAGTGCTGATTGAGAAGCTGAACTACATTTTTGTGGTTAGTGAAATTAAATAGTTTTTTTCATTAAGCCTGGAGACTCAGAGCTGGAAGATCATTTTTTTTTTGCACCAAAGATTCTCTCTGATAGAATCAGTCTCAGGTACCTGTTTTCTCTTCTTAGAAGATCTGATTGCTAGAATTCTGGGTGCATATCAGTAGACCTCACCTTGCTACATCTTGGCTTGGTGAGGGGGCCAGCATATGCCAGAGGCAGTGTGGAGTGACTGTCAGAAGCAGCCGGCAGAATAGGTGGTTTGGCTGAACTGTCATACTCCCACATCCTCCCCCAGGGATCACTGGGTTTGGACCTTTCCTGTGTCTGTTTTGAGTTCGGGATCTCTTCAGCAATTTGGGGGTTGCCTTCTGTTGCCCTGGGTCACGCAGGGTTGATATATCTTATTTTTGTTATTTTTAATTTTTGTTAATTTGTTGGGATAGTCTGCCTTATGTTAATCCTTTTGTTAATTTGCAGAATTTCTCTGAAATGTTTGTTGACAGAAATTAAGCTGAGTCAGTGTGCTAACTTGACCTATTCACTTGAGTCTGTCTGTTTCTTCTCTTTTTTTTGTACCAGAATGGCTTCAGTTCTGTGCAGGCCACGCAGTTACAGACCACGCAATCTGTTGAAGGTGAGTGTTTTCCAGGCTTTTTCCTCTTAGTTGTAGTGTTTTTCCTCCCCTTTCGATAGTTTGAATTTCTTAGATTGTAGTGAAAAGTGCTCTGCCTTAGTGGTCAGAACTTCTGGTTATAGTTCTAGCTTGGTTCTTTCTGCCTTGCTGCTTAATCTCAAAAATTTTAGGTTCTCTATGTTATAACAGTGGTAATCATTGGACAACTGAGATCAGTGCTGTGAAAAGATTGGAGTTAAAAAGAAAAAGATTATACCTAAACATAAATGGTCCATTATTAAACAACTGAACTCTTTGGGATACCCTAGGACTGTAGTCACCTCTTAACTCCTTATAGACACTCTCTTTCCTCTGATGAGGTGAATTCCTGTCTTTATTTCCAGGTGCTACAGGCTCTGCAGTGAAATCTGACTCACCTTCCACGTCTAGCATCCCCCCTCTCAGTGAAACGGTATCTGCAGCTTCCCTGCTGACGACAACCAATCAGCACTCATCCTCCTTGGGTGGCATGAGCCACAATGAGGAGATTCCAAATACTACCACCACACAACACAGCAGGTGATTTGGGGTGAGGATGGAGGTTTGGGCTGGTGAGTAGTAATAACAGAGCTCTCTGGTTCTACCTTCTCTCTGCACCTGGCAGAGACCACATTAAGGGGTCACCTAAAAGCTATGAGAAGTAAAGGCAGAGGAAGCTTTTTTCCTTTTTTCCTTTTTTTTTTTTTTTTTTTAACACTTATTCCTGCTTTAACTGCTCACTATCGCTGGCTGGCCCTTGTGTTTACCATCTGATCTTAGGTCTCCTTGTTTCCACATTCTGCCTTATTTCTCTTGACTGAAACTCCAGCTCAGGTAACCGTAGCACTACGGCTGATGGCAACCTCTGTTTCCTTACTTACAGCACGTTATCTACTCAACAGAATACCCTTTCATCATCAACATCTTCTGGGCGCACTTCAACATCCACTCTTTTGGTAAGTGTGATGCTATGAAAGAGGAAGTGTGGTTTTCTTAACACTTATAACCATCCAACCATAAGATTCTTCCAAGAAGAGGCTCTTGAAAATTTCTTCATGAGGTGGCAAAATGATAATTGATCTGAGGTTGCTGGAAAGGAGTTCACGGATGTTTGAACCCAAGAGAGGCAGAAGAATTCAGAAATACTATAGAGCCAATTCTCAAAACCCTGGAAGTGACTTTCCTAAATATGTAACTTTTTTTTTTCCCAAGCACTGAAACTGGGTGGGACTTTTGTATGCTATGATAAATTCTGTAAGAACATCCCTTTCTAACTGAAACAGCCATTCCCATTCATTAGTCTGGAGTATGCCAAACATGAGTCATGAAAATAATCAGTGTGAATCTGGGCATCCTATGAAAGTAGAGGCCAGATGAGAGTTTGTGACCAAAGAGTTAATTTCACTGTTGTGATTTATAACAGCTATTTGTGGAATTAAGCTGAGATGGTAAGGAAGAAAACTAACTTCAAAAAGACCTGCTTTGGGCAAAGGTGTGTGGTTTGCCAAAAGCCTGGGGCAAGGTAGTGAAAGCTAAGACTTTCTTAGGATTCTCTTTTTCCTCAAGTATACTGTTTCAGGTTTAAACTCACTAGAGCTTACACTTTTTTCTAGCCCACGTACTGGTCTTTTGTGCTGAACTAGTGAAGAAGAGTGTGGGAGAGAAGGCTATGATAAATATTTCACACCTAAACTATCTCTAGTCTCCTCGCTGGCCAGTCAGCGTTGGTTTCTGGGGAGTTCGTCCCCACTAGGTCTGCTGCCTTTCTGAACAAGTTGATGATGTGCAGTGGACCTGTTGTTATCCTTACCAGGTGAATCTACGGGAATGTGTAGCTGGAAAATACTTAGCAGTATTTTGACAGAGGGCACCCTGGTACCCTGCCTCAGCCTTTTTAATTGGGGACTTGACGTGCTATAATCAACAGAAGGGATTATCTTTCCTGACCTGTTATGCTAATCACTGTTTTCTCCTCCTCTCTTCCACCGCTCCCCCTTTTTGAAGCACACAAGCGTGGAGAGTGAGGCGAATCTCCATTCTTCCTCCAGCACTTTCTCCACCACGTCCAGCACGGTCTCTGCCCCTCCCCCAGTGGTCAGCGTCTCCTCTAGTCTCAATAGTGGCAGTAGCCTGGGTCTCAGCCTGGGCAGCAACTCTACCGTCACGGCCTCAACTCGAAGCTCAGTTGCTACGACTTCAGGTAGCTCTGCATAAAGGGTGGATCACAGTCATTTGGGATGGGGGAGTCAAGTAATTGTGTGGCAGAATGAAAATAATAATTTTTCTTTTAGGAAAAGCTCCTCCCAACCTCCCTCCTGGAGTCCCGCCGTTGTTGCCTAATCCGTATATTATGGCCCCGGGGCTGTTACATGCCTACCCGGTAAGTGAGAGCGAATGGTCTTCTCCAAAGAGGAAGGCAGTGTGGCTGTTTTTTATAGCTCTGGCCTCAGGCAGAAGGCTATAATTAAATTATAAATGAGTGATTGTCACATGTAAGCAAACAGATTTTTGATCTTTGTAGTTTTGGAAAAAATAAGTTATTAGAGAGGAAGGACTAAAAGTAGAACAGGTTCTCTATTGTATATTTTCTCTGTGTGAGAACAGATTCTGGGGCTCAGAAGTCAGAGGGCAGAGTGTCTACCTGGAATCCCTTTCAGTTTCTTAAGAAAATTATTTTCTCTAGTTGGATTGATTCCCTGTCTTTGGGGGTCTTTGCTGGTTCCGACCTTGTCAGAACAGAGTTCCCTGACTCAGCCTGGGACTCTGAGAATAGGTGGCTGACAGTAGTAGCCTTTTGCCTGTTGTATCTTTTATCAGCTTCATGTATTCAGTACCTATTTAGATGAAGGGTGTTTTTAAAAAGTTTTTAAAACACCTGTTTTTGCCTTCAGAGAGTCTAGATGAATATCATACAAATGAAACATCCAGTAGCACTTTTTTAATAGTAACATACTACCTTAGTACTCAAAGAGAAAAGAATAAAATAAAGGAGGTAAATTTTAAGCCATATTTTGAAAGCTATAGGAGACAAAGACTGGTAGCATGGAGAGTAAAGCAGGCTGTTCATATAAGACTTGTGTGTCCCCTGCTGCTACCTAGAGGCCAGCCTAGTTGAGTCAGTATGTAGCTCAAGGAAAGCTTCAAGACCTTCCGTGGATCATGTAGTCTCTTTGTACTTCAGTTCTTTCTTCAAGGAAAAATATTCCTTTTCTTCCTAAGGATGAGGATGATATTCTGTTGGTTTATCTTGTCTTTTAGCTCCTTGGTTTGCTACTGTCAACCAGTTCCCACTAATTTTGTTCAATGCTTGTGCCTTTCAGCCACAAGTATATGGTTATGATGACTTGCAGATGCTTCAGACAAGATTTCCATTGGTGAGTACGTAGTTGTAGAACTTAGCGAAAGAAAGCTATCTTAAAATTAATGTTGGGATTATTCCAGGTGTTCAGTTGGTAAGTCACAGACTTAGCTCTTTCCCAACCCGCACCTCCATACACATATGTTGATTTAAGATACATTAGAATATAGGGGCTTAAAGAGTGGTTCTAACAGAAGATAACTTTTTTTTTTTTTAATCAGTTGTGGCATCTTTAAAGTAAACATTTTTTAACCTGGCCTATAGCTCAGAATACTCTGGAGCTCTCAGGATGCTTCCTGTATGTCTCTAACACTTTGATGGATTCCAGAAGGAAAGTCTTATTTTCTTAGTAGTAGTTGGCTATTACAGATAATATCTAGAGGTTTGAGAATATCATTGATAGTGATGGACCTGAAGTGTCTTCCTGTGGGCATACTTGTAGACCCTGCCTGACTGTGCCCGTGGCCAGGCAGGGGGGACAGTGTATGCAAAAATAATTTGGAGTTTGTGCTAGCTCTAGCCAGCTTAATCAGTGGCTGGGTAAACTGCAGTACTCCAACATTCTTCTCACTCTGTACCATGTATCCTCATGCTGGGGAATGAGTGGCACTGAGTCTCTGCTCCTTTTATTTCTCTTTTTCAGGATTACTACAGCATCCCATTTCCCACACCCACCACTCCGCTGACTGGGAGGGATGGTAGCCTGGCCAGCAATCCTTATTCTGGTAGGACTGGGATGGGGCTGAATGAAGAGAAATTGTGTTGACTTTGGTGGCAGAAACCTGATTAGTAGAAAGAAAGGGGTCCAGTTCTCACTGTAGTTAAGATCTTCGGCAGAAGTACAGAATGACTGTGGTGGATCATGGTAGATTCAGAATCCTGCTAAAGATGGGCATGTGGCAATTTTGCTTCTCATCCCACTTTCTGTTGTCTCCCTGTGATTCCAGAGGATGTCTTGACTTGGTCTTCTCAGCTATTCTTTGGCTTTTTTCAGGAAGGATAGTGGTTGAGCTGACCTTCCTCTATTCATGTCTGTTCCTGTTCCTTACTCATGTAGCAGTCTCATTGCTTGCTGGGCCATGGGCCTTCCTTTTTTTTTTTTTTTTGGCCTGACCTGTTATTGACCTATCATTTTCACTGGTCTGTTACTGTTTTTCAAGTCCAGCATGGAGTGTTCCCCATGGAGAGGAATGGGAAAGGGAAAGGGGGTTGGGATGGGGAAGAAATAAAAGAACATGGGTGGGCAGAGAAATCATACAGGAACTCTATTCTGGGAGCCTGTCTGCCACAGCATTGGGCAGTCATGCAACATCAGTTCTTGACTAGCACTGTGCCAAGTGTGTGCTGAGCAATGCTAAATGGAGCTGCAGAGAAATGTAATTCAAAGATGTGAATTTCAGTGGTCTTTGAGTAGGCTCTCCTGGAATCATGTGAAACCAGAAGAGGGATTCTGCATTGGTGTTGGGGGTGAAAGAGGTAGGTACATGTAGTCTCTCCCGTCACAGGTGACCTCACAAAGTTCGGCCGTGGGGATGCCTCCTCCCCGGCCCCGGCCACAACCTTGGCCCAACCCCAACAGAACCAGACGCAGACTCACCACACCACGCAGCAGACATTCCTGAACCCGGCGCTGCCTCCTGGCTACAGTTACACCAGCCTGCCATACTACACAGGGGTTCCGGGCCTCCCCAGCACCTTCCAGTATGGGCCTGCTGTGTTCCCTGTAAGTACTTGGGCTTGGTCTTTACTTGTGGTGAAGAATCCTAGCCCTGGACACTATCCTAGCTGCTTTCAAGGCTAAATGACTTTTTAATAATGAATGAAGAGGAACAATACCCACCTCTAGGATGTTTCTGACCTGGGAGAATGTGTGGCTGGCATTGGTGGTATTGGGGTAGAGATTACCCCTTCTTAGAATTAGCTACAGGAGGAATGTGATACACAGCTTTGCTTCCCTCAGACTGTCATTCATTCCCTGAGCCCATTTTGCTAAGCAAACTGTGGACAGCCTGCATCACGATGGGTAACCATCTGAATGCCCAGTCTCTGGAGGAGGGCAGATAGGGTGACTGGTACTCTGCTGCCATTTCACCTTAGTTCTGGTGTTTTTGCTCATCAGGTGGCTCCTACCTCTTCCAAGCAGCATGGTGTGAATGTCAGTGTGAATGCATCGGCCACCCCTTTCCAACAGCCAAGTGGATATGGGTCTCATGGATACAACACTGGTAAGCTCACCTTGACCCTGGCTGTCATTGGTGTCTGTAGGATGTTAATGAATGAGCTTCAGGGAGGAAGATTTGGTGCTTGAGAAAATGGGGTTGGTGAGGGTGTGCTGCTGCTCCATGTATGATTGTTAATGTTTGACTGACTTGAGTGTCTGAGCAGCACCATCAGAGGAGCTTAACACTAGAACATACATCCACTGCTCATGACAGGAATGCCCTAGGGCACAAATTGGCTATTAGAATATGTTGGCTGGCCTGAACTTTGGGTGGTAAGCAAGGGGCCCCAAGATTTTACTGAGATGTCCATGGAAGCAGTTGTTTCATTTAATACTGATAGTACAATAGAGAATATATTCACTGAACGGAAGAGTTAAATGGGTTCTAAACTAGCATGCTGTGGTAGGCTTGGCTTAAGTCTCTTGGTAGCACTACTTTTCTCATGTGTCCCCTTCTTATTCCCTAGCTAGAAGGCCTGAGATAGGGAGAGAAAGGAGAAGGGCATGAATGCTCAGGAGAGGGAGAGTTGGACCTTTAGGTTCCTTCATTTGTATAGCTGGTCTCTTTGCAAAGTCCATTTGCACATCTGATGGTAGGGAGGGAAGTACAGGCATCCTCTGAATGGGTGCTGACCTAAAAGGTGCTTATTATTAGCCTATCCTTTGATCCCATATCTGACACATGCTCTCTGTTTTTGGAAGACAGAGAATAAAGAAGAGTCTTTGAATAAAACAATTCCATCTACTTTTTTCAGAGCCTTGTAGATGTATATGGGGAGGAGTTTGTTGCCATTGCTTGGGGTTGGAGTTGAAGGTTGTCCTTTAAAATTCTCAGCTCAGTTATGGTTTCATGGTGATTTGGGTGGAGCTGCATCTGTGTTCGTCACCCTTGCATGGGCTCCAGGTGGTTAAAATTGCCCAGGGTTTTCAGTAATTGGGAAACTCTGAGCTAAGCAATGAGGGTAATAGGTCTGAAATGGACAACAACGAGGTGGAGCTTAACTGTGTTGTATGACAGAGTAGGTTGAGATTTAAACTAAAGAATCCTGAGATACTCCACTGAGATTTAATAATACCTAGACTCCTTGTGGCTAGGAACTCCTCTCATTGAGCATGGTCCACCCCAATCCTTGGTGGGGAAGATTATAAGCTTTTTGACTTGGAATGGCCCTATTCTGAGAATGTTAGATTTAGGTCTTAGATGGACCAGATTCAAGAATTTTAAGAGGTAGATGATTGATAATGTAAGAGAATGACATACCTGATTCTGGAAATCCTAGCTTCTTACCTCCCTGAAGATTTCAGAAACCTGTAACAGCCCTTTCTTTGAAAGCCCCCAGTTCCCAACCCCACAGAGGGCTCTTGTCATCCCATTCCTCATCAACCTCTAAATTCATTTATTTTTATGTATTTGATTCCTTTTAGGAAGAAAATATCCACCCCCTTACAAGCATTTCTGGACGGCAGAGAGCTAATTTGGCCCAAGGCTGGGGGCTGTGTTTTGTGTGTGTGTATAAATTTGCACTGAAGTCTTGTTTCAGAAACCAGACCACTGAGGAGAGCCTGCTGAGCTGTGGCCATGGCCTGCGTGGCTTGGGGAAATGAGTTGGTGGATACCTTCTGGGCTTTTGAACTTGCCCTTCTCCCATTTCCCTCTCCCCCATGTGTCTGACCCTGTCTTACCCATTTCGAATTCAAGCGGTGCAGCACCTCCGAAGCATCGATGCACACACCCGCTGTTGCTTTTGATTTCTGGAAGGCATGTAGTTTCAACTTGTAACAAAATATTTGTAGTCTTCAATAAACTGTGGTGTTTCTTTAGCTAACTCTGGCGTTCTTTCCGTGCATGTCTTTCTGGACACTAGGAGCCAAAGTTGTGCTGTGATAAAGGGTGGAGGGTGGCCTTTTCAATCACACCCCAGCATAGCCAAAGAACAGTTAACTTTTCAGTATGGTGGTTTTATTAAGGCGTGGGAGGGGAAACAGCCTGTTTCCAGCCTGTTGATTGGTTGGTAAAGAAAGCTATTTGTAGAAAATCCCTGATTCTCCATGCTTATTATAGCTCTTCCCTTTTCCATTTAGATTTTCCCCTTGTCTCTGACATAGCAGAGGGGGAAGGAAAAGTCATTGTGAAAGGCAGAAGAGATGGTGTTCAGAGCTGTTGTTAGGGAAGTACCTTTCAAGGCTTAATTTCCACACTTGGTTCCCAAAGGCCAGGTGACTGACTGAGCTCTGATAACGTCCTCAGTGACTGGCTGGTTGACGACTCGGGCTGCGGAGACTGCGCTGGCCTGGAACGTTGTTCTTAGTCCCTTGACAGCTTTTCAGGGATTGTGGATAATTAGTCGTTCTGCACTTGTGAGTGTAGATTAAGAATGTGTGGGAGAGGTTTGGTTAGACATCTCCTTGACTATGGAAATTCTCATCTCCACTCAGTCCAACTGGTACACCATCAGCCCTTCGCTGATAGAGTTAACTTGGACAGTGGGAACGCCATCCTTGATTATCAGATACTTCACTTTCTTTGTATTTGTTGCCAGCCCTCTGGAGTAATTTTGTCCTGTGAGCGTATCCAACTTTCCCAGGGGCTGCCGTGCTGGGAGAGATCGGTTCTTGTTTTTCCTCCCTGCTGTCCACATTGTGTTAGTGTGATCACTGCTTGGGAGTGAGGGATAAACAGGGTGTTGACTGTTGGAAGAAAAGCAAGAAAACTGTAGTCTGAGAAGCTTTCTAATTACTGGTGAATATAGATAGGGAAAGCAAAGCCCTTTGTTCTTTAGGGTCTCAGATACTTAGACAGAGGCTATGAGGGATACTACACAAAGTATCCTTTTTTCCTGCATTTCCAGTTGTTTTCAACCAATAGCCCAATTAAGACCTCTAAACTTGAAGCTGGTTGCTAGCTAGTCTAGCCTGTGGAAAGAATGAGACCAGGCAGGGGCACATTGGAACTAAATTCCTCCCTACCACCCAACTTGAGAATCAGCCATTTCTCCCATCCTGTATGGGATGACGAGGGGCTGTCAGCAAGATGTTTGAGCCTTTGCAGTAAAGATCACTGTCTTTGGGTTTTCCTCAGAACTGTTGTATATATATCCTATTACACCTTACTCTCAAACCCTTCCACACAAACATCATTAGCTTAGCCTTTTCCATAAATGAGCTCCTGTTCTTAAAGTTACACGAATTACCAGTGAGTTGCCAAATGGGCACCTGAGGGTTGAAAAGGGAAGAAAAAAAATTACCCTATTAGTTCCTGTATTGTCCCTTTTCCTTCAGTGCCTTTGAAATGTAGAGTTGATACTTTGGAGATGGAAAAGTATTTTCTCATGCTTGGTTTCTGTAGTTCTGTTCTTTTCCTAGCTGGTGTTTGCTCCCCCTGGAACTATCTCAGCTTGTGATGTGGGAGTGTCTTTCCAGGTTAAGATGCCACTTTTACTGGGAAGATTCTATAGTGGTTGTCCAAAGTGGGCTTAACGTTTGAAGGCTGCTTTTGTCTAGGCATTGGGAGGATTTGGGTCCTGGCGTTTGAAGGGAGATTGCTGTTAAACTGCAGGTAAATGGAGGATTCCTCATTTGTGATTTGGTCAGTTTACTATAGTGCTTCTAAAAAGAAAAAAAAACAGAAAAACAAAACCTCTTTCATCAAAGTGCTCCTAACAGCAGAAGAGAAGGATCTAAAGACATAGATTGAAATACAAAGTTTCTGAGGTTTCATTTTTATCTCACTTCATGAGAACTAACAGATCTTTAAAAAGCATGCTTTAAATTCCTAGTTAAATTTCAGTGACTTTTCCTCAAATGTTTGCATAGAGAAAATTTCTCTAGTAAGATGCTGGGCTATTTTACCTGATGGCTTTTTCCTATCCTTGGCTTATTGCCCCATAGCCCAGGAGGTACAATATGTGTATTTCACTTTAAGGAGTAGAAATTAAAATGAGGGATCATACTACTCTGGTTTACTTAAAAGTTGTAGTGGTGGTAGGGAGTTTTTTAGCAAGAAACTTGCAAGTTGCTGGAGTATGGATTAGAGCTTTTATCTCATGGAAAAGCTGAAGTTTTAAGCTAGAATGACAGTTAGATTTTGTGTTCCACCTAGGCTGTAGGAGATAACTTACCCCATCTACCTTCCTTATCCCTCTCTTCTCCCCATGCTTAAATTGCACAAATGGAATTTCACCTTTGTGCCAGCTCTTTAAAGTCTTTAAGTCTATAGCCTAGAAGCGCCAAGACTCTGGGGAAGCTGGACTAAGTAACCTGAGTCTCCGAGAATGAAGGTGCTCTTGGGGGTTGAGCTGCGCTGCTCCTCTGGTACTTACCTTATGCTGTGGAGGTGTGGTTTTTTGTTTTTTTTTTGAGGCGTGGATTTTGAACCCATTCAGGAGCCGGACTGCAGGACTGAGTGGAGTTTGGATGGATTGATTTGAAATGGCACAGAAGTGTTTTGAAACCATATGCTAGTGAAGTTTGTCTATAATCCCTAGTCCCTCCAAAAACAATGCACCTCACTCACGCAGGTAGTACACACCTGGAAAAAGCAAGAGAACCCTTAGGGAGCCCCTTTCTTTCATGAGCTCTTATCCCTCAGGACTGACCTGAAGCTGGAAAAACACCAAAATTCCCTTGCAGTGGTATAGCTAGAAAGGCTGCACACATCGTCTCCCCCCAGGGATGGGCCAGGCAGCCAGCCCAGCTAATCCTCCTGTCTGTTTCCTCCTCCCCCAGGTGTATCAGTCACCTCCAGTAACACAGGCGTGCCAGATATCTCGGGTTCTGTGTACTCCAAAACCCAGGTAGGTGCCTGGCTCTGGATAGAAGTGGCAAAGAGAGATGGACATAGAGGCGATGGAGCTGCAATGATAGAAGCACAGTGAACAAGAACAACCCAAAGAGAGGTGTCAGGAAACCCATCCTACTAGAAAAAGAAAAGAGAACAAATATGGAACTGAGGGAGGCTAGTTTATTCCATTGTTTGTAAGTATGTAACAGAGTGGGAAAGGACACAATCCCATAACTAAAGTGAGGCATCTGAATTATCCACAGATTTATATTATGTTCTCCCCGCTTCCCCCCATAAATAATTAAAAGTTTGACATAAATTATGAGGAGTTATGTTGGAGTGTTTCATGGCCGAGACCTTTAACACTCAAGATACCTCAGTGTGTATTCATTTCTTTTGAAATACCTAAGGAATTCTAATTTCTACCCAACTCCAGGGGGATCCTGATTTGTGCTAAGAGTAGTCAGCAGATTTCACTATGTTCATGAGTGATGTTAGATTTTACAAAGTGCTTTCACATCCATCCTCTCATTTGGTCCTTCCAACTGACAGGTCAGTAGCATCCCTGATTAGGTATGAGAAAACTGAGGCTGAGAGATTGAGTAATTGTCTCAGGATCACACAGCTATCTAAGGGTAGAACTGAGACTGAGACCTGAATATCTGAGTTCAGGTGCAGTGTGCCTTCTATGACACCATATACTGCTTTCTGAGGGTTGGGGATCTTGGGTTCAGAAATTCCAAGGATTAGTTTGCTGATCCCTTTTACTCTCTCTCCTCCCATTCTCCTGGATAGCAGTCCTTTGAGAAACAAGGTTTTCATTCCGGTACTCCTGCTGCCTCCTTCAACTTGCCTTCAGCCCTAGGAAGTGGGGGGCCCATCAATCCGGCCACAGCTGCTGCCTACCCACCTGCCCCCTTTATGCACATTCTGACCCCCCATCAGCAGCCGCACTCCCAGATCCTTCACCATCACCTGCAGCAGGATGGCCAGGTAATAGCCCTTCCCCTCTCTCCCTTCCCTTCGTCTTCCTTCCTGTCCCCTAAAACTACCTCCCCTTTCCTTTTCTTACCCTTCCTCACCAGCACCTTCACCCAATCCTCCCCAGCGCCAGCCATGGGCACACAGCACATACAGACACAAGCGCACATAACAGGAGCAGCCTGCAAAGGAGATGTCCGAGAAGGGGCCAGATTGAAAGCTTTTTTGCCCAGTTCCTTTGGTGCCTTTCTCCTCCACCTCCTCCCATAGCACAGCTGTCCTCATCCCATCAGACCTGGGTCACACCTCCCCTCTTACCTCTCCCAGCCTACCCCTTCCCTGACATTATAGCTTTCCCTTCTAATGGTGGAGTTCTATTGTCAAAGTTTGTCCCTTTATTTTCCATATATCCTGGTTCTGCCTCAGCTACCATATTTGCAGATGATTCTCTGTTGCCAGCGCCAGCAGGAGGAGCAGGTAATGAAACTGAATGATGATATGCTTGAATCCACTCCTTTTCAGTCCCCATTTCACCTCCACAGCCTCAGGGAACTTGAAAAGATTGCACGGTCACAAATCGGGATACACAAACACAAACACCTTGCTGAGCTCTCTGGCCTCCCATTCCTCTCTTGTCCTCCCCTCCTCAGTGCCCTCTTTTTCTTTCTACCCTTCCCCAACTCTGGAAACACTTGGTTACCGGAATGGAAAGGATTCTTGGGGCAGCATCTGGAGCCTGGGGCCTCAGACTGCCTCCTACCTTGCCTGAAATGGGCTCACATGTGATGTGTGGTAGGGGTGGGGAGCCATGGGGTGGTGCAAGTGACCTTTCCTCCTCTCCTCATAGGTGGCTGGGGAGCTGGAGTAAGGGCTTCCTTGCTCTCAAAGACAGCTGTCCAAATTGAGGCATTCCTGGGGATCAGTGAAAGTGAAACCACCTTGTGATCTCTCATCTCCAAGAGGCCATAACTGTAGAGTAGCCTCTCCTCAGAGCAGGGGAGGGTGGATTTTGGGGTTGGGGAGAAGGTGGAATTGAAAATGAACGGAATTGATTCACTATCTTGTCTCTAATGGTATCTTGCCCTCTTTTCATCTTTCCCTTATTTAAAGTTTGAAAGTGCTTTTTAACTTGTCAGAGGTGCTCCAGCTGCTATATAAACCAAATTTCCTACGGTTGAAAGCTTCAGAGTAAGCTTTAGAGTAGTTTCTAAGCAAGGGGAATGGGAGAGTATGACAATTTCCAAATCTCCACCTGAAGATGTCACAAATTTGTCCCACTAACTAGACATCTTTTTCCTCCCCATTCATCCTCCCATTCCCCTGCAGACGGGCAGCGGGCAACGTAGCCAGACCAGCTCCATCCCGCAGAAGCCCCAGACCAACAAGTCTGCCTACAACAGCTACAGCTGGGGGGCCAACTGAGGCCCTGACCCTCTTCTCCCGGTCCCATCTTCCGAGAGGGCTTCTCAGCCTGGCAACTATGGAAACAGCATCAAAGAGAGAAAGGAATGTGGGGGGGGGGGGTTCCGCTGCCCCCCACCCCCAGCGGCCCACCCCATGCCTCAGCTTCATGTCTGTCCCATTCCCATACCATCCCCACTCTGTTGTATGTATTATAGGATTTGTATTTTCTTTTTTTTCTTCTTCCTTTCCTCTCCTCCTCCCCCCTTGCATTCAAGATTATGAAACTTTGCTGTGGGCCCTGCCCTTCCTTCTCCTGTTCACCCTGGTGGTGTGTGGGGGAGGTGAGGAGGGGGGACCCCCAAATATATATCAGCCCAACAGCCCTAAGTCTCCTCCTTTATTATTAGGAAACAAAACAACAACAACAAAAAATGGCGTCATGAATATGAACAGCATTGTCAGATGAATTAGTTGAAGTGTTTTTTTTTTGTACTGTGTCCTCAAATTTAATGGATTACTGTGTCTTGTATATATAAAAAGAAAACCTCTACCTTCAGCCTCTGCCCATTCTTGCTTCGTCTAGGATCTCCTCAGTCTCGTCGATGACCAGCTTGGTGAATAAATATTACTGTACCAACTGGGCCTTCCCTAGCAGGCCCCGAAGGCAGTGGAATAAAATGAAATCTTCTCCCTTTAAGAACTCCTCTGACCTTAATGTGCTACTGTCTTGCCCTTGAGGGGATTCCCTTCTCTTCTTCCCTAAGAATTTCACAGCCTGGTGCTAGAAAGAATCACTACAGATCTTCATTTCCTCTAGATCTACAGCAGATTTTAGGCAATGGAGGGAATGGTATAGCAGGTACTGGGTGGAAAGGGAGAAAATTACGTAGGAACTGAAAGAAATGGCTTTGTAGAATCAAAGTTTTATTTAGATGGATCCAGGCAAATGAACTGGAAAAAATGAGGGCAACATGCACTGTTGGGCTGTTAGAACTTAAGGAGGAGTTCTTGCTTCTTGAGTGCTTTCATTTCACATAGCTAATTACCCCTTGAAAAGGAGTCTAGAGCGAGGCTGGCGTGGATTGGGGGGCGGTGGGGGTTGGGGGGCGGCGGGGCGGGAAAGGAGAGGCTTTCAAAGTCAACGATAGGAAAAAGGGAATAATTATGGCCCCAATTCTTCCGTCATGAGACTCTAAGCTAGATTTCCTTTGACCTCTTTATCCTGTTGGCTGCAGAGCTAGCCTCGAAGAATTAAAAGAATCCTTTATGGTTATGATAAACTCTAGTAGCTGGAGAGATGGCGTTAAGTCCATGCGTTCCTGTGTATTTTTCCCTGGGGAAGTCAATAATACTAGAAGGAGCTTAATACGTCTTGTCCATCTCTCATAATATTACACGTAACTGGCTCAGTCAAGAAGCAAACTGGACCGAGCAAGGGGCAAGGTGGCTTCAAATGGAACACTTGCCCGTGGGTGTGGAGAGTCGGCGGTGAGGGAGGTCCTCGGTCTGGTCCGTTTGTGCGGGTGGGCTGCCCTCTAGCGGCTGCGTCCGGTGCCGTCCGGCGTCAAACCTTCGAAACTCCCTATTGGACCGGGTTGGTCGGCAGGAAAGAGAATCAGCTTAGGAGGCAGGTGACTATTGGAAAATGAAAACTTAGTACGCCCACTCCCCTCACAGGAAACAGGTTCGGTAAAAAAGCCTTTCGCATTTGAGAGGACCGTCCGCCCCGCCCCCCATGGCCCTTTTACGGGTCGTTTTACGACAGTGTACGATCACAGGCTTGCTTTCCGGCAGCGTAGTCTGACGCTTCGCTCTTATTTCCAACAGCTGCCCCCAGGTGTGGGTGGGCATCGACAGGGTTTCGAAGGTTCGAGTCCCACTACGGGAATGAGCCTTTTTGACCTTTTTCGGGGCTTTTTCGGCTTTTCTGGTTCTCGGAGGTGAGAGCGGGTCCGGGTCAGACGGGGGGGGGTGGATCTTCTGAGGGGAACTTGACCCCTGACACCCTATTTTTGGAAAAACATCCTTTTCCCCACTTCCTTCAACTCTTGCTGAGAGGACAGAAGGCACAACATTGAGCACTCATCCCGCGACAGTAACCAAGGCGGTCGTTAAGAGGAGGAAAAACAGCCGCTTAAGCCTTTCTCCAATCTGGGGTGATGCAACAGGGGCCCGGGTGGGGAAGACAATGGGGCCCTGGGGAAGAGGACAATGAGCGAGTGAACAGGACCTTGGGAGAGAGGGGAGGGGAGAGAGGGGAGGGGCTGGGGAACACTGAAAAGCCAAGGGGAGGAGCCCTTGTTTGGGGGACCCGCGAGGTGAGGACTGACTTTGGTAAAAACAAAACAGAAACTTATGGCCAGCCCTCTAACCCTCACTTCAGATTCCCAGATCCCTGCTGTTGTCCCAGTTCGTCACCCATTAACTGATTTTATGGTTTAAGTAGTGCTGAAATCTTGGTGGCCAATCTGCCTCTACCCCCAGCCACAGAGATCCCTTTTTTGGAGGGATGACTCGCGATGATGATGAAGATGATGAGGAAGAGGAAGAAGAAGGAGCCACGTGGAGCCGTGGGAGCTCGAGGTTTGAGGGTCCCCAGCCTCCCGAGGAATTTGGCTTCGGCTTCAGCTTCAGCCCAGGAGGAGGGATGCGTTTCCACGATAATTTTGGCTTTGATGACCTAGTACGGGATTTCAATAACATCTTCAGCGAGATGGGGGCCTGGACATTGCCTTCCCGCCCTCCTGGTGTGTGGATGCTTCTGGGGGAGAACCTATGGTTTCTGCTGAGTCTGTGGGAGAAAAAATGAGCCTGCAGAGAGTAGGTGGGGGGTGGGGGGTGGGAAGTGTGAAAGAACTGATGATTTCAAGGAGATATAAAAGGGCCCAAGTCCTTTCCCACCCTTAGCATCATCTGCCACCTTTCTGCAGAACTTCCAGGTCCTGAGTCAGAGACACTGGGTGAGAGACAGCAAGGACAGACGCTTCGGGACTCAATGCTTAAATATCCAGATAGTCACCAGCCCAGGATCTTTCATGGGGGCTTGGAGAGTGATAAAAGAACTGAACCCCCCAAACCAGCACCAGACTGGGGATCCCAGAGACCTTTTCATAGGGTGAGTACATCTGGGCCCAAAGTGAAAGCCTGTGGAAGAAACTGGCTGCAAAGACTGGAATCCAACAGGGTTGGACTCCTAGGCCCTCCCCTTAGTGTATTAATCTGTTTTCTGTATTAAGCTTCTTGTAGGATTTTCTTTCAGGGGGAAATGGGAGTGCTGCTTTTTTCTTTAAAAAAAAAAAAAATTACTGGTCCAAGTAATTGGACAAGGCAGGGCTGTTGTGGGAGGACAGAAAAGTATCAGTTCAGGGATGCTTTTTGAGAGAAGGATACATAAAACAGAGAAGAGGAAGGGGTGAGTAAGTAAAGCTATCCTGACTGGGATTACTTCTGAGAAAAAGTAGTTCTGGAACTAGGGAATAGTTTGGGTTCTGTGACTCCTCCAAGTTTCAGATTGGAAGGTGTCATTTCACCTACTTTGGCTTCTTCTACAGTTTGATGACATGTGGCCTGTGACCCCTGATTCTCGAGCCAGAGAGGACAATGGTGAGTCTGGAGGGAGAGAACGTTTACCAGCCCTTTGTTCTCCCTCCCTTAAATTTCTTCCTGCCACACTTGTCCCCATCTTTCCCCTGGACTCCATCTTTCTTGTTTCCTCTCTCTGCCCTTCTAGATCTTGATTCCCAGGTTTCCCAGGAGGGCCTTGGCCCAGTTCTGCAGCCCCAGCCCAAATCCTATTTCAAGAGCATCTCTGTGACAAAGATCACTAAGCCAGATGGGGTGAGTTGGGAGAGAGGTGTGAAGGGAACCATGGCCAGAGAATACCCTGGAAAGGTCAACCTGCGTAAAGAAACCAGTGAACTCACCTTTAGTGATGTTAGGGATATGCTGGGGGCTTCTCCTTTTAGACAGTAGAGGAGCGCCGGACTGTGGTGGACAGTGAGGGCCGAAAAGAGACCACAGTAACCCATCAAGAAGCAGGTGGCAGTCCTAGAGATGGTAAGTGAAGAGTATGAGTCAAAGGGGGTCCATCTCTTAACTCCTTGGGAATGGGAAACCCATACTTTCCTACCTTTTAATATTACTCCTCTCCTTTGCCTCTGCCCAGTCTCTCATTTAGACTGTGTATATCACTTTCTTCCTTAGATCCAGAATCACCAACACCTCCATCCCTGGATGATGCCTATTCCATCCTGGATTTATTCCTAGGACGTTGGTTCCGGTCCCGGTAGCCTTCTTAACCCTCAGAGGCCTTTAGGTTCTTTCACCTCCCGCCCTTTGCTCACATCAGTGGGGCTTGTAGTTCTCCTCCTGGCACCTTGGGGCCTTGGGTGTGTGGAACAGTGAATTGGGGGTATGTCAGTATGTCACTCACCCAAACTGATCAATAAAACCTTTATTTATGCTAATTCTTTAGTCTTGGTTTTGTCAAGGCTGTCCCACTTTCTTGTACCATCAAGGGCTTCCTAAATTAAATAGGCCCACAAAAAATTATTACTTAATTTTTTGTTCCACTTCCAAAACCTGGTTTTGACTGGGGTAAGGTACCTGTAGAAAATGATTTTCCTTGTAAGGATATAACTACTGATAATTTCAGGGAAATTTCTGCATGGGGCTGCATCAGATTTAAAAAAAAAAAAAAAAAAAGCATGTTTGGAGGTATAGGGAAATAACTGCTTCCCTAGGTGTGACATCACTATGATTGGATGGTTCATGAGATATTTTGAGGAATTACATGGGTAAATATTTCTTCCTTTACTGGCTATGTTTTTATTTTTATTTTTTGTATATGTTAGAGAAAATATAACAAGCAAAACATAATTGGTCTCTTCAACAAGTGGTGCTGGAAAAGCTGGACAGCCACCTGTAAAACAGTGAAATTAGAGCACTCCCTCACACCAGATACAAAAATAAACTCAAAATGGTTTAGAGACCTAAATGTAAGACATGAAACTGTAAAACTCCCAGAAGAGAACATAGGCAAAACACTTTTTGACATAAATTGTAGCAATATTTTCTTGGATCAGTCTCCCAAAGCAAAAGAAATAAAAGCAAAAATAAACAAATGTGACCTAATTAAACTTAAAAGCTTTTGCACAGGAAAGGAAACCATCAACAAAACGAAAAGACAAAGACTGGGGGAAAATATTTGCAAATGATGCGACTAACAAGGTGTTAATATCCAAAGTACGTGAACAATTCATACAACTCAATATAAAAACAAATCCAATCAACAATGAGTAGAAGACTTAAGTAGACATTTTCCCAAGGTCAAGACATACAGATAGCTAACAGGCTCATGAAGAGATACCTAACATTGCTAATTATTAGAGAAATGCAAGTCAGTACCACAATGAGATATCACTTCACACCTGTCAGAATGGCTGTCGAAAAGTCTACAATTAAATGTTGGAGAGGATATGGAAAAAAGGGGAACTCTTGTACACTTGGTGGGAACGTAAATTGGTGCAGCCACTATGGAAGTTTTTTAAAAAACTAAAAATAGAACAATCATATCCAGCAAATTCCACTCCTGGCTACATATAGCCAGAATAAAAAGAAAATACTAACTTGAGAAGATACATGCACCCCAATGTTGATAGCAGCACTATTTACAATAGCCAAGACATGGAAGCAACTTAAATGTCCATCAACAACTAGGTTAAGAAGATGTCTGTATTGAAAGGAGAAGAGGGAGGAAAAAAGGGTGTGTGTGTGTGTGATGGAATATTACTCAGCCATTAAAAAGTGAAATATTGCCATTTATAGCAACCTGGGTGGACCTAGATAATATTATGCTTAGTGGAATAAGTCAGAAAAAGACAAATACTATATGAGATCACTTATATATGGAATCTAAAAAATAACACACAAGAATGTATACACAAAACAGAGTCCAAACAGACTCAGACAGAAAACAAACTTGTGGTTACCAAAGGGGAGCAAGATGAGAGGAGAGACAAATTAGGGGATGAGATTAACAGATACAAACTATTATGTATAAAATAGATAAACAACAAGGATTTTTACTGTATGGCACAGAGAATCATACCCATTATCTTATAATAACCCATAATGGAATATAATCTGTGAAAATACTGAATCATTATGCTGTTCAATATTAGTGTCAGGTAGTTGGCTATAACCAACTATACTTCAATTTTTTTAATTATTGGATTTTTTTCTCATTAAAAAAGTTTTTAGCACTATGGCTTAGAGTAGGAGATCTTACAAGTGCATTTTCTTCTGTTCCCTCTGGAAACCCCACTAAAATGACAAGGGATTTTTCTAAAGGCATATCACAAAAATATGTGTCTCAAAACATACACAGACAATCCTCAGTTTATGATGGTTTGACTTATAGATTTTCAACTTTACAGTGGTGCAAAAGTGATAGGTGTTCAGCAGAAACTCTACTTTGAATTTTGAATTTTGGTCTTTTCCCAGGCTAGCGACACACAGTGTGCTAACTCTTGTGATGCTGAGCAGAGACAGCAAATTGCAGCTCCCCGTCAGTCACAGCATCATGAGGGTAAACAACCGTTCTGTTTTTCATTTTCAATACAGTATCCAATAAATTACATGAGATATTCTACACTTTATTATAAAATATGCTTTGTGTTAGATGATTTTGCTCAACTGTAGGATAATGTGTTATGTATAAGGTAGGCTGAGTTAAACTATGATTTTTGTTGGGTTAGGTTATTAAATGCATTTTCAACTTATGATGTGTTTACTGGGACATAACCCCGTTGTAAGTTGAGGAAGATCTGTAGTTTTGTCTTTTATATTTAAGTTTTTTAATTCACCTAGAATTTATCTTTCTGTGTGGTATGAATCAGGAGACTAATTTCACTTATTATGCTTGGAAAAATATATACAGATATATGTACAAATACAAATACATATATTTTGTTTATATGTATATACACACACAAATATTTATATACCTTTGCTGGGTCTTTCCACTCTCTTCTATTAATCTATTTATTTATCTTTGTGCCCATATCACAATTTTAAATACTATAGTTGTATTCAGTAGAACATATCCTACCTTTTTTTAGCCTCTAACTGTTCTAGCATATAAGAATGCAATTGATATTTCTAATTAGCTTTTGGGAGTACCACTGTAAATGCTCTGTCTAGCAACACAAATGGAGCCAGAGATTACCAGAAATCTATGGACAGCCTCAAGATGAAGGATGGTGACTCACAAAAGAAGCAACTTGGAAGAAACAGACTATGCAGAAAGATGAAAATTTAGCAAGGACACAAATTATTAATGTATTGGAAATATGACATATCCATAAAACCAGAACAGATGCTACAAAAGGGGAATAAACAAAACAAGAACAAACTTTGGGGAGTTAAAAACATGACGGCAGAAATGAAAAACTATTTAAAAGGTTTGGATGATAAAGTTGAGAAAATCTCCAAAATAATAGACCCAATACAGAGATAGAAAATAGGAGTGGGGTGGGAGTATAGCTCAGTGGTAGAGCATGTGTTTGGCATCATGAGGGCCTGGGTTCAATCCCCAGCAATGAAATAAGTTGAGAAAATATCCTACAAGTGAAGACTATTACTTCTAATATGAAAGGGCCCACCACGTGCTAGATATCAAGGATGAAAATAAACCCACTCCAAGACACATTATATAAAATTTCAGAACACTAGAGATAAAGGATGATCTAAATGATTTGAGACAAAGAGAAAAAAAAAATAACAGAGGAAGAGGAATCTGAAACTTTAACAGCAACATTGGATTTAAAAGACAAGGGAGCACAATTTTTTAAATACTGAGGGAAAATTATTTCCAGTCTAGATTTGTACATCCAATTAAACTATGAATTAGATGTGGGGGTATAACAGGCATGTTTAGACATGAAAGAGGTCTGAAAGAGAGGTATCTACAAAAACTCATATGAAACATACTTAATGGTGAAAGACTGATGATTTCCCACTAAGATTAGGACAAAGTCAAGCTAGCTGCTCTCACCACTTCTATGCAACATTGAACTGGAAGTTCTAGCTAGGATAATAAGGCCAGAAAATGAAGTGAAAGACATGGAATGGAAGGGAAGAAGTAAAAATGTATTTACAGATAGCATGACTTTGTATGTAGAAAAAATCCTAAAGAATCAACAAAAAAATTACTAATAGTAAAAAGTGAGTATAGCAGTTTCAGGACACAAGATCATATACAAAAAAAAAAAAAAAGATTTCTCTATATTGGCAACAACCTGAAAATGAAATTAAAGCATTTCATTCATAATATTATAATTAACAATAAAATATTTAAGAATAATTTTGGGAAAAAAGTGCAAGAGTTGACCATTGAAAACTACAAAAATTGCTTTTTCTAAATAAAAGAAGTATACCATGTTCATGGATCAGAACATTTAATATTGTTAAGAAAACAATTCCGCCCAAATTTATATATAGATTTAATGCAATTTCTATCAAATCTTAGGGGGTTTTGAATATAAAAATCGAGAAGTCGTTTCTCCTCAATGTGGGGCCCTGTTCTGGAAGGGAGGCCAGGTGAGTTAGTTTTAAAAGGTCATAGGAACCTGACTGCCATAGCCCATTCACACTATCTTCTATAGTGCTCTTGAAATCACCCACTGTTGGAGGAGTGAAATCCATGCCAGTTTCAGTTGTTCTGAAACTGACCTACAGAACTTTTCAGGGAATACCTCAGATACCATGTTTCTTTTCTCTGCTTTTCTCTGTTTTTCTGTTTCTTGCACAAACCCTAATATGGTATAGGTCTGATGGCTGTTATATTGCCCCAACCCCAAACCCTGTTCTACTGGGTTTGAAAGTGTACTTTGTCACATAGTTTTAATAAAAATGTTTTTAATGAGTCTTAGGTTTTGCTATTTATTTGTTCTATCTTTTTATGTGGCAATCAAGAAAATCCAAAAACTAGGCTTTTATTGTTATTGCTATTCCCACCAAAATTACCTTTTTTTAATACAAAAAATTGTAAAACTTTATTTAGTATCCAGAAATGAAACTTATTGATAATATAATCTATCTATACACATAATAATTACATATATATGCATACATACTCAAATTTTCTATAAAGGAGAAATAAAAGGGAACTAACTTATAATAAAATAGTGTATTTGTCAATATGTAAATGTTCAGGCGTAACTAGAATCCATAATGAAATATCCTGACCAATATAAACATGTCACATAGCCACCCAAATACCATGAAAATGTAACAGCTTTTTCTAAAATGGTGAATGGTTTCCAGGACCTCTTGGCCTCAAAATCAAATTGCCCACATGTTTCACTGTGAGTGAAGGTAAGTGGAGGCTACTTGATTTCTATCCTGTATCTATGTAATTAATTCTCAGATCCATGTAATCTTCCTCTTGGGGACACAGAGTCATGCAGTTGTCATTGATTTAGGGTATATATTATGTTCTGGAGGATGGTATCCCATCCTCTTGGGGTTTCATCTTGAAGCTGTGTCTTTAAGAGGTAACTGAACTCCTCTGTCGGAATGGTGGCCTCTAGGTAGGACAGTGTAAGACCAGTGGATCTTTTGGTCATGTGCCCACTGCTATACCTCCTTTACTGTAATGTGGATCCCTTAGTCTAAAATAATGTAATGTGGATCCCATGTCAAGTAGTCTATGTGTGCATTTGAGTGTGGGTGTATGGTAACGGTAAAAAGGCAGATCCTTTGGTGACTCATGGACATGATCTCCTTGAGTTGACCAGTGCCCTGGACAGAGATATGCCTTTGGCTCAGTCTAGTCTCTCCCCTTTTTGCGTCTCACCATCCCCCTTCCTGACATTAATCCTCTGCTCATATGGCAAAGCAGTAAGGGTAAGTGCTATCCTCTTGCATCCCCCACCTGAAGCCTTCTGGGGTTCTTCTTTGCGCAGGACCTTACCTGCTCGTCCCTCAGACACACTGCATCACTGTGCCTGTCTGTAGCCTTGGGATACAAGTGCTGTAGTGGAAAGAGCAGACAGATCCAGGTTCAAACCTAAGTTTCACTATGTGACCTTGGCAAGTTGCTTAACCTCCTTGCGCCTCAACTTCCTAACCTATATGATGGGAATAGTAATATTTGTCTTAAGAGTTGTGAGGAGGAGTAGCAGTGTTACCTGGTGACAGTGCCTGGCAGTGACATTTAATGGAAATTTTTTTTCTTTTCTTGATCCTTGATGGGGCCCACCTGCATCCAGGCTTACCCTTGGCCACGTGATTCCTGGGACGCCTCCGCGGGGCCAAGTTTCCCATTTACTCCGCGGTGCAGCTACTGCCTGCTTTCCGTGCCTCTGGAGTCACCTACACTCTCTATTATGGTAACAGAGATCAGGGTTGGGGGCACCCATGTGTGAGCAAATGTGTCTCAGAACAGTTTTGAATGAGCAAAGATGGAAATCCTGGGTGTACCCCTAACTTGCAGACAACCTATAGAAGTATACAGATGGGAACCTGACAGTGACTGGCCCCAAGGAGACAGCCTCCATCTTTGCCACCTACCTTGCTCCCTATCTGTCCCTGAGCAATGGCTTCTTGGATCAGGTAGATGTGAGGGGAGACCTGGGAAAGCCCTAAACTTTGCCCTATCCCTTGGGACCCCAGCCTATTGTTCAGGTTCTGGGTGGGATGTGGGGTTAGATTTATCTTTGCACACCTTCCCCAGTTAGCCAAAGTCAGATGACATGGGGTGGTGGCCTGGATTGTTTGGGTGAAATAGGGCAATAGGGCATCTGGCAGCTGATGGGAGCCCCTCTGCCACTGTCAACTCCAAGGTTCTGGGCACCAGGATGCTGATTGTGGGCATCTTGGCCATACTAGACACATGGAACAAGGGAGTGCCTGCGGTCTGGAGCTAGTGATAGTGGGGTTGCTGATCCTAGCCATCAGGCTATCCATGGGTGCCAACTGTGGGTTCCCAATCAACCCTGCACAGGACCTGGGCCCACAGCTTTTCACCTATGTGGCTGGCTGGGGCCCTGAAGTGTTCAGGTGGGAGATGGCCTCCCCTGGTGCTGTCCTTCCACTCACATTCCTCTGCTAAGGGCTCTGACCCCAGATCCCCAGCTCTCTCCTCTTAAATACTTCTCTTGGCCTCTTAGGACAGTGTCCCTCCTCTAAGCCCCAGTTCTCCCTTTCTTTCTTGTCCCCTCTCTCCCCCTCCACCCTGAAACAGTAAGATGTAAAAGTTATGTTCTTGGGCACATCACATTACCCCTTGGGGCATGAGTGACCGCATCAAAAATGCATATATTCAGATAATTTCCTAAGGCAAGAGGCTGGACCAAGCTCTTCTGGGGTGTCCTCCTGTCTGAGTACTATGCTTTAGTGTCAAGACACCCTCTTTCTGGTGTCCATCACCCTAGGAACTGCTTTAGGGAATTCTCATCACTGCCCCCAGTCCTTCCAAGGGAAGGCTAAAGGACTCACCCCTGATATCTCTGTTCTTCTCTTGCAGCACTGGTAATGGCTGGTGGTGGGTGCCTGCGGTGGCTGGGGGGCCACCCTTGGCACAATCACATACCAGCTGCTGGCGGCTCTGCAACCATCCTGAGGACTCAGAGCCAGCTCAGAATCTAGACTGTGCCCATCCTGAAGCCTCAGACTGGGAAAGTCCTACCTCAGCTCAGATGTAGAAGTGTAAGTGGTGATTCTGACACGGCAGCCCTCACCTCCTGATGGGCATGAAGAGGGCCAGTGACCCATGCCTGGTGACAAGATATTTTTCCTCTTTATTAATACCCCAGGTCCTGGGCAGCTTCTCTGTTTACTCATCTAGACGTCGCTTCCTCCTAACTGAGGAGGATGCCTGGACAGGAAGAACTGATGAGGATCAGGTACAGGACCCAGGCTTTTCATTCTCTCCTCCCCCATGCAGGTTTTCGGACCCTGAGGACTTCCAGGAACGTAGTTCATCAAAGTAGCCACCAGAGGGTGCGCACCTTGGACACCAGATTGGGCAGGCTGCGGGAATCTGCAGGATGGTGGGGCCGACGGTCCAGTACGGAGCACAACCCTAGGGACTTCCTCCAAAGCTTGGTCCCCACTGCCTGACCCCTAGCTCTCGCAACTTAAGCGCCGCCCACCTTTACCCTCACCGGGGCGCCTCGTCTAGATTCAGCCACCCCCATATAGTAATTAGGGATGAGGAAACTGCCTCCACCAAGGGGGCGTGGCGGGGTGCGGTGTGGGCAGAAGAGAGGGCCAGCGATGCAACACAGCCATTCCAGCGCCTAGAGACTGGGAGAGCAAGGCGGAGAAACTGAGGCACGATACCTGGATATTCCGGGCTGTGTCATTCAAGGAGAGAGTGAGCTACAATGAGATAAGCCAGGGCGAGGAGAGAAGGCGAAGGAAATGAGAGCTCCGAGAGGAATGAGCACAGGGATAAGGGAAAGCCGGCGCTGAGGAAAATTCTTGTTGTTCACGGCTTCCCCAACTCTCACACACCTCCCCGAAGGAGATGCTCTTTTAGCAGAGAAGCAGCTTTCTCCTGTTTCCTTTCTTTCAGATAATATTAATAATAAAAATCTCAGCGCTATCTCTCCTCCCGACCTTTTTTTTCTTTCTTTTTTTCTTTTTTTGAAGCTGTATGAATCCAGGGCTGAGTGGGGCGGAGAACTCGGTCGGCATCGCACTGCTTTGCATCCGAGGGGTTAAGACCCTCCCCCTGCCCCGCACAAAGATGGCGGCTCCCGCCTTCGCTTGCCCTCATCCCTCCCCAAAACCCCCTCCCGCCCCCCGCCCTCTCCCGCCACCTCCGTCACTTCCGCCCCGCCGTGGCCGAAACTGACACAAAGTAGCGGGCCGAGGCCCCGTGAGGAGAGGGGCTGCAGCTGGGGGGGCGGGAGCCCGCGGGGAGCGGAGCCGAGCGCCCCCGCCCCAGCCCCCGGCATGGGCAGGACAGGGCCGCCGGGGCGGGCGCCGAGCGCTGAGCGCTGAGGTGAGGCGAGGCGGGGGCAGCCGCGGGGAGCGCGGGGCCGGAGGGCAGGGGGAGATGGGGAGATGGGGCTGCGGACGGGGACGGAGGGGCTGGAGGTGCGGAGGTGTGGGCAGGAGAGCACAGGGGACAGGGAGTCGGAGCTCTGGTGAGACGGAGGAGGGGGAGTGGATGATTGGAGAGAGGAGGGTGTTGGGTGCCTGAGGATGGGGGAGATTCGGGAGGCCGTCCGCAGGATGAGAGGGGTTGGGTGCTGAAGGGGCGCGTGGAGACCAGGAAAGGGTTGCGGGAGTGCCGAGGAGAAGCCCATGGAGCAGAGGAGAGGAGAGAACTGCCCAGAGAGTTGTGGGGGTGAGAGAAGTACCCGGCGCCCGAGGGTTTAGGTGCCTGGAGAAGGGAGTTCGGGAATGGGAGGCTTTTTCTCTGTAAGGTGGAGGTCTCTGTGCGTGAGGAAAACCAAGGGCGCAAGGAGAGGTGGGAGGTCTGGGAGTTCAGAGCTGAGGTCCTGGGTAAGTCCTGGGCTCTGTCCTTGGTGATGGAAAGTGGCCAGGTATTGGTGGCATGTGAGCTGGGGGTCTTGGATTCCAATCCTTTCTGTTTCCCTGACCTGCCCACAAATATCCCTGCCAGCTTCCCCTGAAAGAGGAGTCAGTCTTCCTGGGTTTGGGCTGGAACAGGGCAGGGGCCAGGCTTAGAGGAGGAGCCGTTTTTCTCCATGGAGCATTGCCTTCTTCCCAGAGCTGGCTATTTTTATCCCAAATGTGGCTGCAGAGGGGGCTGGGGCTGGGGCAGGGTGACGGGGCAGAGCGACGTGGCTGATGGGCCTGGGTTCAGAAAACCCATGCTGTGTGAGACTGGGAAGGAGAAGTGAGAGAGTGTCCCTGTTCCCAGGTCTCCCCCCTTCCTTCTCCTTCCCTATTATTGCCCCCCAGAGGGGATGAGGTCTGGGGCCAAGCCAGCTTTCTGTCTCCCCAGGGTCTTAGAGGTAAAACAACTTTCCTGGTTGGAATCCAGACTCCTGACTCCTGAGAGCCTGTGTGGCTCCTTAACTCTTTCGTAGGACTCAAATCCAGATTTTCAGCTGATAGTTCCTTTGATCGCCTCCCTCGCCGAGGGCAGGGCTGGCTATGGAACTTGTGATGCCCACCCTTGCATCCTCTCTTTTACTCTCTCTCCATTCCCCACCCTCCTATGACTCATACTCTAGACTGGGTGGAGACCCTGGCTGGGGGCCGTGGAGGAGGGCTTGGCATCTCTAAAACATAGATGAGGTTTTTCTTCCTGAGCCAGGCACCCTTGGTTGCCAGGGTTGTGGAGGGTCACAGAGGAAAAGGACTTCTGGCTCTCAGTATTGCCTGCTTGGTGTTCAGGAAGGGAGTCCAGAATGAAGACCTGGTGTGGGTGACAGGGCCTTGGCTAAAGTCTGTAATTATAGAGGTTGGGCAGACAGGCAATTAGTATCTCTTGGGGCTGACAGGCTGGTGGGGTGTTCCCCGTAGGCTGGAGACAGGAGAACCAAGGGGGAGGAAGACTTTCCACCCAGACAAAAAAAGAGGAGGTGACTAGAGGACTCAGGACCTGGCTGGCAGCTTCCTTTGGGCCAGGCTGGGCAATAGGGATGAGGCTCTGTGACCCTGTCTTGCAGTCCAGGCCTTTTGCCTTTTTAGGTGAAGGGAAGGACATGGCGAGATGAAAAGAAGTAGAGGCCTCTGTGATTGATGCTCCCTGAGCTTGCACTCAGTACCATACTGGCTGGACTAGGCTTTGGGGTGGGGGAGAGAGAGGAATGACTCCCCACCAGAGTTGAGAAGACCCCTCTGCTGGCCCAGAAGGGTGGCTGACCCAGACTGAGAGGAAGTGGTTTGGGGACTGTGTGCAGGAAGTGAAGGCCATGCTTCTAATGTGAGCTCCCCTGGAGGAGGTGATACTGGAAGCCCCAGTAATGGGGTGGGGGGATGGGAAGGTTATAAGCTTTTTGAGAAGGGTGGAGCCTGCCCACCCTGTTTCCTGATGCTCTGCCAGGTGTTTCCTGACTCATGTTCCTTCAACCCCACCCTTTGGTGGAAATTCTGCTTTCCAGTAAACACAGGCACCAACTCATTGCCACCAGGAGGGCACATGGGGGCATCCATTGTCCCTGGGATGGGTACCTTGAGAGCCGCGCCCCTCCTGTCAGTATCTGGCCTCATCTCTGCCCCCTTCCTTTCCCTGCAGGTCTTGGTTATTATAAACTGTCAGTCCCCCCATGTTATCCAAGGTGGCTCCGAAGGGGCACTAGGGGAGGTGGTGGGGAAGTCCCGTCTTCTTTTTCAGGGAGCCATCAGGGAAATAAGAGTAGAGTGTTGGTGTGGAGTTAGTGGGGATTGCTGGGGGAGGGGCAAGGTCAGAACTGGGGAAGAAGACCTTCTACAGGAGTCTGAAAAGGGGAATGAAGGGTTACCCTCAGCTTCCTGACCTCACGCATATGTCACCTTCCTGCAGGGTCTCCCATGGGATTGCTGGGACTTTGCTGGGTGAGATGGCACTGTGTGCAAAAAAGCGCCCCCCAGGTAAGACAGGCAGGGGGCGGGGGTGGGGGGAATCCCTTGGACCATCAAGTGTGAGTGTTATTTTGGCTCAGGGAGCAAAGGGAAGAGGAATGACTGGTAATGGGTCTGAAGGAGGGTAGATTGCAACCCCCATCCATCCTAGGGGGAGCCTTAGGAAACCGAATTCTTCTCCTTGGTCTCTAAGCTGAGTACCTGCCCCTCACCCCCAAGCACAGAGACTTTTATCTTGGGGCACCTGGAGCTCCTATCCTCTGGTCTGGGGAGCCTGAGGTGCTGTGTTCCCATCTCCTCCCTTACACCCTCGCACTTCGTCGCCCCCCCTCATTTTTCCACCCACCCAGGTCCACCTCGTTTTCCTGCGGGCGGGGGTGGGGGTGGGAGGTGGTGGGATGGAGTGGTTGCCCCGGACAACGCTGGCAGTCCCCTCACCCGCATTGGCCAGGCCGGGGGAGGCGGGGCTCCGCGCTGGCTTTCGCCTACGCGGCGCGCTGGCAGGCGGCTGCCCCTGCAGTCGGGGGAGCGGGCGGGGCGGAGCCCGGGGCGTGCGCGCCGCGTTCGGGGCCACTCAGAACGCGCCGGCGTCCGCGGGGGGCGTCGGGGGCGGCGGCGGGGCGGGCGGCCTCGAGGATGGCCGGGGCTGCAGGTGGGGCGCGCGCCCGACGGCCGGGGCTCCCCTCTGAGTGGCCGCAGCTCCTGTACCTCCCCGGGGGGCCGCCCCTTCGGAGCCCCTGAGGCGAAGGACAGACCCACAGTCTGCCCTCCCCTGCTCAAACTGGGATCATGACGGTCCCCAAGGAGATGCCCGAGAAGTGGGCCCGGGCCGGGGCGCCCCACTCCTGGAGCCGAAAGAAGCCTTCTTGGGGGACAGGTAACGGGAGGCAGTGACTGGCAGCTCTCCTGAGCCCTTAATTTCCCTCCTCCCACCCTCACATTCGCTTGTCCCCGGCCTCCCCCGAGCCTTCCCTGATCCTTTCCTCTCCAGACCCAGAGATGCTGGCTCTGAAGGGTCTAGTCCCTACCTCTCCTTTTGCATGGTCTTTGATGACTGCGCACGCAACTCAGCCTGAGGGATCCTCTCTGGGGAAGTTTCTGGGAGTAAAGTGACCACACAGGGAAAGAGCACTCTGAGTAGGCAGAGGATGCCGTGGTCTGAGGTTTTGTTACTGCAGCCTGCTCTGCAGGGGGCTTGGGAGGGCTGAGGGAAGGCGTCTGGAATGCTGCCTTTGGCTGCATGTCACCATGTTTACTGCCTAACTCAGGTACCCCCTTTTTCAGCCTGTGGTCACTGTGACCATGGGAGACCATGGGAGAACCCTTCGGAGGACACCCCCATGTTCTGGGACCCGAACTTGATGCCTACAGTCCCAGATCTGTGGGAGTTCTGAATAGGTGTAGTGACAAATGTGTTGTTGAAGGCAAGTGTTGTAGATGGCACAAGAAGGGTCGCAGTTAGACAGCAACTGCTTCAAGTACATCCCATTCCTCCCGCTTCCATCTCTGTCTCAGTCTGCATGAACCATATCCCTGACCTGCCCCTCCTCCTACTTGAAGATGAGCTTTGAAATAAGATGATGTCATTGTGGGCCAGTCAGAAGCTGCTGCTGGTGACATGTGACAAGCAGAGGCTTCTGTAGGGGGAGACTGCACGTGGGGCTAGGATGCTGCCGCAGAGCAGTTCCAGGGCACAGTGACCCTCTGTCTTGTCAGCCTCCCCACCCCCTAGGTTAGGAGGAGGGCAGTACCGAGGCTGGAGCTGCAGGGGTTCCCAAGGGAAGGAAGCTTAGTGTCTTCAGCTGCTGCTCCACTGGAGATTCATTCCCAAGACTGTTAATTCCTACAGCATCAATTAAATGGATGGGGGAGAGGAACTAAGTGCTTCTAGAGGAAGACCTTGACAGTGGTTGGTGAGGAAAGAAACCGTCTTGTCCTATGAGCGTAATGCCCGCAGAGCCCGGTGGTCAGGCTGGTGGTGAGAGGTAGACTAGAGAGAAGAACTTAGTGACGACTCAGGTGTGATACTAACTCCTTAAAACCATGCTGTGGAAAGAACCACAGGCCCTCAGTGGAAACCCCACAGAGTGGGGTGGGCCCAGCAAGGTGCTGGGCCAGACCTCAGTTTGCTCCTGACTGCAGCATCATTCTGTTGCAGAAGAAGAAAGGAGGGCGCGGGCCAATGACCGAGAATACAATGAGAAATTCCAGTATGCGGTAAGTGGCTCTAGACACCTGTTCCCTCCACCCAAGTCAGCAAGGGGACAGGTGCAGGAGCGTCCTAGGTTGGGACAGAGGGCTGGCTGGGAGAGTGCTTGGGGGAGGGGGAGGCAGCCTTCTCGCCACTCTCCATCTGCTACCATGCTGAATTTTTCATGCCTTCACCTGTCAGTGAAGCAGGGTACACTGACCTCATGAGACTCCCTTCTCTGCTCTTCTCTCCCCCCTCCCACACCTATGGTAGCGGCTTTCGGGGACAGAGGTTTGGGAAGTGCAAACGGAGGAGGCAGCCTCCATCTGGTTTGCAGTTGGGTTTGGAGGCTGCTTCATTATCTTCTCTCCCACTGTCACAGAGTAACTGCATCAAGACCTCCAAGTACAATATTCTCACCTTCCTGCCTGTCAACCTCTTTGAGCAGTTCCAGGAAGTTGCCAATACCTACTTCCTGTTCCTTCTCATTCTGCAGGTACGTGACCTGTGGTAGACCCTTTGCAACTCACAAAGCTGAATAAAGTCAAGGAAGAGAAAGGTCTAGGGGAAAAGAGGGCATAGGATGGGGCCTCAGAGGCATGCCTTCTCTTTCCTTTTTTCAGTTAATCCCACAGATCTCCTCCCTGTCCTGGTTCACCACCATTGTGCCTTTGGTTCTTGTCCTCACCATCACAGCTGTTAAAGATGCCACTGATGACTATGTGAGTTATTTTCATTCTGATACCTTTTTTCCCACCCCCATCCCCAACTCACCCTCCCCTACCCAAGATGGTTCCTTGGTGCCCTTGCCTTCCTTTACCTGGTCCAGCTAGATCCATGATATCTTGGCCAAGAGTAGGGAGGGGGAGTCAGGGAGAGAGTAGACCTGTGGACAGGTGTATCCAAGGTGGTACCCAGCATGCTCTGCATTCCACTGATCATCTAAGTCCCTTGGAGTGGGAGAAGGTGTCTTACCTTTCTTTCCTCTCCCCTCTTCAGTTCCGCCACAAGAGTGATAACCAGGTGAATAACCGTCAGTCTCAGGTGCTGATCAATGGAGTGTGAGTGCTTGTTGGAGACTAAGGGCCTTGGGGAGGAAGGGGGTCCCAAGGGAACTTCTCTAGCTACTGACAGCCTCTTCTTTATCTTCTCATGCCTCAGCCTCCAGCAGGAGCAGTGGATGAATGTCTGTGTTGGTGATATTATCAAGCTAGAAAATAACCAGTTTGTGGCGGTAAGGGACAAGGTGCCTCTCTAGGCCTGCAGGCTCTTCCTTTTCTCTGGCAGAAAGGGATGAGTCTTTCCTGATGGACAGTTGCCTTTTAAACACCCATGGAAGGAACCCTTCTTGAGTGGGAAGCTTCTGTGTCATGTTAATATGCCTCTTTTCTAGCCATTCATGTGCTTGAGACTAAGCAAACCAAGCATGCTTAGTGGGAGGAGGGGTCATCAAAGAGTCCATTGTGGGTGGAAGACTGGTCTGTGGCCTTCTCAAGAGGGTTTCTTTCTAGGCGGACCTCCTCCTCCTTTCCAGCAGTGAACCCCATGGGCTGTGTTACATAGAGACGGCAGAACTTGATGGGTGAGTTGCATTCTGTCTCCTTAGGAGTAAAAAGCTTGTTTTTGAAAGAGGTTCCCGGGTCTGGGATCCATCCCTTTTGGAAAATTTCGGGGTAAGAAAGGATTTGGGTGTATAGAAGTATTACCTACTCAGTAATGCATGGGGGGTGGTGATGCTTCGTGGTCAGGTGACCCCAGGTAGACACTTGAGGAAGGGAAGGGAACCAGGACTCAGGGACATTGTCCTTCCAGAGAGACCAACATGAAAGTACGCCAGGCGATTCCAGTCACCTCGGAACTGGGAGACATCAGCAAGCTGGCCAAGTTTGATGGTGAGTAATTCTGGAGAAGCAGCTTTCAGATAGAGGTGGTGGGTTGGGTTTTGGGGTCTAAGTTGCACCTTCTCTTTCTGGCTTCTTGTTGCTGTGCAGCTCCCTGGACATTTTTTGGGTTGGTGGTGACTAGGGGAGGTGGGGAGCAGTCAGGAGTGCTAGGTGGCCATCACTTACTTTTGAATTGATGGTCATTTCAAGAGATCTTCATGGCTGATAGCTCCCTGCTTGCTGTACATGTTGGGAGAAGTTCAAGTTATTCTGATTCATCTCAGGCAGATACTCCTTCTAACAAGACAAACTATGTAGTGTATATAAGAAGCAGTCCCACTGCCCTCCAGGTCTAGCCCCCTGAGGTAGCCAGGCCAACTGGCAGGTGAGTGTGTATGCACCCACACTCCTGTGTTCATACAGACATGTGAGCGTAAACCAGTGGGGTCGTACTGTACTAAAATCTCTGCAGCGTGCCTTTCTGTACCTATTGAATTCATCATAGGTATATGATCACATCACTATGAAAGAAATTGATCTCCTTTTTAATAATTACATCATGTTTCATAGAATTGCCAGATCATAATTTATTCAACTCTTCCCTGACCATTCAATTGTTTCCAGCCTTTCGCTATTCAAATAACGCTTCAATAAAAATTGTTGTGAGCTGTGCTATCATTTCCATAGAATGAGTCCCCAAAGTGGGATTACTGGGTCCGAGGGTATGTGTACTTAATGAGTTCATGCCACCTCACTCCTTCCCCCCCAAAGTTGCATCCGTTCGCACTCCCACCAACAGTGTACAGATGGGCCCATGTCCTAACACCTCCTTCCTTCAGCTGTGTTTTCTGTGTTGCTGTCTTGTGGTCAAGCTACAGACTGCACCTGGAGTGGGGGCACTCTTGTCTTCCGTTCAGGTGAAGTGATCTGCGAACCTCCCAACAACAAGCTGGACAAATTCAGCGGAACCCTCTACTGGAAGGAAAACAAGTTCCCCCTGAGCAACCAGAACATGCTGCTGCGGGGCTGTGTGCTGCGAAACACCGAGTGGTGCTTCGGGCTGGTCATCTTTGCAGGTGAGCCTCCTGGTGTCCAAAGAAAGACGGGAAAGAATTGGTGCCTCCACCCCCTGCCTCAGGAAAGTGGGAGGAGGCTGAGTGGGCTGTACAGAGTGTAAGGTGAAAAGGTGGAAACCCTCCAGCCCTGAGTCCAAGCCTCTTGCCCAGCCAGTGTCCCTCTTCCACATTGATGTCCTGTAGTCTGGGGACCAGGGAAGAAGCCCAGAGGCAGATTTGTTATTTGCTTTTCGTAGCCCTTCCTATTTCTTTCTAGGTCCCGACACTAAGCTGATGCAGAACAGCGGCAGGACAAAATTCAAGAGAACAAGTATCGATCGCCTAATGAATACACTGGTGCTCTGGGTAAGGCTTCCCACACGTGGTTCCTGCGCCTGCCCTTCTGGTTCTCCCTGGGCAGTTCCCTTTGCTCCCATCTCTCTTCTCTGATCAGTCGTCAGGCTTCAGGTTTTAGCTTTAAAGCCACTAGCAGGTCAGCCACTCAAAGGCAGTGTTTACTTCAGGCTCCTTTTGGACCTGGAAGATGTTATTTAAAAAACCTTAGGAACGTGCATGAATTAACAACTGAAAGTTAAAACAAATCTTTCCTTCTCTGGATTCCAGTTATGATGATGACTTAGTATAGCATGTGACCTTCTGTTTGCTTTTGCCAGGGACAAGGAGGCCTTCATGGGGATGGAGAGGGAATTAAAAGAAAAATTTCCATTTGAAGGATGGATAACGGGGTCTTTCCCCCTGAGTTCCAAGAGTGAAGGATCCCAAAGGAAAAGTTTCTGTTTTCATTTTTGGCAATTCCTGAATCCTTCTCTTGTTTGGCTAGAAATGTGAGCTCCTTGTCAGGCTCTCCTCCCCATCTTGCGCCCCTACTGCCTGCTGCCTGACCCCCCACATGCCAGCTTGGGAAGGCTGGGGCCAGCCTCTGGTGAGACAGTTTCCTACCTGGCCTTACAGGGTTTGCTGAAACCCAGCCTGTGTCAGACAAAGGCTCACATCGCCCCCTGGTGGTCCTTGGACATCAGGAGGGTTTCTGGTTTGTTTCAAAGCATCCAGAGTGGAGGCAGCTTTGGAGATGGATGTCTGAAATCACATAGTGTTCTCTCTCTCTCTCTCTCTCTCTTTTTGTCTTTTAACCACCAAAACTTTCTTATGATCCTTCTTCAAGGACTCCAAACCTTTTAAGTTTTTTGACTATCAAGAAATCTACATTTATGAAGACGTAATTTGTTTCCTTGGTTAAAAAATTTTTTTTGGCAATCTGTATGAGATGATGAACATTACAGAAACTTGGCATTTTTTTCTGGCTTGTGGAGGTTTAGCTCAAGTAAATGAGTGATTTTCAATTAGCTTTCCTGGTATATTGAAAGTAGTTCGTCCCCACTCTTACCATCTTTGCAGATTTTTGAGGGTTCTGGGATGTCAGGTCCACAAACATTTCAGCTTCCCCATCATACAGCTGAGATAAGCATCCAGCGGGAAGGCCATGGGATGGTCAGTGGCAGGCTGGAACCCATCACCAGTTCTGGGTGCTTCCTGCTGGATCATGTCACTATTTTAAGGATGCCTGAACTTTTGATGTTTCAGGGTAACGAGTGGTAACCTTCAGGGATGCACTTGGTTTTGAGGGCTTCCCAAATGGCAGCTTACTAGCCTCTGCTTCTGATTCCTTTGCAGATTTTTGGATTCCTGGTCTGCATGGGGGTGATCCTGGCCATTGGCAATGCCATCTGGGAGCACGAGGTTGGGACACGCTTTCAGGTCTACCTACCCTGGGATGAGGCGGTGGACAGTGCCTTTTTCTCTGGCTTCCTCTCCTTCTGGTCCTACATCATCATCCTCAACACCGTAGTACCCATATCGCTCTACGTCAGGTATGTGACTTCTCTGCCCCAGGGCCTCCCCAGGGAGCTCAAGTGGTCCCACAGCAAGGTTTTCTTTTCTGTGAAGATGCAGTCCTCGAGAGGGAGCTTGGGGTTCTCTCCTTCCTGTGCTGTGAACATTTTATGTTATCTGTTTATCTTTGTGTGCAAAGCAATCATTACCACAGTTTCCTGGCACTTTGGATTGTATTAGAACAAGAACCATGTTGATTTATTCAGCACGTATTTATCACATGCCGACTTTGTGCAAAGAAGCATGCTAGGTGCCGTGGCACAGACAAAATGTGTTAGGAATGGATCTCCTTCTCTCCAGGAGCTTGTCTAGTAGAGAAAGAGAAATCGAAACATGTTATAAAACAAAAGGGGAACTAGTGCTATAGAGTCATTGTCCCTGTAGTCTTAGGCTTCTGTGTGAAGCAAGGGGACACCAAGTGTGTAACATGGCCTCTGCCTTCAAAAGCAGCAGACCAGTAGGGGAGGAGAGATGCAAACAGTGTGAGACACCGAGATACCAGGCATCCTGCTGAGATACCACAGAGGCACCAAGTGCTGTGAGGGTTGGCAGAGCCTCCCTCCCGGTGCAGTTAATCCAGGAGGACATCTCTGAAGAGGTGGCGGTTGAACTGGGCTTTGCGTAGCAGCTGGAACAAAAGCACGGCGACAGGAATCTCGGGATGATCATAGAACCGTTTGGCAGGAGCATGGACCATGAGTTGAGGGCTGTGAGACAGAGAGCTGTCCCCTGTTGTGGACGGTCTTGAGTCTTTGCCAGTGGACTTTTACATAGTAAACCACTAAAAAAAGATTCTTTAAAAAAAAAATCTAAAGAATGCTTTAGGAAGTGCTGGCTGGCAGTGGCAGCTTGAACAGGAGCAAGAGGACATGTAGGATGTTTGTGGGCGAGAGCATGTGCGCCAGGCTGGTGAGAAGGAGCAGGAAGAGGGGGACGCCGGAGGAGGGAGAATGGCCGGGAGAGAAGAGAGAAGGCTCCTTTTGGAACCTAGTCCCTTGCACCTTAGATAGGGAAGCTGAGACATTTTTAAGGAAATGCTTTATGGAGACGCTCAGAACTCTTCCCATCTGCTGGTGTGTGTTCACACAGATTCCCCAGATAGTCCTCAGGTCTCCCCACCAGCCCCTGAGTCCTAGTGCTGATGACAGCGAGTAGGCGATGAGGGGTCTGTGCTGAGAATACAGTGTGGGGGGCTTTTATCGAGGGTTGGGAGGAGACTCAGGAGGTTTGTGGTTTCGTCTTGCTACTCAGTAACAACGTGACCTCAGACAAATCCACAATCACTCGGGGCCTTGATGTCCTCATGTAAAATGGGAGTAATAAAACCTGTTGCACCCTCTTCACAGGGACATCTTGGTATAAGATCCTGGATTGGAAGATACGTTTTAAAAATTCATTTACTATACAAATACCAGGTGGTAGCGTGTTCATTGTTGTCATCGCAACTCTGGTTCTTCACTACTATTTAAATGTTTTCTTGTTTCCAATCTGACTTTCCCCCCCTAATCTTTGGACTTTGCTGTCTGTGATTTGTAATCCAAGTTCACTCGAAGCCCATGGTAGCTGTCTAAGAAAATTTCTAAGCCTCATCAGGCTACGGTGTGTGTGTTTAGGGTGGGGAGGGGGTGCTTGATCAGCTGAGTGGGGAAAAGGCCATGAAGGCGTTTCCAGCCGGCTCATTTTTTGCGTGGTCACCAGATCCTGACAGCAGCCTTGGTTAGGTTGGAAGCAGGGCTCCACATGTGGCCCCATTGCTTAGTTGTGCTGGACTTGAACACAGGGCCCTTTCTGAGATGCTGACAGCCTGTATCCCAGAGGTAATGCCTAGTAAAGAAGAGGATGTGAACAGACCTGGGCTGTGCAGAGCGCCGCACCATTGTAAATTGGTATTATCTCCCAGACCCTCGAGGCCCTGCTTGCTTCTGGAGTCAGCATCTCAGTCTGCCTGGCGTTCCTCCTGAACACCCCAGGTCGGGTTGTGGAGCCCCGAGCCAGGTGGAAGGAGCCTGCTCGGCCTGTGTTCGGGCAGCGAGGAGCGGGCTGCAGGGCCTTCTTGGTTTCCTTTCCCTGCAGGGGCGCCTGTGTTGCTGTGGCCCGTGCAGCACCCTCATTATTTCTTTCTCTCTCTCTTCTTTTTTTCTCTTCCTTCCCTCTTATACTTTCTCTTGTTTTCTCTGCATGGTTTCTGTATTATTAGTCCTGAGGTAAGAACTGGTTGAGTGCCTTGTCTGCAGTCCCTTCTCCTCTGCCTGTGCCGTCTGTCCCGCCTGCCCAGGCCCATTGCACCTTTTTGTCTGGAGAGCATTGGAGGGTCGGGGTCGGGGAGCCCCTCTGCCGGCTGTGCATGGCCGGCTCCACCTTCAGGCTCTCCTTGCCCTTCCCAGCCCAGGTGTCCATGCCCAGGTGTCCGCTCTGTCTCGTTTCTCCCCAGGCGGAGGGCCTGCAGCGAGGGCCCAGTGTGGGTGGGGCACCTGCCCGCTCCCGCCCCGAGCCTCACCTCCTGTCCCCTGTGCAGTGTGGAGGTCATCCGCCTGGGCCACAGCTACTTCATCAACTGGGACAAGAAGATGTTCTGCATGAAGAAGCGGACGCCCGCGGAGGCCCGCACCACCACCCTGAACGAGGAGCTGGGCCAGGTGGAGTACATCTTCTCCGACAAGACGGGCACCCTCACCCAGAACATCATGGTCTTCAACAAGTGCTCCATCCACGGCCGCAGCTACGGTACGGCGGCGCCGCCGGGGCCCGGGGGCTCGCGCCTCGCGCCGGCACTCTTGGTGCTCCCACGGTTGTCTTCACTTCTGGGTTTTACTTCTTTTCTACTTGGGTCTGTGGGACCTGGAAAGAGTCCGCTCTGGGCCCTGTGTCAGGAAGCAGACACCAGCAGTGCCGCCCCCTCCTCTGCCAGCCGACACCCTCACCCTGATCTTGGCTCTGGGCAGCAGGGGCGCCCCTTGGCTGTTTGGAGTGAAGCCCAGGACCCTGGCCTCTGGGTGTCTTGGCCAGGTTGGACCTCGGCTGCCTCGGTGGAGTGCTGGACGCTCCCTGTGGTGCGGTCCAGGGCCCCTGTGAGTCTCTGGAATGTGACTGCGGTCTTTTCAGCGTGGCCGCACTGCAGTGGCCTTGTGGCTGCGCTGCTGGGACGGCTTGGGTCAGGGGCTGTGGGCTCTGACTTTTACGCAGAGCGAGTCCCTCTCCTGACTGCTTTCTGTACTAACCCAGGCCTCATGGCCAGTGTGTGAGGCTCTGTTGTGCAGGCCTAAAAGGCACCTGAAGTGGCTGTGGGGGCATGGGTATGGAACTGGAGCTGCCCTGGGTGGGGCTGGAGTGGGTGGCGGGGATGGGGATGGGGAGCAGTGTGTGTCATGGCTTCAGCCCTGGGGTTCTGAGGATCCAAGGTGCCTGTGCCTCTGGTCCCTCGAGTCAGCGTGTGAATCTATGTGACATTTACTCAGTGACGAGGGTTGCGGGTTCCAGGTGCCTGCGGGAGTTCTGTTCTGGGGGCTTCTCTGCCTGTTCTGAGAGATCTCTCACTGACGTTGCTTCTCCTTCTGTCCTGGTTGTGTGTAGGTGATGTATTCGATGTCCTGGGACACAAAGCTGAGTTGGGAGAGGTAAGGTCCAGACTCTCTAGTGATTCTGTGTGCCAGCTAAACTTGAGGTGCCTGGCCAGGAATGAGGTGGTAGAGTTAGGAGTGATGTGTTGTCTGGTCTGGAAATGGAAGCCACTTGGAGGAAATGAGTGTTTTAAAGAAGACTTGGTAGCAGAAGCGGTAACCTTGAGTTCCACAATGGATAAGGTCTTGGACGTTCCTACTGAGAGTTGGAAGGGTAGGGGACAGAAGGGTGGGGACAGACTCTCCTGACCCCTCCTCCCCAGGAGGCAGCCTGGCAACAACCCCTTGATCGACCCCTTTCCTGCTCCAGAGGCCTGAACCCGTTGACTTCTCCTTCAATCCTCTGGCTGACAAGAAGTTCTTATTTTGGGACCCTACCCTCTTGGAGGCTGTCAAGATGGGGGACCGTCATACGCACGAGTTCTTCCGCCTCCTCTCCCTGTGTCACACTGTCATGTCAGAAGAAAAGAATGAAGGTGAGCCCAGGAGCTGGCTGGCCCTCTACCCCACCTTACTCGTGCCTTTGGGCTCAGGCTGTGCTCTGCAGGGTGGCCACCGGGGCTCTCTGGGTGGGACATGCAGTCCAAGAGCGTGGCTACCACAGGGAACTGTATTCAGTATTTTGTAATAACCAGTAATGGAAAAGAATCTGAAAAAGGATATAGATGCATGCACGCAGGCACGCATGCACAAACATATAACTGTATCTTTTGGGTGCACACCTGAAACATTGTAAATCAACTATACTTCAATTAAAAAAAAAAAGTGTGGCCATCGACGCTATTCTTCCTTCCTACCCAGGGGAGCTGTACTACAAAGCCCAGTCTCCAGACGAGGGGGCCCTGGTCACCGCAGCCAGGAACTTTGGTTTCGTATTCCGCTCTCGAACCCCCAAGACCATCACTGTTCACGAGCTGGGCACGGCCATCACCTACCAGCTGCTGGCCATCCTGGACTTCAACAACATCCGCAAACGGATGTCGGTCATAGGTGAGGCCGGGCTCAGGGGGCTGGGGCGTCCAGGGGTGGCGTGCAGGCCCAGGATGGGTGAGGTGTGCTGGGTGACCCTTGATGTGTTCAGGTTGGGGCTTTTCACCTTCTGAATTTTTCTGGGGTGTTCTCTCCCACCCCACTCCTAGTGCGGAATCCAGAGGGGAAGATCCGACTGTACTGCAAAGGGGCTGACACCATCTTGCTGGAGAGGCTCCACCATTCCACCCAGGAGCTGCTCAACACCACCACTGACCACCTGAATGTAGGTGTGAGGAAGGAGGGGCCCTGCGGGTCTGCTGCTGTGCGTGTGGTAGGAGGGAGTAAGAGCCGAGCGTCTTGCCTCCTCCCTCAGGAGTACGCAGGCGAAGGGCTGAGGACCCTGGTCCTGGCCTACAAGGATCTGGATGAAGAGTACTATGAGGAGTGGGCTGAGAGACGCCTCCAGGCCAGCCTGGCGCAGGACAGCCGGGAGGACCGGCTGGCCAGCGTCTACGAGGAGGTTGAGAGCGACATGGTGGTATGGGCTGCAGAGTGGGCCGAGGGTGAGCAAGGAGGGCTTGTGCCTGGGACCCTCGTGCCAGGGGCCCTTGTGGTATTTTCAGCTGCTGGGGGCCACGGCCATCGAGGACAAGCTTCAGCAGGGTGTTCCAGAGACCATCGCTCTCCTGACGCTGGCCAACATCAAGATCTGGGTGTTAACCGGAGACAAACAAGGTGAGAGCCCAGCAGAGCAGAGAAAATTGCATCTGGACGCAGCCCTGTTGGGTCCTCGCACAAGCCCAGGACATCAGGCCGCAGAGCGCGCCGACCTTGTCGGGGGCCTGTCCATAGCGCCTGGGTTCTCTCCTGGTAGAGACGGCTGTGAACATTGGCTATTCCTGCAAGATGCTGACTGACGACATGACGGAGGTGTTCATCGTCACTGGCCACACGGTCCTGGAAGTGCGGGAGGAGCTCAGGTAAACAGGGGCCGAGGCAGGCAGACGCTCTGCGCTGTACATGGGTGTCGGGCAGAGGTTCCCTGATCGGGCTTGCATCCCTGCTCCTCTGCTGGCCGATGACAGTTCCATTCCCCCTTCACAGGAAAGCCCGGGAGAAGATGATGGACTCCTCCCGCACCGTCGGCAACGGCTTCACCTACCAGGAGAAGCTTTCTTCCAAGCTCGCTTCCGTCCTGGAAGCCGTCGCTGGGGAGTATGCCCTGGTCATCAACGGGCACAGCCTGGTAAGTGTTGCCGTCCTTCGCCCGGGCAGTACCTCTTCAGAGAGCAGCTCTTGGTTCTTACCTTGTTCCCACTTCCTTGGATTTCAGAGGGGAACTGGGGGGAGCTGACCAGGGCTCTCTCAGTGCCCTCTGTGTTCCAGGCTCATGCGTTAGAGGCAGACATGGAGCTGGAGTTTCTGGAGACGGCCTGTGCCTGCAAAGCTGTCATCTGCTGCCGCGTGACCCCCTTGCAGAAGGCACAAGTGGTGGAACTGGTTAAGAAATACAAGAAGGCTGTGACCCTTGCCATTGGGGATGGAGCCAACGACGTCAGCATGATCAAAAGTGAGTGGTCCGTTAGGTGTGTTGGCTGGGCAGTAGGGCAGGGAGAGGGGCCCAGGGAAGGATGGTGGGGAAGGGGGCTGGAACATGGTGGGATTCTGAAGTATTTGGCCGTCTTCATCCTCCTGTCATCTGTCTCCGCAGCGGCTCACATTGGTGTGGGCATCAGCGGGCTGGAAGGGATCCAGGCTGTCCTGGCTTCCGATTACTCCTTCTCCCAGTTCAAGTTCCTGCAGCGCCTCCTGCTGGTACACGGGCGCTGGTCCTACCTGCGCATGTGCAAGTTCCTCTGCTATTTCTTCTACAAGAACTTCGCTTTCACCATGGTCCACTTCTGGTTTGGCTTCTTCTGCGGTTTCTCGGCCCAGGTAGCGAGCTCCTCAGTCCCCTTGCTTCCCTCTCTGTGAGCTCCTTAAGGGCAGAGACTGTGTCGGTCCTGTTCATCCCTCAGTCCCCTTAGGGCCTAGCTGTTGTCTTACGCATGCCTTTTAAAAATGCTTGTTGAAGGAGTGAACAGGGAGTTCCGGAGCGTTCCTCAGGCCACATCGGCTATCTTCCTCCAGCTGGTTTGGAGTGAAGAAGGACTGCACGCTCACTCCTCTCTTGCTCCCTGTTCTCTTTTCAGACCGTCTACGACCAGTATTTCATCACACTTTATAACATCGTGTACACCTCCCTCCCAGTCCTGGCTATGGGGGTCTTCGATCAGGTACGAGAAGTTGCATGATGGAGCGGGCTGGGCAGAAGGACATGGCTGCGAGGGAGTCACCTGATAGTGGTGGGCCTGTGACCCTTGTGCCCACTGCCTGCGGCCCCTCGGAAGGCAGTTCTTTGAGCTGGGCAGGGTGTGGCTGGTTCTCCTCAGCTACACTGGACCTGAAACACCCCTGGGTTGCTGAACAAAGATTGATTGGGGGCAGTTGGCTTGAGGTTGGATCTAGCTGTCAAAGAATTTGGAACAAAGAAGGCAAGGGCAGAGTCAGCCCATGGCTGTCCTGAGTCCAAACTGCAGCTTCTGAGGCCTCCCATGCCACCTGGCCCTCCGCACACAGGACGTCCCAGAGCAGCGGAGCATGGAGTACCCTAAGCTGTATGAGCCAGGCCAGCTGAACCTCCTCTTCAACAAGCGGGAATTCTTCATCTGCATCGCCCAGGGCATCTACACGTCCGTGCTCATGTTCTTCATCCCCTATGGGGTGTTTGCTGAGGCCACCCGGGATGATGGCACCCAGCTGGCTGACTACCAATCCTTTGCAGTCACTGTGGCCACTTCTCTGGTCATCGTAGTCAGTGTGCAGGTATGAGGCAGTCTGGGAACAGCCCTCCCCTCTGAAAGGAGTGAGCCTCCTGTCCCTGGCCGTTAGAGTTCTGTTTCTGGGCAGGGGACAGAGTTTTGGGGGATGCTCCTTCTGCCTGTGATAACTGCTGTTTGCAGATCGGGCTGGATACCGGCTACTGGACGGCCATCAACCACTTCTTCATCTGGGGCAGCCTAGCGGTTTACTTTGCCATCCTCTTCGCCATGCACAGCAATGGGCTCTTCGACATGTTTCCAAACCAGTTCCGGTTTGTGGGTGAGTCCCTGTGGCTTCCTCTTGAATCAGTGAGGGATCACAGCTGTTCTGGGACCAACAGGGTGGGTAGGCATTTATTCAACATTCCTTGTGTGCCAGGTGTTCTGCAGGGTGCTGTGGGGATCTTGGTGTATCTGACCCAGGCTCTATCCTCAGGGGGCTTCCATATCCATGAAAATGAAGAGCAGCCTTGCCAGGCCGTGGGAGGTCAGGTCTCCAGGGGAGGTCGGGGTGGCAGACTTCATGGTCAGCGAAGTGACTGCTTATGGGATGGTCAGGGATAAGGCTGCTGGGAGTGGAACCAGGGCTGGGGAGACAGAATCCAAGTCGAAGAGCTGGGAGTGTGGGGAGGCCGCTTTTTTCCAGGAAATAGAGAGTGCTCCAGCAGGAGATGGGCAAGAATACCCATTGAGAAGCGGTGGAAGAGAAGCTAGAAAGGCAGGCAGGCCATTTGAGGTATCAGAATGCCAGGCTGTCAGGTGTCGGGTTTGCATTTAACTTGCCAGGAGTCTCTCTCTCTCTTTTTTTCTTCTTCTTCTTTTTTTTTTTTTTTTTTTTTTTTTTTTGAGGAGACAGTGGGGAATGGCATCAGAGGATTACTTTAGAAAAATGAATGTGGTAGTGGCCAGTGAGGAAGCTGCTATAGTGACTGAGTGCAAGGCTGTTCAGAACTGGTGCTGGGGTAGCAGTGATGGGTGGCCAGGAGGGGCTGGTTGGGAGGCATGAGGTCAAAGACTCATTTGTGAGTCTTGGCATTGGCTTCAGATCTGTTCATTCACTCATCCAGTGGGCATTCAGTCACCAGCTATGCTGGGTCCTAGAGATGCAGCAATTAGCAAAATCCTTGCCCTCCTGGATCTCATATTTCAACAAGAGAGACAAACAGTTTATAAGTTAACAGATACAATGTCTGAAACTAAGTCCTATAAAAAATATCGGCGACGTAGAGAGGGACAGGAGTTGTCAGCAGAGACCTCTTGAGGAAAAGATGGGGCTTGGCACAGAGAAATCTGAATAAAGGGAAGGAGCGAGCCAGGTGCCTCTCCAGGAAGGAACAGACCAGGAAGAGGAAGCAGTGATGCAGAAGCCTTAGATGAGGGCTGACGAGGAGCTGGGGGAGTAGAGGAAACCAGGTTAGAAGGTAGGGCCAAGGTAGGGGGCAGGGTTGAGAATCAATATGGATCATTTAAGCTCTTACAGGTAAAAGTATGAATTTTGATCTAAATGTGGTGGGAAAGCCATTGGAGGTTTTTGAGCAGGGAAATGTCATAAACTGGTTTATGTTTTAAAAGGATCACTCTTGCTGTTCTGTGGATAATAAAATGTAAAGGGCAAAGGTGGACATAGGGAGACCAGCTAGGAGGCTAGAGCAGTAGTCCAGGTGCGAATGACGGTGGCTAGGAGCAGAGAGAAAAGCAGTGGAATCCCACAAGCAGTTTGAAAATGGAGCCAGCAGATTGGATGAGGGGTCTGAGATGGGGAGTGGGGGAAGTCAGGTTGACTTTGGGCTTGTACTTGGAGCAGCTGAGTGGGTGGGGGCATTTCCTGAGCTGGGGAAGACATGGAGCAGATTGAGGTGGTGGCAACAGCAGTACTTTTTTGACCATGTGAAACTGAGATGCCTGTTAGACGTTCAACAGAGATGTCTGAGGTTGTGGGGAGAGTTTGGAGCTAGTGTCCAGTTTGGAGGTAGACATTTGGGGAGCGGAGAGGAGCGGGAAGCCAGGGATGACTTGGTTTTGAGACTGGGGAAGTGGGGCTGCCAGAAATAGAAATGGGGAACTCCGGGGACTGCCCTTCTGCCTGCTTTGTGACTCCCGAGGCCTCTGACTCCTCTGCTCCCAGGTAATGCCCAGAACACCCTGGCCCAACCCACGGTGTGGCTGACCATTGTGCTCACCACAGTCGTCTGCATCATGCCTGTGGTCGCCTTTCGGTTCCTCAGGCTGCACCTGAAGCCGGATCTCTCAGACACGGTGAGAGGCCAGGTCGGCTGCTTTGGGGGCTGGAAGCCCTTGGGCTTCAGCACTCCTGCAGCTGCAGTTTCTGTTTAGTGTATCGGTGCTGGTCCTCTGCCCTTCCCAGTCCCGGGTGTGCTGGGTCCCTTCCCCATGGTGGGGTCTGACACTGACTGAGGCTCCTTCCGTCGTGCTCCCCCTGCCCCACCAGGTCCGCTACACCCAGCTGGTGAGGAAGAAGCAGAAGGCCCAGCACCGCTGCATGCGGCGGGTGGGTCGCACGGGTTCCCGGCGCTCTGGCTACGCCTTCTCCCACCAGGAGGGCTTCGGGGAGCTCATCATGTCCGGCAAAAACATGCGGGTCAGCTCCCTGGCGCTCTCCAGCTTCACCACCCGCTCCAGCTCCAGCTGGATTGAGAGCCTGCGCAGGAAGAAGAGTGACAGCGCTAGCAGCCCCAGTGGAGGGGCCGACAAGCCCCTCAAGGGGTAAAAGCTGGGACGGGGACGCCCCGTGCCAGTGATCAGCGCACACAGGGCTGGCCAGCCACCAAGAGGACAGCATCTGGGAACTGCAGGTCCTCATCCCTTGCCTGGGTCCTCATCCCATTTCCCCGGTAGACTCTGTCCTGCTGGTCCCACTAGAAGTGGCTGGGGCTCCCCAGCCGAGGGCCCTCCTAGCAGCTGGGGGGTGCAGGGGGCAGGCCTCAAGGGCAGAGTCAGGGCTGGGGCATCGGGAACCAGCCCCAGTAGGGGATCAGATGTGGAACCAAAAACAGAAGAAAAAACTGTGAGAGGTTGTGTCTGCCCCTGCCCTTCCTGGGAGCCCACAGGGAGACTATGATCTCTGTATTTTTTTACTCCCGATCCCCATAGGGGCCCAGAGCCCCTGTTCCTGAATCACACAAGAATGTATCATGCCGGGAAGCCAGAGACCTGCTGGGGCCTTGGGCCCCTCACATTGTGTGTGTCACTCCTTGATTTGTGTTTGTGTCCAGTTTGGTTTTGTCTTTTTTGTTTGGCAAGTGGAGGAGGCCTTGATGTGACTTTTCTGTTGTGGTTGGTGTCTTAACTCTCCTGGGGAAGAGCAAGCCGGCACTCACGGGTGCCCCCGCCTGGCCGGAGGTGGAGTGGTGTAGGAGGAGCCCTCCAGCCACTGGTTCTCGTGAGGGACAGAGAGGCTGACCAGGGAGGGAGGGGCCTGTCAGCCAGAGGGTAGAGGGTGTCAGGAGAGTACACAGGAGGGTTTGGTCTTGTCTCCTTCCTCACCTTGAGAGTGAAGTGCTACCCCCTCCCCAACACATGTGTATCAATTCCTGGATTCCGTAAGTCCTGCTGGTACTGGGCTGGAGCCTGGCGAAGTGGCCCCATCCTTCTCAGTGACCCAAACATGGGTATGAAATTTAGTCCTAAGAATGTTTTCTTTCATTTTAAATTTAGACCCAAGTTCATTAGCAGAGTCTGTTCTGACTTCCCTTCTCCCTCCTCATGGGTATTTTCCCACACCTACCACCCAGGACCTGAGGCTGCCCGAAACGGGAAGCTGAGTGCCATGAGGTGAGGCTGAAGGGAAGCTGACCTCTGCTTCTCCCTTCTGGTAAACAAGGGCGCCCGCCCCCCAAGGCCCCCATCCGCGGAAGGTGGTGGAAAGGTGCTGGGTCCCTGTACTGGGAGCCAGGCCAGCAGGGGGAGCAGAGGACACAGCCGCCCAGGGCCGGCTTGGTCCGCACACATGGTCTCCCTCTCTGCCACCCACATCTAGGAAGCCCTTCCCCAGTCCAGGTGTCTCCCAAGTTAGTTGCTACCAAATCGGTCTTAGGAAGGATTTTTCCTCGTCTTTGCTAGCGGAGCGGTTACTCAGGAATGGTGTGGAGCTGGGAGTGGGGCACTGAGATCTCACTTGTAGTGTGGGAGTTGCAAGGGAACTGGAGTTGGGCTGCAGTGAGAAGGGTGGGGTGGGCAGGGAACAGGGGCGGGGAAAGCTTGACAGGGAAATTCCTTTAGGCCACACGGTTTACAAACCCAACATCATGTCTGTCTGTGTGTCTCTCAAGGTGAGAGTCTGATTTTTATACCAAAGAGGAAATGATTTCTTTTCATATTTGGTTTGTCTATATTATATAAATATAAATATAAATATATATATATACAGTTATATATATATATATTATTTTTTTGGTTCTCTCTCGTTTTTTAGGGAGGGAGGAAAGAACCAAGTTGCATTGAGCTGTAATTAAGGAACATTCTGTATAATTTATGACACATTTCTATACTTGCAAAAATTATATCATTTTATGGATATAAGAAAAAAATGCCTTTTTATAAAATTCCAATTTCTGAGAAGTGTGTAATTTGTCTCTTTTCTGATGTTTAACCAAGACTGGTGGTAAAAGTACAGACAGAAACTGTTTCTTGAATGGCACTGAGTGGGTGGATGTGGGCGGGAGAGGAGAAAACAGTGTCTGACTTGAGGTGGGGGGCACCTCCTCTGTGTGTGAGCCTCCCGGGGTCGGAGTTTCAGCTGGAAGGCGGGGCAGTGGGCAGGACTAAGGCAGACCGTGGGGGCTTTGTGTTCAGCTGATGGCTGGGTGCTAAGGACCTGGACTGTTTGCTTTTCCAGACACAAGCCAAACTCATTTCTAACACGCCAGATGGGTGGGTATGTGTAGGGGAAAGTACCGGGTAAATATTTTAAGTTTTTTCTTTCACTCCAACCCCAAGCCTTTTCTATTAGCACTGGCCTCATAGCTTCCCATCTTCCTGACTTTTCACAGAAGCAAATTTAAGGAGCCTAAGTATTAAAGACCAAGACTGCAGGAATTTAAGGTTAGCAGATAAAGTGAGCTTTCCTCCAGGGAGGGAGAGGGGGCAAGGAGTCCCAGGAGAGCTTGGGGCCAGTGCTGGATTCTGAAGTAGGGCTCCCGCTGATGCCCATCTGCCGCCCCCTGCCCCCAACCTTCCTCCTCTGACCTAACCTGTCTTTTCTGCCATGGCCACAATCATTCCACTTCCTCCCCTTCTTCCTTCTGAAAAATAGAGATTTCCAAGCAGGTGCCTAAGCTCGGAGGAAAGACATGGAGATAAGATCAGTTTCCCTCTCAAAGAGAAAACCCGGAGCAAGGGTAGCACTGCAGCCTGGCGTCTGCCTCCAGGCGGAAGAGCCTGTGCAGATACAAACCAGCCTTTCACCAAGATCCTTCTGGAATGCTGAGGCTTAGCGAGCAGGTGGCCTCTGGCCTCTAGTCCCCCACCAGCAGGATGCAGAAACAGGCCATAATCCCTTGAGGCTGGTTAGGCTCCCAACTTTCCTGTCCCTGCTGCCTTTTACATGGACCAAACCGCTGATGGCCCCTCGCCCTGTGACAATCTCAGTCATTGTCTTTTTTTTTTTTAACTGAAGTATAGTCAGCTCATAAAGTGTCAATTTCTGGTGTACATCATATGTTTCAGTCATATGTATACATACATTCATTTTCATATTCTTTTCCATTATAGGTTACTGCAAGGTATTGAGTATAGTTCCCCGTGCTGTACAGTAGAAACTTGTCCAGATCTTCCGTCTTCTCACTCAGCACCGCCCGCGCTTCTATCCCCACCCCCACCCCCCACTGCTGACCTACAAGCGTGGCTGCAGAGGACAGAGGACATACTGCTCACCCATGGAGAGAATGTCCCCCCTGCACCTCCTCAAGTGAGCCAAGGGGGAGGCCTCCCCCAGGATCCCGGATCTGAGGGGCAGGGCCCCAGTTACTTTCGCTCTCCCTACCACCCAGGTGTGTGTCTTCCATCTCCGAGTCAACAGGACTTTGGCTCTCCTGCTGCTCAGATAGCCCATTTGTTCTCCTTGGTTCCCTACTTCCTTCCCTGTACTCACTGAGGACTTGGGCACCCGGCTTACTGTCTTCTGGTGCCTTGTCCCCCATCACCCTAGTGCCTTCTCCGACTGTGTGGATGAGCAACCTGTCTCATGACCTCGCCTTGTCCTTCCTCAGCCTCCTCATCTCTGAGGGCATTCAGCTCCTCTCCATGAAACAGCACACTCCCCTGCGCCCTGCTGTCTTTGGGGGTGTCATTCCTGAGATTTTGCTGTCCAGCATTTGTGCCCTTCAGCCCCTCCGCCTTTCCACCTCCCTGTACACACTCTGACTCCTACCTCTTCTCCCAGCCACGGAGCTCCTTTGGCTTTCACTCGCTTCCCATCCCAGCTCAGCGCCTGTGGTCCGATGTTAACCACTCTGCCCAACCACACTCAGATGCTGGCTCAACCTGCGTCTCCCGTGCGAGCTGTCGATGTGAAAGGAGGAAGGAACAGGACCACGTTGAGCAGAGGGCTGGAAATTCACCGCCTCTGCCTCAGTAGGCTTGTCACTCCGAGAGGCAATGCCCTTCCTCTCTGGCTACTAGCATTCTCCCTCCCCTCACTGACGATTACTAACTTTAACCTCTTTCTGCAACTCCTTCCCACTGCCTCCCACCCTACCCTCAGCAGATGGTTCTACCTCCTACTTCACAGAGGAAAATAACTTTCCAGCTTGCTCCATCACCTGCAAGTCCCAGCCCGCAGAGGCGGGGCCGCGTGCCCTTCCGCTGCGCGCCGGGTCCCCCTCCTCTCACCTCAGCACCTTCCGCTATGGATGCCCCATCCATTGTCCTCTTTTTCTCGCCTCCCCCTCCTTCTCCGATGGTTCTTTCCTTTACCAAATAAGGATGCTCAGCTTTTTCCTCACTTCCCCACTCCTCACCCCTGTGAACTCCTTAGCCATATGAGTCCATGTCCCCATCTTCTCCCTGCACTCCCTACAGTCCGGCTCCTCCTTGACCCACCCCTGAAATATTTTCACCAAAATCATCTGTGACCTTCATTTGGCCAAGTCCAATGGACATTGCCAGGTCTGATCTTGTAGTTTCTCAGTCATTTGACTTTGTTGACTTCTTTTCTTGTGATTCTGCTTTCCATTGGCTTAAAAAAAAAAAAACAAAAAAAACTTCTCTCAGTTTCACTTCTGCCTCTCTGGCTTCTGCTTCTCATCGTCTTTTCCAGGAGCTCCTTCCTCTGCTCTTCCCACCCAGGGCGCCATCTTGACTCTGAGCTGAGCTGTTCTGGTCCGTGCAAGGTCCTTGAATGGCCCCATGCAAACCCATGGTTTAAATGAGATTTGTTGGGGAGCGGGAGGGTATATAGCTCAGTGGTAGAGTGCATGCGTACCATGCACGAGGTCCTGGGTGTGATCCCTAGTACCTCAATTAAAAATGAATAAATAAATAACCCTAATTACTTCCCCCCGCACACACCCAAAATAAATATATAAATAAAATGAAGAAAGAGAAATTTAAAAAAGAAGAGAGATTTAGGAGCGTCACCGTCGTTCATCTCCAGATCAGACTTCTCCCTGCTCACGCTCATGCTCTAGACCCTGTATTCAACTACCCACTGGACCTTTCCACTTGGATGACCCACCAGCACCTCATATTCAGCATGCTCCCAAATGAACATTATTCCCCTCAGCACCTGCTCCCCCTGCATCCTCTCTCAGTGGGTGGCACACCATCTCCCCAGTCACCAAAGCCAGACACACAAGTCCTGCAGAAAACTCTACACGTCTGCTCTGGTGCCACCACACTCCAGGTCATATATTATGTCTCCCTTGATGGTGAGCATGAAATGAATAAAACTGCATTGTCCTGAGCCACTATTTCCCAGTGATTGTGACCAGCCAAATTTCTGCCCCCAAGGAAGAACAATTTAGGTTGAAAATTCAAAACATAAAGACAGGATAATATCACATTCCTTGGTGCTGCGAGAGAGAATGTGGAGAGACCAGAGCATTCAGGTCAAACAGGCTGGCTACAGCTTCCCACCGTCGCCACCCTCTCCAGCAGGGAGTCACTGACCAATCCCAGGACTATGGACTGTGGTCGCCACTCCAGAGAGGTCAGCTATTAGGAGATTCACTGCACTAGCAGCTGGAGCTCTGGAGCTGAAGGGAGGAGCTGAATTCTCCCTCTTATCTCATTTCTCAGAACAAAGTCGGGAAGGCTGCACCCATGTTTTTACATTGTGTGGGGGAGACTTTGGGTTTGGAGAGCTACATCCTAAGGTCAGGGATGGGGGAGGCGAGGGTGGTTCCGACTATGTCCAGTGAAGGAAAAGGTGGTCTATTCTAGGCTTCAGTGCAGACTCTTCTCTGGGGCTTCAACCTCCTACCTTGAAGGATTGTGTTCTGACCCCAGGGAGGGACACTGACCTCCTGTCTGACTCTCCCAGCACTTCTGGAAGTTTTCCAGGTCTCAGTGAGCTGCCGGGAGCTGCCCTGCAGGGCAGCGCTGAGCCAGCTGGGGAGGGCGTAGCTTTCATCTTGCTGGGTTGAGACAGGGAAGTCTTTCCCAAACATTTCCTAGGGCCTAGACTCTGTCCATCCCCCCAGAAATAGTTATGGGGTGTTTCCCCTTAAGAATGAGCATTTTGGGGCAGAGATTATGGGGTTTCCCCTTGGCTAGGTCAGCTTGGGTTCTGCCCGGCCTGGAGATTCTGCAGAAATTTTCCATCCTTCTGTGACTGCAGGGACAGGAAGCCTGAAGCACCCTGGGAGAGGCCGGCTGTCTCTCCCCCAGGGCCCAAGTACTGGGAAGAGGCGGACAGGATGCTCAGGTTTACTCAAGGCCTGCAGGAGGTGAGAAGAGGGTATAGGTGGAAGGAAAAGACCATGTCCCACTCCCCACTCCCTCCACGCACCGCCCTCTTGGCCCTGCTGGGCCCTGTGGTGTGAGCCCATGGTGACTCTTCTTGGGTGTGGCTAGATCTCCTCTCTGTACCTCAATATGTGAAAAATTTCTTTTATCATACACCTGTACCTATTAAATTACAATGTCCCATCCCCTTCTCCCTCTATCCCCTGGCAGCTACCATTCTACTTTCTGCTTCTGTGAATTTCACAACTTCTATATACCTCATGTACGTGAATACAGTATTTGTCTTTTTTATGACTGACACCTCAGCATGATGTCCTCAAGCTTCGCTCATGTGGTGGCATGTGTCAGGATTTCCTTCTTTTTAAAGGTCAGATAATATTCCATCGTATGTATATGCCATATTTTGTTTAACCAGTCATCTGTCTGTGAACATTTGGGTTGTTTCCACCTCTTGTCCATTATAAATAGGGCTACAATGAACATGGGTGTACAAATCTCTCTTTAATATCCTGCTCTCAGTTCTTTTGCGGACTTACCCAGAGGCAGGATTGCTGGGTCATATGGTAGTTTTATTTGTAATTTTTTGAGGAAGCTTCATGTTGTTTCCCACAGAGGGTGCGCTGTTTTACATTCTCACCAGCAGTGCACAAGGGTCCCAGTTCTCCACTTCCTCAATGACACTTATTGTGTGAGGTTTGGTTTTTTTGTCTTTTGGTTTCTTCTTTGTAGCAGCCATCCTAATGGGTCTGAAAACTTTCTTGATACACTTCAACTAAATATCATATAACAACAGATTGGCTACAGAAGCCAATGTGAGAATCAAGCTGTATTTTTATAAACCAGACATTAAAGTAAAAGTAAACAGTGTAAGACAATGCCACTCTCATTTCTGGTTTTTTTTTTAATGAACAAACAAAACCCCAAAATAAAATGTTATTTGTAATGGTATAATTATTATTATTTTAGAGTAAATTAATGTATACATATTTTTAAACTGTCAGTTTTAACTTCTAATATGATAAATTTTGTTTGATATAATCCACATAAAGAAAAGCTGTTTGAGGCCCTCAATAACTTTTCAAAATGTGGTAATACAGATTGACATAAAACTTACCATCATAACCACTTAAAAATGTACAATTCGGTCACGTTAAGTACGTTCAAGGTTGTTTAACCATTACCACTATCCAGTTCCAGAACCTATTCATCATCTCAAGTGGAAACCTTGTACCACTAAGCAGTCCCTCCTATTTCCCCACCTCCCCCAACCCTCAGTAACCACTAACCTGCTTTCTGTTTCTATGGATTTGCCTATTCTGGATATTTCATATAAATGGAAACTTATATGACTTTTTGTGTCTCTGGCTTCTTTCATGTAGCCTGATTCTTTCAAGGTTCATTCATGTGACATATATTATTACATTCTTTCTTTTTTTTTGGCCAAACATTTCACTGTGTGAATATACCACATTTTGTTTATCTATTCATCTGTTGATAAACATTTGGGTTGTTTTCTCCTTTTGGTTAGTGTGAACAGGGTTGCAATGAACATTCATGTGCAAATTTTTGTTTGAACACATGTTTTCCATTCTTTTGAGCATATACTATGGGTGGAATTGCTGGGTCATATTGACAATTCTATGTTTAACTTACCAACGAACTGCATACTATTTTCCACAGTGGCTGTACCATTTTACATTCCCATCAGCAGTGTAGGAGTGTTCCAGTTTCTCCACACTTTCCCAATACCTGTTATTTTCCCTTAAAAAAATGTTTTTTATTACAGCCATCCATTATGAATGTGAAGTGGTATATCATTGTGGTTTGATTTGCATTTTCCTACTGACGAATGATGATGAGCATCTTTTCCTGTGATTGTTGGCCATTTATATAGTTCTTTGGGGGAAATATCTTTTCAAGTCTTTGCCCATTTTTTCTGTTTTGTTTTTTGTTTCCGAGTTGTAAGGGTTCTTTATGTATTCTGGACCCTTATCACATATATGATTTACAAATATTTTCTCCCATTGTGTGGATTATTTTTTTACTTTCTTAATAGTGTCCTTTAATATGTAAAAATTTTTAATTTTGATGAAGTCCAACTTATCTAGTTTTTTCTTTTGTTGCTTGAACTTCTGGTGCCATAATTTAAAAATCATTGCCAAATCCAAGGTTATGAATATTTACCCCTATGTTCTCTCCTGAGTCTTTATAGTTTTTGCTCTTAACTTTAGGTCTGTGATCCATCTGAACTATTTTTGGTATGTAATGTGAGATAAGGGTCCAACTTAATTCTTTTACATGTGGATATCCAGTTATGTTCTCAATAATTTTTGAGAGTCTAATGGGGTCTTTCAAATCAAGGCTGCAAATCAATGATATACTAATCAATTTTCAAGATTAGGAAAAAGAAAACCCAGCAAATTAAACCCAAAGAGAGTAGGAGGAAGGAAATAACAAATCTAAGAATAGAAATTAATGAAATAGAAAACAAACATATAATAATTGAATCAACAAAGCAAAAGCTGGTTTTTTGAAAGAACTAATAAAATTGATGACTTTCCTTGCAAGAATGATAAACTTTTTTTTTTTTTCCAAAAGGCACAAATTACCAATATCAAGAATGGAAAGGGAGATATCACAATAGACATTAAAAAGATAATAAGAGGTTATTGTGAATAATTCTGCTCAAATAAATATGACATTTCCAATGAAATAGTCAAATTCCTTGAAAAATACTTTTCAAAACAGAAACAACAAGTAGGAAATCTGAATCTGAGGAGTTCTATATCTTTTAAAGAAACTGTATCTAAAAATAAAAAATCTTCCAACAAAGAGAGCTCCAGGCTCAGGTGGCTTTACTGGTGAATGCCTCTAAACATCTAAGCAAAAAAGTAAAAACATTTTTACTCAGATTCTCCCAACTCATTTTGTAAGATCAGCATAACCTTGATAACAAAAACTGTCTTATCCCAATAGCTACAGAAAAATTATTTGATAAAATTCTATACTGTTCACAATAAAACCTCTTAGGAAATTAGAAGTAGAAGAAAACCTCCTTACTGTGATAAAGAGTTTAATAAAAACCCTACATCTTATGTTATGATTTAATAGTCAAAAATTGAAAGCTTTCTTCCTGCAATTGAGATTCAGACAAAGTTATCCACTATCATCACTTCTGGTCAATATTGTTCTGGAGGCTCTAGTCAATGCAATAAAGCAAGAAAAAAATATGTTGCAAGCATTGGAAAGAAAGAAATAAAGCAATTATTGCAGATAACGTGATTGTGTACATAGAAAACCCAGAAGAATCTATAAATAAACTATTAACATTAATAAATGAATTAGGAAGATTATGGACACAAGATCAAATTAAAAAATTGATTGTATTTTTATATACAATCAACTAGAAGGTGTTCTTTTAAATAAATAGTGCTGGAAGAATGGGATATATATGCAAAAAATAAATATTGACCCTTACCTCACACCATACACAAAAAAAATTAATTCAAAATGAATCACAGGCCAAAATATAAAAGGTAAGACAATAAAGCTTCTAGAAGAAAACAAAGAAGACTATTTTTATGACCTTGAGGTAGAGGGAGATTTCTTAAAGAGGACATAAAACATAATAACTAAATACTTAAATACTAAAGCATTAACTAAAGCTAAACATCTGTCTATTCTGTGACTAGAACATTCACTCCTACGTGAGAGAAATATGTGCATATGTTTATCAAAAGACACGTGCAAGAATGTCCACAGCAACTTTATTCACAAAGGACAAAAAGTCAGAACAGTACAAGTGGATATGCAACAAGTTAATCTCTGTACAGCACAGGGAACTCTATTCAATATCTTGTAGTAACCTATAAAGAAAAAGAATATGAAAGCACACATATGTATGTATATGGGTGACTGAGACATTACGCTGTACACCAGAAATTGACACAATGTTGTAAACTGACTATATTTCAATTAAAAAAAAAAGAACAGTCCAAGTGTCTACCAACAGAATGGATAAACAAATTGTACATTCATACCATGAGCTACCACATGGCAATAGAAAGAATAAACTATGGATACACACAGCAACATGGATTAATCTCAGACATTATGTTGAACAAAATAAGCCAGACACAAAAGATAACATTATGTATGACTTAATTTATGCCAAAATCAAGAAGAGGCAGAACCAACAGTAGTCATTCTGAGTAGTGGTTACTCTTCTGGGGAACGGGGATGGGGAAGAACCTTCTGGGATGCTAGAAAAATTCTATATCTATATATCTCTATATCTCTGTATCTTGATCTGGGTGGAGCTTTCATAAATGTATGCATGTGCAAAAATTCATTGAACTACACACTTGTTAGTGTACCTCGTGGCTATGTATAATATATTTCAATTTAAAAAGTATTTTTAAAAAAGAAAAATACTATTTGTAATAAGCTTCTGAAACAAATATCTAGAAATAACTTTAATAAGTGAACTACCCACGTAATCACATGTGAAACCTCCCTTGTGCTGTAGTCCAGAACTTTGCCCCCAATTCCCCAAAGGTCACCTCCATCCTGACCACCCACACCATGGAATCAGTTTTGCCAGTTTTTACACTTGAGATACATTGAATCAGGTAGTCTGTGATATTTTGTGTCTGGCTTCTTTTCCATTCTTGAGATCCCCCTTCACGTGTTGTACAGAAACAGTAGTGGGCCGGATGTGGCCCGAGGGTTAGGGTTTGCTGCCCCTGGGGTGGAGACTCCAAAGGTCAAATAGCAGTAAACCGGCTTCAGCTCAGCCGCCTCCAGTCAGCCTTTGGGTGATGGTGGTGGCAGGGGGCAATGTACCAGGGCTGGCTCCTCTGTCTTTTCCCAGGCCTCCCATGTGCACACAGAGTGATCCAGAGCAAGATGAAGGAGGTGTCTCCTGTGCCATCCATCGTGTCTGTCCTCAGACTGAACCACCTGCCCTGCCCTGAGCCAAGCATTCGATCAGGGAAGTGCTGTGCCGTGTGTGTGTGTGTGTGTGTGTGTGTGTGTGTGTGTGTGTGTGTGTGTGTGTGTAATATGGGGCATTCTAAATGTGGGGCCCATGGCAGGAGTCCCACATTCTCATGTCAAGTCAATGTTCTTGAATGGGGGGACATTGTTTCTTGTGGCTGGAGCCCAAACAGCAAGAAGAAAGTGGCCAGAGATGAGGCCAGAGATAAAAACTTGGGTAACCGTTTCTTCAGAACCCTTTTCTCTGCCAAGGCATTTCAGCCTCATCTTGGGAATAAGCCATAGCCCCTGAGAGGTGTGAAGGGGAGGAGTGCCTGCCCCACCCCAACTCAGTGGCTTTTTGGGTCCTTCTTCCCACATTGTCCTTTCCTATCGTTCAAGGAAAACAATAGGGCCAGCTTCCCATCTATTCATTTCTCAAGTTGTTCAATGAATCTAGAGTTCTTCCCCTTTAACCCCCTCCATCACCTTGGGAAGGATGGAGCTCCAGGAAGGAGACAGGGTGTGGTACCTGGAGGCAGAAGTGTGCATCCGGATTGTATAACCTGGGGACCCTGAGGGCATTGGGCTGGCGGCTGGGGAGGGGAAAGGAAGGCCCTGGGAAGTCCCTTGAGCCTGGCAGGTCACAAACCACAGCTGAGCACTCTTGGGGCGGGAGGGAGCCTGACTCTGGGAGCCAGGAGGAAATGATTGGCTGCGCCACTGAGGGTTGTCTGCAGCTGCAGCGCCATGGGCGTTTCTGTGCTGGGTGGCTGCAGACCTGTCCTTCCTGACTGAGCCGGGTCTCCCTGTGCTCAGGTGGCCTCAGAGCTCACTGCTGCCACTTTCTCCCTCCTGCAGATCCCACAGGTCTGTTCTGTCATTGGCCACGTTTTTTGTGTGCAGCTCCAAAATTCTCAAGGGTTTATTTCAAATGTCCTTATTTTACCCTCCTATTTGGTTTATATTTTGGCTGGGTAGAGAATTCTAGGTTGGGGATACTTTCCCATCACAATTTTGAAAGCATTGTTCCACTGCCTTCTTTCTTCTAGGGTTGCTATGAAGACCAGTCCTTTCTGATTCAAAAACATACAGTAATTTCTTTTTTTTAAAGTCTTTTTTTGGAGGGGAGGTAATTAGGTTTTTAAATTATTTAATGGAGGTACTGGGGATTGAACCCAGGACCTCGTGCATGCTGAGCATGCGCTCTACCACTGAGCTGTACCCTCTGTGCTTATATAGTGATTTAAACAGGGAGGTTTACTATTTTTTTAAAAAGTATGAAAGTATGACCAAAGCACAACTGTACGATGTGAGAGCACTCTATGGTATCTGAGCGCTGAGGGAGGTATCAAAGGAAGAAACATTTGGAAGGGATCATTCCCCATGGCAGGGGTTCAGACCTCACTGGAAGGAGGAGTTGCCGCTCAGTGGGTGTCAGAGATGTGTGCGGGTTTGCCAAGCAAGCAGGAAGCAAACTTTCAGGGCAAAGGTGAGCCCTGGCGGGGAGTCACCGGTGTAGCAGGCCTGCAGCGCTCAGAGTCCATGTCTGAAGGGGTGCAGCATCGGGAGGATAGTGGGGCACATGTCTGGATCAGAGCCCCCCAGCATGTCCTTCCACCCACAGCTCTGACCAATGGTGCAGCTGCTGGAACCTGCAGGAAAAGCCCCGTCCTCCTGCCGTGTCCCTCCAGCCCCGTCTACCTAGAAAGCTTAATATTGTGCTCGCTGTGAGGGAGATAATGCTGAAAAGAATCCCATCCATCATCTCCGAGAAGGTACTAAAAGGTGGACTTGGGGCTGAGAAGCAAAAATTGGTAACTGGCCCACTGATCCTTTGTGGCGGTTGCTTTTTCTCTCTTGCTGAATGTTTTTAAAGTCTTTGTCTTCAGTGTTCCCTCCGTGTGAGTCTAGTTTCATTCCCTGTTTTAGGCCCTCCCCTGGCCTTTTCAGTCCGAAAACTCACGTCCTTTAGTTCTGAGAACTCCAGACTTGTTTAAGTGATGTCTTCCTCTCTATTTTTTATCTTCTCTCTTATTATTCAAATAGTGTACTTCTGGCACTGCTTCCCTCGTTTTCTTATCTTTTCCTTTTACGCTCCCCACCCCCCACTAGCTTCTGGAACATTTCTTTATCTTTCACCTCTTCTACAGAGTTTTAAATTTCTGCTGTCATGTTTTTAATTTCCAAGAGCTCCCGAATCTTCTTCCTCTTTTTAAATAGCATCGCACTGTTTCATGAATGCAATATCTTTTAGTGCCTCTCTGAGAATATTACTGATACTTTTTAAAAAGTCTTCTCCCTACCCAGACTCTGTTTCTGCAAGTTGCTTTTCATTCTGCTTTTTGTTTGTTTGTTTGTATCGTCCACTGTTGGAGGCTTTTTACTCAGGTGTCTGGTAATCTTGTCTGTCTGGTTATTTCTGAGATCAGAACTGCCGTCAGTCAGATCTCAACAGGAAACAAAGGTTCATTCAAATTAGGATCATTTCAGGAGGGTTTATTTACAAAACAGCTGTTTACAAAGGCTGAGTGTAGGAGCTGTGCCTGAGACACAGGGAGCCTGGGGTGACATCAAAGAGGAACGGAGGAACGAATGGCTGGACCTCACTGCCTTTACTTTCTGTTTTCCTCCTGGGATTCACACTGGACGAACCCACCAGAAGCTGGGGGGTGCGGGGGCCTGCTCGTCCTCCATGCCTGGGAGCTTCTCCCAGCCTAGAGCAAGGCGGAGAGGGGGGTGGAGGAGCAGATGGGAAAGATCTGCACCAAAATGCTGACTGGAAACTCAGTGTGTGGGTATCTGGGTGGGGCTGTTTGCTGGGAAAATTCCCAAATGTCTGGATCTTTAGATCTTTCCTCTCAGATTTCCCGGAGAAGAATCCAGCAATCTCCTTCCTGGAGGGAACACTGGTCTGGTCCTCAGTGTTCTGGTTGCTGAAAGGAACACAGGGCTGCAGGCCTCGGTATGTGGCGTTCAGCACACACACAGTCCTCTTCTTCTCAGGACCACACCCATGTGTCTCTGAACTGGCGTCCCCAGTTCAGAGACTGTCCCATTTTGCCCTATTCAGAGAGTAAACTTGCAGATTTCTGTGAGAGGGAGACACTTATCCAGTAATGGGGGGAAGCGGATAGATTGAGACAATTTGTTTTCTTTTTACATTAAAAATTTTTTATACGGTTTTTAATTTTAATTTTTTTAGAGAGGAGGTAATTAGGTTTATTTATTTTCTCGGAGGCACTGATAATTGAACCCAGGACCTATGTGCATACTAGCCACGCGCTCTACCACTGAGCTACACCCTCCCCCATACACAATTTTAAAAGTTACGTTCAATTTACAGTTATTACAAAGTATTGGCTATATTCCTCGTGTTGCACAATGATACATCCTTATAGCCAATCTTACTATCAGTGGCTTGTACCTCCCACTCCACCACCCCTCCCCACTGGTAACCACTAATTTGTTCTCTGTATCTGTGAATCTGCTTCTTTTTTGTTATATTCACTAGTTTGTTGTATTTTTTAGATGACACATATGATTCTGTTGCCAAAAGATTGGCACCCCCATCCCTGACAAGCCAAATTGAAACTCAGAGACAGGGTCTTGGAGCATAGAAGAAAGAGACAGCTTTATTACTTTGCCGGGCAAAGGGGACTCACAGCAGGCTGGTGCCTTCAAAACTGTGAACCCATCTTGGGGATACGGTAGGGTGATTATACAGCCATAGTTCAAACAATAAAACATCGATAACAATCAACAGAATTATTTTCTCATCATAAGGCTTAGAGTGGCATCATTATGCCACCTCCAGGTGACCAATTCTATAGAGGCTAGAGGTTGTCATTTTTTTCCATCTCTTTATCCCCGAAGCGCCCAAGGCATGGTCTTCTTGGTATTTAGCTTTTTTTGTAAGGTTATAGTTCTGTGACCTTCTCCCTGGAGAATAACTCAGAAACCAACTATAAGTATTACTTTTGATTACTGGAATAAAGCAGAAACAGTAAAATTAATAGCTTTATTTTAACAATGGGCCTGGAGCTGTGAGTGGCAACTGGTTAATCACGTCAGTTGACCGTTTTAAGGGCAAGCATAAGAATAAACAATCTGTTAACCTAAAGTGGCCATTTTATTAATCCTCCTTCAATTCCATACAGTGTTTGTCTTTCTCTGTCTGACTTATTTCACTTGGCATAATATCTTCCAGGTCCATCCATATTGCTGCAAATGGCAAAATTTTATTCTTCTTTATGGCTGAGTAGTATTCCATTGTATGTATACACCACATCTTTATCCAGTCATCTGTTGATGGACACTTAAGTTGCTTCCATTCGTTGACAATTGTAAATAATGCTGCCATGAACACAGGGGTCAATGTATCTTTTCAAGTTAGTGTTTTTTGTTTTTTTCAGATATATACCCACTAGTGGAATTGCTGGGTCATATGGGAGTTCTGTTTTTAGATTTTTGAGAAACCTCCATACTGTTTTCCACAGTGGCTGCACCAATTTACATTCCCACCAACAGTGTACAAGGATTCCCTTTTCTCCGTACCCTCGCCAACATTTGTTATTTGTGTTCTTTTTGATGACAGCCATTCTGACAGGTGTGAGGTGGTATCTCATTGTCGTTTTGATTTTCATTTGCATGATGATTAGTGATGTTCAGCATCTGCACTTCCTCTTTGGGAAAATATCTATCCAGCTCTTCTGCCCATTTTTTAATCGGGTTGTTTTTTGATGTTGAGTTGTGTGAGCTGTTTGTATACATTGGACATTGACCCCTTATCAGTCATACCATTTGCAAATATTTTCTCCCATTCAGTAGGTTGTCTTTTTGTTTTGTTGATGACTTCCTTTGCTGTGCAAAAGCTTTTAACTTTAATTAGGACCCATTTGTTTATTTTTGCTTTTATTTTCTTTACTTTAGGAGATGGATCCAGAAAGATATTGCTGCGATTTATGTCACAGAGTGTTCTGCCTATGTTTTCCTCTAGGTTTTATAGTATCTGGTCTTACAGCCAGATATTTAATCCATTTTGAGTTTATTTTCATATATGGTGTTAGAGAATGTCCTAATTTCATTCTTTACACGTAGCTGTCCAGTTGTCCCAGCACCACTTATTGAAGAGACTGTCTTTTCTCCATTGTGTATTCTTGCCTCCTCTCTCATAGATTCATTGTGTGGATTTTTGGGGGCTGAGAGAGCTGCTTCTAAAATAGCTTTCAACCACCCTTCCTAACACACACACACAACACTCAGTTTCAGAGGTCTTTGGAATTGCTAACTCATGAGCCTTTTGAGGATTTTGTAGAATAAATTGGGTTGCTTCTTAGCTTTCCCTTCTGGCAGTTTAGGATTTGGCTTCCTCAAGTTGGCTAAGTCAGCTGCCGCCTGCACACAGGTGACTTTCCGGTTCCCAGGCTCTGTCTGAAAATCTCAGGCCTCCTTTGGCTGAAACACAGTCTATCCGGAGAGAGCTTATGGGAAAGAGGAAGGAAACCCATCCTGGGGCCAGAGTGTGAAGTGTCTTGAGGAGATGGTACTTGACTCCAGGGGTCGTGGGTTTGGGGAAGGGAGCTAAGTACTTTGGTCTAGCTACGTGGGCCCTTCCATAATTTTATTTGGGTCCCAATTTTCTATCAGCTCCTGTGTGATGAGGGGAGGGGAGGGTATGTGGCAGCAAGCAGTGAACTGCAAAGTGCTGTACTGTGATACGTTGTTTTTCGAATGCAGCCAGAATCTTCCTGTCTCTCTGTCTTTGCCCATACCATTGCTTCTGCTTGGAATTTCCTCTGTCTTCTCCCTCATCTCTCCATCTGTCATCTCTATTATAGAAATGGTACTTAAGGACCAGCTCAGTGTCAACTTCACAGTGAAACTGCTGCCCTCAGACTGAATAGGAACTCCCAAGCTCCCAAACCTTTAATGAAGGCCTTAATCCTCTCTCTTCCTGTGTGTATTAGCCAGAGACACAGGACCGTTAGGATATGTAGCTTATATAGGTATCTACAGATGGGTGGATGGATATATCCTGTGTGTGTACGCATCTCTCTATATCCTATATGAATCTTTTTTTTTAATGGAGGTACTGAGGATTTAACCCAGGATGTCGTGCATGCTAAGTATTTGCTCTGTCACTGAGCTGTATATACCCCTGCTATAAATCTCTTTTAATAAAGTGATTTATTGTAAGGAACTGGCTCATGTGATTTGCAGGCTGGCAAGTCCCACCACCTGCAAGGTGAGTTGGCCAGCTGGAGACCCAGGAGAGGTGATGATGTAGGAGTTCTGTCCCAATCTCACTTCCCCTTTTTGCTCTTGCGGCCCTTCCAACACCTTTGTAACAAATTCCTTACACATCGCTCCCTCAACTTGAAACATGTGGAGTGGTTTTTGCTTTCCTGGCCATCCTCTGACTTTAGGAAAATTAGGCTTATCTGTTTTATGAATACTATGATATTCTTCCTAGAAGTATAACAGTTTTGACTTGGTCTTTCTCCTTTCCACATTTTTTTTATTGTGGTAAAATACACATAACATAAAATTTACCATTTTAACTAGTTTTAAGTTCACAATTCAGGGACATTGATTACATTCACAACACAGTTTAAACATTACTACCATCTGTTTCTAGAACTTTTTCATCATCCCAAACAGAAACTCTTCATCCGTTAAACAGTAGCACTTCACTCCTCCCTCCTCTAGGCAGCCTTTTTTCTACTTTGTCTCTATGAATTTGCCTATTTTAGGTACTTCATATAAGTGGAATCATAATATTTGTCCTTTTCTGTCTGGCTTATTTCACTTAGCATAATGTTGTCAAGGTTCGTCCGTGTTGAAGCATTTTGTTTATCCATTCATCAGGTGGAGGACACTTGGGTTGTTTCCACCTTTTGGCTATTGTGCATCACGTGCTTATGATCATGGGTGTATGTAGATCTGTTCTAGTCCCTGCTTTCAATTCTTTTGGGTATATAACAGGAGTTGAATTGCTAAATAGCATGGTAATTCTATGGTTAGTTTTTGAGCAACTTCCAAGCTTTTCCACAGAGGCTGCATCATTTTACATTCCCACACCCATGCTCAGCATTTCCAATTTCTGTACGTCTTCACTAGCACTTGTTATTTTCTGGTTCTTGGTAATAGCCATTTCGATGGGTGTGAGGTGGTGTCTCATTGTGGTTTTGATTTGCATTTCACTATGACTGATGATGTTGAACATCTTTTCATGTGCTTGTTGGCCATTTGTATATCTTTCTTTGGATAAATGTCTATTCAAGTCCTTAGACCATTTTTGAATTGGGTTGTTTCTTTTTGTTGTTGTGCTATAGGAATTGTTTATATATTCTGAATATTAATCCCTTATCAAATGTATAATTGGCAAATATTTTCTCCTATTCTGTGGGTTGTGCTTTCATTCTCTTGATAGTGCTTTTTGATGCCCCAAAGTTTTTAATTTTGATGAAGTCAAATTTATCTACTTTTTCTTTTGTTGGCTTATTTTTTGTGTGTCATATCCAAATCCAATATATGAAGATTTTTCTGTATATTTTCTTCTAAGAATTTTATAGTTTTGATTCTTATGTTTAGGTCTTTGATCCATTTTGAGTTACTTTTTGTATGTGATGTTAGGTAAGGGCCCAACTTCTTCTTCTTTTTTTTAAATGGGGGCACTGGGGATTGAATCCAGGACCTTGTGCATGCTAAGCACACACTCTACAACTGAGCTTTACCCTCCCCCTCAGGGGCCCAACTTCTTTTTTTTGCATGAAGACATCCAGTATTCCCAGCACCTTTTGTTGAAAAGACTGTCCTTTCCCCATTGAATGGTCTTGGCACTCTTGTCAGAAATCAAGAGGCCATGTCAATAATATGTACCTCAGCAGTGCTGAAAAAAAATCAGTTGACCATATATGTAAAGATTTATTTTGGGGCTCTCTAATCTATCCCACTGGTCTGAATGTCTGTCCTTATGCCAGTATGACACTGCTTTGATTACTGTAGCTTTGTAGTAAGTTTTGAAATCGAAAAGTGTGAGTCTTCCGATTTTGTTCTGTTTTTTTCAAGAATGTTTTGAGTATTCCGGATCCTTTGAGATTTCATATAAATTTTAGAATGGGTTTTTCTAGTCCCTCAAAAATGGCATTGGAATTTTAACAGAGATTGCATCAAGTCTAGATCACTTTGAATAGTACTGTCATCTTTACAGTATTAAGTCTCTCATTCCATGAAACCAGGATGTTTTTCCATTTATTTAGCTCTTCTTTTATTTCTTTAACCAATGTTTTCTAGTTTTCTATATACTAGCCTTTTGCTTTGTTGGTTAAATTCATTCCTTTTACTTTTGTTGATGCTATTGTAAATGGAATTTAAAAAAATGTCCTTTTCTGATTGTTCATTGCTAGTGTGTAGAAGTGCAGCTGATTGGTGTATGTTAAGTTTGTATCTTGCAACTTTGCTGAATTCATTTATTAACTCTAAGTTTTTTTTTTTGAGTATAAGAGTGAAATCTTTAGAATTTTCTAATAATTAAAATCATGTCGTCTGTGAGCCTAGACAAGTTTACTTACTCCTTTCCAATTTGAATGTCTTTAATTTCTTTTTCTTGCCTAATTGTTCTGGCTAACACTTGTAGTACTATGTTGAATAGAAATGGCAAAAGTGGGCACCCTCATTTTGTTCCTGATCGTAGGGGAAAGTTTTCATTCTTTCACCATTAAGTACTGTTAGCTGTGGGTTTTTCATATATGGCCTTCATTCCCTCTTCCACTTTAATTAAAACAAAGACTTCTTGAATAAGGTCATGAACATTCATTTGTTTATTCATGCAATAAATATTTATCTAGTGTCTATCTTTGCCAGGAGCTTGTTTTAAGCACTGAGGATACAGTAATGTCTAGACAGACACAGAGTCTGGGAGAAGGCATGAAGGATGTTAAGCAGAAAAAGAGAGATAATGGTAGATGTGGACTAGTGTGGTAGCAGTGAATGTAGAGAGAGGCAGATGGATTTGAGATCTGTTCTGGATTGAGGTGATGTAACAAACTGGGTGACAGAGGAGAGAAGGCGGAGCTAAGGATGATTCCTAGGTTTCTGACATGGGCAAGGGTTTGGGAAAGTCCCCGAGGTAGAGAACATAGGAGGGACATTATGTAGTGAAAGGAAGATGATGGCTCAGTTTTGAATACATTGCATCTGAGCTGCACCTGAGACCTCAAAGTGGAGATGTCAAGTGTATGTGCTGGTCACAGTGAAACAGAAATATTTAGCTGAAGATAAACATTTGAGAGCCAGTGGAAGTGGATGAAATTGAGAGAAGGTTTGGGAGGAGAAGGTGGCATTCCAACACTGAAACATCAGGCTGAGGAAGAAGAGATTATAAAAGAGACTGGGCAGGGGGAGTGTAATAGCTCAGTGGTAGAGCGTGCGCTTGGCATGCACAATTGAAAAAACAAACTAACTAAAAGACAAAAAAAAAAAAAAAAAAAGATTGAGAAGGAGTGGCCAGGAAGGTGAGAGGAAAGTATGAGATTAAGAACCAAAAGAGTATATTAGAAGGAATGGTTAACTTGTCCGAGGCTACTCAGAGGTCAAATACAAGGGCCCTAGAGTATGTTTTTGTACTTTGCAAAAAAATTTTTTATTGAAGTGTAGTTGATTTACAATGTTAGTTTCAGGTGATTCAGTTATACATATACATATTTATATATATGTATTTTTTTCTTTTCACACTCTTCCATTATGTGTTATTACAAGAAATTGAATATAGTTCCCTGTGCTACAGTATAGTTGTCTTAGTTGTTTGTCTACTTTATATATTGTAACGCACATCTGTTAATCCCCAACCCCTAATTTATCCCTCTCTGCCCTTTCCCCTTTGGTAACCATAGTTTGTTTTCTATGTCTGTGGTTTATAAGTAGAAATTGTATTTTTTTTTAGATTTCACATATAAATGATACCATATGATAACTATCTTTCTCTGTCTGACTTACTTCACTTAATATAATAGTCTTTAGGTCCGTTCCTGTTGCTGCAAATGGCATTATTTCATTCTTTTTTTATGACTGAGTAATATTCCATTGTGTACATACACCACATCTTCTTTATCCAGTTATCTGTTAATGGACATTTATGTCATTTCCATGTCTTGGGTATTGTAAATAGTGCTACTATGAACATTGGGGTGCATGTGTCTCTTCAAATTACAGTTTTCTCCAGATATATGCCCAGGAGTAGGATTGCTGGATCATATGGTAACTCTATTTTTACTTCTTCCTCTACTCCATGGGGTAGATGAGATTACCACACATGTAGATTATTATTATTATCAGGGAAACAGTTACTAAGCAGTTACTGGGTGTCAGGACTGAGCTAAATACTTCAGAGAGATTTCTCAGCTAATCCTCACAATAACCCTGTGCAGTAGAAACTCTTACTATTCCCATTTTACAGATAAAGACAAATGAGGTTGGAAGAATGGGGTTTCGAAATTGTCCAAAGTCCCCAGCTGGTTGATGGCGGAGCTGGATTTGAACTCTGGCAATTTGGCTCAGGAATCTGCTTCCAACTGTATGTCTGCACGTCCAAGAATGATTGCTAAAGAGCCATCTAATGGATGCAAGTGAAGCGAATGATCAGCAATTTGAGGGGTAATTATTACTCAACCCTCGTTCTGTGAAAATCCAAACTATGATGCAGCCTTTGCTGGGAAGCACAAGAACAAACAGCTCATGTGTCCTGGTAAAATCCAAGTTTAGAATATCTTCCAGGAAAGGTGAAATGGCAGACAGAGCTAGTAACTGCAGGGCCCCAGCCCTGAGAAAGATTACTGTTGACAGCAGAGTCCAACCTGGCTGGAACTGTTAAGTCTGCTGGTAAATGGTTCTCTAATCCAGAGCACACTCAAACCCATGGAGTGCCGAAGGAGCCTCAGAGAGCATCTAATAACCAAATTCTACTGTAAGCTGTTCATTTTATGGGTGATACACTGAGCTATAGTTAAAAAGCACATTCAGATGGACTCTTCCGTCTAGAAAGAATGTGCTTTGGGAAAATTTACTTATTTACATTTAGTTAAACAAACACTCATACAGGACTTACCGTGTGGGGTGCATCGTTATATGTAGCTTTGACATATGTAACTAACTTAATTCTCATAAAAATTCCATGAGGGTACTTTTATTTCCCCTCATTTACAGGTAGAGACATTGAAGCACAGTGATGTTAAGTAATTTGTCTAGTAAGTGACAGAACTGGAAGTTAAAACCAGGCAGTCTGGCTCTGGAGGCTATGTACACAGAATTATACTGTATATTGCATTTTTAAAAGTCCACTCTTTAAAGGAATTTCATGTTATATCCTTTAATAACATAAATCATCTCCCCTCCCCCATTTACCCAATAATGTATCTATTTTGTATACCTAAATTTTCAAGCTCCTAGTTTGTTTAATTTTATAACTGTGATGCGTTTTTGAAATATGTGGTAAAAATGCACATAATATAAAATTTACCATTTTAACCATAATTAAATCTGAAGTTCAGTGGCATTAAGTACATTCACATAATTGTGTAGCCATCACCACCATCCATCTTCACAACTCTTTTCATCTTGTAGAACTGAAACTCCATACCCATTAACCAATAAGGTCCATTCCTGTCTCCCCTCAGCCCCTGGCAACCACCTATTCTACTTTCTGTCTCTATGAGTTTGACTACTCTGGATTCTTCATATAAATGGACTCATACAATTTTTGTCCTTTTGTGTCTGGCTTTTTTCATTTAGCATAATATCCTCCAGGTTCATTTATGTTGTAGCATGTGTCAGAATTGCCTCCCTTTTAAGGCTGAATAATATTCCATTGTACAGAGATACCACATTTTGTTTATCCATTATCCATAGATGGACACTTATACTTGGGTTGCTTCCAGCTTTTGGCTATTATGAATCATGCTGCTATGAACTGTGGGTATACAAATGTCTGTGTGTATATATATATAAATGTATGCCCAGAAATGGCATTGCTAGATAATATGGTAATTTTATATTTAATTTTTTTCTTTTTTGTTGGGGGAGATAATTAGGGTTTTTTTTTAAATGGAGATACTGGGGATTGAACCTAGGACTTGTTCATGCTAAGTGTGCACTCTACCACAGAGCCATACCCTCCCCACTATATTTAATTTTAATTGTGCTGCTTCTTAACAGTTACAAAATTATAACATTCTATAAATGTTACAAGAAGGGGAGATTTTATAACCCTCTTCTGAGAATGGTGCTAAAAGTCCCTTCTCAAAGATGTGATATACACCCACACATGCACACACAAGGGATACAATGGAATATTACTCAGCCATAAAAATAATGAAAATTTGCCATTTACAACAACATGGATGGACCTACAGGTATTATGCTTAGTGAAATAAGTCAGACAGATACTGTATATTATCACTTAACGTGGAATCTAAAAAAATAAAACAAACAAATGAATATAACAAAACAGAAAGGAGTCAGATATAGAGAACAAACTAGTGGTTACCAGGGAGAGGGGCAAGATAGAGGTAAGGGATTAAGAGGTACAAACTGCTATGTATACAATAAGTAAGCTACAAGGATGTATTGTACAGTGCAGGGAATACAGCCAATACTTTATAATAACTTTAAGTGGAGTATAATTAGAAATATAGAACCACTATGATGTACATGTGAAACTAATATAATGTTGTGAATAAATTATACTTCAGTAAAAAGAAATCCCTTCTCTGTGGGTAAACCCAACTGGTGATGTGATGAAAAATGGAACAGAAATTGTATTAAACTCTGCTGCACACTATTTGCAATAGCCAAGACATGAAAACAACCTAAATGTCCATTGATAGATGACTGGATAAAGAAGTTGTGGTATATATATACAATGGAATACTACTCAACCATAAAAAGCAGCCATTTGCTGCTACATGGATGCACTTGGAGATTGTCATTCTAACTGAAGCCAGCAAGAGAAAGAAAAATACTATATATCACTCATACGTGGAATCTAAAAAAAAAAGACACAAACAAACTTATTTACAAAACAGAAACAGACTCACAGACATGGAAAACAAACTTACGATTACCAGGGCAAGAAAGAAGGTGGGAAGGAATAAGTTGGGAGTTTGAGATTTGCAGATACTAACTGCTATGTATAAAATAGATAAACAACAAGTTTCTACTGTGTAGTGCACGGAACTATAGTAACCTATAATGTAAAAGTAACCTATAATGAAAAAGAATTTGAAAAGGAATATACGTATGTATATGTATGACAGAAACATTATGCTGTGCACCAGAAATTGACACAACATTGTAAAGTGACTAAACTTCAATAAAAAACAAAAGAAAACAAACTGCTGCAGATGGTGAATGGAGTGAGCCTGATCATTTTGTCTGAGCTGGGGACGCTGCATTCCTCCACAGTGAAGATGGAGAAGTCATCCCAGGCCCTGGCTGGGGCTTGATTCTGCGGGTGGGGTGGGGGAGTGGCACTGGTTTAAGATACTGAGTTCTGCTGGTTGGGAGGCCCTCCATATTATACCTCAGCTGGCCCACCTGCTGTCAACCTCCTCCCAGCGGATGAGAAAGGGGAGGGGATGGTTTCAGGGAATAAGAGCACCTTCTAGTAATAATTGATTATTCAGGGCCAGAGGCCAGGGGAGGGGGGTCTGCACATGACCCAACCTCACCCCCCTGCACTTCTTAAGATCATCATTGCCCCTAAAGGTGAACAGAGAACAAAGGGTATTGTTTTAAACTCTCCCAGTTGAAAATAGCCCTAACAGCAAGCCCAAGCCTGAGGGCAGGGAGGAGCAAGGCAGATTTTTTTTTTTTTTTTTATAAAAAAGACTCCTTTGGGTCAGGATAACTGGGATCTTGACCAGCTGTCACTAACAGCCAGTGTCACCTTTGGCAAACTGCTCCACCCCAGGAGGCCTGAGGGAGGAGGAGCTATGATGAATAAGTACCTTTTGGATTCAAAACAATCTACGTATTTACTTTATGGGGCCTCCAGCAGACCTGTGTCTGTGGCAAACTTTAAGTGGCTTAATCTCTTCAGGTCAGAGGTGAAGGAGGACTTGCTTGCTGGGAAGGTGTCTGGTAAAAGCAGTGTCAGTCCACAGCGCCCCCCTCTAGGGGAGACCAGGGTAACTGTAGGGACATGAACTGGGCTGGGGGAGAGGGCCTGGGAGGCCCAAGAAGGGGAGTGTCCCAAATGCCATGGACTCCCAGACTACTGTCCCCTCCCAACCTACCTATCCCCGAGTGCCTGCTGTGATGTCCTGCAGTGTCTTTGGTCCTGTGCCCACTGCACCCTCCCTCAGCGAGAGTTATGCAGTCTTGAACAAGTCACTTCACTTCTCTGAGCCTCAGTGTACTTATCTAAAAACTGGGGACAATATCTCAGTCCTCAGGGTTAAGAAATTCAAAGGAGATCAAGTTGTGAAAGCACTTTGTAAACAGCACGGTTACCCAAGAGAGGTGCCCAGGTTAAAGTCCTCGCTGTCCCTTCTACTGCAGGATCACTGCAGCGTGTCTAATGTCCCCAGACCCCAGGGTGCTTCAGCCCTGTCTGGTCCTCATTTCTGATTTCTGGTGATCCGATATCCCCATTTCCATCCCCATGGAACTCTTGCCAAATCGATATCTCAGGCAGGCTTGAGTCTCCGCCTCTTCCTGGGGATGAGAAGTGTGGCCTGAGACACTGGTGACCCCATGGGTGCTGGCATCAGGAACCAGGGCAAGTCAGGCTGAATTGAGCATGTATGTTTTCTTCTCTTCCTTATCAGTGTATTTCATAATGAAACCTGGGATGCTGGCTCATGAATTTTGAACCTCCACTTAGTGCAGAGTTCAGGTGGGGCTTGACGGAGGTCAGAGAGTTTGCTCAGACTGTACTACAGGGGAGGCCACATCTCCCAGACAAAGGCCCTCGCCATGTGCCTGGCCCTGCTCACCGGTGCGGCTGCAGAGCAAAGCTGAATGGTGTGGCAGGGAGGACAGGGTGTGAACAAAGTCAGCGTGGGCTTTTGAGGCAGCAGAGACATGGACCATCTAATCTGACCTCGTGGATGATACAATTCCAGAGATATAGGGAAGAGACCAGACCCCTTCCTGGAGAAGACACCCCAGCCAAATCTTAAGGGTGAGTAGACAGTAGGACAAAGGAGGGGAATTTCTGGCAGAGGGAATAGCTTGAACAAAGGCGTGGAGGTAAGAAGCCATAAAGAATATTGTAGAAACAAAATGCTGTTCAAGGCATAGGAATGCAGAAAATGAGGCTGAGAAAATAAAGATGGGCCAGATCTTTCAGTATAAACCACAATACCAATAATTTGCATATTGTTGCTCTCCTCTTACAAATCAAGAAATAGAGGCTCAGAGAGGTTAGGTAACTTGCCCAAGTCACACAGCGAGCAAAAGGCAGAACAGAGATGGGAATTTGATCTGTTTGACTGTAGAACACAGGCTCCCGGCTGGTGGATGAGAGAGTAGGAGGCCCACGTTGGTGCAGAAGCCGGCTGGGGTCTGAGACCTGCTCTTGCGCTTCAACATCCCTCTTTCACAACATCCCTCTTTCACAACATCCCTCTGTCTGCTATCTGAACAGAGGGCTTTCTGCAGCCTTCTGGTTTCAGGCTGGCAGTTTGTAGTCCCTCTTTGATTATTTTCAGGTCTGTATCTGCCACAAATAGAGGGGAAGGGGGCAACCATAGTGGGAACCACCTTTCAGCCTCCCTGAAACCTCATTTTAAATAGCAGGAGAGAGGGCTAGTGGCCAAAAGATCTACCTTCCATCATGCCTCCACCCCATCTGTGGGTGTGGCTGGAGCAAGCCCACTCAAACCCGCCTCTGTCTAGGGGTGGGTCAGGGCATGCGCCTGGCTCTGCCAGGCACTGTTGATGAGGGGTTCCCACAGAGAAACCCAGATGCATAGTGTCTGAGGCCTGCATTTCAGAAGCTCTGTTTCTTCATTCCAGGTCCTATCCACCGGGGGCTTCCCTCAGGCCAGGCCCATTTGTGCTGTCCCAGGAACACTGATCGTGGTTAGGATCAGCCTTAAGCCCAAAGTGGAAAAGCACATTTTAATTAGCAATTGCTGGTCCAGAGACTTCTCGGCCTAGACCTTATTTCAGCACATTTCATTCCCTCCAAACTCGGCTCTGAGACCACTCTGTCAGCTACAGGCTCCCTGGGGAAACTTGGTGGGCCCTTTCAAGAGGTGGTTGTTGCTCCTGAAAGCCAGGTCCCAGTTTCTATCTGTCAAATCAGGAGGGTGGACATACAGGTTTTGACATCGATTGAGCACCTGTGGCCTGGACTGTGTGTCAGGTGCATAGATCCCATCTTCACAATCATAGTATCTTCATAACCATCCTGACCAGGATAGACTTTCTTATCTTTGACAGATGAGGAACTGAAACTCAAGAGATTTTGAGCAGCAGTCACAGACACAAGTAGGTGGAGGTCTGGATAGGAACCCAGGTGTCTGCTTCCAAAGCCCAAACCTTTTCCTCGCGCGTGCTGCAGGGAACAGACACAGAGAATGTATGGCAGTGAGCCTCCCGATGCCCAGGCCTCATCCCAGATCCATTAAATCAGAATCTCTGGGGGTGGGACCCAGACATCGGTGGTTTCAGGGCTCCCCAGGTGATTCCGAGGGGTAGAAAGGGCTGCCAGGCACTGCTTTACTGTACCGGTAAGAGGCACATCGCCTACTCAAGGGCTCTCCACAGGTGCTCCTTTCACAGAGTAATCCTGGTCACGAAACCAAAAATCAAAACCGAGCCAGTGGTGTCTAATTCCCCTGTTCTCATCAACAGAAGCAGGGCGAGGGCCCCCGGCCGAGCTCACCGCCCCCTCCTCGCCGCCCCCGGGTTCGGGGCTCCTGCCTCCGCGGCTCAGGTGCGGCGCTGCGGCAGGAAGCCACCCCCTCCGCTCGGCCGGTGCGCGGGGCTGTTGCGCCATCCGCTCGGGCTTTTCGTAACAGCACCCTGGGACGGCCGAGAGACGACTCCTGCGCGAGTTCCTCAAATGTTTTCCTGCGTTGCCAGGACTGTCCGCTGCTCTGAGTCATGTGCAAGTGGGAAGTGGCCCTGACACGGAGCCCGGCCAGAGGGAGCCGAGCCGAGCGCGGCGCGAGGCTCGGGGACTCGCCGTGCGTGCCGAGCGCGGGCCTCCCGGGGATGGGGGCTGCCCTCGGGGCTTGAGCCCGCCCGCCGCCCCGCCCCGGCCGCCTGCCTGCTCCCGACCGACCCGCCCGCCCGCCCGCACTCCCGCCTCTCTGGGACCATGGGGCATTAGCCGAGGAGGAAACATGCTGGCCGTGCGCTGCGCTCTGCTGACCGCCCTGCTTGCCGCGCCAGGGGCGGCGCTGGCCCCGGGGAGCTGCCCCGCGCTGGGTAAGGGCTTCGGGCGCACCTGAAGGGCTGGGGCAGCTGGCGGGTGGGGGAACCGCTGCGGCCGCCGCAGACGCGGGGCGGCGGAGAGCAGGAGGGGTGACGGCTCTCCCTGTCCGGGGCTAGCTTGGGTCCCTGCCACAGTGCGGCCCCGGGCTGCCCCGGCTGTCCCGTGGCGGGCGCTCGCTCGCGCGCCCCCTGCTGCGTCCCGCGCCGTTGGTCGGGCGCGCTCTTCCCGTGACTGCCCTGGGGCCGGGAGGCTCCCTGCGGTCTGCGTACAGGACTTGGTGTGTTCTCGGAAACCTGATTCTCGGGTCTCCTGCCCAGTGCGCCCAGGGGTCCTTACACAACTGTGTCTCGGATTACTTTAAAAGGAGATGCCCTAGCCGGGTGGAGTTTCTGCGCGGGGCGTCCTTAGTACCGGCGCCCCCTTTGCCCCTCAGGTTTGGGGAAGGCATCCCGCCTGGCTTCTCCCCTCAGACCCCTGGGTTTATGTGTGGGTAACAGTGCCCTGACTGTGAAGGGGCTGACATCATGGGCGCTGAGTCACGGACCCTCCCGCTACCCGCTACCCGCTCGCGCTTAGGCAGACACCAGCTCTAGCAAGCTGTGTACCGCAGCCTTGGGCGTTTAACCTAAGTGGGGAGGTCGGCCAGGGACTGGGGCGTCTTGGGGCTGGCACACACGAGACTCCCCTTCCAGACGAGAGAAGGAGGGGTGAGACAGAGGGCAGGGGGCACTTGTTGCTCCTGTGGACTGTAATCTGCCTCTGGCTGGCAGTCCTTTCTCTGGGCTCTGGCCGCATGCCCAGCTGCGTGTCTAGCCTCTTCTCCGGAGGAGCTGGGCAACTGCTTCTCCAGTGGTTATTTTAGGGTCTGAGGGCTTCTTTGAGGGCACAGCGGAAAGCCAAAGGGGCAGCTGGCAGGCTTCTGGAAACAGATGGCTGGGGCGACCTTGCCTCTGGCTTTCACTGCTACACCGCACGACACTCCTGCCCTGGGTGAACACCGCCAGCCTGATCTCTCCCTGCTGGAGGAATCTGGAGGCTGGTGCGCCTGCAGCTCCCTTTGCTTTCTGAATAGTTGTGTTCCCTGTGCTTGGAAGAGGAAAGTAAAGGGATTCCTTTTCTCAGCACACGTTTATAATGCCTGCCAATAACAGCCACTGTTGATTGAGGCCTCCTGTGTTTTAGACATATTTTCCAATCTTCCACTGGACCTAAATAATACTTTGTTCCAAAGAGGAGGCTGAGGTTCAGAGAGGTTGGGGTGGGAGGCTGTCAGACCCAGTTGGCTGAAGCCCACCCCTGCGTGGCCCTGTGCTCCAGTGCGGTAGATCCCTAAGACTCCCAAATGTAGAATTGGCCCGGCAGGCAGAGCTGGGGGTGTTCGGGGGCAAGCTGAGAGTCACCCCTGGTCTGCTGAGCGCTTGTGCAGAAGAGGCCAAGTGAAGGGAAGGCCTGGGTTTGCCCACTGTGCTGTCAGAGGGATGCAAGGCAGGTTTGAAGCCTGGGCCGGCCGGAATGGAGCAAGGCTTCCCTGTCTGCCTCTGTTGCTACTCACACCGCACCCCAGGGCACCTGCCCCAGGGGGGTTACTGTTGTAGCTGCTGTTTCCTTTGCTCCTAAGTGGTTGCAAGGTACTGCGAGGACGGTCAGTTGCAGTCAGTTCCCCATTTTCCTGGTGCTCAGGTGGAATGGGCAGAGTGGTCTCAAGGCCTGGACAGGCTGTGAAAAGCAGAACTGAGAGTTTGGGGAGGAAGTGAAAGCTCTCCCGGTTCAGAAGGAAAATGCAGAGAAGTAGAAAATACCCAGCTCCCCTCCCACACCTCCGCAGACTCAGCCACAAACTTGAGAGCAAAAATAAAGACACTGTACAGGAAGCATGGAGCAAATGACTGTGAGATGTCTTGCTTTGGAGGAGTGAGGGGCCGACGGGGGGAGCAGAGGCTGGAGTCGGTTTAGAGGGGAAATCCGCTGGCTCTCGGGGCTGTGGGCTCTCATAGCCAGGAGGCATGCTTTCCTTGGGATTAGGCGCTGCCCACACATCCCAGAGCTGGCAGGACCACTCAGGTGAACTTGCTGTCTAGGAGCCTGGACTAGCTGGGACGTAGGTGTTGTGTTGGGTGTGGAAGGCTTCAGCGTCGGTGACTCAGGTTCCTTCCGCCTTCTGCAATGCAGGCCTGTACACAAAACAAACATGTACACGTTTAAATCTCTCAGAGTTCTGTCTCAACCTCTGAACTCCCTTTTAGGGCAACCTCTTTCTTCCCCCAGTGCCTACTTGCATTCCTAGCATCACCTAAGTCAGGGTCGTTCTGGGTCTAGTTCCATCAGAATTGGGGTATATGTGTGTGTGTGTATGTGTGCACGCGTGTGCACTGGGGGTGGGGATAGGCGCTGGGCAAAATTACTGATTATTGGATTCTTGGCCCCCACCCCAGATTTACTGAAGAGAAACATCTGGGAGTGAGGCTCAGAAAATATGCTTTTCAGTAAGTGCCACTTGTGATTCGAAAATTTGAGGCTGACTGGCTAAACGGAGTGATTGAGGAACCAAACGACAGCCCTCCCCCATCGGGCTTCAGATTGCTAGAAATCTCTCTCTGCTTTGGCTCTGCCTCTTGTTTACTCACTGCAGCAAACATTTATTGAGTCTCGAGAAGCCCTGGGATCAGCCACCCAGCTTCTAACCTAAAAGGAGCTTGAAAATGGTCAAGAGTAAGTCCCCAAGAGGGACCGAGAAAACCCTCATGACCCATCTTGCTTGGTACCAGCTCCCCAAGGACAAGTTGTCCAGGGGAGGTGGCTGGACCAAGACCCCAAGGCAGCAGGCACGGTGACCCTCGCTGCGTTTTCTCATCTCAGTGTCTCCTCCTGCAGGCTTGGTTAACAAATCCTCCCCTTACAGGGTGTTAGTAAGGATTACACAGAGCCACCCAGGTGCTCACTGCTGTAAATGTGCCTCCCCTCAGGTTCTCCTGTCCCAGCAGGCCTGTGTGCTGCTGACCCAGTGAGCCAGAGCATTCCGATCACCAAATCTGGGCTTTTCCAGGGCTTAAAGGTCTAGAGCTGTGCTCTCTAATATGGTAGCCACTTACTAAGCGTGGCTATTTGAATTTAAATTAATAAAAATGAAATCACATTTGAAATGTAGTTCCTTAGTTGCACCAGTCACACTTGGCTACCATATTGGACGGCACTGACATAGAGCATTTCCATCTTAGTAGAACGGAAAGTTCTATTGGACAGTACTGGTCTAGAGTGCTAAACTGTCTCTTCCAGAGGTTTTCTGTTGCTGCTTCTTTTATCCCTTTCTGGACCTTCTCTTCATGCAGTTCATCCTGTACAGGTAATGGTTAAGGTTTTGGACCCAGACTTTCTCTGCCCAGCCTCGCCATGGAGAAATAATATGAGCTTGGGGGAGGGGTTTTACCTCCTGGAGACTCACGGTCCTCATCTAGAAAATAGAAGTAATTCATATACTAACCTGCTGGGTGGTTATGAAGCTGAAATGCACTAAGTAAGGTATTATACAGAGTGTACAGAGATGTTTCTAGCACAGAGCAAATGCTTAAATATGTGTAGGTAATAATTTGTTCATTTGAAATAAAATGTTCTGAACTCCTCCTGTGTTCCAGGCTCTATTCTGAGCTGTGGATACAGCAGTGAGCAAAACGGACAAAAATCCCTGGCTCATTGGGGCTTAATTCTAGAGGAGGTGTAGGTTTTTCTTTTTTAACTTTTTTAACTTTTAATTTTTAAATTTTTTGGGTTTTCTTGGGGTGAGGGTAACTAGGTATTTATTTCTATTGAGGTACTGGGGATCGAACCCAGGACCGCGTGCATGCTACACACTCACTCTACACTGAGCTACACCCTCCCCCCTAGTGGGGATGCTAGTGAAATATAGTGTGATGGGGACTAGTGCTAAGGAGGAAAAATAAAGTAGGGGAGAGAGAGAGGAACTGTGTGTATGTGTTGAGGGGGATGTTGGATCCATCTTTTTGAGGGGAGGCCAGGGAAGTTCACACCAAGCAGATGATATGTGAATGAAAGTCTGAGGAAATGCAAAAATATTTAGGGATTCCTTAAACTCCCATCTTGGGAAGGAAAATTCCTGCCTCCTCATGAATAGTCTGGTACTACCTGTGGGCCTTTCGGGTTCTGGAGCAGAGGGCTCTGTGGTGGGGAGACACGGGTGCCCCCGGTCCTGATGAAGCCTGGGGTTGTCTCTGGGGAAACTAGGCCTCAGCTGTTGGGCCCCTTAGGCTCCAGCTGGTCGGGGAAATGCTGAATGTCCCGCCATTGACTTTCCTGGAGGTACGGGAATCCTCGAGGGCTGGAGTGGCAAGGCGAAGGTGGCAAAAAAAGGGCTTTTAATTGTCAGACCCTCTGTTTGGTGAAGCTCTGGGGAGTTTCTTTTGGGTGATTTGTGTGCTTTACTCTCCTCCGGGCTTGAGATCCAAAAGGATCCAAAGCCTCTGCAGAGTCGGGGGGCTTTTCTGGCACAGTCCTGGGTTTGCCCTGATTTCCGGCTGTGCCTCCGCAGGCTGCCTGTCTCCCACCTGCCCCCAGCCGGCTCTGGCCTCTGGCTCTGCCCTTAGGAGTGTGCCCCTTGCACCTTGGCCCCGCATCCAGGCTATCTCCCCGCACCTCCCAGTTTCCTTTCCTGAAAGGCGTCCTTTGGTCTTCCCTCTACCTGATGGTTACAACTGCTACCACATTGAGTGCCAACAGTGTGCACGGAGCTGTGCTAGGCTCTTTGCACCCGGGACCTCATTTACTCTTCATGGCATCTGGATGCGACAGGAGTGTTAGGCCATTGCATGCACGGGGTGGGCTAGAGGACGGCAGGTTTTGTTGGGGGCGGGGGGAGATCAGGGAGTCAGTCTGGACATACTGGAACTGAACTGTCTGTTGGACAAGGGAGAGAAGATGCTGAGGAGTTGGATACGGGAGCTGGAGTTTGGGAATGAGAACCGAATTGTATGAATTTGGGAGTCGGCCAGTGGCAGATATCACTTCAGGCCTTGAGAGTGGCTGAAATCACCATGCACGAGCTGTAGGTGGGGAAGAGAGAGGCCCCAGGTCGAGCCCTGGGACACACCAGCCTTCTCAGGCTGGAGGAGGAGGAGACTGAGAAGGTGAGACCAGTGACGCAGGAGGGAAACCAGTAGAGTTGTTGACCTGAGAACCCAGTGAGGACAGTGTGTCCAGAGGTGGGAGCAGTGGGTGGTGTCAAATGCTGCTGAGAGCCAGGCAAGAGGACGATGTGACCAGTGGACTTAGCTTCACGCAGGCCCTTGGTGACCTTGACATGACGGGGGCAGTTTCAGTGGAACGGCGGAGGCCAGAGGCTGAGTGGAGTGGACTGGTGAGAGAATGGTAGAGAGGAACCTGGAGATGGCAGGCGGAGGCTACTCTTCTGAGGATTTTAGCTGTAAAGGGGAGTAAAGAAATGGAGTGATTGCCAGCTGGAAAAATGGGGTCATGAAAAGGTTTTCTAAAAAGGTGACTGACATCTCAGCATTTTTGCATGCTGATGGAAATGATTTAGTAGAGACCAAAAATTGACAGAGAGGTGAGAATTGCTGAAGCAGTGTCCGTGAGTAGGCGAAAGGAAACTGAGGCCCAGAGAGGTTAAGGGACTTGCTTAAGATTGCACAGCAAGGAAGTGACAGACCTTGCACTGAACCTTGCTCTTTCCACTGTAGCATGTGTGTTACCAACTCCCACCCTTCTCACAGCCCAGGGACGTCAAGGTCGTCTTCTCTTGTCGCAGTAACCTCACTAGAGACTTACCAAGTCTGCACCCACTGGTGTGGCAGACACAGCCCCGCTTTTGCCCCAGGAAGTGTCCTTCTTCAATATTCCTCTTAAGAAGAATATTAAAGACCACAGTATGTGTTTAAGCCATTGCACCATGACCCTCTCCTCCCCCCGACATCCACCCACATCACTCTCAGTCAAGGGAACTTTTGCAATCACGTGTCACTGTAAGTGAGCTTTCTCTGTCTCTAAGAGAGGCAGCTGGAGCAGCAGAGAGAGAAAACAGCTCAGGGGTCAGACAGTCCAGGCCTGTCTCTTGGCTGCCCACTTAGCCAGCCCGCCCACCTTGGGCCGAGTCTCTCCAAGCCGAGGCAGAGCAGCACTTCTTGGGGGGGAAACAAACAGAAGTGGGTGCTTGGTAGCTGTTACTGATCAGAAGAGCTCATTTTGATGGGAGGAGGCGGAGGCTATAGTATGAAGATTTTCCCACAGAAAAGGGGAAAGACACTAATGCAGTGGGGAATAATAATGACCCTTGCTCACATTTTTTGAGAGATTAAGTATGTCCTGAAAATAGTGCTAACTTTTTAACATTAATCTAATGCAGTGCTCACAAGAACATTTTGAAGGAGGTATTATTATTTCCGTTTTATGGATGAGAAAAGTGAAGCTTGAAAAGGTGGAGAAACTAGCCCAAGGTTAGTTTCTCACCAGCTTAGAAACTAGCTGGTGAGTGGCTGATCGAGGGTTGGAACGTGGGTGTGTCTGAATCCTGGGCTTGAACTGTTAACCACTGCACCCAATGGGCTAGGAAAGGGTTCATTTATTTGTAGGAAATAAAAAACTTACTTGTAATTTTTTTTTGATATTTCGTTACGTGGATACACCAAATTTACTTACCCAGCCTTCTTTTGATGGATATCTGCTTGCTTCCTGTCTCGCCATCACAGAAGGTGCTTCGAGAAACAACTTTGTACATCTCTCTTGCTGCATGAGAGCTAGAGCACCTGCAGGATAAGTTCCTCGAAGGGGAATCTGTGGGTCGAAGGTCACGGGCATTTGTACTTTTGAGTGAGAATGGATGTTACACCAGTTCCTTCTCCCAGCAGCAAGAGAATGTTTGCCTGTGTCCCCACACCTTTGCTGAAAATGTGTTACTAAACTGATACTTACACAGAAGATGGCGTCTGTGTGAAATTAATTTGCATTTATCTTATCTGAGCGCAGTTGTACAGGTTTTCCCGTGTTTAAGAGACATTTCCGTAGTCTGTTACTATGAACTGCCTGTTCATAGTCATTGCACCTTGTTTTTAAATGGGTCGTTGATCTTTTTCTTATTGTTCACAGGAGCTCTTAACACAGTAAGAAATTTGGTCCTCTATCTAGGGTATGAGTTGTGACTATTTTTCTCCAGTTTGTCATTTGTCTTTTGACTTTTTTTGGTGGGGGATGGTTTTTGCCATGCAGATTAAAAAAAAATGTAATTAGGTTAGGTTGATCAGTCCCTTTATGATTTCTAGGTTTTGTATCTTACTTAATAAGATCTTTCTTATGCCAGTATTGTTTTAAAGGAATCCTTTTTTTTTTCCCTGGTGCCTTTAAGAATTTTTTTACATTTAAATGTTTGATTCATTTTGAATTTATCATGGAGTGAGGTTTGAGGTATGGCTCTAACTCCCCCCACCCCCTGCCTGCTCAGTTATAACCTGAGGTCCTTTTTTATAGTTTATTGAATAATTCATCTTCAAAATCCCCCACTGCTTTTAAAACTCACCTTTAAAATCTACCAAATTACTGTATCTACTTGGGTTTATACTGCTTTTCAGGTTATTGAGTAGTTAAAAGCACAGATTCCAAGACCTAACTGCCTAGGTTTGAATCTAAGGTTCACCCCTAATTAGCTCTGTAACCACCTCCTTCTGTAAGGTAGACTGTTGGGATGCTCACGTTAGGTAATCCTGCGTGTACTTGGGATAGCACCTGTATGCAACCAACACTGAAACTAAGCTGTTTGAAAGTAAAGTATATTTAAAATTTTAAATATGTGGTAAAATACACATAGCGTAGCATTTATCATCTCAGCCATTTTAAAGTGTACAGTTCAACAGAGCAGACTAAGCAGGTTTTGGTTACTATTAGTTCTGAACTTTCTAGTCTACTGCATAATTTTGTCTGTCTGTCCAGGTGGCAGCACCGCACTGTTTCAGTTACTGTCGCCTTGTCGTAACTTTACAGTCTGGTAGAACTAAGCCCCCTCTCTGTTCTCTGCTTTTTCTGAATTGTCCTGGCTCTCCTCGCTTGTTTACTTTTCCGTTTGAACTTTAGAGTCAGCTTGCTGAGTTCCAAGAACAAAAGTCCTGTTGGTATTTTTATTAGGATCCAGTAAAATTTAGAGATAATTTTGGGAGCCCTGACTTTTATAAATATGGAGGCCTCCTGTCTCAGAACGCGGTAGGCCTGGTGTGGCTTCTTTATGAGGGGAACAGGCTGAGGCAGGAAAGCCAGAATCTGGATTTCATGGTTTCACTGAGGGTGGATGTGTCTGCTCTCCCATGCTGAACTGCTTCCTTCATGGTGGCATGAAGCTGGACCAGTGTGTGCGTGTCTCTGTGTGTATGTGTGTCTCTGTGTGTGTGTGTGTGAGTGTGCACTCATGGCATGTGAGGGTAAGGAGGGGGATGTAGGCTTGAACTCAGGCAGGAGGAGTTCATAAAAACGTTTATGGCAGGGGGGAGGGTGTAACTCAGTGCTATAGCGTGCTTAGCATGCACGAGGTCCTGGGTTCAATCCCCTGTACCTCCACTAAAAATTTTGTTTAATAAATAAATAAACATAATTACCTCCTCCCACTGAAAAAAAAAGAAAAAAAGAAAAAATGTGTATGGCAGTCTAATATACATACAGAAGCGTGCACTCAGCCTAAATCTAACAGCCTGGTGAATTTTCACAAACTGACCAGAGTCGTGGAACCATCACTCAGTTTGGAACCAGCCTCAACAGCCTCTCCTATGTCCCCTTCCAGTCACTCCCTACCACACCTCCACTTCAGGACATCTTAAATTTTCAGCTTTGCTTCTGCATATCTAAAGGGGTAGGGGAGTGGAAGCTGGGGGCAGGTGGTGGAGGTGGATGTGGTTTGGGATGGGGAAGGGGGAACAGACCTCAGGTGTGTGCTGTCTGCCTGTCTTCCCGCCATCCCCACCTCCGTCCTCTGCAAACACATAAAGGACCCTGATGTGGGCCAGGCTCCTGGTTAGACTCCGAGGCCAAGTTCAGAGACAGGAAGACAGGACACTTCGTGCTGTACTCCTGGGAAGGCAGTGGGCTATGTGTTAAGCACGGCCCAGAGTCCCAGGGCCCAGGGTTCCAGTCCTGGCTACACCACACACTGGCTGTGTGACTTCTGGGCCCTGGTTGTCCTCATATATAAAAATGGGCAGGTTGGTCTGAATCATTCTTAAAGGCCTTATATGCCTGGAAGAGCAACCCTCAGCTCAGCACCCACTCGGTGGCTGTGGCCCCAGCTCTGCCCCTCTCTGGACCCAAGTCCTGCCTGTGTCCACCTGCCCTGCTCAGTCTTGCCTTTACTCTTTATTTTTCAGTCTGCTTCTTGGGGTTTGCTGAGGGTGAGGGAGTTGGATTGTTTGCCCTCCTTAGATATCTTTCCCTCTAATTAGTTTATAATCTCTTAGAAGTGACCCGGGCCAGACCTTCTGGGCTCGGGGCCAGCTGATTATCTGTGATGCTGCCAGGGGAGGATTAAATGTTTTTCTCTTGAGGAGTTGGTCACACGCGCTGGCCTCTGAGTCAGCAGCCAGCATTACCTTTTCATGGGTCCAAGGGAGCCTCCCAGGCCCTCTTTCCAAGCAGTGAGTGTATAGTCCATGGTGCAGTTGGAGGGGAGGGTGGCGCCAAGGTAAATACTGACTCGGCCAAGTACAAGACAAATACAAGCAGGTACAGAAGCACAAACACATTAGAGGGAAGGGAGGGCAGGAGTCAGCAATCTGAGGAGGGGGCTATGGAGGGAAGAAGTGGGGCTGGGAGCTGAGTTAGAGAGTGTGGCAGGTGCACAGAGGCCTGGCACCTCCCTCTATGGCAGGGGAGGGCATTCTGGGGATTTTAGGGAAGTGAACTGGGTTACCTGGTGAGTATGAGGTTGGGGAGGGGGCGCTTTTAAGCTGTAACTCCGGTGCTGCTGTCGGGTAGAGGGAGAGAGGTCAAGGGTGCTTGGCCCCTGGCTCCCTGTGAGAGCCCCCAAGGTGCTACTAGGGGTGGCAGGGCTGTGTGTGAGGAGGCTCGCTCCCCCTCACACAGTACCTCCCCAACCCCAGGATCCCCCTCCCCAGCCTCTCTGATGGGTGGGAAAGGCCTGAGAAGAGCAGGGAAGAGGAGAGGAAACTGGGAGAAAGTGGGAGTCACAGGATTATGGGCGGCCCAGAGAAGGGGGGCTGGGCTGGGACATGGGGGCCCCTGGCCCCGGGAAGAGAGAGCAGGGCTTTGGCCAGACTCACCTGGAGTCAGTGCAGACTCCTTCTTTCACTAGCTGTGTGAATTTGCGCCAGTTCCTTAACCTCTCTGATCTTCCAGTGAAATGGTGACGAGCCTCCCCTGCTGCAGGGTTTTTGTGATGAGGGGGAGGTGCTTAGGTAAAGTGCCTGGGACGGGGTGAGTGGTGATGGGTGGTATGGTTATTATTTTGTGGGAAGTCAGGACATCAGTTTCAAGTTCTTAGGTGGGGAATGTAGGGAGAGGGGACAGAGCACACAGGGACTTGTTCTTGGCCCCATGGGATCAAATTCTGCATTTGTTTCCCTTTGGACATGAGGTGCCTACGTTCTTCTCCTGAAGACTTGTCAGCAGCCACTTCCTTTCAGATCAAGGCCTTTACCACTGACAGGGGACCTGTGGTTCCTCCACGACCCTTCTGAAAGCCCGTGTCTCTGCAGCCCCACAGGCTGGAGGCTGTCCTGTGCCGCCAGCCTGTCCAGCTGCCAGCTGGGAGGGCCGCGTCCCCTCGAAAGCGGGGCGGTGGGATTAGCAGGCGTGAGCTAAGCCCGCAGTGGCACTGGGCAGCTGCTCCACCGCTTACATAAACGGGGCCAGGAAGCTGAACTTGTTTTTGCTGGCAAGAGTGACAACAGGCTGCAAGAGAGTTGAGAAATAAGTGTCTCTGCGTGCGTGTTTTTCTCTGCTTATTGACATTTACAAGTTTACTTGAAGAAGGAAAAAAGTAGAAAAACAACAAAGCTGCCTGGGTGTCTGGCACCCAACCTTAGGTCCAGAATGGGGAGGAGCCCCCTTTGCAGGACTTTGTACCGCAAGGCTCCTGGGCTGAAGGGGTGTCAGCCACGGTGGGGGGCCTAGTGGCCCAGGGAGTGGGATTATGTGCTCTTTAGGCCCGGAGGTATGGGTCTGGTTGCCCGGGGTTACTAGGACCTAACAGCTCTTCCCCCAGAGAAACGGGCAGCGAGGGAGGTTGTGGGATGTCCCTCCCCTGGAGCTCTCCAGGGGTAAGGAGCCACATTTGCCAGTGGGCACTAGGATGCCCTGGCCCTCATCCTTCTCCAAATGTCATCGACCATGAGAATAATAAATCCGTAGATTAATTATGTGTTTGCAAAAGCTGTGCTATTGTCTGAGATAAACAGACACAGACGTGCTTCCTTCCCTCTGAGAACTAATGATTCAGTGATAAGATGTAGACCACAGGAATGGGGGCAGCAGGCAGATCCAAATTGTGGTCTGAACCCTCATCTCGCAAAGAAGGCGAGTGGGGCTCCACCAGGGGCTGTGAGGTGCCCCCAGGGTGATTGCAAGTCACTGGCAAGACCAGGAGTAGAGCCCGGGTCTTCTGATAGATAACACAAGGCCGTTTCCGCATGCCAGGCTGCCTCTCACTCATAGATATGCTTTATATTAGAGGACAAATCGAGACCAGAGTGTCAGCCCAAACCACCCCCAGTTAGTAGTCAGTGATTAAACCTAGACCAGACCAGACACCAAGTGCATTGACAGTTGAGGAGGAAATTTTGGGAGATTTGTTTTCAGCAGGGGCTGCTTTTCTGCTCTCAGTCCCAGGTGAGGCTTTTACCCTCTGCACAATGCCTTTGACGTTGGCCTTGGAAAGAATAGAGAAGGCTCACAGTCCTTGGTTTTCCCCTCCTCTCTCCTGCCTCTGGGATGCTTCATGATGCACTGGGAGCACTAGGAGGCCAGGAGGAGGGTGAGGGGCCAGGGGTGGGCTTTGGGGATTGGAAGATTAGCAGGAGATCAAGGCCTTTACCACTGTTGGCTCCTGTCCTGCAGGCTGGGGTTAGAGGTTGGTGCGCCCTGAGCTGCTCATACCTCTGCCTGCAGAGGCAGGCCTGATCCCTCAGAGGACTCCAGATGCCTGCCCTCCCTGGGCTCTCCCTTCTCAATGACTTTCCATACTGTTCCCTCTTTATAGAATGCTGTTCCCTGTAGCACCACTTTTCAAACTCCCACTCATGTCTCAAGGCACAACTCAAATCTCTCTTCCCTTGGATCCCTCCCTTTTAGACTGTTTTACCTCTTCTCTTGGCTCCCTCAGTATGTCTGGGACATTTACCTTAGCATGGCCTGTTTTACAGGTAGTTCTAAGTTCTCCATGGGGTTTTGTGGAGGAGTGTCAGTGCGTAGTAAATGTTCAATAACTGTGAGCTCTCTCTCCTGGATTAGGAATTTCCGGCCTGGCACATTATGGTGCACACACACAAAATCCTGAATTGTTAAGGCAGGGACAGGCCTAGGCTTGCAACCCTGGCCCCAAATGGCTGAGCAATTGCTCGAGGGCAGATGCTAAATTGCGTGCTGTGCTGAATGTCAGAGGGTGCAGGGCCAACTGCTCCCTCCCCGCCCGTCCCCTCCTGGTCGCCCAGAGTAGGAGTGTGAGAATCACACTCAGAAGCTGCTTGTTCTGAAAGCTCCACTCACCCCGCCCTTGTTCCCCAGTCCCTATTGCACTCTGCCTCTCCTCCTGTCTCTCCAGGTGTAATAACTTGGACAGGCCCAGGCTATGTAGCTTCTTTGTTTTAAATATATATGTACATATATATATATATATATATATATATATATATATATATATATATATATATATATATTCATTATAAGAGTAATACAAACAACTTACAGAAAATTGGAAAAAAAAAAACTACAGAAAGCTGAAAGGAAGAGAGAGAAATTGCCTCTAGTCCAATCACATGGAGAGGTGGGCATTCGGTGAACATCACTTCTGCCTCTTCAAAGAGATTCCCAGGGGGTTCCCACACAGCCATGTGGGTGCCAAGGGCACTGACTCAGAGATTCGGGTCAAGAGGCAAAGGGCTGGGTGGGTAGGGAGGGGCAGCACTGCCCACTTTGACTTTAGCAAGTGTGTTTCCTTGTGATCTTTCCTCTCTGAGTATTTGATCTTGATCCTCCTGCACTGAGCGCTTTCAAAAGTATAGTTAACACAGTGTTGTTCACAGGATCTGGAAGAAATCTATTTTCCAGAAGGGCAGGGACAGGCCACACTTGCCAATGGGTGGTTTATAATTAATCATTCCCATTAAAAAAAAAATAGTGACTCAGTCTTAAAGATTCAGAAAACCATTACTCAGGTTCCTTGGCAGAGGAAGTGGCCATTATGTTACTCCCGAAGCTCTGCTTTAGTGGAAGAGAAAAAAAAAAGTCTTTTTATCTGCCATTTCTCTGAGCTGCCCAAATACTCTGGCCATTGTTAGTGGATTCAGGACAGAACAGCCCCTGCTATTGTTCAGCTGGTCACTAAACAGGGCCAGGGCTTCCATCTGAACTGGGGGTGAGGGAAGTGACCAGAGAAACATATTTCCTGGAACTGGCAAAGGCAGAGCAGGAAAGGGAGTCCCCTGTCACTCCAGGGTCATAGTTTCTTTCCTCAGCATCTCCTGGTTATGACAAGCTGGCTCCCCTGGTCTCTGGTGTAAGGATTGCCCACCGCACAACCACCGCATAGACCACGGTGTCCCATGTCCTGGGGGCTTCTGAGGGTTTTTGCTGTAGAGGCCCTGTCCCTGTGGGCACCTCTTTCTTAGGCCCACATTAACCATTTATTAAGCACCTACTGATTTCTCTGATGAGTGCTAGCAAAAGCTCACAGTCTCATAGTAACAGTTGGGCATGGGGACCTGTATATATATTAAGGACGGTGCCACTTGAAATGTGCCCGTGAAAGGACGAGCCTGCCATGGTCCTTGACCCCTACTTGGACTCTCAGGCCACCTGAGGGTGTCTGTTGTGTATCGGTGCCTTGTGAGTTCTGATTTTTGCTCATCAGCTGATGGAGGGGTATTGTAAGCACTGCACAATGGGGCCACCCACCAGAAGACTGTCCTATTTTGGCAGCATCTCCATCTTTGTTCCTACAGTGGTGGTAATTTGTGCATGAACTTGACATCCATGTTACATTTTGTCCTTATAGCCGCTTTATCAAGTGGAAAATGGAAAAGTGAAATTATCAATATAGTGATTCAAAGTGTCAGTGGGTCTTCTAAACCCTACCTGATTCAGGCATAGATGGAATTCAGTATGTGGACCATAGGTGGTAAGCTGCAGCCTCTGTCAGGTGCACATCGGACTTAAACACATCAGACTGTGTGTCATTTATGAAGGAAAAGGACACGTGTGACACTTACACGTACCAGAACCAGCACCTCTACTCAGGGAAATTCTGGTGCAAATGCACCAAGAGCCACATTTGAGAAAGTTGTTAGCACACTCTGATTTAGCAAAACACTGGAAATGACCCAAACCTCCCTCAGCAGGAGAATGATATAGTTGCCTAAGGGGTGTTGTTGCCCAAGGGAAAATGAATGAACTATAGCTACATGAATCGTAGAAACATAATGAATGACAAAAGCATGTGACAGAAGGCTGGCTATCTACAAACCATTTATATGAGCTCAAATACCAAGCAAAGTGAAGAAAAATGCAGGGATCCATGAGTAGTTAACCTATTTTTCAAAATGAGGGAGTGATAAGCCCAAAATGAAACACCATGTGAGCAGGGAGGCTGCGGGATGCAGGAGCACTGAGGGAGCACCGAGAGGAGGTGGCCATCCTGCTAGTGGTAAGGTTGGTAGGAGCTCGGAGTGTTTCATGCTTCGTAACTTTCATGTATATTACAGGTATTCATTTGCATGTGTTCAATATTATATAGTGCATTTTAAAACGGTATTTGAAATGCTGGGAATATATGATTGAAGATTATGTTTGAAAGGTGTGCTGCTGTTAGGGCTTTTCAGACCACTTTTAAGCCCAGTGGGCATGGAAGTGCCCTCAGTGGACTTCCACACCGGGCTTCTGAGGATTGGGATTATGCTACTGTTGAGGGGAGCCCTGTGCCCACTGTCCCAGTTCTGCAGCAGTGAATGCATGCTACTGTCCCAGTTCTGCAGCAGTGAATGCATGTGCCATCTCCTGTCCTTGAGGACAGGGTCTCTCTGTCGCCAAGCTGCGTCCTGTTCATTAGTGCCTGGCTCTGGGGGTTTCCTCAAATGTCTGTTGAATGTAGGACATTTGGCCTGTGGTGGGGGATAGTGAGGCAGAGGGATCTAAGGAACCTGCCCATACTCACCCGGGTGCAGCATGAGATTCCACCATTCTTCTCACCCAAAGTCCAAAGCTCTGGGAGTGAAGAGAAAGAAACCTTAGATGACCAGCTGCTACCCTGCCCTTGCATCTGTCTCTTATCTGCCAGCCTCGAGGCAGAGGGTGCCAGGGTGGAGGACTCTGGCTCCAAGTGATAAAGTGAGAAGGAAGCTGGGAGGGAGTCTGTAGCCAGGGAGGGCCCAACGCCAGGCAGAAGTTATCACTGTCCCTCTGATGCCCATGTCCCTGGTCCCTGGGCTGCGGTCAGCTGTCAGCCCAGACAACCAGCCCCTCTGGCTTTGGGAGTGTTATCCTCCTGGGAGTCACTGGTCCTTCGTCCCTCCTCTCTGACAGCTACCTTATATGGGGCGGGAAGAGGGACAGTCAGCTAAGTGTGTGTCAGGGAGACAGTGGGGCTGGTCCTTCAGACCCAGGAGCACAGGCGGGAGGTCAGGTCAGGTGCCCAGGCTGTTGCTGGGTCTTTTGGAAAATCTTTGACCAGATTTATTGCTGTTGTTTGCTAATAAATGGTTACACATTTCGTCTGAAGGACCAAGTGTGCTTAACGTGAAAACTCGCTGTACTCCGCGGTTTCAGTTCCCTCAGCTGACTGGACTAATTTAATGAAGACTAATTTAAATCTTAGATTCTATGAATCTATTTAATTTATACTTTTTAAAAAAGTTTATTTGTTCCTTTATTCTTTAATATCCTTTCCTTGGGTAGCACACACATGCTTTTTTTCAAGGGGTGAGGAGTACATTTGTTCTTTTTTACTTTCCAATTTGGTCCCTAGAATAAAAATAGCATTGCCCTAAGTGGATTAAGAGATAGATGTAGGGCACTGGAGGGAGCACTGAGCAGAGCTGGAAGACCTGGCTGGCATCTCGACTGTGTAGCTAAGTAGTTGGTGATCTTGGGCAAGTCTCCTGGTTCCTCTGTGCCTCAGCCACTTTCTGTAAAATGGGTCATCTATCAGGGAGGTCCTGGGATTCTGAGACTTCTTGTGTAAGACTCATGCATTTTGTGAGTCCCTCTGGGTACCTGCCCTTCATTCCGACACATACACGCATTCATTCATTTACATATTCATCAAGTGCTCAGTGGGCCCCTGCTAGGTGCCAGGCAATGATCTAGGCATGGAAATATAATAGAGAACAGAACTTATTCTTGTGGCACTTGGAGTCCTGAAGAGAAGACAGATAAGGACTGGTTATTGATTATAAGGCAGCTTGTGATGGGTGAGACGGTGGGGGAGGTAGCACTGAATGGGGGGAGTCTAATGCAGCTGGGAATGGAGTAGGCCTCCGGGAAGGGACATCCAGACTGAGCCCTGCGGTGGGAGAAGGTAGTGTAGGGGTGGGATGGGGGAGAGTGTGAGGAAAGCCCGGGGAGCTTGCGGGGGAGGGGCTCTGTCCCTTCTAAGGCAGAGTGGGGAGAGATGAGGCCTCAGAGGTCAGGCCTCTGAACTTGGACTTCGTGCTGTGGACAGTGGCAGTCCCTTGAAGGGTTTTCTAATCAAAGGAGTGGGGTGGCCAGACAGCAGCTTTGGAAGGCTTCTTCAGGCAGCTGAATGAAGAGGGCCGTGGTAGGGGTGGGGAGGCCACTGGAAGGCCATTGCTGCAATCCAGGCAGAGGTGATGCTCCTGGACCAGTGGAGATGCTGAGTACTTTTGTGCCTTCCCAGATCAGAAATGAAGTCCCTTCCTCAGGTTGCTGTGGGCTTACTGAGTGTCTTCTCCCTTCACAGAGACGGCGAGTGACGTGCTGACCAGCCTGCCAGGGGCCAACGTTACCCTGACCTGCCCGGGTGGGGAACCAGAGGACAATGCCACTGTTCACTGGGTGCTCAGGAATCAGGTCACAGGCTCACAGGATGGCAGTTGGACTGGCGTGGGAAGGACACTGTTTCTGAGGTCCGTGCAGCTCAGTGATTCTGGAAACTATTCGTGCTACCAGGGTGGCCGCCCAATGGGAACCGTGCATTTGCTGGTGGATGGTGAGTTGTGTCCTTGGGGCTCTCAGTTTTCACAGATAACTCTCGGCTCAGCTGCACTCATTCCAGAGTGAGATTCCCTGCTAGACCCTTTAAATTCCTGTTATTTCCTTGGCTCAAGGATTTTGGGGAAAGGCCCACTGACGTCTGCCAGTGAGACTGGTGCTTCCAGCTGTGTGAGGACGTGTGGCTGACGGAGAGGCCATCCAGCTGGCCTTGTGGGTTAGGGCTTGGGGGCCAGGGTAAGGTGGCCTGGCTTTAGTAATCTATATCTTTTAAAATTTTTTTAAATTAAATTTTATTTCTTTATTTTATCATTTCACTTTATAGTAGGAGACTGAAGAGAGGCTGGGACTTGCCCAAGGCCACACAACCTGGCCCGTGCAACGTGTAGGCCCCTGGTTTTTCAGTTGCTCTTGCTCCCCTGTAGGCAGGCTAGCGCCCCCCCCCCCCCCCCCCCGGCGCCTTCCTGCACTTGCCTCACGTCCTAGCCTGACGGAGGACTTTGCGCCCTTTACTTTGCTGGCAGGCTGGCTCCAGGGCCCGGGATGGGGAGGGGGCTGAGCCAAGTGCTCCCTCCAGAAGGCGGCGAGGTGCACTGCCTCCTCACGCCTCTCGGTCCCTCCCTAGCGCCTCCCGAGCAGCCCCAGCTCTCCTGCTCCCGGAAGAGCCCCCTCAGCGATGTGGGTTGTGAGTGGAGTCCTCAGAGCCCGCCTTCCCCGACGACCAAGGCCGTGTTGCTGGTGAGAAGGTTGTAAGTATCTCGGAGGGGGGCTGTATGTTGGTGCCTCTCTCATCCTTACTGAGGCCCTGGGAATGGTGGGGGGCTCTCAGAGGGGCCAGGTGGACTGGCTGCCAGTGATCCCAAGTGTTAAGTGAAAGTAAGTCCTTTGCGCCCAGAAGGGAATGCGGGAGGAACTGCGACTTCCCGTCCAGGCTCACCCTGTGCTGGACCTGGTGCTCCTCCGATGTTTGTCCTGCTAACAGACACAGTAGCCTTGAGGGGTTGGTGTTATTTCTCTCAGATGGAGACACTGAGGTTCACAGAGACTGATTAGCCTAAGGTCATCCAGCTAGTAAGTAGCTCTGCCAGGAACCCAACCCCAGTCTATCTGATTTTGTTCAGCATACAAAGGTTTTGGGTGTTGCTCTGCCGGGGATGCAAATATCCTTGGGTGGGGAAGGGCGGCCTGTGATCAGCGTCCCTACTGTGAGCTAAGCAGGCTCTTTCCATTATAATGGCAGGCGAGAGGAAGTGGTGATAGGGTTGGGAGAGGGGGCTGGGGCAGCCGGGCAGAAGTCACACCTGTTTGGGGGTCCCTGGGGCACCAGGAGGCCTAAAGTGGGGGGACCTGGGATGAGGTCAGGCATGGATGTAGAGGAGGTGGAAGGTTACACCTCTGCAGTTTTCTCTGTCTCCCTCCCAGAGCCAAAGTCCCCTTAGTCCAGACATTTATCACTGAATTCGAGCTGGCAGTCAGCCGGGTATCAAAACATCTGAGCAGTGGCTTCATCAGGGCGTTTTGGTTTCCACTTATGTCTGTCTCCAGAGAGTCGCCTGGTGGTAATATTTATGTTTTGGTCTCTGTGCAGATACATATAGATTGCCTGTCTGCACACGACGCAGCTGCCGTTAGGACTGTTAGCTCACACTGCAAATGGGGAAGGTCAGGAACCTCCACAACCCAAAGCTGAGTTAGGATAGAAATTGTCTGGGACCCGGAAGTCATTCCTCCATAGACAGCATGTTTGGCACAGTGGCCGCAGCTACCCAGACCACCCAGGGAGAGCTTGTTCAACTGACACTTGAATACTTGGTGTATTGACAGTAAGAGTGAGAGGGAGCAGGGCATTTTAGCTGACACCCTCCTCCCGCCAGCATCCTCGGGCACTTCCATCCTCCTCCTAGGCTGTCTGCACTGATCCTGAGGAAGAGGGAGCAGAAGCCACTGCAAGAGCCTCAGGGCTCCCGGAACCTGCTCAGGCCCACCTGGACCCTGGGACAGCTGGGGGTGAAATCAGGCCCTTGGAAAGGGATTTTGTGTCTTGAGCTGTTTTTCTCGTGTGTGCACGCAGTCACACCCTCGCCCCACTGGGCTTACTCACTCATTGTCTCTCTAAGTGTGTTCGGTGAGTTCAGCATCTGCCGTGGGCAAGGTGCTGTCCTAGGGCTGAGGGAGACACACGAGGCAAACAAGACTGGGCCCCTGCCCTCCAACCCCGCAGGGGGACACACCTGTAAGCCGACAGCCGCCACCTTCTCTGTGTTCGGTGGGACGATGCGGTGCTGATGCGATGCCCCGGTGGTGGTAGAGGAAGGGAGGGAGGCTCTAACTTAGACTGGGAAGGTTGGGGCAGCATTCCCAGAAGGAAAGTGTTTGTCCTGGGCCCAGGTTCAAACTCAGGTCAGAGGTTGGTGGGTGACTCGTCACTGCGGAGGCAGGGCGGGTGGTTGCCGTGGCCTCACATGCCCACACCTGCCATGCGTGGGAGGAGTCCCGGGCTTCCAGGCCAGGTGGGACAGTGTCTGACTCACCTTGAGTATCTTCAACACCCGGAATTCCTTTCTGGGCTCCCCTGCCTGCAGTGTTCTCTCCTCCTGGCAAACCCCTCTAGCACTTGGTGCTTCTGGGATGGCATTCTGCTGGCTGTCCCAGTCAGCGGGCAGCAGGGCTCGTTGTTAGCGCCTTGAGGCCAGAGTGGGGCCTCTTCATTCTGTTCTGCACCCGGCTCGGTGCCAAGAACACAGGACCTGGCGGGGAGCCGGCAGGCACCCCCTATGTGATGCCTCAGTGGTTGAGTGCGCCCTCTAGTTCAATGCCTGTGACCACCGTGCCAGGTGCTAAGCTAGGTGTTTTACAGTCATTTTTCAGTTAATCCTAACAAACCCCAGTGAGGTGGGTACTGTTAATATTCTCATTTTCAAATGAGAAAACAGAGGCTCCGTGACACTGGATGATTTACTCAAGAATCCCAAATGCCACTGAGTGTGGAGCGGGGATTCAAACCCCGGGCTCAGCCTGTAGAGCCTGACCCCTAACCCCTGCCCCGTCCTCCTCGCCCCTCCTGAACTGGAGCAGAAACCGACACGAGCCCCGCCCTTGTTCTGTGTCCGCAGCCAGAACAGTCTGGTGAAAGACTTCCAGAAGCCGTGCCAGTATTCCCAGGAGGCCCAGCGGTTGCTGTGCCAGTTGGCGGTCCCGGAGGGGGACAACTCTTTCTACGTCGTGTCCCTGTGCCTCGCCAACAGTGCCGGGAGCCAGGCCAGCAAACCCCAAACATTTGAGGGTTACGGAATCCGTACGTAAGCTCTTCAGGCCTCCCTCGCCCCTCCCGCTGTCTCCTTCTCTAGATTTCACGCTCCTCATGGACTTCTCGGAGGGGCAGGGTGTGGCTGGGTTTGGTGAGCTGGTGCCTTTTGGGCTCTCCTTGCCGGAGGTCTAACTGTGGTGGAATGGGCCCTGCCAGGATGTGCGAGGGGGACTGGTCTGGGGCTGGAGCTGGGGTCCTGCCTGCTGGGCACTTGCTGTCTTCACGGGCTCTCCTTTGCACTGCATTTGCTGCTGCACATGAGCCGTGCGCCCTCTTCCCACAGTGCAGCCTGACCCACCCGTTAATATCACGGTCAGCGCCGTGGACAGAAACCCCCGCTGGCTCAGCGTCACCTGGCAAGACCCCCCGTCCTGGAACTCATATTTCTACAGGCTGCAGTTTGAGGTCCGATACCGGGCTGAAAGGTCAAAGACCTTCACAACATGGATGGTAAAGTTTTCGTTTACTTCTGAACAGAAAAGAGCCCCTAAATACTCAGGGGCAGGAGAGAGAGAGGGGCACTAGAAAGAAAGAAAAAAAAAAGAGTTCTGGGTCCGGCTAAGCCGCTCACTACCTGCACGACCTTGTGTAAGTCTCTGAACCTTGCAGAGCCTTGGCTGCTTCATTTATAAAATGGGAATAATTTATAGGCCTGTTTGTGAGAGCGAGAGTGTGACCCAGGAAGAGAGATGGGCTATACGCACATCAAGCGGGTGGCTTGCAGGATTCTGTGGTGCATGGGGGTGGGGGCAGTGACTTACAGCTTCAGTCCGTGTTGGCCCAAAGGGCAACCGCATCTGGCTCTGAGCCTCCGGGGGATGTGAGCCTTCAGAGCATCTCTGCTCGGCTGAGTCGCCCACCAGACGAGAGAGGGAGCAGCTGAAGGGCTGGGAGTGGCCAAGGACTCCTGTGTCCCTGGGGAGCCGCCTAACTGGCGCCACCCAGGCCCCACCCCAGAGTCACCGTGTCTCCCGCCCTCAGGTCAAGGAGCTCCAGCATCACTGCATCATCCACGACGCCTGGAGTGGCATGAGGCACGTGGTGCAGCTTCGGGCCCAGGAGGAGTTCGGGCATGGCTTATGGAGTGAGTGGAGCAAGGAGGCCACAGGCATCCCTTGGACAGGTATGTGATGAGCGCAGAAGGGATGTTTCCCCTTTGTTACTATAGCAATTATCTGTTGCTGTGGAACAAGTCACCCTAGCTGGTAAAGCAGCAACCATTTATCTGCTCAAGACTTTGAAATTAAGTCTGCTGGGCACCTCTTGTGCTGGTCTTGCCTGACTCACTAATACAGCTGCTTCAGGCCTGTGTGGTCCCGGATGGGCCCCACTCCCACGCCTGACCTTTGGCTCTGGCTGGTGGCTGGGGCCCTTGGTTCTCCCTGCGGTCTGTCGCCTTCCAGCAGGCCAGCCCAGACTCAAGGGGGGAAGTCACTCCACAACTTGATCGGAGGAGCTGCAAAGAATTTGTAGCTATGCTTTTAATCTATCACAGTTACTGTTTTTTATTTAAAAAAGGATGTTAAAAGTAACAATAAGCACCCATGAGGCATTATTGCAATTAGTATGTTTGTTACAGAATATGAAAAATTTCAGGAAAATATAAAGAATAATTATCACTAGTATCCTTAAGCCTCTAGAGAAAACCAGTGAGAACATTTTACTATACTTCTTTCCTTTTCTAGGTACTTGTGTGTGTGTGTGTGTGTGTGTTTATGTATATGATGTTGTGAGCATTTCCAAGATATTAAATATTTGGGGGAAATGTATTGTTTAGCAACTGCATAATTAATGTTTTTTTAACCCATGGGAATTTTTTTTTAACTTTTAAGATTTTTATCAAATTAATACATGCTCATGGCAAAGAAGCAAAGGAGGGCTTATAATAATAATAACCAGTGGCCCTTGCCCCACCCTTTCCCATTTCCAGCCCTGCTTTCTGGAGGGAGCTGCTTGATTTGTTTCTAGTTCTTCTGTTGGTTCCTTCCTTCACTCTGAACAACAAACTAATACGGTTTTTTTTTCCTCTGAGAAAATAATTTGAGACATTATCTTTTGACTCTTTTCTATGAAAGGTTAGGATTTAATAGACCTGGACCCCGTGCAGGAATCTCCTTGACCACAGCCCAGACAGTGGTCACCCAGCCTGTGCTTGAATGCTTCCAGGGGTGGAGAGCTTGCTGCCCCTTGTCGCAGCCCTTTCCATTGCCCCCAGTGGTTTGTGGGGTTTTTTTCTATTTGTTTGTTTTTGTTTTTTTAAAGTATAGTTGATTTACAATGTTGTGTTAGTTTCTGGTGTACAGCATAGTGAATCAGTTATACATTTATATGTATATTCTTTTTCATGATAGGTTATTACAAGCTATTGAATACAGTTCCCTGTGCTGTACAGTAGGACTTGGTTGTTTATCTGTTCTGTACGCAGTAGTTTGTATCTGCTAATCCCTGGTCCCGGTGTTCTGATTGTAGAATGGCTTCCAGGCTCGCTTCAGTGTCAGATCTCTTTGGCCCAGCAGCATAATTGAACCAAATCAGTTGTTCTTAAATACCAAGCAATTAAAAAAAAAAAAAGAATAAACTACTCATTTACTGAATGTATATAGATAAAAAGGAAAAGACAGACATGGTATCGATTGTCCAGGCCCATGCCTACCCCTGCCACGCTCTCCTACCCCTGGCTCTAGGGAGGTGTTTATATGTAGGCTGGCATTCCTCCCCTAGAATGGATGCTGTGATGTGCTGGCCTTTCCTCTTCCCTGGCTTTGCAGTGTGCAGTCCCTGTCTTTCCTGTCCTGGGAGAGCCAGAGGAGTGGGCTTGGGGCTTAGGGTGTCTTCTTAATTGCATGCACGTGAGGTCAAGTGCAGGCTCAGATCTTTGTTGGTGCTGTCCCGCTGTCCTGTCCAGCAAGAGCAGGAGGCAGCTGTCTATTGGACCCTCTTCTCCAAAGTTTATTTCCTGCTAAGACCTGGACAAGAACGGAAGGCCTAACTACTACACCTTACTTAGGAAGACCATTTAAATAAATGAGAATATCCTTCAGGCTAGATTGTGTTGACTTGTCCATGGTTGTCTTTGACTTGTATACACTTTGAGCCAAAACATGCTCGTTATCTGAATGCCAAACATTAATCTGGCCTTGGAAGCCTTTTCAAGGGGAGCAAATCATTTATATAACATTGTGCGGAGAAAATGTTCCGAATACAGGCCGACATCTGTTTACCTTTTATCCCAGCCAGTTAATTTAGATGGTCACAGACAGCTTTAGGAAATCCTGTTTTGCCAGAGAGCTCTTTCTTTTCTTAAACTTTTAATTGTGGTAGAATATACATAATTTAAAAGTTACCATTTTAACCATTTTTAAGCATGTAGTTCAGTGGCATTAAATACATTCATATTGTTGTGCAGGCATCACCACTATTCATCTCGAGAGCTCTTTTCGCCTTGCAAAACCGAAACTCTGTGCCCATTAAATAGTAACTTCCCATCCCCCCTACCTCCAGTCCTGGGCGACCACCAGTCTGCTTTCTGTCTCTCTGAGTCTGACTCCTCTAAACATCTCATATAAGTGGGATCGTACAGTACTTGTCTTTTTGTGACTGGTTTATTTCACTTAGAATAACGTCCTCAGGAGTCATCCATGTTGTAACATGTGTCAGAATTTGCTCCCTTTTAAAGGCTGAATGATATTCCACGGAATGTATATATCATATTTTGTTTATCCGTTCATCCGTAGATGGACAATTGGGTTGTTCCACCTTTTGACTATTGTGAATAATGTTGCTATGACTATGACTGTACAGATATCTGTCTGGGTCCCTACTTTCAATTCTTTTGAGTATATCTCCGGAAGTGGAATTGCTACATCAGAGGGTGATTCTATTTCTAATGTTTTGAGGAACCACCATACTGTTTTCCATACTGAGTACACTTTTTTTTTTTAACATTTGCTCATTCCTATCAGCAGTGTGCAGGCTTCCAATTTCTTCATATCCTCGCCAACACTTGTAATTTTCTGTTCTGTTTGTTTTTAAATAATAGCCATCCTAATGGGTGTGGTATTGTGGCATTGTGGTTTGAATTTATATTTCCGTGATTAGATTGAGTATCTTTTCAAGAATAATGTTCTTTCTCCTGTGAACCTGATTTTGTCTCACTGGGCCTTGCTCTCCAGGGTTATCTCTGACAAGTCTGCTCTCTCTCTAAATTCTTCTGGAATTCCCAGGGTACCTATATCTGTTCCCAGGCTGCTGTGTGGGATGGTCTGTGGGCTCCTCACCCGTCTGGTCACGTCCCCTACAGCTGGTCTCATTTGTGGATACTCCTCTTTGAATTGCTGACATCCTCCCCCAGTGGAAGGGGCATGGTCTTTGTCTGACTTTTCAGCCCCAGATTGCTTTGCTTCTGTGACTTGCTAGAGGGACTGTGTAAGCTTGGACAGAACACTTGGCCTCTTCTCACATAAGCAGCTGAAGAGTTGGAGCACCCCATTCTGTACATATGTAGTTTCAGGGGGTCTTCAGAACCCCAGTGGTGAATATATCCAACAGAGAGACTAGCTGCTCCCCTCTCCACTGAGGGCAGAGCAAGAGAAACTTGGATGATCGATTCTGATGCCTGAGGGATTTAGATTGGAAATTGGGGGGCACTTCTGGAAAATGAGAGGGTGGTTAGGTGTGTTTTGCTGCCAGTAGACTTATTTGGCTGTTAAGGACATGTCATTGCACTAGCTACTGCGTCAGTGGGCTTCCTAGCCCCAAGGACCTCCAGCCGTCACGCCCAGACAGATAGGATGTCCCTGTCTAGGTGGGGGGGTCATGACACAGAGGTCATGAGAAATACACTGGACTTGGGAATCACGTTGTATGGCCTTGGTAAAGTTAGTTTACCTCTCAGAGTCTCAGTCTTGTCATCTGTAAAGTGGAGATGATATGATCTGTCTTGTCCCCTTTGGAGAGTTTTTATGAGTCCAGTGAAAGAACATTCCTTAGGAATAATAACCCGTACTGCAAAGGAGGGGGATGCACAATTGCAGTGCCGGGTTGGTTGATTCTTGGGATAAAGAGGCTATGGGCATCCCAGAATCACTACCTGGGGTACAATCCTGGACGCACTGAATCAGAATGTGGAGGGGGGTGGGGAATAGGTAGTGTGAGAAAGCTTTCCAAGTGATTCTAGAATGTGCTAGGGACCTGGGGCAGCATCCTATTGTAATATGGTGTGATAAGGCTGTGGAGCAGACAGTTCTTAGGGGTGGTTTAGAGAGAACAGAAAAAGCTTTGTGGAAGAGGTGACGTCTGAGTTGTGTCTTGGAGGATGTATAGGAGTTTCCCATGTAGAGGATGGAGATTATAGGAGAGGGAACAGTGGGTGCAAAGGAATAGTGTGAACAAGGCCAGGGCTGTCGATGGGGGTGTGGGTGGGAACTCCAACTGGGGCAGGTAGAGGCTGACTTTGGAAGGCCTGTAGGAGGGTGGGGGTGAGGGGACATGTAGGGGGTGGGTGGGGGAGGGGACTGAGGAGCCTGGACTTCAGCGAGTGCTGCCCCCTTGAGGCCAAAGGCCTGGCTGCACACAGGCTGTGGCCGCAGCAAGGTTCCCTGTGTGAGGGCCCGGCCCAGAGTCACCCAGTCTTGGGCCCCTGCTCCAGCTAGCAAGGCCAGGTGACTGCTGATAGCACCTGCTGCAGTGACTCATCGAGGGCTGATGTCACCCTGGTGTCAGGGCAAGAAGAAGAGGTTACACATTGACAGGCAACTGGTTAGCAGCTCCTTCCAGAGCGGGAGTTCTCCTAGATTTATCCTCTCTGACAGTACCACTGGCAGGGCTGCACCGGCAGGGCTGCATCAGGCAAGTCTGTGGACCCTTTGCACAGCGAACTTGCGGCAAAGTACCTGGGAAAAGTCCTTGGGCATAAGATGGTTATTTCCTATTCCTCACAAATGCCTTTAACTCCCTCTCACACCCTGCTCACCTACACCCGGAAAATCATTAGAACCTCCTGTGACTGGAAGAGAGCAGAGTGGACCCATTCTTGGGAATCACACTGATGGAGGAGGTGGTAGAAGCTGGCATTCACTAGGCCCTTGGGGGCCCCTGAGGCCGGGGCTGGGGACTGTCTGGGCAGCTGGGTCTCCCTGGCCTAGATCCCTGCAGCCACGTACTGTCACTTCAAACCCTCCGATCATCTCGTTGTAGGAGAGTTCATTCTGTTCCTCTCCTCAGCACCCCCAAGTGGGAAATGAGCAGGTTGAAGAGCATGTGGTAGCGTCGGGGAGGGTATAGCTCAAGTGGTAGAGCGCATGCTTAGCATGTATGAGGTTCTGGGTTCAATCCCCAGTACCTCTTCTTAAAAATAAATAAATAAACCTAATTACCTCCCCTCACCAGAACAAAACAAAAAAAGAGCATGTGGCTGCATATCTCTGAAGAGGTCTGGCCCTATTCACCTCTCAGCGTGGCATCCCCTGCAGTGCTGTTTTCCATTGTCCTCTCCGCGTGCCGGTCCCATGGGGTGGCCTGGCCGCCGCCACCCTGTGCAGTGTTGTCGCTGGGCATCAGGCAGACTCGGCTCTGGGTGCCCTGACCCCACTAGCGTGACCTTAGGGAGGTACCTGATGGAGCTTAGTGGGAGTAATAATGCCTGCCTTGACACCCCCAACCCCAAAACCCGCCTCCCAGAGCCCAGCACGTGGGAGTGTGTCCCAAAGACCAGCATCGCGGGGATTCACTGCGTCCCAGGCTGCACTGTCTCCTGGGCTCCAGGTTCATGTCTCCACTCTGCCCAGCCTGGGCCTGGGGCCTCCTTCACAAACCTCCCTGTGCCCTCGTCCAGCGAAGGACGCCCCACCCACGCCACCACCCAGCCTGCTCCCCCCTGAGCCAGGACGTCCCCCCGCCACTGATCTCTGTTGAGCCCCAGGCGTCCGCCTCGCTACTGCCACAGGCATCTTTCTAGATCACAAGCCTGTGTCTGTCACTCCCCAGCCTATAGCCACGGCTCCCGTTGCTTTACAGGAGCCGCTCAAACTCCCGAGCGTGGAGCAGAGGGCCTCGTGCCTGGCTGTCCCTCACTTACCTCCCTCCCTCCGGCGGGACTGACCTGGCCCAGCGCCTTCACACGCTGCATCGTCATCTGCGAGGCTCCCCTTCCTTCCACGCACAGCTCCCCACCTCCTACTCCCACACCCGCCCTGTCCACCCCACCTCTGCACACAGCTCAGAGGTTACTGGGACTTCATGTGTCCGTACAATTTCAAAAAGAATTCTGGGGACCAAGTAAGGTCGCCAGCTTTTAATTTTGCCAAGTAAGGACATGAAACTAAACAGTTAAGTAAAAAGGAGCTGTTGCCACTGACCATCACCCTCATTTCATAAAAGAGAGGATGAAACGAGGGCTTAAACTCGGAAGGAAGGACACTGGCCACCTTGCACCATGGAGACATCCACACTGCCCTGTCCGTCTTTTTCTCCTTTGGCCTCAGACCAGTTGGCTTCTCTACAGACCAGTCTGGGAGGCTTTTGGGACCCAGCTGGAGGTGATTTATTTCTCAGGAGATTGTCAGCTCCTCAGTGAGGTTTTTGGGGTTTTGGTGTTTTTTTGTTTTGCTTTGTTTTTCACAAATGGAGGAGCCGTGATTAACTTTCTGGTTGGTGGTTTACAGGCTGTGAGGGAAGGTGTGAAGCTCAGAGTGGAAGGTGCCACCCGGCGCTGCTCAGCCTGTGGGTCCCAGTCTCCCCCGCCCCCACCCCCTCTGTGTGAATGTCTGGCTTTGTGGTGTGTCCCTCTCTCCTTGTCCCTTCATCTGTCTGCCACCCTCTGGCATCCTTTTTCTCTCTTTCTTCTCTTGTCCTCAGCCCACTCCTCTCTCCCCTCTCTACTCCAAGCCTTGAGCCCGGAGCCCATATCTTAATTTACAATTTAAAAATACTGTGTCAGAAAAAAAATGCTTTATTTTCTCTGTTCTGAATTTTGAGAGTCGTGTCAGTGTTTAAACAGGTATTACTGTGTCCCAGGCCAGTGCTAGGTCCTTTCAGCCTGTGACCTCAGGTGATCTGTGCAGGAGGAAGCCATCCCCTTGCTTAGAAGTGAAGAAACAAGGTCCCAAAGAGGTTGAATGTCTTGACCAAGGTTACCCATCTCGTGTGAAGGCCTCTTTTGTACTGGACATCTCTGTTCTAAAATCCAAGCAAGCAAACCCAAACCAATTCTCAAACTATCACAAATAAGTTTCTTGTTTTAAAAACTCACGTGTGGAAAAAACTCATGTGTAGTCTTTATTAACCTTACTTATTGGAGTCTGGTCATTCATTCATTTTGTTATGAATATAAAAGTACATCTTCCAACCTTGGAAATATTAATACAGGGAACACATTCAGCTGCAATCACTGTTAATGTTCCTAATGATCTTTTTTCCAAGTGCTTTTCCATAATTGAAATTTTGCTAACGACGCAGTTTTTCAGCAAGATGCCTGCCTGTGTTTTAAGTACTGCATCTACCAAGATGAGTAAGATACAGTCTGCAAATCTGAGAAATGTTCAATCTAGAGATGATTTTTTAAGATAAAGAATAAAAAAGTTTGTTCTTAGGGCCAAAAAGCTTTCTCACTTATTTCTTACAAAACTCCAGTCAAGTTATTTAACCTCCCTGTGCCTCATTTTCCCCATCTGTAAAGTGGGGTACTAATGGTACCGATCTCAGAGGGTTGCTGTGAGGACTAAATGAATTGAGTCATGTAAAGTAGGTAGAGTGGTACTTGGTGCATAGTAAGTGCTCAGTGAATGTTAAGCATTGTTGTCACTGTTGTTGTTACTGTTGTGTTACCGCCACCACTATCTCTGCCCCTGTTACTTCCTGGCACATGGGGGACACATGGGGGCTAGGGAATGATAGTTCCTTCCTCTCTTTCACCCGACATGCTAGCTGAAGTGAGGCGTTAGGAAATATAAAATACTTTAGGAGAAATACGATATACTTTTGTCTAAAGAGAAAAAAGTACGCTCCCTGGTGTTACCAACGTTCCACTGCCTTCCTAAGCCTCTGTGTCTTTGTAAACATGAAATGATAGTACCCTGCCTCTTACGCTGCTGTGAGGGTGAAATGAGATGCTAACACAGGCAAATGAACCCCTTGGAACTGGGGTATAGTGAGCTTCCACAAAAATTGGTACTAGAAATATTAGTGATATTTTATTTGTATGCTACTAGTATTATTAATCTCACTTTTCCCCCGAACCCCAGTTTCTTCATCTGTAAAGTGGGAATGATTATTATTAATAACAATGCAAAAGCTCCTCTTCCTTCCATCTCGGGGGACAAAATGGTCTGAGTCCGGGGTCCCCATGGTTATCTAGGGAGCTTTTTAGAAGGTCTTGGTATATAAGACAATCTTACTACGCATTAGAAAAAATTTATTCATTCTGCTAACATTCTTGGATTATTTGAGCAAAGATTCCCACTTTCTCCCCAGAGATCTGAGCCACCAAAGGTTAAATGTCCTTTTTTGCGTAACACACTATGCTGGAGGCCAGATCTGAGGGTAGAACTTACGCGAGTCTCCCTTTCTTCCTAGATACCTGTTTAGGTTTGGGAAACATTTTAAAATGCTGATGCCTGAATCCCATCCCCAAGATCCTAAGGTCATAGCTCAAGGATGGGACCTAAAAGGCCACAGATGATGCTGAACAGACCTGGGTTTGGGAAATACTGGACTGAATGACCATCTATTGTTGGCCATATTTCCTATGTAGTGCTACCCTGGGTCCTAGTTTTAGTTTTCATTCTAGTGTCCCCCTACCCTCTGTTCATCCTTCAGTCATCCTGTTAGGAATCTAACTGTTCTCTGCTAGGCTGGGCTGGGAGGAACACAAAGGAATAAGAGACCGTGTCCCTCTCATTTATCCTAGGTTGATTTTGGGTTAACTTGCTGTGTGATCTTGGGCAAGTTGCTTTCCCTCTCTGGGCCTCTGTTTCCTCTCTATGCATTGAAGAAGGAGAACATGCTCTTATGTCCCTTCCAGCGCTGCTGGTGTGTGGTTTTCTCCCCTCCTGGGGATGGCGCATACCCTCTGGTGATTCTGTCCTGAGCAGGAGCAGGGTCACCCTCTCCTCCATCCCCTCTGCTAGTCTTTATTCTACTTCTGGCTCAGGGAGGCTCGACATCTTTGTGTAAACCATTTCTGTGGTATTTTTAGTTTCTTTATGGAAAAATAATAAGCTGAAAAGAAAATATTTGAAAATCCAGAGCATTCCACCCATTGCTTGTCACGGTTCAGCGCCTGGTCCCTCGGGCCCGTGTTTGCCGCTGAGCCTGGCCCCGTGTCAGTGCTCTCGCTTTGATACTTGGCCCTCTGCGGTCTTGGTGGTTTCTGCAGAAGCACGGTTCCCATGGGGAGGAGGGGCCTGGGAGGGGGCTCAGTCCACCTCCCTTCTCCCACAAAGCGTACTAAACCCGCCCAGGCAGATGAGAATTTGCTGTTTAAGTAAATATTTCTATTGCAAAAAGGTGCATAGAAGGAGACTAAAATGTTACTAGTGCTTATATCTTATATCTGAAGTCTTCCTTTTTTTTTTTCTGAGTGTGAATATATTATGGTAAGTCATATAACATATGAATAATGATATAACTATGTTTCTTTAGAAACTTTGGATCAAACTATATGAAACTTTTTCTTGTCTTGCATTTTTCATGTAACATTATATCATGTCCTCAACTGTTTTCTAAAATATTTTTAAAGACTTCTGCCATAAATGGCTATGTCATAATTTATACAGCTGGTCCTTTAGGGTTGGATATTTGGCTGATTCCAACGTAAAGTTCTTTTGAATAACACTGTGATGAGCTTTATTTTGCTTCTGAAGCACACGAGACAGGACTTCAGGGTCCATCAGTCATTAATCATGAATCTTCTACCCACAGAATCCAGGAGTCCTCCAGCTGAGACCGTGCAGCCCCCCTCCACACAGGTGAGCTCACGTCCTTGTAAAAGGATCTTGGCAGCCGCCTCTGGTGTGTCGGGTTGTGGGCTGGCCTTGGGCAGAAACTGGTCCAAATCCCAGCTCTGCCACTTTCTAGAAACTTGGCCTGGGGCAAGTTGCCTGTCCTTTCATGCCTCTGTAAAGCAGAGGAATACCTCTCTCGTCCTGTCCGGGGGACGAGGGCCATGTGAAGTGTGGAGTGGCGCTGGCCTGGCTTGCAGAGCCGCTCTGTGTTGAGTGGTTGCTGTTTCATCCCTGAGCCTCTGGACACCAACACACGGCTTAGCTTGTGACTCAGATTCAGTTCGTCTGAGCTTTTCCCCTGTGGACTCCCGGTGTCATAATTTTCTGGAAAGAGGATTACTCCTGAAGCTGCTTAACAAATCTTTGAGTAATCCAATTTCCCCTCCAACTACGTCTCCTCTCTGGTCTTTAATTCTCTACACACTAAGCTGGGAGGCTGAGCCACCCCTGCAGCTGGGCACCACAGGGTTGGGTCCTGCACCTTGACCGTATTGGATGTGGGACTGTCCAGGCACTGGCGGAAGCAGCTCCCGGGTGAAGTCCGTGCCCGTGGGGCCGAAGAGTGGAGGGAATTGACCTGGAGAATTTGTTATGCTGTGCTAGACTCTGAGCCTGGCATTTGCTTCCTCATTTCATCCCTGCGTTATCTGAGATTTGGATGCCGGGATGGTTGTGCCTACAGGGAGGGAAACTGACACCCACGTGAGTTAAGAAATCTGCTCAGGGTCACACAGCTGGTAAGCGATGGATCTAGGATTTTAGCCTGTGCTTTTCCCAGTGGTACCTATGCCTTGGCACCAGACCCGTAAAATAACTACTGCTTCAGGGTATCTATTGAGCATCTCTGTGGAAGGTGCTGTGCCCTTAAGCTCTTGGTGGAGAGGCAGATAGAAAGAAGTCCCCACCTTGAGTAGGCAAGCGGTGGATACAAATAATAGTGCAGAAGCTGAGAGTGACAGGTCAGAAATGGAGCAGTTCATGAGCTAAAGAAAGGAATGCCTTGGGTGGACCAGGGAGGGGGTTCAGGAGGAGGTGTCACCTCATTTGGGTCTGGAATGGTGATGGAATCCACTTAAACAGGCTTATAGACAGGCATGTCTCTTCTAGGCACCTACTGCTAATGAAGATAATGAAAATATTTTCTACAAAGATTCCGCAAATGCCACAAGCTTCCCAGGTAAGGACCAAATATTTGTGTGTTCCTATGGCCTAAGGGGCAGAAAAGAATGTCTTTGCAGAAAGTCCTTTTGGGGAATATAGGCAGAGCGCCAGTCCTCTTAATGAAAAGAAGCAATGGCAGAAGTATTTTTATTACTTTATGCATCTGTATTTGATGTTGTCAGCTAAGATTCAATGATGAGACCGCAAGAAGAGTGGGATAAGTCAGTGGTATGTTTCACAATGGGCCCAGAATACAAATGAATGTGCTGCAAAATTTATTGGAGTCCGAAATGGAATACACTTTGAGGGAAATCTTTGTTTTGGGTGCCCTTGACTTCAATGCCTGTGATTCCCTATACCTGCAAGACCAGGAAAATTTACCAATATTTGCATCAAGAAAGGTCCCAGGTCCTATATTTCTTTTACTATATGAATGGGACTCGTGGAATCCAGACTCTGGAGGCTCGGTAGTTGAGGAGGCCCACCTGGTGGCTCTGGGCTTCTGAGGAAGCCCTTGGCCTCCTACCCTTGCCTGGACAGATCGCTGCCACACCCATGCTGGCCGCCTGTGCTCTGCCATCCTGGTTACAAAGCCCCACCTGGTGCAGTGCACGTAAGCGGACCTACTAAATCCCTGGGGCTGAGCTCTGCCTGCACAGCTGGGGACTCAGAGGGAACTGAACCCATCCCTGCTCTCCAGGAGTCTACAGTCCGGGGGGCAGGCTCCGGCAAAGAGTGAAGTAGTGGCTGTAACAATGTGAGACTGGCGAAAGGAGAGCCAGTAGAAAAAGCAAAGTGAGATTTAGAGACTTGAGAGTGCCTGGCCGCTAGGGTGAATCACAGAAAGTTCATGGAGGGAGGTGCCATTTGAAATGAGCCTTGAATGCTGTGGGTGGGATGGCAGGAAGCTGGGCAGCAGTTCAGGGGCCTCTGTGGAGAAGGGACCCAAAAGACCATGGTCTTTATGTCAGTAACTGACACCACATTCTCTGGGTATCTTCTTCTGCTTCCTCTTCTGCCCGTCTTCCCATGTTCACTCCCTCAGCAGGTCCTGTCCGTTGTACCTTTGTTGCCGAAAGATCACCCCTGTCTCTGATGAGACAAAGAATTCAGAGACCGGGTCTTGGAGCTTAGAACAAAAGAGGCAGCTTTATTGCTTTGCCAGGCAAAGGGGACTCAGAGCAGGCTGGTGCCTTCAACACTGTGACCCCACCTCGGGGTGGGTATATAGCATAGCTCGAACAACAAGGCATCGATAATAATCAACAGAATCATTTTCTCATCAGAAGACTTAGAATGACGTCATGATGCCTCCAGGTGACCAGTTCTGCACAGGCCAGCGCTTAGATCTCTTTATCTCGTAAGCACTCAAGTCTTCTTGGTATTCAGCCTACTTTGTAAGGTTACAGCTCTGTGACCTTCTCCCTGGAGATTGACTCAGAGACCAAGCATGATTATAGCTTTTGGTTACTGGAATAAGGTAGACACAGTAAGGTCAACAGCTTCAGTTTGAACAGTGGGCCTGGAGCTGTGAGTAGCAACCGGTCAGTCAGGTCAGTTGACTGTTTAAAGGGCAAGCATAAGAATAAGCAACCTGTTAGCCTAAATGTGGCCATTTTATTAATCCTCCTTCAAAATCCCCACTGTCAGTTTCTCTTATTCCGTTTCTATGGAAATAGGGAGATGAGCGTCGTGCTCATCTGGCTGCTTCCTGCTGAACGGGGGCCTTGAAATGGAACAAGCAAACCTGATCTTACCATGTGGCTGGGAGTTCAAAATGAGCAGCTAAGGCTGCTTTGTTTTCCACACATCAGACAACGGAAACAATCTAAATATTAGAGATATACTGACTCCTGTTAGCAGAAGTGATAACAGAAACTAGAATTCCCGTAAGAACGGATGTGAGACCTTGGGATTTCCAAAAAGGCCAGAGAACCAGGGATTAACTTGAGATGTAACTTCTCACACATATGCAGCTGAATTCCCTACATTATATATTTGTTGCTTTGTGTCCTCCAGGGCAGTGGTGGTGATGTTCCTGGGTTCATCTGGTATGAAAGTACAACAGGCAGTGTGGATCTAGAAACTCAGTAACTGTAAGAGGAGAGGAGGGTGGGTATAGCTCAAGTGGGAGAGCACATGCCTAGCATGCCCGAGGTCCTGGGTTCAATCCCCAGTACCTCCACTGAAAGATCAAATAAGTACATAAATCTAATTACCTCCCCCTGCAAAATAAAATAAAATAAAATTGTAAGAGGAGAACTTAAATCCATAAAGTTGCAGCTACAAGCTGCCAGCAGTCACTGCTTTGAGAACGGCTGGTTGCGTCCCAAGTTTGACACAGCTCGGAAAACTCAAGTTCTCAGCAATACAGAAACTTGTCTAAAATCACAATGGTTACCTAGTTTTATGCTGGATGTCTGAACCACAGTTATTCCATTTTGATTTTCAAATGCATTTCTCTCCTTAATGGCCAAAGCAGATGTCACCATTAATGATTTTAGTGTTTTTCTAGCTATGAGGAGGTGCAAGAATTTGGGCTCATAAAATCTTCTCCTGAAAATATCTAACCATCTGAAGGCCTATTTAGCCAGTTTTCCCAGAGCACAGAGAGCCTCATTCCTGAGCTCCACCCTGCGCTTCTTTAAGGGTATCTTGAAGGTCAGAGACCTCAGCAGCTTGCAACTTAACCCCTGTAGAGGCAGATGGCAAGTGCCCCCATGATCATAAATTAGCCCATGGCCTGGGAGGCATTTCATGACCACTTCATCCCATGGTGCTGGGAGCCTCATTCCTAGGTCAGGCAAGGATTTCATTGACAGGCCACACTCAATGTGCTGTTACGGGACTAGGCCTTATTACCAGTAGCAGGAAGTCTCTGGGCCACCTATCTTACTAGCCTGTTATGGTTCCAGGAAAATATTTCCCCTTTTTGCTTCTTCCCATGTTTAGAGTAACACCATTATAATCACAAATCTCCTATAGAACTATATGTCTGGTTACTTAAGAAGAAAATTCATATTTATGGCCAGGGTTAGAGCAGGTGTTAATTGGCCAAGAGAGGAAATCCTACCTAGTAATATTACTAGGGACCTGAACGAAATTTTAATCTCTTTCCTCTAGAATAAATTTCCTAAAAGCTTGCCAGTTAGACCCTTAGAGTGGAGAAAATCCACCAAGGTGACCCCGAAGTACTGGACCTAGTTAGTTGACCATAGACCTAACAATTGGAGTAACTTTAGTTCTACATAAGATTGTGAGATACAGTTAGTTCCTAAGCAAAGGTGTGAGCAATTTTCAAGTAAGTGAGGCTTGGTCCGGTGTCTTGGGTCAGCTGTCTACCTCAGGTGTCATCTTCTCATCCTGGTCTGGTAGCTTCTACTCCATTGGAGCATTGTTTTAAGGAGAGCAGTCCTCTGTAGGCCATTCCAGTGCAGGGGCTCTTTCTGACTGGAAATTAATCCAAAAGTCAGTTTCCTTCAGTTGTGGCTGTGCATGGGCTAGTTAAGAGGCCTGATAAATGGTCCTTCCATGCAGGATGAAGATAGTTCTTTAAATTATGTCTATTCTTGTATGTGATGGGGCATCTGATCTTCATCCAAGGATAGGTTTCTGAGCTTCAGAAACAAACCTAGGGTGTCCTTTTAATAATTCAATTAAACTTTGCAACAATATAACAGCAAGGAATGATCTGAGAAGTGAGTCTCGGTAAATACAGACCTCAATTAACAAAACTAGAATTTAATATACACTGAAATATAGTCTTTTTCTCTTTAAGGTTACCCTCATTTTTATCAAACATAGCCAAATAAAGATTAATTCATCATATAGGCTCTTTTAAATTGGCTGTGTTGAAATTCCTCAGAAAGAGTCTCAATTTCCAAAAGGCCTCAAGGCCAGGAAAGTCACAGCAAGGACCTGTCACGGATTTTGTCTTGCAGATTTAGGTGAATTTCTCCCCTTTTGAGGTCCCCAAAATACCTTGAGATTTCTACACTTGTTAGAAGGTGACCTTCCTAAAATTTATCTAATGAAACTTTTGGGAAGATTTTCCAATCCCTGGAAGGATCAGGGAAAGAGAAAAAGATAAATGTTTTAATTCTACTTACAAAGGTATAGTTTACCAAATTGCTATAAGTCATAATTAGCTTGAGAAGAGCTTCTTTATATCTGGAGAACCCAAATTTAAAGCCAGCAATATTTCAGACAAAACCAAAAATTATAACCATATTCATCAGTTTACTCAGTCCCATGTAACTAATCCTTTTTTAAACAGTTTTATGAAGTCAAGAGTTTCCATCAGACTTTAAAAATTTCTTACCCCATTTAGTTCAGTGCTATAATCTGCAATTTATCAGAAACCAGTAAATCTTGAAAGCATTTTGCAAAAGCATCAGAATAAAACAATAACTGTCTATAAATGACAAAAGACTTAAAAGCATGTTTAAATACCTAGTTACACTGGACTCAATAAAGAAACCTGGTTACAATAACCAGAATTATGACTGGTGACATACCAGACATACCAGGTTTTTAGGGGTTCCATATAATTTTTAGAACATCTATATTAATAATATTTTCTCATACACTATAACCTAAGAAGATTTATTATTCATTTGACAGTACTTCCCATGTAACTTAACTTACCAAATGAAACTTACTAGTTTAAAATCTCTCTTTGGGATGTTTCGGTGGCCCTCTGAAGCATCCCAGAATTAGCTGGAGGTCAAAAGAATTCTGATTAAAATTTGATATTTGGGAAACTTGTTAAAAAGTTTCAAAACACTTGGTCAGATAAAAGCATAGGTCACTGTGAAACGTTGCTTATTCATTAACAATAAAATATTTCAAAGGTAAATACAGAATAGATCACTTAAGGAGTAAAAGAAACTTTACAGTCTATTACTAAATGCAGATTAACATTTTAAGAAAACTTTGTCCTCTTAACAGAGAGAGAGAGAGAGAGAACCAAATCTAGTCTTGTACCAGCTTACTTCTAAGATTCATTTACTTGACTAAATTTATTCTAAACTTAGCCAATCCCAACCATGTACAAAACTCTTTTCTCAGGGTTCCTCTTCCACAAACCTTCCACAATTTTCTGTATCTATATTATTTTGTCCCTTCTTTTCTTTTTCATTCAAAAGCAACCAGCTTTAGGACAAAGTCACTCTTTTTCCATTAACGAAATATAATTCCATTCCTTATACCTTCTTTCACTGAAAACATTCATCTTACTTTCCTAGCATACTGAGATGTTTCTCTTAATAGTACAGAATATTTCAGGGTGGCACCAAACATTTATTAATATCCATTTCTAAATAAGTTTAGTTTCTCTGTAAAAGGAAGTCAATGTTCGGCAATTAATGTTTTGATATCTTATTTTATCTGAGAATGACCTAGCTATTTAATAAACTTCCATCATTTAACTTAATTTAGCACAACTCTAAAATTTCAAGTTACCAAATACCTGGGGAGATCATTTGAATAGACATTCCTGAAAGACTCACTCCTAAAGAGTTTACCCAAAAGCTCTTTCTCATTTGCTTTTAAGTTACTTACAAGAATATTATACCAAGTTATTTTTCTTGCTGACAAATTTTAACAGATATGACAAGGTCTTATGGACTTCTATTAAACCTAAGTACAATAATAGTTTTATGTTTAACATTAATGAATCTAAAGCCATGTCTATATTAATCAAACCAATAAGCTTAAGCTAGCTTCAAATACCAGATATCAATTCAGTACTATTTTTTAGATCATATGAACCTGATTTTCCTTCTGGCCAGTTTCTTTTATATTCCTGAGTACTTATGAAAGTATTTAATTTTCTTTAAGCCAATTAAATAGAACTCTTTTACAAATTAATTTTGGCAGTGCCACATATCTACAACGCACATACAGATACGTACAAAGACACAAACACAGAGACCTCATAGTTCCCACTTTAACCTTTTAGCCATGCATCAGGTACAACAATGTAAAACTCATCAGTTACAAGAGGTTGGATTCAAATTGGATTTTTGGCAGATGGAGCAAATCAAAGTTGCCTGTCTAGATAGCTAAACGTTTTTACTGACTTCTATAGAAGGCATTTAAGATTTCTATTTGTTTCCAAATTACTTACTTCCTCCCTCAAAATTTGCATTCCAGAGGTCGTAACAGCAGTTGAGTCATTGGCAGAAGTTTCTGCCAGTATCCACTAGAAAGCCCACTAGTTGCGACTCCACTGTCAGTTGCACCCGAGGCTCTTGGGTGGCAATTGTTATGGGGTCTTTAACGTGGCCAAGAGCCCCAGGGCCTGTCAGTCATTACCTTCCTCGTCTATGATTCCTTGGGTGACCATGACATCGGAAGGTGCTTGTTCTTTTTTCTTCCTTCCCTCACTTGTCTGTTAAGCTTTCTCTGTTCATTTTTATATTCTTTCTCTACTTGTCTTTGAGCCAGCAATCTAGTACCTGGTTTGCTTCCTTCCTCATTGTGGGCTTTCATAGAGGCTCATGTATATGGTGTTTCTTCCCATTTACCTTTTCTCTGGCAAAACAGTTCTAACTGGAGAATGGTGTAGTAATATAACAACCCATTTTCAGGCCAGCAGTTCCCCAGAGCCTAAAGTGTACACTACTCAAGCAGTATTACAGTAAAATACCATCTTTTTCTTAGTCATAGGTGGCTAACTATAACTAGACCAGTCATTCAAAATTTTACTCAGTGGGCTATTAGATGGAACAGACGGCGTGCCCCCCATAGCAACTTATTTCAAATACAAACTACAAAGTACAAATACAGATTTCAGGTTGCAATACCAGGCCTTCATCGGTAAATGGAAGCACAAACTTACAAATGATAAATTAAAACAAATTCAATTTCCAACCTTACAAATACCTTCACTTCCAAGTCCTCTCAGCCCGAGATCTCTGTTACAAATGGGTACCAATTTCAAATGCAAATGAGAGTTCCCTGCTTGTCTAATTAGAGAACTCTCAAGGCGATTGAGGGGCCTCGGTCGTCATGGGAACTTACCCTAGGCCTGCGATGCTTCAGAAGAAACAGCCATCTTTTCTTCCTCCAAGGAGTTAGTTCGGGCGACTGCGGTCCGCGGACTGGTGGAAGGGCAAGGGGCGAAGGGCTCCCCAGAGCAAAAGGGGCCCTGGCAGGCACTGGGCCCCATTCTCTGCTGTCCCTCCCGTCGGCCCGGAGGGGCAGTCGTTTGAACCTTGTTGACCTGGCAGTAGGGTGGAACCTGAAGCCCCTCTTAGAAAGGAGGGTGGTTTGTTCCTCGTGTGGGCGCCATGAATTTGTTGCCAAAAGATCGCCCCCGTCCCTGACGAGCCAGATAACTCAGAGACCGGGCCTTGGAGCTTAGAACAAAAGAGGCAGCTTTATTATTCTGTTGGGCAAAGGGGACTCACAGCACGCTGATGCCTTCAACACTGTGACCCCACCTCGGGGATGGGGTGGGGTGGGTATATAGCCATCGCTCAAACAATAAAACATCGATAACCATCAACAGAATCATTTTCTCATCAGAAGACTTAGAATGACGTCATGATGCCTCCAGGTGACCAGTTCTGCACAGGCCAGCGCTTAGATCTCTTTATCTTGTAAGCACTCAAGTCTTCTTGGTATTCAGCCTACTTTGTAAGGTTACAGCTCTGTGACCTTCTCCCTGGAGATTGACTCAGAGACCAAGCATGATTATAGCTTTTGGTTACTGGAATAAGGTAGACACAGTAAGGTCAACAGCTTCAGTTTGAACAGTGGGCCTGGAGCTGTGAGTAGCAACCGGTCAGTCAGGTCAGTTGACCGTTTTTGAGGGTAAGCATAAGAATAAGCACCCTGTTAGCCTAAGTGTGGCCATTTTATTAATCCTCCTTCACCTTGAGGCATGTCCAGGAGCTGACCCCTTCTCACCCCCTCTGTTGCCAACACCTGGTCCAGCTGCTGCTGTCCCTCCTCCTGTAGGACTTGAGGATCTGCCTGCCGGTCTGCTGGCCTTTCATCTTAACTCCCAAAAGAACCTTTTCCAGCCAACAGCTAGAATGCCTCTGAAAACACAAATCCAAGCTCTCCTTGGTTCAACACCATCTCCTCCAGAGTAAAAGCCAAAGACCTAAGAAAGGCTCCAGTCTGCATGGGGTCAGGCCCCCAGTCTTTAGACCTCGCCTCCTCCATTCTCACTCTCGCTCGCGCTGCCCTCCTTGCTCTTCCACACACGCTCGACCTCATGGCCTTTGTACTTGCTCTTTGCTCTGCCTGAATGCCTCTTCCCTTGACCTCCATTTGACCAGCACCTTTATACATCCAGGCCTCTGCTCAACTGCCCCGTTCCCAGGGAGGCCTTTCTCGACCACGCAATCTGACAGAACCCCCTATTGTCACTCTGCTTCTTTCCTGTGATTTGTTTTTCATCGTTGCCTTTGTCACTACTGACATCATATTATGTACTTATTTGTTTGTCTCCCTTGATTGGAGCGTAAGATCCCAGAAGCCAGGAGCTTTTCTGTCATCCTATTGTCTGTATTTTCAAGGCTTAGAACAAAGGCTGGCACACGACAGACACTCAATATTTGTTGACTGAAGGAAGGAACAAATACAAAGGATGACGAAACATTAGTAAATGAGTAAGCCAAGTATGAAAATAGTTGTCTCTGCCAAGAGACGTAGGACATACTGGGAGAGACCTCTTTGTGGTCAGTGCCCACTGCCAGTCGGGGCTCAAGACAAAGTCTGTATCCACTAGGGCCCCTGAAGTGTTGGCAGGTACCATCTTCATCAGCAGTGGGTACCACTTGGGGCAGAAGAGCCTGAATGCCAAGTCCATGAGACTGCAAGCATCTGTGTTCCCAGAGGATGATGGTTTTGCGTAGATGTACCCTCTGTCCAGCCTGGGCTGTCTCTCTGGCAGCCTTGGGAGGAGCTTTCTGTGGGAGGACATGGCTGCTTCTGAAGCTAGTTTGGGTTTCCATTCATTCAACTAAATATTTTGGTGAGCCTGCCTTGTGCAGGGCACGTGTGAGCAGTTGGGAGTGTAAGAGTGTAAGAAAAAGATGCATGTGGTCCCCGCTTTCGGGGAGCTCAGATTCAGGGGGAGCTGCAGGAGTAACCAGGAGGGGCACGTAGCCAGCAAGGAGCAGGATCAGTTCTCAAAGGAAATGACATCACCTTGGGTGAGACCCAAAGGCCAAGTAGGGACTGGACAGCACAGGCATGCTGTGAAGGTGGGACGAGCATTCTGGAGGAGAGGGAAAGTGTGAAGAGGTCTGGGAGGAGAGAGAACATGGCGTGAGGAAGATGGAATGTTCATACGGCTGGGGCTTGAGCACCAAGTCGGGAGACGGGCGAGAAGGGCTACCCCAATGGAGAAAGCTGCTCCCAAATACTTGATTTAGAGCGCCTGAGCCCCGCTGGCGTCGTCCTCCGTGGAGCTGCCCTGGCCAGGTCCCCCAAGCCTCCCTCGGTGCCTTGTGGGGCAGGCTGAACGCCACTAGCAAAGCCTCCCTGAAAGTGAGTGGGAGTCTGTGGCTGGCCGCAGGAGCTCCGAAGCTCTGAGCTTGCGGTGTACCTCTCGCCAAGTGGTGGCATCCTGGGATCTGTCAGAGTCTGCGGGGGGCAACTCTTCTCAAGTTGCCAGAAAACTGGCGAACCATCAAGGGGCCTGCTGGTTGACACAGCGCTGTTTCCTCCTGCCAGGGCTGAGGTTCTTTTGAGGTTTTGACAGCACCAGCTGAGTGGTTTTTTTCTCTTCTTTTCTTCTGTTCCTCTTCCTCCTGCTCCTCTACTTTCTCCTTTTTTTCCCTAGTGCAAGAGTCTACTTCGGTACCACTGCCTGCATTCCTAGTGGCTGGAGGGAGCCTGGCCTTCGGAACGCTCCTCTGCATCGCCCTCGTCCTCCGGTGAGATGGGTCCGAGGGTGGCCCTGTGGTCCTCCTGTTTCTCATCTAGCTTTGTCTCTGCTGGGATGGTGGGACGGCATTGGGGAGCTAGGAGTGGATTCAAAATACATTTTAGAGGTAGGATTGACAAGATTTGAAGACAGCTTAGATGAGAAGAGTGGAGGAGAGAGGGAAGAGTCAAGTCTGACCTGCAAGTTTCTGGCTTAAGCCATCAGGCAGAGGGTGAGTGTCATCCACTAAGATGAGAAACCCTGGAGGAGGAACAACTGAGTGAAAAGTGATGATTACATGTTGGTACTACTGGGGAAACCCCAAGCTGGAAACACAATGCAGATCGTTGTCAGCATGCAGGTGGTAGCTGGGGCCCTGGGAGAGGATGGGGATAAGGCTGTCCACAGAACCTGTGGAATTCCAGGGTCCCAACGTTGAAAGTTGTGTAGAGGAGGAGCTGAGAAAGGGGCTGGGAGGGAGGAGCTGAGAAGGAGGAGAAGTGCAGAAAAACCCGGTTGTGAAAACCAGAGGGAGAAAGTGCATGTTAGACACTGAAGAAACACCTTGGGCCCTGGGACTGCAACATGAAAGCGACCCTTCCTCTCCGCCAAGAACCACATCCTAAAATGACTCAAGTGTGAGACGCACCACATCAGAGACATGTGCACAGGTAACTCGGAGGTGCCTGGCCAGACCTCTTTGTGAATATTCCATGTTTCAAAACCAGCAGACCTAGCGGGTCACCTTTAACTGCTCTGTCCTGGTGCCCTCCCCCGGTCATGGGGCGGAACCACCACGGGTGAGGGCTCAGTTGGTGTCCTGGTCATGGTAGCACCATGCCTATTTCATCCTAGTCTCTCTCTATTCGGTCATTTGTTTTGTCATTCGTCCCCAAGTTGGCAGAGGAATCGCCTAACAGTGCTCCCAGTGAATGGACAACAAAGAAAATGTCCAATGTTCACGATTTTACTGCGGGAACTGGCAATTTTGCATATGCTAAAGCCCAAAAACCAATCAGGCTGGGCCCTGACTTTGGATGGTGGTTAATTACAATGATAATACAAGAAGAGGAGAAACGTCACTCTGTTCTTCCTGTCTCTTCCCTTGTATGTAACTTTCAGGGACTCCAGCTGGTGATTGTGAGAGGTGGTCTTTGAGGGTGTTTAGGAAGGAGGGGTAAGACCTTGGCAGAGAACTTTCTACACATTAGCTCGTTGGAGTCTCACAGTGACCCTGAAATAGCTCAACTACCACGTGGTCTGGGTTGGAGGCTCATTAAGATGACAACTTAAATTGTGTTCAGGGTTGTTTTTGCTTTGATTTTCCAATAAAGTAGTGAGCAAGCTGTCCAAAGGGTGTGCAGAAGATAAGGTTCTGAACAAGTGGAAGTAACTCCTTGGAAGAGCTGAGAACTCACTGTCTTCCATCCCTTTGGGCCAGAGAGGGGCCATGCCAGCTTTCAGAGGTCTTCCTACTGCCTTCTGAGGGATTCCTTGCCTCACCTCAGGCACATACTTCTGTGTTTCTAGATCATTAGGGCTTCAGAAGACCTTTCTCATAACCCACCACGGACCCTATAGAGTAAATCTCATGATTTCCACTTGACAGATGAGGAAATAAAGCTGAAAGAGATGGTGTGATTACAGCTAGTAAGGGTAAGGCCAAGATCCAAACCCAAATCTCGTGCTTTTTGGATAGCATCTTAGGGGTCACTTAGTCGAACACTTTAATTTTGCAAATGAGGAAATAGCCCTGAGAGGCAAGCAGACTTGCCCAAGGACACAACTTGTTAATAGCAGAGACAGGACTAGAACTCATGTGCTGAGAGTCCCTGCCCACCATGCTAGCCTGCTGTCACCTAAGAAGTGGGCCCAGTTGGTCCTATCAGTCCACTGTTGGCCAGTAGCCCCATTAACAAGTGGCGCCATCTTGGTGTGCTGTTAACCACTAAGAGAGGGACGTTAGGCTGGGAACCGGCCACAGCATTCATCACAGAGCTAGTCTGCTAATGTGCTGTTGGTGCTTGTACAATGGCTGGTTGCTACACAACCAGAGTCCCCAAAGGCACTGTGCCCTGTGCAGAGAGAACATAACAGTAATTTATTTCCTAGCCTGATGAATTTCCATTTTCTCCTGAATAAGGCAAATTTATTTGGAAAGAGGCCAGTTATTTCAAGCAATGAACAAAACCTCTACTCCCAAAGTCCCCCATGTCAAGAAAAGAGTATAAATGTGGAGATGCAGTGGGAGCCTGGGGTGCCAGAATGGCTGGGCCACTTGGAACACTGGGTGGCCGGATGACACAGATAGAACGTGAGAGACGGTGGGAGTACAGCCCACCAGTCTGTGACATCACATTTTTATTTTTAGTACATTTATTTTGTGTCTCAAGCAAAGCAAAACAGTGTTTTCCTAAATATTTTTCCAGCAATATCAGTAGTAATTTTTAAAACTTTAAATGTGCTATTGAAAAAGCTGTACCATCTTCTTAAGTGGATATTGTAACTTATAGGGGCCAGTTCTCCCCACCCAACTCCCTGTGCCCTCCTGCTTCTGGCACTGGGAAAATAGGATTCTCATAGCAGAGCATTCCTTTCCTGCACATTTATCTGGAATGGCTACCACCATTAGGTGAGAACTTCCTATGCGTATGTCTGTGATTCAAATCATTTTGTATTGAATTTATTGTCTCATTTTAGTATTTTAAAATCACGCTCTCCCACCTCCATGGTTAAGGGTTGTCATGAGTGGCTTTTTATTTTTTAATTCTTTCAGCTGTAGAACCTTATCTTTTTAAAAACCTTTTTTAAAAATTAAAAAAAATTTTTAATGAAGGTACTGGGATTGAACCCAGGCCCTCATGCAAGCCAAGCATGTGCTCTACCAGAGCTATTTCCCTCCCACCCAGAACCTTGCCTTATCTTTAAACAAAACATTATGAAGCCCAAGTATGTAAAATAGGTGAAAAGTGCAAGTGAAGTCAGACAGCTCAGCAATTTGTTCCTTCCTCCTGCCCTGCATCCTCCCCAGCCCCCAGCCCCTGCTCAGACCCCTGCCCAGGACAGGGCAATGCCAGGTATGGATGCACCCCAGGCTCCTGGTTTCAAACGCCCCTTGGAGCTTAGTGATTTGCAGAAAAGGTCTCATTCACTCTTCAAAATATTTCAAAAGAAGGAAGGTTCCTCTTTCTCAATTACCCATCCAGTTGCTTTGAAAAAAACTGAAGACAGAGACTGCTTTCCATATTGGTTAAATAACGTCAAAAGATACTTAAAATTTGTGATATATGATTATTTGCTAAATACTGACTAGAAGGGGAAAAATTCACACATGCAAAGACAGCCACTGTTAATTTTTAAAATGTACATGTGATCGAAGCCTAACAGACACATAGAAAAGTGCAGATGTCGTAAGTGTACAGCGACATGAATTTCCAGAGTGAACACATCCATGCCATCGACACCCAGATCAACAACACTTTCTATTTAGATGAATTTCCTCTGAGCCTTTCTCCTCTGCGTAGTTCTTTGTTTGTTTTTATGTAGCCTTGATTATTCTGTATCCACAACTCTGAATCCTGCCTTTTAAATTTAGCATTAGTTATAACATGAGCACATCTTCCCATTATTACAAATGCTTTGTAAACCTCACCTTCATTAGCTACAGACTCCTCCATTAGGTGGATATGCCCAAGTTCATTTATCCAGCCTATTACTGGGCATTTGGATTGTTGTTTTGCTTTTATAAACAATAATGTGTTGAACATCTTTATGCATAAAGCTTTTTCCATATCTGTGCCCTTTCCTGAGGGTATATTCCCAGAAATGGAATTCTTGGGTCAGAGAGTCTGAATATTTTGAAATCCAGAGTGTACTGACTCTGTCCTCAGTTCTCTTATGAGGGAGGAGGATTCCACCCAGGGACCCCGCGCAGCTCCAGTAAGCATCCCTGCTGTGTTCCCTTCCTGTGCAGTGCCTGGATGGCGAGCCCAAGTAACATTCTGCAGATTGTTTATTCCACTTGGACAACAGGCTAAGAGCCAATGGTAGATTTGGAGCCAACTATCAATTATTTATCATAACAAGGACAGGAATAGCCTGTCGATATAAAAAGAAACCCAAGGAAAATCCCCAAACCTTGTTTTTGACATTGGTTTCCCCTCTTCCCTCCCAGCTCTTCCTGGAGTAGCTGACATTTGGTGGAACTGAGGGAGACCACCTTGCTCCCACTTTGGGGTCAGGGGGCAATCAGTTAGGAGGTGACAACGTGGGGAGCAGGATGGGGGAGATGTGCTGCCCCGGCCCGGCTGACGGGCCCCTTCAGGGAGGAGACCTGACTGTACCTTTGAAGATCGTTATCACCATCTCATCTTTCTTTGGGCTGTCAAGTGACTCTTCTCACTTACTGAGCCCTGGGTTTGGGCCCAGAGTGAAGCAGTTTGAACGAAGCTGTGATCAGAGAGATGTCTATCTTCTTCCTGTTTAACATCGACTTTCCTGTCAGATGAGTCACTTGTGCCCAAGTGGTGCCCACGGCTGAATTTGTGAGAACCTTCCAGCATGGTGGGAGGGGACCCAGAGGTGGAGGGAGAACTGGGGACAGTGGGAATATTGGAGGAAGAGACAGGCTGTAGAGGGAGCTGCACAGCCCTTTCCCTGCTGTTTAGGGCAGTTGCCAATTATCTGCCTCTGGCTAGCCTTAATTTGACCTGGAGGCCCATTTTCCTTCCCTGCTGAAAGAATATTCTTTTTTTAAGTAAATGGATTTGGGACTGATGATGTGTCCCTGTGGGCACCCTTGGGGACAGAACAAATTAAGTTGCCGGTGCTATAAAGGGACACTCAAAGCCTTAGTTTCCCCAGTGGTAAATTGGACCAACAATACATACTTATTCTCTTGGGGTGTATATTTTGTTGTTGCTTTTGCGGGAGGTTAATTAGGTTTATTTATTTATTTAATGGAGGTGCTGGGGATTGAACCCAGGACCTCGTGCGGGCCAAGCATGCACTCTACCACTGAGCTGTACCCTCCCCACTCTCTTGGGGTGTTTTTGAAACCCCTAACTCTTCCGAGGATTGTGTAATTCCTGGTGACAAAAAGCAGTTGACGAGGGGGGAGGGTATAGCTCAGTGGTAGAGTGCATGCTCGGCACGCACGAGGTCCTGGGTTCAATCCCCAGCACCTCCATTAAAATAAAGAAAGAAATAAACCTAATTAACCCCTCCCAACAAAATTTAAAAAATAAAATTGCTTGATTTAAAAAAAAAATGAAGCAGTTGATGAATAAATAGTGCTCACTCTTTGGAGCTGAAACCCGGCAATGCCAGGCCACCAGGGCAGCCAGCTCTTGGTATTTTCCTCTGGTTGGTCACAGAGGGAACTCAGCATTTGTGTGGTTTGTCTTTGTGTGTCTGTGTGAAGGTTCAAGAAGACGGGGAAGCTGCAGGCTCTGAAAGAAGGCAAGACGAGCATGCACCCGCCGTACTCGCTGGGACAGCTGGTCCCCGAGAGGCCCAAGCCCACCCCCGTGCTCGTCCCCCTCATCTCCCCACCCGTGTCCCCCAGCAGCCTCGGGTCTGACAACACCTCAGGGCACAGCCGACCAGATGCCCGGGGCCCGCAGAGCCCTTACGATGTCAGCAACAGAGACTACTTCTTCCCCAGATAGCCGGCCGGGCGGCGCCGGGCGGGCGGGCGTCGGCCCCGCTGCACTGTGCGGGTGACGAAGCACAAGCTGCCTTAGCAAAAGACGCTCCTCACTGCCGTTCCAGCTCATCTCAGGTGCACAGGGCCCCGGGCTTCACCTTTCCAGAAGGGCCTCCCAGGAGGTTCTACGCCTTGGTGAAAAGGTTTGCTGCGTCTGATCAGAAGGAAGAGGTGGTTGGGCTTTTGAACCACCCCTCCCCAAATGCCCTGCTTACAGGGGTTAGAATGAACTCAGGCCCTCATCAAGAGAAGGGTGTCAAGACTCTACTGGACACTCAGGTAGGCAGAGCCGGGCTGCTGCAGAGGCCTCGGATGCCCCCAAACTTGGGGTGGACAGGCTGCCAGCCGCCCGTGCACCTGGACGCATCTTCAGGGGCTGCACCCTCAGGCAGGTGGGACGGATTTCCAGCCAAACACTTCCCTAGGTGCCTCCCCACTGGCCCACCACACAGCTTCATCTGCCAGCTCAAATTCTTGAAACCCAAGTGCCTTCACAGTTCAGCTTTTCTAGGCCTGAGGATGGCTTTTCTTAAACCACCGAGGCTGGGGGAAGGTCTCACCTACCTTTCCTCCCCACATCTGAAGACAAGCTGCTAAGTGGGGTAAACAGTATCTCAGGGTCTGATGGTTTGAAATGAAATTATGATTAGTTCCTCACTAGCCTGTTCCTAAATGTGAATGACTGTCCTGGGCACTTGCTGAATCCAGAAGCAACTGCACTGGCTCGATTTCCCTCTTTGGATCCCAGGACTTCAGGAGAGGAGCCAAGAGGAAGGAGGGGATTGGGGACAGGGCCTCCATGCTTCTCTGCAGCAGCATCGCGAGGGGGACGGCGGGCTCTGCAAACCAACATTCTCCGTCCTCCCCACCCTGCCCTCCAAGAGGAGAGCTAGCATCAGGGGGGGACGCCAGGGGTGGAATCAAAACTGCCTTACTCCAGCTGTTTATTTTGTTTTCAACTGAGCCTGAGTAACTGGGGAAGATAATATTTATGTGAAAAGACAAAAGAACCTGGCAAGAATGTACTTTAATTTGGTTTTTTAAAGAACTGTTGACTATTTTATCTTTAGAGGGTGGAAGAGCCAGTATATAAATAACCTGGGGGAAAAACATCATAACTTTGTTTAGCACAAAACTGAGTCAAGTGAAAAAGGAGGAGAAAAAAAAAAGATTTTCCCCTATTAGAGAAGAGGCTGGTTTCATTCTAAATTTTATTTTTGCCTTAAAAAGTGAAGGGAGGAAAAAAAAAAAAAAAGACTATGTCTTCTCTAAGTTAGCGGAAAAGCAGCTTGTTACTACTCCCCCAGGCGGTGGAGAAGGAAACCGTGCCCAACAGTCATGTGCTGGGAAGCCAGCCTCCCACGATTACCAAGCAGGTCAGCTGAAAATCCCCAACCCTGAAAGCCAGGAGCCCTCGGTTATCAGAAGAGGTTCATTAAAAAAAAAAAAAAAAAAAAAAAAAAAATCCCTAACCTTGGTGCCTTCCTCTTTTAGTTAGTTCCTTGAATGTGATTCAGTTCAGCTAGTCATGAAGCGCCGACTAAATGTCTAGCCGTGACACTGGGCTAACCAGTTCAGCTCACTTTCCTGTCCAGGCTTTGAAAATTCAGTGATGTTAGTGGTTACCCAAACACGTACCCTCAAGTATCATGGGAGGTCCCAGGATGAAGCTGTGATTAAAATCTGTCATGTAATCACCACCCAAATTTTACCAGACCACAAAACTTTTCTAGCAGTCTCCCCTTTTAGAAAAAACAACCACCAGCACTAGACAAGTGGCAAAAGGGTGGAAACGACCACGTTTTACTTGCTGTTTGTCGGGTTCACACTGTTGCAACATTGGACAGACACTGATTTTCATTGCTGGCTTTGTCTGTAAATTTCAGGTCCTGTTGCTGTTTTAGCAACTAATCTTAACTTGACAAAAGGCAGGCGGTTTTATTTTGTTTTCTCTAAAGTTTCCTTGATTGAGAACAGCAAAAATGCTGTTAAAGGGAAATATAAAAAATGAGAATCTGCAAGAAAGAATGGTTCTGTGCCCACGGTTCTTTACCTCTTGACAGAGTTTTACCCATGTGTGATATTAGCAGAGCCAAGCAGAGCCGTGCTAGTGGAAGATGTGAAATCCAGATAGCTCATGATTGCTAAGAGCTAGGCAGCTTTGATCTTCAAATTGTTATTGCTTTCATTATTATTGTAACGGAACTGCTTTTTTTTTTTTTTCATATTGAAGAGGGCTCTACCCCCCTTTGTTTTTTATAAGCTAGTATAAATGAAGGAAAAATATTTGTCTTCTCTGGGTTGGAGGACTTGCTCAGTGTACACAGGGATACACCCTAAGCTTTCTCTATCCTCGAATCTCTGGTCATGAATGTGTGTTTCAATCCATGGGTCATCCACCCTCACCTCTGTTTCTGCAGCATACGCACTGCCTTTTATTCTCAACAGTGAGGCTACTTACCTAATGCCTGTAGTGATCGTTACACAGCCAGATGGGGAATGTTGGCTCAATTTTTATTAAAGATGATCAACTTATCCTGCTGGGTAGGAAAAGTTGAAAATATGTTAGATCAAGGTCTAAATTAAAGTGGTCATTAATTCTCGTAGCATTAATGAAAAAAAAATTTTTTTTCAATGTCAAGGAGGTAGCATTGAATATGTCTGCAAAGACTTTGGTAACTCTGAGAGCTCTCTGCCCTGTTGGAGCCTTGCCCTTGTGGTTTGTTTGCCAGTCTCTGGGCTCCCCCTGAGTCTCTGCCATTTCCCTGCTGTCCCTGGGGGAATGACACACCATTACAAGGTGTGGAATCTGCTGCTGGCACCAGTTGGGAGCCCACCTGATGGTGAAAAGAGCTCAGTGGGGCTGGCTGGGAGTGGTCATGGTTTGTGGGTCTCCTGCAGAAAGTTCGGGAATGTCTTTCTTGACTGCTTTGGTGCTGAGCTATATCGCTTCATCAACGGCACTTAAGATTAGTTGGGGAGGAGTCTGACGGTCAACTCCAGGTAGAGCCGGTGAGAAATTTATCTTCATTTGGAGAAGCAGGGACAATTGGTGGTTCTTTGGAGCATAAGCCTGGCTCCCAGCCTTCCCGTGCAGCCGTTGGCAGTGGGGCTGTTGCTGGAAGGGAGGCCAGCTGGCTCAGGGTCCGTGCCAGACACTCCTGAGCGTCCCCTAAAGGTCCTTCCAGCATCATGTCCTCGGTGTGGCCTGGCCCCGGCGCCAGCGAGTTTCTATGGCAACCTTAATGATTATTAAGGAATGTTGTCAGTTGTATGAACATATGCTCAAAAGCAGATCTACTTCAGAAAGAAAGGATTGGAACAGCATGTAGCCAGGCTGTTAATTAATAGAGAAACCATATTTGGATGGAGTTCACATATCGTTAAATAGAATACCTCAACTTTACTTTTTTTTTTTGAGAGAGAAATAATAGTTTTAGGTTTTGTTTTTATTTTTTTAAATCTAATCACCTTAAAGCAAATACCAAAGGCTAATGTTTGTATATGGGGCAAAGGGTCAGTATGATGTTTTTCAGTGTTGTTGTTTCTTTTTACTAGCTATTTTGCCTTTAAAGTGAACATTGTAAATCTTTGAAATAAAGAATTTCTAAAAATATGCTTGAGAGGTAATTATGCTTGGGCACCCAGGACATTTAAAGGAAAGACTTGTGTGATTAATGAGGGAAAAGGAGTGAGGAATGATGGGCTTAAAATTAAGTAGGACCATTTTGGGGTGAGCTTCTCCTTAATACAGGATCAGATTACCTCGGAAAGAGGAATCAGGTAAGTTTGAGAAATAAGTAGCAATTTCTCAGAAGACTTTAATTATGAAAGTATTTCCCCACATGAGCTCTGGGGTTTCTGGAAGGGGTGTGGGTACTTCTGCCATGTTTACATCATTATCAGGTGATGGATGTGGGATGGGGAAGGAAAAGGAAGGGCCATTATTCATCAGAAGACTGTTTACTGGACGGGGGATGTGAATGGTGTCACAAAGGCAACCCTGATCATCTTGATCATCTGATTTAGGCTGAATCTGCCCGCTATGGAAAAGGGTCTTCAGTAGGAAAAACTTGGGACACAGCCATCCCACATCTCCCAAATAGAGGAAAGTCATCGTTGAGGATGCTCTGGGGATAAGAGTTGCTGTGTAAACAGTTCCTGGTTGGGGAGGAGGAAACTGCATGGAAGCCTGGAAATTGTGTAACTCAGACCGAAAGCTGAAGTGTGAGGCCCCGCCACTGCAGCCCCTACCCGGGGCCATCAGAGGAAAGCCGCAGGACCGCACCTATAGGGCCCATCAGCTCCTTGAGGACGCCACAATCTCTTTTGAAGTTGGTCCCTGTCTTGCAGAAAGCAACACAAGAAACAGATGTCCCCAGGGCGGCTCAGGTGTGGGCCTTGCAGAGGAGCACAGGGGTGGGTGTAAGGAGCAGGAAGTGGAAGAGGGCGCCTCATTCATCATGGCGTCACTGTCAGGATGAGATGGTTACGATGCTCTTTCCAGAAGAATTTGGGAGAGCAGGTGGTGAATCTTGGAGTGGTTGGCAAGGAACACTCAGTTACTGGAACAGCTACTTAGGAAAGCATTTTCCTCATTGATTGCGGCACAAGGAAACCAAATCATTCTCCCCATCTGTGAGCAGCACAAGCCAGAGGCAGGATACTGTGTGTGCCATCCTGCAGTAGCAAAAGTGTGCTGTTGAAAGGCCTTAAAGTGGTCAAAAGCGGTGTGCAATGGCTGGGCTGGGGACAGGGCAGCCCCTCAGGCAGAGTGGGGGCCAGGTGGGCTGGCTGTGTGGCTTGTTGCTTAAACAGTCCTGAGCATATCGGCCAGCCCCATAGTAGCCTCTAAATAGTGACTGACCCCTCCTTTCTCTATGAAAGTCCTGTCTTCTGTGAATGTATGTCGCTCCGGAACAAGACAATAGAACCACTTCTGCCATGTCCTATTTCATACCAACAGCGTTAGGTGGCAATCCAAAATACGAATACAATTAAGTTTTTCAAAAAAATCATGAAACTCATTATATAAGAGTATATAAAATTCAGTGAGGAAGTTTCTTCCAAGGTAACTTCAAAATGCTTAGTAAAGCTGCCCAGGGGAGGGCCTATAGCTCAGTGGTAGAGCGCAGGCTTAGCATGCATGAGGTCCTGGGTTGGATTCCCAGTACCTCCATTTAATTAAAAAAAAAAAAAAAAAAAAAAAAGGCTGCTCAGTGTCCACAGAGAAAACAGCCTGCTGTGTAATGGGACGCTGCATTTTAATGTTTCATTACGACTTTTTTAAGAATGAAATTTGTTAGGAGGACAATTGTACTCTATCTTGGTTTTTAAAGGTATGTGCTGCACAATAAAGGCTTTTAAATGATGAGCAATGGAAGTGGGACATCCTGGAGTCTGTGCCCAGCAGAGATGAGGGAAGGAGGTGTTGCAGAAAAATGTGTTACAGCTCAGTTGTGACAGCAACCTGAATCTGGGTGAGAGACCAGGCAGCACTCGGAGAGTTGGAGAACTCAGGTTTATTGCCAGCGGGCCCAGAGGAATTAACATTCCAAGCTCTGGACTCCATCTGTAGGTTTACAGAGGCTTTTATAGGCTGCCAGTTTACACTTTACAACATCATATGCAAATAAGGTGTAACAAAAGTTGACTAATTAGGAACAAGCTTTGTAGAAATGGGCCAATCAGGAGGGAGAGAAATAACCAATCAGGAGTGAGCTCCATGCAAAGGAAGTACTACAAATGGACCAATCAGGAGTCAGCTTAGGGAACCAATAGAGTTTTAGGGGTAAGTTCCACTTTCCTAGAAGTAAACCCTTTCAGAGGCAAAAAGTGAGATACAGGTGCTGGGTCAGGGAACTGGATGGTGCTGGCAGGAGAGTAGTGGCCCTGCCTAGGGGTCCTGCTGGTCTTTTTTCTTGGGCTTCCCACCTCAGAGGGAGGAAGAGGACGGGGAGGAGGAGGAGGGCATAGGCACATACCCACTACCTTCTGCAGCACATTATTCTGCCCACCCAGAGATATCTTGGTTCCTGTGGAGTCGCCACAACCAGCAGAGATTCCAGATCAGCCCGCTGTGGACCCCAGATGGTTCTGAGAAAGGTGGTGGACCTCTGAGGGCGGCTGTGGACCACGATCGATTCTATGAGGAGGTGGGTGCTGTGGGGGCCTCAGACTTCAGGACTTAAGGAACTTCAGCGGGTCATTCCCGCGCACAGGTCCAGGGATTAGAAGGCGCTCAGGGTCCAACCCCAGGCCCTCTGAATCACACCAATGGCCTTCTGTCTGCGTGAGTGTGGGTTCCACAAGTGAGCCTGCTGTGCAGCCAGCTCTCAGGGTCCCTGTGCTGGAGACCGCAGGGCTGGAGGTAAGGTTCTACAGCCCCTTGTAACTGTGGGTATTAACTGGGTAACAAAATCCATGGACAGCAAAGAGCTACACCACCAGTCCCACTGGTTACCTAGAAGCCCACATCCCTTTTTGGTCGAGATGGCCTATTAAAATTAAATAATAACAAAAGACTGCCATTTATGGTCCCTCCACCATGTGCTTTACAAACAGTTCTTTCTCATCCTTATGAGGCTGCAAGATAAGTGTTTTCATCTGTTTACAAGTGGCAGGGAAAGATAGTGGTCTAAGATAAACAAGCTGGTTAAGAGGCTGAACTAGACCACAAACCTGGGTCTGCCTGAGACCAAGGCTGGTTCTCTTATCCCCTGTCATGGGGCCCGTCAGCCACGGGTGATGACCAGGATCGGCCTGCCTTTCCAACCCCTTTCCCAAGCCAGGTGCCCGGGGGTGGGGCCTTGGCTCACTCACCTCCGAGGGGAGATGGACTAGGGTTCCTCATTTGGTTTGTCACACCTGTCAGTGTGGAAGCTGAGACCCAGGGAATCTGGGCCACAAACAAAGGCATGTCCCTGGGGCTCCCATGGGTGGCCCTGGGGCCACCAGACCCCAGCGCTGCTCACATAATAGGCAGACACAGAGAAGACGGACCACTAAGGGGAGGGTCGGTAAGCAGCTACTTACGGTTAATGATCTTTGATCAGAAACCAAACCAAACCACTTCCCCTCCCTCTGCATCAGCCCTACATCTCCTCCTCTGAACTCTGCATGAATGATTTGGTGTTCTCCAGTTGCTTCCTTGGTTTACACTTTAATGAACTTCATGGACATTCTCAAATTGTGCTTTAGTTAAGATTTAGGAACCTTATTATGTCCACTCCCTCTCAAAGGATGAAAGGTCACCAACCTGTGTGTGGTGGTTCTCTCTGGGTGGTGAGAGTCATTCAAGCAACGTTTACTAAACCACCGAGCTGGCTGCGCGGATGTCAGAGGAAGCGATCTCTTCCTCAAGATGCCGTCAGTCCACCCACCCGGTGAACTACACGAGTAAGGAACAAAAGCTGTCTCTGGGAGCAAATGACTAATCTGGTCTAGGCGGTCAGGGAAGGAAGGGATAGAAATATGGAAACAGAGTGGGGGAGGGTGTAGCTCAGTGGTAGAGAGCATGCTTAGCATACATGAATGAGGTCCTGGGTTCAACCCCCAGTACCTCCATTAAAAAAAAAAAAAGTAAATAAAGCTAATTCCTCCTCCCCCCACGTTTTGCTTTTCAAAAAAAGAAATAAGGAAACAGAGTGAGGACGGAAGGGGAGGGTACCAGGTGGAGGGAGGCTGCTGGTGAGGAGCTGGGGGCAGAGGGGCGCCTGCCTTGGACATGCATTTGTGGTGAGCAGTTTTTCAATGTTCTGAGAACATTAGGAACTTGCCGAGACCAGATTTGCTCCTTTTTCTTTTATGCATATTTAATTTTTTTTCATGAGCATGTGTATCTTTACAATTAATGAAAAATTTTCACTAAACAGTTATAATCCCTCTATTTTGGAATAGTTCAACCGCATTGTACTGCCTATGAAAAACTGTTTATTAAAAAGTGTAAGAAATAGGTGGGCATCACAGGTAAAGCTGAGACAGTGTTGAAGTTGGGTGATGGGTACAGAATGGTTCATTGTATTAATCTTTTAAAAGCCTTGACATTTTCTATTTTAAAAAATGCAAGGACTCTAGGGGGAATATTTCACTTGCAAATATACCATTTAAAATAACCCCAAATGAATATGAACACATCTTTTGTAACTATCCTTTAATGTAAACCACAGTTCTCACTTGTCAACAATACACTGGTTGATAACCTTGATGAACTAATTGGCTTTTATGTGCACAAGTAATATCACTTTCCCTCAATTCACCCAAACTAGTAATCCTGTTTATTTATGCACACAAATCAGAAGGCAAAAGGAATCATTAAAAAAAAGTCATGTAGGAAGTGTTTTAAATTTGAATCAAGATGACACAGGGACTCATGTGATTCACAACGTGGGGGAAGTAACTCTGGTGCTACTAGTGGATTTTGGAAATGATAATCCACGTGTCTCAGACTGAATCTCCTTAATATCCTTAATATATAATCGAATGTTGATTATCAGAGCTTAAAATTGTCACCCAGGTCCATGGATGAAGCCTCGCAAGCAGGGGGAGGGATGCCTAAGCCTGTTAGGCGGATAGAGGGACCCCCAAATTGGAAAGCCTATCAAGCGTGTGGGCAGGGCGCCCCCCCCCCCGATTTGTGTGGATCTTTGCCCACCGACCGAGAAAGAATTTTTAATAGAGGCAAAGTGAAAAAAAGAGCTGCTTTTATTGCTCAGAGAGAAAGGAAAAGAAAGCACTGGAGTGGGGGCCATCAGCGAGGTAGCTGTGAGACGGCTCCCGCCCCCGATCGGGCCTCGGGGTCGCTCATTGGAAGGCTCTGCCATCGTTATCTTCATGCCGGTGCTGCCAAGCGTCTTCTACTGTTGGCTCTCTTCTCCCTTGGAGCTCAGCCCTAAAACAAACTTCAGGGGCAGAAAGAGAACAAAGAAAGAGATCCTGGGGTGTGTCCTTGGAATTAATGCAGCAGCTGTGGGACATCAGTTGTCCTGTTGTAGGACTATGTCCTTGGAATTAAGGAGCCAGCCGTGGGATAAGAGAAATGTCCTGCCTTTCATCAGCCTGGCACCTTCCTCCCCTTGTTGGAAGCCAGTCAGAATCAGTCAGCCTGTCGAATCACCTCGCTCAAGCCCACGACGACGACACCTGCCAGACGCAGCCCAGGGTGGTCCCAGCCCAGACCCAGTTCCTGTTTCCTCGAGTCCGTGTGGCTCAGCTGTGAGGAGAGAACCCACTGGTCACACCCGGCCACCTGGATGGCCAGGCTGCTGGGTGCCTCATCACTCCAAGATAACAGACTGGCATTTTCTTTTAACTGAGTGAAAAGACACATAACATGAAAATTGCCCTCTTGCCCGTTTCTCAGGGTACAGTTCAGTAGTAAGGACCTTCCTATTGTTGTGTAAACAAGCTCCTGAATGTTTTCATCTTGCAAAACTGAAACTCTATACCCATTATACAACTTCCCACTTCCTCCTCCCCCAGGGCCTTGGCAACCACCATCCTACTTTCTGTTTCTATGAATTTGACCGCTCTAGGTACCTCGTATAATTGAATCATACAGTATTTGCCTTTTTGTGTCTGGTTTATTTCACTTAGCAAAATGTCCTCCAGGTTCATCCATGTTGTAGCATGTGTTGAAATTTCCTTACTTTTTAAGGCTGAGTAATATTCCATTGAACATATATACCACATTTTGTTAATTCATTCACCACTCATGGACATTTGGGTTGCTTCCTCTTCTTGGCTACTGTGACTGTTTTTTTTTTTTTTTTTTTTTTTTTTTTTTTAACTTTTTCACTTGCTAAGTGAAACCAGGTGGCTGGTTCATTACTCCTCACCTCACTAGTTTGACCAATTATGTCCTTCAGATGTGAAGAATTCTGCAGGCCAAGTATACTGTCTCAAAGGGAAGTACAGGCAGACCTTGGAGATATTGCAGGTTTGGTTCCAGACCACCACAATAGAGCAAATATCACAATAAAGTGTGCCACACGTATTTTTTGGTTTACTGGTGTGTATAAACCTTATGTTTACACTATCCTGCAGGCTATTAAATGTGCAATAGCATTATGTCTAAAAAATGTACATACCTTAATTTAAAAAATACTTTATTGCTAAAAAATGGTAACTGTCATCTGAGCCTTCAGTGAGTTGTATGTAATCTTTGCTGGTAGAGGGTCTTGTCTTGATGCTGATGGCTGCTGACTCCTGATGTCTTGACGTTGGTTGTTGCTGAAGGTGGAGTGGCCGTGGCAAATCTCTTAAAATAAGACAACAGTGAAGTTTGCCAGATTGACGGACTCTTCCTTTCAAAAGCGATTTCTCTGCATCATGCAATGCTGTTTGGTAGCGTTTTACCCAAAGTAGAACTTCTTTCAAAATTGGAGTCAATCCTCTCAAACCCTGCTGCTGCTTTATCAACTAAGTTTATGTAATAGTTTAAATCCTTTGTTGTCATTTCAACAATCTTCACAACATCTTCACCAGGAGTAGAAGAAACATCTGCATCTGAAGAAACCACTTTCTTGGCTCACCCACAAGAAGCAACTCCTCATCCATGACAGTTTTACCACGAGATTGCAGCAATTCAGCCACGCTTTCAGGCTCCCCTTCTAATTCTAATTCTCCTGCTACTTCCATCACATCTGCAGTTACTTCCTCCTCTGAAGTCTTGAGCCCCTCCAAGTCATCCGTGAGGGTTGGAAACAACTCCTTCCAAACTCCTGTTAATGCTGATATTTTGACCTCTTCTCATGAATCATGATTATTCTTAATGGCATCTAGAACCCTTTCCAGCAGGTTTTCAGTTTCCTTTGCTCAGATCCATCAGAGGAATGACTATGTATGGCAGCTAGAACCTTATGAAATCTGTTCTTAGAGACTAAGACTTGAAAGTCAGAACTGCTCCATGATCCATGGACTACAGGATAGATGTTGTGCGAGCGGGCATGAAGACAATGTTAATCTCGCTATATGTCTCCATCAGAGCTCTTGGGTGACCTGGTGCATTGTCAATGAGCAGGAATATTTTGAAAGGAATCTTTTTCTGAGCAGTAGGTCTCAACTGTGGACTTAAAATATTTAGTAAGCCATGTTGTAAATAGGTGTGCTGTTATCTAAGCTTTGTTGTTCCATTTATAGAGTAGACTTAGCCTAATTCTTAAGGGCCCTAGGATTTTCAGAATGGTAAATGAGCATCGGCTTCAAGCCGCCAGCTGCATTAATCCCTGAGAAGAGTCAGCCTGTCCTTTGAAGCTCTGAAGCCAGGCAGTGACTTCTCTCTAGCTATGAAAGTCCCAGAGGGCATCATCTTCCAATAGAAGGCTGTTTTGTCTACACTGAAAATCTGCTGTGTAGTGTAGTCACCTTCAGGAATGATCTGAGCTAGATCTTCTGGAGAACTTGCGGCAGCTTCCAGGCCAGCACTGGCTGCTTCACTGTGCACTTGGAGGTCATGGAGATGGCTTCTTTCCTTAAATCTCATGAACAACCTCTTCAAATTTTTCTTTGGCACTTTCCTCATCTTTCTCAGCCTTCACAGAACTGGAGAGAGTAGGGGCCTTTCTCTGGATTAGGCTTTGGCTTAAGGGAATGTCGTGGCTGGTTTGATCTTCTATCCAGACCACTAAAACTTGCTCCGTATCAGCAATAAGGCTGTTCTGCTTTCTTATCACTCAAGTGTTCACTGGAGTAGCATTTTAAATTTCCTTCAGGAACTTTTCCTTTGCATTTGCAACTTGGCTGTTTGGCACAAGAGGCCGGGTTTTGGACCTTTCTCGGCTTTAGACATCACTTCCTCACAAAGCTTAATCATTTCTAGCTTCTGACTTAAAGTGAGAGACTCTTCCTTTCACTTGAACTCTTAGAGGTTGAACTCTTAGGGTTACTAATAGGCCTAATTTTAGTATTGCTGTGCCTCAAGGAATTGAATTGGGAGGCCCGAGGGGTGGGGCGATTGGAACGCACACAGATTTGTCTATTAAAGTCACCGTCGTATGTGGGGGTGGTCTGTGGTGCGTCCAATTACAATAGTAGCATAAAGTTCATTTGGTCATCATCATAAACATAGTAATAATGAAAAAGTTTGAAATATTGTGAAAATTACCAAAGTAACGCAGCAGGGCCTTATGCGACCTTCCGGGGACAGACCCCTCACCCATATCCTCTGCTGTAGCTCCTCTCTGAAGTACCCGGAGGACAGCATCTCATGCATGTGTCCTGAGTTTTTCAGATGCTATAAAGCACCACCAAATGAAAGAAATTAACTACTTGATCGTGAGCACATGGCCCCCAGACCTTCTGGCGCCCAGGGGTTGATAGTGTTGACCGCTCTGTTCCCTCAACATCAACCAATCAGAGAATCGTGCACGGGCTGGTCACGTACCCTCAACACCACGCCTCCTCACCTGGCCTTTAAATATGCTTTGGTGAAATACGTTGGGGGAGTTCCGGGTTTTCTTGGGCATGAGCCATCTTGTCTTCCTTACTCGGCTCTGTAATTAAGTTTTCTCTGCTCCAAACTCTGACGTTTTGGTTTGTTTGGGCTCACGGTGTGTTGGGCACGTGAACTTTTGTTTGGTGACAGTTTTGGTGATGCCAGCCTAGGAGTCTGTGGCCGTGGCAGGCCAGCGGCACAGGGGCGGCCCCTCCCCTGAGTCCCAGCAGCTGCTGGATCTCACTGGGCTCTGGGATCTGGGAGGGACTCTCCTGACCAGCACCGCCTGCCCCCCCGGCACAAGGCGGTGTGGAGCTGAGAAATGTCTGGAGCTGTGCCCGCGTCTGGTGTCGTCTGAGGGTGAGTGGCTCCAGCTCGCACAGGCGGGAATCTTCTCCCTTCCTTCCGGGATCATTCCCTCGTGGGAAGTGAGCTGTTCTGGGCTCATTACGAGTCACCCTGGGTCTGTTCTCTTTTGAGAGCTGGGCCAGTCTGTTTGGAGGCCTCTGTCTGGGAATGGAAGTGGAATTTTTGGGCTGCACTCGTCTGATCTTTTGGTTGTTGTTAGTCTGTGTGCGTGTCAGTACTTACACTGGCCGGTTGAGGCGTCTTTGAGTAACGGGGCTCGCATTTGACGGTGCCAGGGTGTCCTTCCCTATCGCACTGGCCTTGCTGTGACAGATCATTGGTCCGGACTTTCCCTTTCTAGCCTTGGTCTCATACAGCTTCCTCTCTGATGGGGCTCTGGTTGGGGTTCTCCCCTTTTGGACTGATGGGCATTGGTTGAGAATCTCCCTTTTGGGGCTAAGGAACTGTGACTCTGAAAGATTATTCTGAATTGTTGATTGCTTGCTATTTGATATCAGCCTTGAGTAGCTAAGTGTGGATGATCAGAGCTCTGTCCCATCTTATATATAGTCCTCCTAGAGTGTATTTTGCAAAACTGGGAGATCTTCAGCTGTGCTCCCGCAGATGAAAGAAAATGATTTTTTAAAATTATAACACCGTGTGACCTCAGTACTCCTTAAGACCTGGAGAACAATAGCCCTAATGGCTCTGCTATTGTATCAAAGTGGGCTTTTTGCAATTTGGCTCTTATCTTGAGAGTGTGTGTGTGTCTTGGTACCTGAGTCCAAATCCTGTTCTCTCTTCTTGGCTTTGCTGAAAGTGAGGCATGTGAATGTGAGCAAATGACATATATACATATATATTTGTCTATCACTGTTATTTATTTAAACTGAAGTGGATATTTGGAAACTGGAAAAAAAAAATCCCTGAAAATAGCCCAGATGATTGGGTTTTGTATAAGCCGTTAGGGGAGGAACTTGCATTTCTCTTCCTGTGCTTTTGAGATATAAGTGATCTTCTTGGGCTTTCAAGGAAAAAAGGTTGTTTTCAAACTTAAGTGGAAAGACTGAGATCTCTGATTCTGTCTCTGTGTGAAAAATTAACATGTAAAAGCTCTATTTAATTGACTTAAAAGTAAGCACTTAGACATTAAATACTTCCAAGTATAAAAGAAGCTAGACAACAAATTTCAGGCTCATGTGATCTAGGAAATAATCAATATCAAGTTAATATCTGACATGAAGGCCAGCTTAAGCTTGCTGTGTAATCAGTGCAGACCTGTCTTTTATTGTATAGAGGTTTACTGAAGGTCAGTAGGTTCATGTTGTTTCTGTTGTAGTTTCAGCAGAAAGAAAGAAAATTTAATTGACTTGGTATGATATAATTCTCTTATGCAATTTGCATTTAATTTACTGATGAGCTTTTGGGTGAACTCTTTAGAAATAATTATGTTATATTAGGAATGTCTACTTAAAAATGATCTCTCCAGATATTTGGTAACTAGAAATTTTAGAGTTGTTCTAACTTAAGTTAAATGATGGGAGTTTGTTGAATGCTAGGTCATTCCCAAACAAGATAAGATACTGAAACATTATTTATCGAACGTTGGCTTCCCTTCACAGAGAGACTAACGGTGTTTAGGACTGTTATTAAATATGTTTGGTGCCACACTGAGGTATTTTCTGTTAAAAAACACATGTTTCTAGAAATTATTATTGGTATTCATGTATGCTGATCTACGTACAAAATGCTAATGTAAAAGATAGTTCATAACTGCTTGGTTTTCACTAGAAATTAAGGTTTTTAAGAATTGAGAATTCTACTTTAAATATGTTATTCAAGCTACTAAAAATAAGAAAGGAAACATTTCAGTATACAGTAGGAAAGTAGGATATATGTTTGGAGTAAAAAATGTGAGGAATGGAATTGCATTTCATTAAGAGAAAAGTTTATAAAAAGGGAGACTTCTGTGCATGGTCGGGCTGAGATTAAATTGAAGTAGGTAAAGATTTTGTTGTTAAAAGTAGGCTAGATATGGTCCCTCTCTGTTAAGAGAACAAGTTTACTTGGAGTGCTTCTGATAACAGATTGTGCGAAACTTTTTGATGTTTTTGACAAGCTTCCTATAAAATTCTAATTGAAGTCCTTTTGACTTCAGCTAACTTTGGGATGCTTCAGCGGCCCATGAGGCATCTCAGAGAAAAATAATAAACTAACTAGGATTGGTTGGTAGGTTAAACCACATGGGAAGCATTGTCAAATGAGTGATATGGATGTTACTAATGAGACAGGAGGGAAGGGGGTAGGGCACAGCCATTAAAAGAATGGCACAGCCATTAGCACTAAGATGGTGGACGATTCAACTGCCGGTAGACCTTGAGCTTCATTATGCGCTCATTGTAACACAATAGCATGCTAAATGGCCCTCCCACGGGTACCAGGACCTTTCAAGGCTTACCTTAAAAGGTCAAAAATTGGGTGATGGCCCAGTTCCTGAGAACCCCAGCCCCTTCCCCAAAGTAGTTGGAATAATCCTGCCACATGTTGGTGTATGAAGTTACTGGCCCATAAAAACTAACAACCCTGCACCTCATGGTTGCTCTCTTGCCTTCTGAGATGGCCTGCACTCTGAATATGGAGTATGTATCTCTGAATGAATCTGGCTTCACTCTACTATGGACCACTCTTGAATTCTTTGCTGCCCAAAGCCCAGGACCTTCACTTGGCAGGGCGGGTCCCAGGGACTTGACCAAAACCTTGGACATGACCATCCTCTTGTGTCCCATTTTCCTGTATCATTAATATAGATATTCTAGAAACTATATGAAGTTTCTAAAATTTAGATATATCCTGGTGTAATATTATCAATCATAATTCTAGTTGTTATCTTAAAATGTTGTATGTCATGGCAACTTGATTAAGCTTCTTTGCCAAAAACACTAATCAGATCTTTAACCTTGCCTTTTTCAGTCTTTTGTCACTCGTAGATAGTTAAACTGATGCTTTGCAAAACTGCTCCATCTTCTAGGAGAGTTATAAAAAGGACTTTCTGACAAGTACAGGTTTCTTTTAAATCGTACTGCTGAACTGGGAAGGATACTTTAAAAGTCTAATGAACACCGATTTCATAAAACTTAGTAAAAAGGATTAATTACATAAGATCGAGTACACTGATGAATATGGTTATAAATTTTTGGTTTTGTCTGAAATGTTACTAGCTTTTAATCTATGTTTTAAAATTTGAACTGTTTATCAAATTTTTGTCTCCCTATCAATATTGAAAGTTACCGTTTTATTTCCAGCCACGCTGTTGCCCCCAATGTTTAGGATTGAAAGAGAATTCTCTGATGGAATTGTCAGTGTGACTGCTCATGATGTGTAACAATGCTTGCTCTAAGTCTGCTGCTAAAAGCACATGCACGATGCTTGTGTAACAACTGGGTGTAAGTGATTAAAGGCATGGCCTATAAAGCGTTTCCCCGTTCACGTACCTGAGCCTGTTCACAGTGTTCGATTAGTTGTCCCCTCACGTGGATAACTAGGTAAATATAAAGGAGGCCCAGCATTGAGGGACATGACCTAAACCTGGGGCAGAAGCCATCACCCCAGCATCAAGGGACAGATGTCTTGACCATCAATGCTTTCTACTGAAATATTTGCAATCAAAGGGGAACTGATGGAAAAATCTGCACACATTGACGTATGGGGGAAATCATTCCGGCTTATACAGAGCTTAACAGACCCAAGTGGCCTGTTTTACTACCTTTTGGATGTACATTGTACATCTGCTTTGGCCTTGAAGAGGAGAACGCATTAGAAAGTCAAAATGGAGTAGCTGTGGTTCAGACATTCAAGGTAAAACTAGGTGGCCATTGTGGGTGTGGTTTCAGACACGTTCTTGTACTGCTGAGAACTTCAATCTTCTGAGCTGTGTCATACTCAGGAGACCACCAACCCTTCATTCTCAAAGCAGTGTCTGCTGGCAACTGCAACCTTATGATCTCAAGGTCTCCTCTTGTAACTATTAAATTTTTAGACAATAAAATTGTTTCAGATCAGATGTTAGCAGAAAAAAGGAGATGTGTATTGGCCAATAGCTCCTGTTATGTATATGTTAATACCACATCAGAAGTTTAAAACCTACTTAGGTAAAAGTAGATGACTGGCTACCTGGCTACAAGTCTCCCCCAAAGTGCCAGGTCCAGTCTGGCTTTCAGGCTTCTTCTCCTGAATTCCTCAGGGAATGGGGAATGAGGTCTAGTTTGTCTATTAAAGTTCTGGTTGTCGCACCTCCAGCTACTTCTAATTGGGTCTGTTGGCATCAAAAGGGTGGACTAAAGGAATGAAATCTTAATCATACAACACCCACGTGTTTTTCTTGTTCGGCCCTACAATTAACCTTTTTTCTGCTCCAAACTCTGATATTTTGGTTTGTTTGGCCTCACAGTGCATCGAACGCAATGTAACAAAGTGACATCAGAGACATGAAGTGAGCTAATGCTGTTGAAAACATGGTGCTGATAGATTTGCTCAACACAGGGTTGCACAAGCCTTCAGTTTGTAAACATCGCAGCCTCCGTGAAGCACAGGAAATTGATGTGCAATAATACAAGGTGTGTCTGTACCGGTACAGCGATTAACAGCCGCTCCAGAATTCAACCTGGGCTGCAGTCTGGGCTTCCACTTCCTCTGCAACTGACTCAGTGTCTTTATCTGAAAAAACGAGGCTCCCACCTGGCTCACTGAGTTGGGGATTTAAGAGAGATCATGTAACACGAAAAGCATCTGCGGAGGAGCACACCTGATGTGTGGCAAGACTATCCTCATTACTTACACCTTGGCTTTTTACAGGGTCAGAATCCAACACTCAGCTACCCAAACCCTGGCCTCTTATTAACCTGTGTTCAACCTGAATTCTGAAAACCGCTGCTCAATTGCTCTGGGGATGGGGGCGGGGGGTGGGTAGTGAGTATTTCCCAATGCAAACTTCCTTTCCTGTCAACACAGATGGGAAAAACAACAGGCACTGGTACCACCTGGTGGCAATGTGTATAAATGTTCAATGGAAATTAAGAATTTGATACTGAAAGACTCAAAGCTACAGCCTTCTTCTAGAACCTCCAATGAATTTATCTGTGCATTTCTAAATAGTTCCAATGGTAGTTCTCAGCCATGGCTGGGTGTCAAAATCATCAAGTAGAGGTTTAAAAAAAAGTAGATTTCAAGCTTCACAACAGACGACAGCATCAAATCCCGCGGATGGGATGTGGGCATCTGTACGAGAAACAAAGAAGGGCAAAAACAGAAGAGCAAAGCCACACTCCCATGCCTAGTCAGGGACAAGGGCAAATGAAACAGACACCTACTCAGGAAGAAAACTTCAGTGTGCTACTGTTTCATTTGAGAAGGAAAACACACAGGAGGGCTCTAAAAGTGAACTGAGGGGGAAGAATTAAGGACACTTAATTAAATGAAGGTTACTGCTGGTTATGTCCAATTATGGTTTACACATTTTGTCAACAGTGATTGCAAATGAAACTTCAGACCCACTCTGCTACAGCAGTGTTTTTCTATGAAGGGAGGTGATTCTCTAAACAAGAAACACTGGTTTTCTTGGAATAACGTTTATTTAAAAGTACATTTCAGAGTAAACGACCTTCAGGAGGCCATGCAGCTCATATCGGCTACTTCAATACATCCAGAAATTTTATGATCTCTTTCTGATTTATATACAATATAAATTACTAAAGCTCTACGGATAGGCACCTGCATTACAGTCTTCAGATATTTTCAAAAGTTAAACTGTGTATTAGATGATACTTAACATGTGAAAGCCCCCTGACAAAATGGTTAAGAACTGGACAAAACGAGATGCCTGTCTCAGTGATCTGTTGCCAGCATGGATATTCATTAAAACAATTTCAAATTCTAAAGGACATGATCCAGCCATAGTGCGGGGACTTCAGGATGATGGTTGTGATAGGCTGCAAACCACCCTTTCCACAGGAAAGGGCAGATTTCAAGATGGCAACTGCTGTGTCATCATTTTCCCAACTAAGGACTGTATCAGAAATCCTTTAGAAAACCCTGCCCTAAATGTGCTTTGTTTTCCCACTGCAGTTTTCTATTTCTCCATTAGATGGCAGTAACACACCATTGTTTTCTTTCTCCGAGGTCAGAAATTAAGGAGGGTAAATCAAGGTCCACTGCAGGCCAAGTTTCTCTAAGTCCAAGTTAATGGGGTACAAAAATTAGAGACGACAACAACGAGGAGTGATTCTAAAAAGGCCAAAATAGTGTAGGTTATGAAAAATAAGAAAGAGACAAGTTAATGAATGAGAGGCATCTGTGAGAAAGTATTGAAGGAAGAGAAGGGAAATGAACAAGACTTGTTTTTATCCCTCTGACACTTAAGGAAAAATGAGGCATTAACCTTTGACTGAAAAAAGACATTTTAATAGAATAGAAAGGCTACTCTCATTTAAAAAGCAACTGAAGAGTATCTCGAATGCTCAGTTGTGCTTCTGAATTAAGTACTGAGATTTAATAACATAGTTAAATGACCCAATTGATACAGGAGGACTGTTTTCCCACCTGTCTCTAACTTCTGGCTGTCCCTATGGATTATCTTCCCACCTCCGCATCCTGCCGCAGAGGCCAGCGAATAACAACTCCGCAAAGCACGGATACTTTAAAGAATAAAGCTTCTTTTTATACATGTTTCTTAAGAAAGTACTTTGGATAACTAAAAACCACTTCTGTCCCCAACAGAGTAGGCATATTAATATTTACCTTTTTGTACATATATTAATGTTTCTCCATTATTTCATTCCTACTTATTTAAATACACAAACTCCAATGGTTGAAATCCAGCCTAATAGAAACAGCAACGGTAGCAAAGTAAAGAGAAATGTTCTTTCCCCCTCTGTTCTTATTGGTCTGAAATGAACCAACTAAATGAACACCTTGTAACCTGGAGTAGAGCATGGTGTCTTTTTTAAAAAGGGGAAAGAACAGATGCAGGAAACTCTATGGATGCTAAGATTCAAGGCAAACGAGTACAAATTTGTGAGAAGACATTATTCTCTCCAGAAAGGATCAAAAACCATACTGAGACACAGAATGAACTCAAAAGAATGAAGGCCACAGGAAAATACTTGTATCAAGACAAACTGACAAAAAGCCCCAGCGTTCAGAGCTCAGAGAGGAGACATGTCACAGGGCTTCAGATCAGCTGGCCCTGGAGGCTTAACAAGGAAGCCATTAGGGACACCCTGCTGGGCCTAATTGTTTTCAGAACATATGGTACTTTGTGCCACCACCCAGCTGTGAATTCCTTGGCCTTTGTCAGCTTGTGTCACAACCTTAGGAAGAAAATAGTAGCTTACCTCCCCCTTCTCATTGACTGTATTTCTTCTTACAACCTTCCGCACAATTGTGAAGGAACTGGACTATATATAAACTTCCCATCTCCACTTTTAATTACATAAAGAAAATAGCATGACTGTCACAGAAAAACAGTATAGAGAAAGCACAATACTGAGCACAGAAAAGAAGCTCAATAAATACTTAATGTATCACGTCTGCTTTCAAAGTGTTGTTTCATTATACACTCATCCCAGTTGCTGGGCATGGGCCAAACATCATTTAGTGCACAGAGAAAAATTTTTACGAAGCTTTCAGCATTTATTAAAATTAGGATAACTGCTCTATTTCCTTTGTAGATTAAGTTTAACTAAAAAATAAGGTTTCATTTCTAGAATGTTGAACTAAAAATAAGTTTAACACAATGAATTATCTGTATATAGAAGATAATAAATATTCGTCAAATGGAATTGGGCCTATGGATGCTAAAATAAAAAAAAATCTCGTACTAAAGATAGAGGACATAAACCAATGCATTAAAAAATTCTATCAGTACTTAAAAAAAATATTCTTTATTGATAAAAATCATTGAGATCCAGTGAGAAAAAGCTCCTATCTGAATTTTTAAAATCAAAGATCGCACAACCTTTTGGCTACAATCTTAACAGAATAAAGAAGTGAATATTTACTAATCTCTAAATCATAATAGTGAAATGATAACTAGAAGGATATGTTTTCCTAAAAATTAACCCAATCAACATTTTTTAGTGTGTATTTAATAGAAGCTACAAAAGTTAACTTTTCGCTGATGGCAATCAGCACACTTGCATCTGGACCAGTTTTAAGAACCAAATTACAAAACCCAGAACACAGCAACATCTGCTCAGCTGTAATTACAGAGTCCCTCACTGTCTCCTCTTCTCACAGTATGCCATTCCCATGTGGTTTCTTTCACAGTAAGTACATTGGCTATATAAGTTCACGATAAATCATAAAGATAACAATACTCTGAATATTATTTTAATATCCGTAAGCAGTACTAGTTAGAGAAAACCTGTCTTTTAAAATATTTTTATATAGTGTGAACCAGTCTGCTCTGTACAGCAAGTTTGCAGGTTTTAGAAACCCAGTTCAGACAATCATTTTAGAGTTACATACATATATATATATATATTTTAAATTACTCTAAAAATACAAAGCAAATCTAATTTTAGGGGCAAAACATTTAAATGGTTTCATAACAACTAAAATGCACAAAGACGAATCAAAAGATATCAGAAGTTCTGTATAATGATCCAATAAAACAGTTGTTGAGCTTTGTAAATTTTCAGATTTTTAAAAAAATCAGAAATGAAATCTTTGTTGCATCCTTTATTCTGTAATTCAGAATTACAGTAATGATGCCAATGTTTAATTTTATTGGTGATTCTTAAATCAGGGGCATCTTCCTTCCTATTTACGCTTGCATTACTGATTTGCTTCAAAATGATGAGAAAGTCCACAGAGATTGAGAAAACACAAACTTTCTTAGAAGGCTGATCAACAAAATAATCCTTTTGCCAAACCCTAAAGTTGTGAATTTTCATGGACTCCAGAGCTGAACTAGGACACTCGAGAGAAAGACCGCTTTCTCCAGAGTGCCCACTATTCATTTACTTAGTTTTCCACCGTTCATTCTTCTCCCCAATAAAGGGTCCTATATTACATTACCATCATTTTTTGTTGCCTTACATAAAGTCCAAGTGCATTTTAGTTGGTTTGTTGGGAGATCAGGTATTCCAGGGAACAACTAGCACATTTTTGGAGAACCTTAATATTCTTGGACTCCTGACTTACCTTTCCTGAGGGTCACACCCCAAATAGAACACCTTACTCCAGAAAGTGGAGGCAACTGGCAAATTATGGTTTCTTGTAGAACCACTTAGCAAGGGGAAAAGGGACAGGTCAGTAACCACTTGTCGTGGAATGGATTCAAGGCCAAAGACTTTATGACTTCTAAGTGAAGACTCTCACTTCCTCCCAGATACTATGACGCAGTCCAGCCTTGTCCCCTGAGATGCCAGCTGGGTGCCTGCTGATGCTCTCCCTCGGTGTGAGAAGCCCCACCGGACTTTTGATGACTGCACCTTAGTGCAGCTTGCTGTGCACAGGGTAGAGCAAGGTCATGTGTTCTGCCCCTTTGAAAGGCAACTTCTCATTGGAATAATAGTGTACCACTTCGGGGATGCTGTCAAAGACGGCGCTCGTCTGATTCAGGGTGTACTTGTTGTCTTTGGTCTGAGCCACTATGATGTGGACACATCCCTGACTAGTCCTGGAAGAAAACCAAAATTGAGGACAAGACATGAATGAGTGAGCAGAGGGATCACTCCCCACTGGAAAGAATCCCAGCCAGACTCACAGGCGAACGGGTCCCCTCCATTCCTGGAGTCGTCATATACAAACAGAAGTGCATTCAGCACTCCAGCCGAGCTCTCAGAAGCTCTGCAGGCCTCCGCTAAACGTGTGACATCCTTGGGTTGTTTATCCTTAGTACATACAAGCCATCAGGCACTGGGCCGAAAAGAAAAATAAAAGCCCAGGCCCTCCTGCGCCTCAAATTGCCAAACGAGTGCTTAAATCCAAGTGTGAGGGCACTAGGGGGAGGTTTAAACTCGCCCTCTTTGCCATGGCTAAAAGGACATGTGTAAGGCTTCCTCCTCCTTTCCTCCAAAGAACACATTAAGAATAATAATAATAATAAAACGGTTTCCTCCCCCCACCCCCAATCTGGAAACACTGTTCCTGGTGGTGTGTAATGACAGCTGGCACCAAAGGCTCACAGATCTAACCCACGAGCACCAGTTTCAGGAACACAGCAAAGCTATTCCTGGTATTGTGTATCTGGTGGCCTATCCCGTTTTCTGAGCCATGTTGCTCCCCCCCCCCCCCCCCGAAACCTCTTTTCCCCTCCAGTCTGATTGTTTCAGCTGCAGGGGCTCCGCTTCCTCAGGAAGGAAATGCTGTTAGGGCTCTTGACAATGATCCTCCAATTTAGCACCGCTGAACTCGCAGAGCAACGAGAATTTCCATGACACCAGCTCCCCCGGGCCTACCAGGCCGAAGTGAATGTTCTGTGTACAGCCAGACAGGGGAGTCACTGCAAGGCAGCACGTCCTTCTTTGCCAGGAGAAACTGGTACCAAAATCGCAGTTGGCATTTTGACAATCAAGGGATCTGATTTATTAAAGTCCCAAACACTAGGGGATAAAGGAATGACTGAATTATCCTGTTAGAAATTATTCTTTTCATCAGGATCTATTTCTCTGCTGAGAGCTACTTTAGATTAGGTAATGTAAGGCAGGAACTGAGTAACGTACAATGTGAGTGAAATAGGATTCTCTCCATTGTAAGAGATTTGGGGCCATTTACCCAATACCAATTTTGCATCCTAATCAGAGCATGTCATATTCCGCTGTCCAAGCAAATGCATCTTCTTTTTCTGGCAATACACACCCCTGTGAACCACCTTCCAAGTCTATCCATTTTGCCTAGTCATCTACCCACGAGAGGAAAGGCTGCATCCACACAGGGAGAGCTCCTGGGCTTCAATACTCACTTCAGTGCAATGGAGTACCTACTGGTCCCTGACTCGCTGTTTCGAACCAGGTACCCAGCTTCTTTGCAGGGTTGTAGTCGACTTTCAGCCTCAGCACGGGTGATGGCACCATGATACCAACTGAAAAATGGGGCGGGGGGAGATACCACGAGCATCAAGATCCCAATCCAGACAGGGGCCTCATTCCATGAAGCATTATTTGAAATGAACTTCTGGTGCCTAGACTAGATCCTGCTTCCCATTCAGAACAGACAAAATGAGCTGCGGGTAATCCTGGATCACTGAACCTATCAATCATCCAAGAGGGAGTTAATGGGGCTAGTGTCATTTTAAAAGTTTTCACTCTATGGCAGGGGAATGGAATTTAAAATCAGGTTCTTGGGATGCAGTGCACTTTCCACTCTGCACAAACGCACTGGGCTTTGACAATGGGTTTTCACTAATAAGCCCCACCCAGACAAGTATTTATGCCCCAAAAGAATGATGTGAAATCACGTGTGCCCCCACCAAGGCTCTCAACAAGCTCCCAGCCATTGTGTGCTACAGGTGTCCGTGGAGGAGACTCACGGCTGCTTCTCCAGTGGCAGGGCTGGGTCCACTCTTTCCCCTTCGCTGTGGTCAGAGAGGGCTGGCTTCAAGATCTTCTGGGTCCAGCTCTTCTGTCGATGGTGCTGCCTCACTGTCTCCTCCTTGATGGAAGGTCGCTCAGAGCCTTCAAACTGAACTGGAAGGAAGCCTCCATTTAACATCAGAGGCCACAGAGATGACCCAGGTAAACGTCAAAGGAAAAACCCTGTCTGCCTCATCTTAGGGTAGAAGCTTTCCCCCTCTTTCATCTGAGCTAAAATGTACTGCCAGAGGCCCTGGGATGGCTGAGTTCCTGCTGTCTCTGACCTCTGAGCATACTGCTGGCATCCACATGGCGCCACTTTTTCTGCATGATATGCATTTGTGTCGAATAGTTTTAGACTAGGAGGGGAAACCACTTTAATATATTTCAGTATGTATTTAAAAAAAATTCGTATTAGTATATTTAAAGATTAAACATGTTACAGGTAATGATTCCTTGCAAGAGTGTATATCATTCTAGGAAGCCAAATGAACACTTTCCACTATGAAATAATTAAAAGAAAAATCAACTCAGAAACAGAAAGAAACTACTAGAAATGCCTTATAAACGCTATGACGTCTCACATGTATGCCGGACAGGAGACAGCGATAAAATGAGCAACACCAGCACAAGAGCAGGTGCTCAACAGAGATTCGTGGAAAGCAAGCTTAAAATAAAACAAAAATGGACTCGAATGTTTGCTATCAAATATATTACCCTCTCTGTTCACTCTTTATATTGACTATACCTTTAATCAGAAATATGGCTTTACTGTTAACGAGTGAAAAGACATCCCTAACTTTTTAAATCAAAGGCAAAAGAAATTTAGGTGGTGAGCCAAGCAGAAAACCTATGTCCTGGGAGAAGCAGGAGGGAGAACTGCCTTTAATATCTATCGACAACCTACTTATCAACTTCCTCTTAAGTTATTAAAAAAAATTCACAGTTGAAGAATGGATTTCTTTAGGAGGATTTTCGACAGAAAAGAAAACGCTAGCTTCCTCCAGTTTTTCAACCACCTCTACCTGTAATCCATTTGACTCACTGTTGCCATTTTATACAGGGATTTTAACAGGTTTGAGCAGCAGCACCGAAAGAGAGTTAGAAAAAGCTGCTCCCAATTTGATAGCTTCGGTGGTGATTAGGTAAGTTTTTTCAATAGCTACTCAAGGCATTTCCACAACAGTCTCACATGGCGAAGATACAGGAAAATAAAGATGCTCGGAAGGATACAAGACACATGCAACATAAAGGGGTCTGCTTCAGTACTGGGCTTCCAACCATAGCCAAATTTCATTTCCCCATACCCAGTTCCTGGAAAAGAAACTTGCAGCTGAGGAAGCTGCAGGAAAGCCCGCGTGGGCGGAGCTCCAGCAGGGGAGCAGAAAGCCGGCAGCGGCCCGCGGCCCGGCCCTCACCTGACAGCGCCCGCACGATCTGCTCCTTCTTCCACTCCCAGGGCTGCTCGTACTCGGCCGCCGGCCTCTCGTCGTCCTCGGGCAGCCGGCTGTGGCCGTCCGGGGGCCGCGCCTTCCGCTCCGGCCCCTCGGCCCGCGGGCCCCCGTCCGCCGCCGCCGGCTCGTAGGGCGTGTCGTACAGCTGCGGAGGCTTCCCCAGGAGGTCCTTGGAGCTCCGTCTCTTGGCCAGCGTCTCGGGTTTCAGGCCGTTCTCCCCGGGCTCACAGGGGCTGTCGAGCAGCTGAAGAGCCTTCAGGGGATCTTTGGAACCTCGTCGTCTGATTTCTGAAACACACACGCCATACCCAACACCTTGAAAGAAAAGGTGCCACGCAAGCCCGGTGATGAGCCGCGTTACCGCTTCACCCCCCTCGTCTGGTCCGTGTGGCAGAGAACGCCTGGATGGTTCCCCACTGGGCTGCTGACTCGGCGGCTGCAGCAAGGGACCAGACAGTGGGATCGAGTCCAACGACTAGGGGTCACATCCCAAGACAGCTGTGGCTCCGGGGCCACGTGCTGTTTGTGCGAAGAGGCCTCGGGCAGCCTACTGCGCAGCTCTGAGACTGGCTCACCTTCAGAGTTCCTACATCTTGTTGGGAAGTTGAGAGCCAAGTATTTTAATAAAATTGGACTGAGTGTTTACTGTATTCAAGCACTGGGCCACATACACTGAGGGAAGATATTTATGTGCATTAGACAGAGTTCTTGACTTACAGGTGCCTTCAACACGGAGGCACATTCCCAATACTAACAGGCTAACAACTGAAGAATAAATAGAAGTAAAGCAGAAGTTATTGGGAAAATAACGAAAATAATATCTCAAGAGGTAATATTTAGCAATTGAGTACTATACATTAAGCATTTTTAAAAGCGCATTGGTATTTCACAACCATCCTATGAGATGGGTACTATTATTTCCCCATATTACAGAAGAGAAAACTGAAGCACAAAAAGCTTAAGGAAATTGCCCAAACCAGTAAGTGCAAACCCTGGATTCAAAAGCAGGAAGTCGGGTTCTCGAAGCCATGCGCTTAACCACTAAACTTGGACTGACTCCAAGTGGAAGAGAAATGGAAGATGCATTGACTTTGACAGACAAGGTCATTTCCAGTGGAGGAAGCTGCATGAGTGAAGATATGAAAGTGGGAACCAGAAAGGGCTTGTTCCCAGCAGAGGGAGCTGAGAGAGAAGTCCAAAGGCCAGAAGGCCAGGAGGGGAGATAGGTAGTGGGAGAAGAAGCTGCAAAAGTAGGCAGGACAGACATCAAAGTGCCCAAGTTTGGAAAGCAAGGATAAAAAGTTTAGATTGTTCTGGGGTAGAGCTCAGTGGCAGAGCGTATGCTTAGCATGCATGAGGTCCTGGGTTCAATCCCCAGTGCCTCCATTAAAACAAAATTGAACACCAATAGCAGATGACTGGAGAAAGAAGTTGTGGGGTGCGCGCGCGCGCGCGCACACACACACACACACACAAACACAATGGAATATTACTCGGCCATAAAAAGAATAAAATAATGCCATTTGCCACAACATAGATGGGCCTGGAGACTGTCATTCTAAGTGAAGTGTGCAACAAAGAGAAAGAAAAATACCATACGATATCACTTATGTGGAATCAAAAAAAAAAAAATGACACAAATGAACTTATTTCCAAAACAGAAACAGACTTGGGATTTGCAGATACTAACTACTATGTACAGAATAGATAAACAATAAGGTCCTACTGTATAGCACAGGGAACTATATTCAATACCTTGTATGAGCCTATAATGAAAAAGAATATAAAAAGGAATATATGTGTATGTAACTGAACTACTGTGCTTTACACCAGAACACAACATTGTAAACTGACTGTACTTCAATAAAAAAAAGTTTAGATTGTTTTGTAAGCAATGGAGAACCACTATGCATTTTTTAACAGGTAATAATTATATTTGTGTTTTGTTGGACGATAACTTCAACACAGTATACAGGATAGAATAAACGTATGGCATGAACTGAGGCATAGAAATGGATGCAAAAAACCTGACGCAAATCAACCAGCCACCAGCTATCCAGCCAGCCAGCCACACTGGAAACTGGGACCGAAGCAGCAGAGTCTAGGGACTGACCCTCTTCGGGTCTGGAGGCTTTGGCACATAGAGTTAGAGACTAGAGTCTGGACAACCAGAGCTGGTGACAGAGGCCAACAGAAGCACCATGTTATGGTTCCAGTAAATGCCCACGAGGAGGCCTTCAATCTGTCCACCTGGTCACAGCGAAGGAGGACCTTTCTAAATGCAGACATCTCATCTCATCACTTAACACCCCATAAGCTCTCAACTGTCCACTTACAAAGTACAAGGTGCTCACCATGGCATGGGATGCCTTCTGTGACCACATCACTGCCTCCCTCTCCAGTTTCCTCTCTCAACACCACCCAATTCCTATCTCCCCTGAAATTCAATTCTTTGTTCCAGCCAAACGGAACTTCTTTAGTTCCCTGTGCACTTCACTGTCTTGTGCGCATCAGTGTCCCGGTGACCTTCCAGTCCTTTTTAGTCTAACTTAGCATCGCCCCCTCTCTCCTGTCCACCTTCTCCTCCAATGCCCCACTTCCCTAGGTGCCACCACTTTGCCAACCCACTCTCACTTGCACTTCTCTCACTGTATGGATTTATTTGTTGAGGTGTATTTCCAGTTTGGTGGAGACCACCAGCGCAGGGACCACTATGTCTTGTTTGTCTTTGTGAGACACACAGTTGTGCTAAATAATGGTTGGATGGATGGACAGATGGGAAGAGACAGGGAGGGGAAGGAGCTGTAGAACTCCTCCAGGCAGGTGACAATATGGATCTGGAGCTCAGCAGAGAGAAGGTGGTCAGTGGTACACATACATCAAGGAGTTTCTCACAAATGGATCACTGTCAGCGCTGTGAGGATGAAAGCAGTCACCAGCGAGAAGGAGGCTGACTGACAAGGAAAGAGGATCAAAGGCAAAATCTGGGACTTCTTCACTTAAGGGTGGACAGAAGATGAGGTGCCACCAAAAAAGACTGAGAAGGAGCGCTCAGGTAAGGAGAAAGAGGATCAGAAGACTTACAGTGCTGTAGAAACAAAGGAGAGCGAGATTTTCCACAGGTAACTTACAATGGGCATGGTGACACTCTATAGAGAATTGTCACTGACTCAATAAGACTCTTATAACAAGAAAAGGACAACAAATGAAACATCCTAGGGAAAAGTTATTAAGATCAGGACACTAAATTCAAAAGGGCAAAATTTATTTATGGGGTGAGGTTATTAACTCTGTTGGATAGAGGCCCCTGCCTGCGGCTGGCTCCAGTCCTATGAAACTGCAGTTCTAGCCCCATGGTATCACCTGGGGACTGCTGTCTGGGTTGCATCACCAGTGGTCCTGATTTAATTGATGTGCGGTACAGCCTGGGAGTCAGAGTTGTAAAAGCACCCCGTGCCCAGGTGATTCTACTAAGATGCCAAACCTGAGAAGCACTTCCACACCTCCCGGACCCCCATGGTCCGCATCTTGGTTCCTCCTGCTCTCCAGAGCTAACCCTGCCACTGCTAGCCCCAGCCCCAGCCCAAGGAGAAGGGTTCTCCTGGTATCCAAAACCTGCGCATCAGAATGTGAGAGCTGGAAGGGTCATTCCCCAGCCCCAGGAGGAAGGTGCCTGGGGTTGTTTGAGGTCTCCTGCAGCTCCGGTCCAAGCCTCTTGACTTTCAACCGGCAGCTTTTTTTCTTCATTGCTTATTCTAGATGGAGTTATGGAAAACAAGAAACAAAAACACACTCTGCTCTTGGTTCAATTAAGATAAGGCTGGAATTTTTTTTAAAAAAGAACTTTTCTACACAACCAAGAAAAAGGAAAGATAAAATACAAAGGAATTCAAAGGACAAATTTAGAATTTTAAAGTTTCTGATCAAAACCTAAGTTTACCCTCAGTTTAGACTGGCACAGGCTGGGGAAACCTTTCCCAAGGTCTTCGCCTCAATTCTGTCCCAGTTGGACTAAACAGAAAAAGAACTGGTTCCAACTTTTAAGATAAGAGTCCTGCTCACAGGAAATTTCACTGCATTTGTGTTAAAACAACGCACAGTGATTAGAGTCTTGAGTACTTACTACACCTGTAGTTGAGTTTTTACTTTGAGATGAGGTCCTTGTACACCTTCCATTTTAGATGAATCTGTGCACACTTAGAGCTCTGGGAAAAACACTGGAAAGCACACAGTTGAGAACATTCCTTCCCAGGATGGTCCTGGGATTGGGCGAAATCTGCAAAGTATCATCGCCTTTTTAAACAACGTTTAATTAGGGGAAAAAAAGGGCTTGAGTGCAGGGCCTGTCCACCCCTTCAAGGGGAGTAACCTTCAGTCCATTCCAGCACCTGGCTGCCCCCAACCTGAGGCGCCATAGAAACAGAAACAATCGTGGGGCTGCAAGCCGACCCTTCCTGCAGGGAGAATAGCCCTTGACGTGCAGAGCTGGCTCCGAGAGGAAACGAGCCTGAGAAGGAGGAAATGGCCAGAGGAAGCTACGCCCTGGCTCTGCCGATAGAGGCCATTTACCACCGCAGACAACAGAATGCAGCCAACGGGCTGCAGATAAACACCCATCTGCACCAAGGGCTGAACCCAGGGCTGACCTGCACCAGTTCAGATGTGCCCCTGGTTGCCGTGAAACATAACATGGGCCGAAAATTTTCCCTTCCCAAGTCGCAACTCTAGCTGGACACAATTATGCCATTTATGTTTAAAACCATGAGCAGGAGACTAAGATTTTCTTTTACCAAATTAATTGCAGTTAGCAATTAATAGTCCCCTCTGCTTATCCAGAATTCTCTTTGAAGATGGAATTCTCTCTCCAGGGTGTCTAAACAACAGAGCTATTTCTGCATCTGCGTGTACTAGGTGTGTTAGCCCTGCGTCTCAGTGAAGCCTCATCCCAATGCAGCGAAAGACATGTTAGCCCATTTTCACAGGTGAATAGACTGAGCCCATGCCTTCTCTATCATATCCTACTTTATGTCTCAAATTTCTATCTCATGTAGAAATTACAATTTTTATAATGTACTTTTCCCCTTAATCCATTTCATGTTTTCAAATCATCAAACTTACGGCCTTGTAAAGCTCTATCTTCCTCTTAGAATCAGAAATAGGGTTGTTAGGTAACTTTTTTACTCACATCTTTTATCGATGCTCAAGCTTTTGATTTAAAATTAGGATTCGGTGAGGTGATCTGGCAACTTGGCACCTAGTAAACACTCAAACTTGCTTGACACCAGCTGCACAAGGAGTTTTCATGCCGAATGCTGGCTGTCTTAGGGAACTTCTAAAGCCCCTCCCAATGCTAAAGTTTTGATTTGGTGGCTAAAACTCATCATGCTAAATTAAGTAGACTGTTTCTGCTAATTACTTCGGTAAAACGTTCCTGCTAATTAAGCAGGACAACAGAGAGGTTTAAACTAATATTGCCTTGTATTCATAGTCATATCTTTTTATGAACAATCCTGTGAATAAATCTAAGTGAGAATTTATTCATAAATTTATAAATCCTTAGCTTTTAAAAGTTCAGAGCAAAGTTTTGGGCACGGGGGAATCCAGGGAGCCTGGGCACCACAGTTATTTGGCCATAGGAAAGTAAAAAATGTCTCAATTTCTGTTCCTTCCTCTGTTCCCTGAGGCGGATGGTGATTCTCATTCTCTACTTTATGGCACTCAGCACACTTTCCAGTCACATATTTTCTGCTCTGTTGGTATTAGATCTGTTTGTCCCTTGGGTTGTGAGGTCCCCAAGGACATGGGTCTTGTGTGTCTTGTTCCCTGTAGGCCCAGAGCCCAGCACAGGGCCTAGCACATGGCAGAGAAATGGCTAAGAAATGTTTGTTGGGTGTCACAAAATAATGCCGGGGATAGTGTTTTATACACCTAAGATATTGTTGCAATCAGGCATGTTAGTCCCACTTTACAGGTATGAAGAAGGCAGTACAGAGTTTGGGTGCTGCACAGTTAAATCATATTCACCAGTTCCCTCTCCATCTCCTGCAGAAATGCTGAAACAAACAAAAATCCCTAACATTTTTCAAAAAAAATGAGACATTTCTGAACTTGGACTTGACAACCAAATGCACAAGGAGCAAACTGAACAAGGAAAAGCTCTAAGAAGAAGAAAACAACCCCCCCCCAAACAACCTAGCAGCGAATCTTTTATTTCCAGCTTCTGACAAACTCACTTCCTGTTATTCTGTCCAGCTGCATAACCTGTGCATAGAAGATGTATATCCTCTACGTTGATTGAGCAGGTGCTTTGTGATATATATTTTAAATGAAGAACTTTAAAAAATTCACCAATATAATATTTTTAGAAGACCCAGGGGAAAAAAGCTAGTAATTTATAAAGGGTAGTAATTTAAATTTTTTATTTTAATAAATAATAAATTTGAATTTATTCCCAATGGAATACATTAATTTTTGTATTCCTAAATAAATTTATTCACAGGAACTATTGAAAACAGTCTAGAACTTAATAAATGCTCAAATATTAAATGCTTGCCACTACTAATTTACATATATTTCATATTGGAAACTTTTGACTTTTAAATACAACTTTCCTTGTGAGTCTGAGGAAAGATGCCTGACCTGTGTGCACAGTTTAAAGTGCTCCTGCATACATGACTCCAAACATGTCCTGATGCGACTTGCTGCAGGAAGCCACCACCCAACCTGGAGTGGGGCGATCTGGGTTCTAATTTCTGCTCTGTCTCTTCAAGTCTTGTGAGCATAGGGAAGTCAAAATCTCTTTGATGTTGTTTTTTCATCCTGTAACAAGGGGAGCATATTGGAGTCCCCTAGTTTACAGTTTTGGGGGGACTATGGGAAAAATAAAAAAGATTCATTTTCAAAGAGCACAGCACTTCCCCTATGATCAGTTTGGCTCCACAAAATACCCAGCTGGGTTAAACCACTTATTCCATTTAAAGAGAAAGAGGAATAACAACCAAAGGACAAAGAGAGGTGACTCAAAGCCTTTCCAATAAGTGTTATTATTATTTTTAGAAAAATCTTTTCCCTCAGTTTTATGTAAAAGAAAATCTTTCCCCCTATTCCTTTCAAGCCTCCAATATATTTTTTAAAATTCTGACTGAGTTCATTTCCACTTCCTTTCATTCACGGATTTCATTAGAGGTCACAGTCCGGTGACCTTCAGGGTCACAGCCTGGCCAGGGTACACCCTCCCCAAATGCGACGCCTTATCTCTGTCAGCAGAGAGCAGGAAACAGAGCAGCGCTTTCCTGCTGCAGCTCCGTCTCATTCTGAAGCCTGTCTTGACCCTTCCAGGCTGCTGCCGTTACCCCCCTGCTCAACTCTTCCGAGACTGTGCTTACAGAGCCTGAGCTTGACCGCTTTTCACTCCGTTTTTCAGCAGAAGAGACGAAGTCTTTAATGTGTGACCAATTATTCCTTTCCCAGGCATGAAACCTACGACATTCAAACAAGGCTCCCTTGAGTCAGCACTTAAGAAACTGCATTTTTCATTATGGATTAAAGAATGTTTTAAGAAAAATTAAGTGAATAAGTAACTCACTCTGTAGTTCACAAATAAATCTAAATAATTATGTTACTTTTAAGTATTGTCTACACAGACTTAAGAGAATGATGAATGAAAGGGAAAAGTCTGACAACAAAAAATGACTGGGTGATTGATCAACTCACAGGTTGGAATTATTCTGACCTGAAAAGTTACAGGATTAGTCGACTTTTGGTCTTAGGAGGTTTGCCTTGAATGGCTTGGCTCATGCCAGTGATTAGTAATCATTCCTTAGTAATTACATTTTTTACTCCAATGCTGTAGCGCTTGTTGAGAAGTCAATCTTGTATAATACAGAGCATCACGTCATGTCTGCATCTTTTAACAACTTAAAATCCTTTAAGTATGTGTTAGTCCCTTGGTACAGATATATGACTACATTTATGGATGTTAAAGCTTTGAAAGTGGCCAAAAAGTGTATATTGTACAAGTGAAGATCGCATTCTCAGCAGATCTACAAACCACAAGTGTCATGTTGCATGGACTTAGAAAGACCCCTACAAATTCTAAAACTGAAGGCCAAAAAACCATAATGGAGGTTAACTTGATATTTTGACCTTAGTTTTGGGTCTGGTTTCTGCTTCTTCCAGTCAGCAAGATCTGATACAGTCGCTTTGCCCTCTTCCCCAAACACACACCGGTGACTACTGGCTACTACATTCCAAGTGAGTGTACGGTTTCAGTCTGAATAAAGCAGCTCCCGATTACACACCTGTTATCATCTGCTGTGCATCATAGGGCTCCATGTAACCGTCGTTCTCGCCTACTCTCTCTGCATCCCTTTGACCTTTTGTCCGTTTAGCATCGTAAGGATCAGCATAGTCTTCTAAAATGATGACCTGTGAAAGAACCAGAGAGGGGAGTGGCTAAGGTTTATCATATACTAGAGTGACAGCTGTATCAAAATGTCTACTAAAACTCCACAGACCGGAAAAGAGGTCAAAATTTCCAACCAGTTCCCAAGAGCTTTTGCATTTGAGCATGTTATTATTCACCCAGTTGGACAAACATCTGGTTGATTTTGGTAGTATAATTGATTGGCAACAGTCCATCTGAACTCATCTGCTTATCCCCAAGTTTCTTTTCAACTCCCTCTCTCTCCCCAAGCAATAAAGCATTTGCTGGTTAAAATGTGGCAGGGGTGGATGGTGGGGGTTGGATGGGGAGAGGGGAGGATGTCTATAGCTTGAGAGCATAAAAAAAATGAACTGGTCTACCACCTTTCCCATGATTTTGTTTGGTTTTGTTTTGTTTAAAATGCCAATCAGTTGAGCAATATAGCCATGGTAAGCCAGCCCATCACCTGGAGGTACTTAACATCCGCCAGCACTGGCTAGGCACTGAGAGGGAATCAAAATAAGACCAAGACATGCTTCTCGTCCTCAAGGAATCTGTAACAATTCTACAGAGACAGGCTTCATAATAAGAAGCCTTAGAAATAGGTCAGAACTAAATAGTATTGTGGGACTTTTAGGTTCAGTAATTCATAGGCAGACTGATTCTCAGAGCCTATGATCAGACAGAGTTTTGATCTATATTTGTGTCAGAAAGCATCTGTCCCTCCAAAAATAAGAGTGCCTGGGAAGGTGGTGTGAGTGCAACAGTTCTGTTCTGCAGCGGCTGGGGGACGATGTGTGAGGTCAGGGAGCCGGAGCCTGACAGGCACTTCTCAGGGAGGAAGAATTTTATGGGGATTTTATGGGGAAAAAAAGATACATCCATTTTTCTTTTGCTTCTTTTTGGGGGGTAGGTAATTAGGTTTATTTATTTACTTATTTATTTTAATGGAGGTACTGGGGATTGAACCTGGGACCTTGTGCATGCTAAGCATGCGCTCTGCCATTGAGCTATACCCTCTTCCAAAAAGAAATATTCATTTTTAAAAAGCACAGCACTTTCCCCATTACCAGTATGGCTCCACAAATAAACAGGTGAGATAGTATAAACTACTTATTCTGGTTAAAGAAAGGAATAAAAACCAAAGGTAAAAAAAAATAAGAGAAAACAAACTTAAGGTTACCAAAGGGGAAAGCAGGTTGGGAAGAAGGGAGTTAGGGATTAGCAGATATACACGACTCTATGTAAAACAGATAAACAAGATCCTACTGTGCAGAACAGGGAACTATATTTGATGTCTTGTAATAAACTATAATGGAAAAGAATCTGAAAAAAGAATATATGTATGTATAACTGAATCACTGCTGTACACCAGAAACTAACACAACATAGTAAATCAATTATACTTCAATTAAAAAAAAAACCCCAAAGGTGAATACAACGAAGGGAGGAAGCCCCAGGTCTTGCTATAATCTCTGATTACATTCTCCAAAGAGTTCATGGAGCTGGCAAAAAAATCCAGATAAACAGAGAGAAGTGAGGAGGAGGGGACAGCCTGGATGAGAGTCCTCTGCCTGGGAGTAGATGGTCTGAGTAACCTCAGACATCCAGAAGCGAGGACCATGAAAATAACGCGGCAATCACTGCAGAGGGCTGTGATCACCCCTCACTCCAGTCTTCTTGCCGTGCATGTATACTGCAACCCCAGGGTACAGCGAGGGACACGAAGCATGACACTCGTGCTTGGCTGCAAGATGCTTACGATCTAGTCAAATAGAGAGACCACTGACTAATATCTAGACAATCTGGCCATCTTTCCAGGGCTTCCCCCCACCCAGTGCCTGGCATGGGGTAGGCAAGCTGTAAACATCCGTGTAAAGAATAAATGGGGAATGAACCAAAGTGCTCAATGTAGACACATAGGGCATGTGCTACTGGCTCCTGACTGCATCCAGGTGGGCAGCATGTTTGAAGCCCGGACAAGGGAAAATCAAACTTCTCACAACAGGGGTGTGATCATCTGGGCTGGAGTCTGAATGCTCAGTTTGAGCTCTTCTCTCTTTTCACACAGAAGAGTGGAATTAAAAACAAACAAAACCTCAACTCATCTTTGTAAGAATGGAGTGGGCCTGTTCACTCCTCTTAACTGTCTCACATTGGACAGCACCCAGAACACCTCCAGTGTGTGAGAAGCAGGAAGCACCTTCTCCCCTGATCTGTAATTTCCTTCAGGGCACTTCCTTGTCCTATTCTGTATCCTCCACAGCCCTGAGAGCCCTGTGTCCCTTATCCTATATGGCTACTGCACAGCAACTGTTCATGGGATGAATGAAAGGGCTGTAATCTTGGGGTGCTGGTAAAGTGCTGAGAAACCCTTTACTGGGTGGCACTGCAAAGAATGATGGAGCTTCCAAATTAGCGAGAAGCGGGGAGGTGGCCAACCCATTCCCTGGAGCTTTGGAACCCAGACTTTTCATACAACTCACAGGTATCATTCCTTATCCTTAAGAAGGAGAAAAGTTACACATAAGCCTAGCTTTGCAATTCCCCTGGGTTTCTAAATTAAAGCAAACCACATCCATAAGGGGGTCAAATTTAACAAAGTACCCCGTGTCTCATTCAATTACTCAATCTAAATTGATAATAAAATTTCATGGAAAGTACCTTTCTGCTAAGTGCACCATCGTTAGAATGAGGATTTCTCAAGTTTAATCTTGAAAATCTAATGATTTTAAATGGTCACTTAAAAGTCATCAAATGTTAGAGCCGGCAAATACACTCTCACCTTCTCTGAGGTATAAAGTTCCCTGGAGTTTAGCAGGTTCACGACGCTCCCTTCCCACTGCCCTGCCTCAGCAGGGGGAGGTGGTCCAGGGACGTCGCATTCTTACCGTGTCCTGCTGCTTACTAATCCTGCCCTTGTCCAGTTCGGGGCCCAGGGAGGAAGGGGAAGAGGACGCAGAGGAAGAGCTGCTGGAGCTGCCGCTGCTGCTGCTGCTGGGGTAGCCGCTCTTCCCGTTCTTCTCCTGCGTGTCCACCTTGATGAGCCTGTTGATGTAGGTGCTGCAGCCTGAGCTCTTGGCCGCGCCCCGGTGGGGCTCGTCCTCGGTGGCCCGGGAGTTCTTGCGGCCCTTGCCCGCGGCGGCCTGAATCAGACCCTGCAGGCTGTCCCGGGACAACCTGCTGTCCTTGGGGGGGCCGACACCGGCCCGGCCGCTCCCCAGCTCGGCCGCCGAGTTCTTGCGGCCCTTGCCCGAGCCAGGCCCCGCGCCGCCCGCCTCCGAGTTCTTGCGCAGTTTACCGCCGCCCCCGCCGCCGGGCTTGGCCCGCTCCGACACGGTCTTCAGGTTCAGGGGGAACTCCTTGAACCACTTGGCCGCCATGAGGGGGGCCCGGCCGGTGCGGCTCAGGAGCGTCGTGGCCGCGGAGCAGGCGAGCGAGGAGGCCCAGCCTAGACACGGAGAGGCGCCAGGGGCCGGGGGCCACTGCATTCCCCGGGGCTGGGGCGCTGGAGGCCGCGGCGAGGCCCCGCGACGGCTGCTCCGCGGGTCCTGGGCCGGCCGTCGCCCACGCCCCACAGGGTGGGGCCCCTACGGCCCTGGGTGGGGGGCTCGGGGCGCCGAGCGGGCGGGCGCGGGCCGCCGCTCCGGACACGGACGGCGACAGGCACGACGAACTGGGGCCCCGCCCGGGCTCGTCTTCAGCGCCTGCACCGCCGGGGGCTCCGCGGCTCTCCGGAGGCGGCGGGCGCCGGGGGCTTCCCCTGCTTTTTCCTCCCGAAGTGGGAGAGGCCGGGCCCACGGAAGCCCTGGGACAGACCTGCCCACACTCCCGGGGACCAGAGGGGACGGAGCGGAGGCGGCGGGAGTGTCCCTAGCGCTGCGACGGACGGTGGGCCGCCAGCGGCCCACCCCCTCTGCGAGCGCCTCCCCTCCCAGGCTGGCGCCTCCCCGCCCGCTACCTCCCGCCCAGATCCGGGGGCGCCAGGGTCAACGCCTCTGCATTGGAGAGTCCTGGGGTGCATGTTCGGGGGAAAGGAGCAGCAGCTCTTCGTACTAACTAGTTGCGCCCGCGTGCTAAGAGCCCCCCACTTTTTGCACAAGCAGCTCCCCATCTTTCTGGAGCGGTTCTCGGCCGGGCGCTGCCTTCAAACGCAGCCCGAGTGCGCCACGTGCACCTCCTGAGCCAGGAAGGAAGCTCCTCCGCTCCAAAAGGAGCCAGGCGCACGCCCCGGTCACTCTCTCCACTCACTCTGCAAGCATATTTTGGGGCAGTGTGTGTGTGTGTGTTTGGGGGAGCGCCTACTAAAAGCTGGCGCTCGCGCCGTATCCCGTGCAGCTATGGTCGGCCGGAGCACCGCCGTTGTCGCGCAGTAAGCACCCAGCTGTTCCCGCCGGGCCCAGGCCGCAGCCGCCCGGGGATTGGCTGCGGAGGAGCGGCTCCGCCCCGCGCCCCGCGGATCTCGGAGGAGGCGGGGCACGTAGGGAGAAGGCGCGAAGGCTCGGCGTCTGACTGCAGGTAGGACGCGCCTGGCTCGGGGAGAGGTACGGCTTCTTGGTTACACGCCTTGGGCTGCAGGGCGGGCAGTGGAGGGGACCTGGGCGTTGGGAGGCGTTAGTGGAAACTGCACCCCTCATTTCCACTCCCGGGTGGCGGGGCGCGCTGCTACGCCCAGAACTTGTCGCTTGTTCTTTCCTGGTGAGTCTGCAGAATGTTTCAGTGGAGATGGTGGGTGGGAGTGGACAGCAGAGACTGAATCTCTGCAGGTGGGAGCATTTTGTGCAGAACCGTGGGGCACTACGTTAAAAGACGCCCGTGCCGTCTTACTCCTTTTCGAAGCAATTAAAGACACTTTTTAGCTTAAAAATCTAAACGTGCTGTTGAGGCTCACACAATATGTTCCAAATCCAATACAAGCCGTGGGGACTGAATGATCCTGGTCACTCATTGGCTTGGTGTGAGCGTTGTTTTTTGAGGTGGAATAGCAAAAGAAATGCTTACACCAGCCATTCTTGAAAATGTATCTTGACTTAAAAAAAAAAAGCCCTTTATTGAGATAAAATTTGCATACCATAAAATTCATGAGTTTTAAGTATACAATTCAAGGATATTTAGTATACTTAAAGTACAGCCATCACCACAATCTAATTTTAGAATATTTCCATGTTTAGAACGTATGGGGAGCCAAAAGGAAACTTTGTTGGCAGTTACTTCTCGTTCCCCTTCCCTGCTTCCCAACCCTAGGCAGCCACTCATCTATTTTGTCAGTACAGATTTGACTGTTCTGGACTTTTCATGTAAGTAGAAACATATTGTGTGTCTGGCTTTTTCTGTTAGTGTCGTGTTTTTGAAATTCGTCCATGTTGTGGCATTTATCAATACTTAAGTCCTTTTATATTGCCAGATAATATTCCATTCACAGCATTTAATTTAATCCACTCATCCATCAGTTGGTGGTCGTTTGGATGTTTCTCTTTTGGATATTCTGAACAATGTTGCTGTGAATATTTGTGAACAAGTCTTTGTGTGACTATCAGTTTTAGTTTAGTTGAGTAGATACCCAGGAGTGGAACTGCTGAGTCATAGGAAATTATCTGTTTAACTTTTTGAGAAACTTCCACGCTGTACCAATTTACATTCCCACTAGCAATAATGTGGCTTTGAGTTCAATTTCCCTAATAACTAAGGATGTTGAGCATCTTTTCATGTGCTTATTGGACATTTGTTCGTTTTTGGAGAAAAATCTGTCAGGTGGTTTGTCCACTTTTTAATGGGTTTACTTGTCTTTTTATTATTGATGAGTTGTAAGAGTCCTTTATATATTCTTTGTCTTTTTAAAAACACAAATAAGATACTTTTCCAGACCAGGCAATAGTGGAAGCTCTTGGCTTTGGTGTCGCATGGTCTGAAATGAAAAAACAGACTTTTCCATTTATGAGCATAAATTAAGTGGTCTTGGACAAAATACCAGGTTATGGTCTCTGAGCCTCCAGGATTTCATCTGTACAACGGGGTAATAATGCCTAGTTGTGAAGAGTTTCTACGAGGATTAAATGAGCATTAGATGTTCAGTATAGCACGTGGTAGGCCCTTAATGGCATCTTTGAAAATTTTGTGCTGGGCCTTTGCTTGGGAGGTGTGGGTGCCTGCCCTCTTCCAGAAGCTCATAGACTTTTCCAGGGATTACCAGGAAATTGGGAAATAACACCCATAGCCTGACTATGCCTGTAAATCTTTGTTTTTATTCATAATACCTCACTCTTTTAATTATCTTAACCACTTCGAGTTCTAGTTAAATTTAGTTGCAGCTAAAGCTGTTTCCGCCTACAGCTGGGAACAATTTAGAGGAAAGAGTTACTACTTTTAAATTTTAACGTTTTAATTTGTGTTTCTCCTACAGTAAAGAAAAAAAAAACTTCTTTGAAATGACTTTGACAGCCTCCTTATTGGTAGGAAAAGAACCAAGGCTTTGGAGTCACAGACCTGAATTACCTTAGTATCTTTTGTAATTTTAACAAATCATCTGATGCCTTTGAGCTTTGACTTTCTCATCTGTAAAGTGGGACAGTAATACCCTGCAGGATCATAGGAAAGCATTCCTGAAATCTATAAAAGTGAACACAGTGGTTGTCATTTATCAAGCTCTTAATTCGTGGCAGGTGCTGTAAGTGTTGTATCGCAGGTCACTCTCGTAATCTATGGCTTGGGCTTTTTGATTCCCATTTAACAGGTAAAGCATACTCAAAGTCTTTGACAAGTAAAAGAAGCTCAGAGTCCCTGGGCTGGACTCAGCTGCATCTGCCTAATTCCAGAGGCCCCGTTCTGTCCCTAGGCAGCCAGGTTTTAAAGTTACTCGTGGCACCTGTGTTAGTTTTCTCTTTGCTGCTGTAACAGATCACCACTTGTTTAGTGGCTTAAACAACACAGCCTACAATTCTGGAGGTCAGAAGCCTGACACATGCCTCACTGGGCTAAAATCAAGTTGTTAGCAGGGCTGTGTTCTTTCTGGAGGCTTGCGAGAGAATTGTTTTCTTGCCTTTTCCAGCTTCTGGAGGCCGCCTGTGTTCTCTGGTCCCCTTCCTCGTCTTTCAAAGCCAGCAACCAATGGTGGCCCAGTTCTCATGTTGCATTGCTTTAATCTTGCCTCTGTTGGCACATCTCTTTACCTGACTCTCTTCTATGCCTCCCTCTTCCACTTTAAAGGAGTCCTGTGGTGACATTAGGCCCACACGGATAATCTCTATGTTATAGTCAGCTGATCAGCAGCTTTAATTCCCCCTTGCCATGTAACCAAACATATTCGTAGGTGTGATATTGTGATTTATAAAAAGAAATAATACATTTGGTCTTTGGTTTCTGGCACAGAGCTCCTGAAACCGTTGAAATTTCAAGTGCCTGAGAGAAGTAAGGGTGTCTTTTGTTATGTTAATAAGTTGGCTTTTGGAAAGCCCCTGGGTAACCTAAGGATGGGGGCTGGCCGATTAGAGGAGCTTTCAGTTCCGTCCCCCACACCCCCACCTCTGGGGAGGGAAGAAGGGCTGGAGGTTGAGCCAGTCGCTGATGGCCAATGATTTAATCAAGCATGCCTCTGCAATGAAGCCTCCATAAAACCCCAAAAGCACAGATTCTGAGAGCTTCCAGGTTGGTGATAGAGACCTGGGGAGCATGGAAGCCCCGCACTCTTTCCTTATACTTTGCCCTGTGCGTCTCTTCCATCTGGCTGTTCCTGAGTTATATCCCTTTTAAATAAATGGCAATCTAGTAGGGAAAATATGTCTCCTGAGGTGTGAGCCACTCTAGCAAACTGATGGCACACCCAAGGAGGGGCTCTGGGAACTTCCAGTCTATGATGGGTCTGTCAGAAACACAAATGACAACCTGGGCCTGCAGGCAACTGGTGTCTGAAGTTGGGGTGGGCTGGGGAGAGTCCTGCGGGACTGAGCCCTTAACCTGTGGAATCTGATGCTGTCTCTGGGTAGTGTCAGAATTGTAGAGCAACCAGCTGGTGTCTGGAGCATTGCTTGGTGATGTAGAAAAACTGCCCCCTCCCTTTGCTCACAGTAGAATTGGTGACCAGAACCCTTAGTAGGTTCCGGGGATCAGGATATGGACCACTTTGTGCGGGGGAGCAAAGGGGATTATTCTGCCTGCCGCAGTACCTAGTTAGAACTGCAATGGTGGATGGTCCCAGCGTTCCTTTAACTGTGGCTCGTTGGCTTTGCAGGAGATCCTGTTGGAAAGAAACTGCAGCATGTAAGTTGCTTCCTTTTGCTGATAAACAAGCCCTCCCTCCACCCTGCCGCCTGCTCTTCCTCTTGCTCCTGCCTCACCTTGCCCAGAGCTTAGGAGTCACCCCCCAGCATTCCTTGTGTGTTGATTCTAACCCTAAGTGTGCTTTAACAATTAGCAAATAAAAAGGTCCAGTGGAGGGCTTCCTGGCTTGGAACCTGAGTCTGGAAGGAGGAAGGGAAACCCTCCATCAGGAGAGGGTGTGGAGGCTTATGCAGGACCCTGCTTCTTATGCCCAAACTCCTTTTATTGGAGTTTGGCCTTGGGAGGTGCGGCGCTAAGACCTGTGTTTGACAGGTCCTGGAGCAGCAGTGACTGCCGACCCTCAGCTGTTTGGGAAGAATGGAGCGTTGGCGGAGCAGAAGTCTCCAGGTGAACTGCCGGGGCTTTGCTGGTGTTGGGACGCTCCTTCTATGACCTGGATCCCGATTAATCTACTCAGTTTCTTTTCAAGCGTGAAACTTGGGATCCACCTAACCCTGTCCTGGCTCCATTCAGCCGCCAAGGTTCCTTTCAGTCACGGATGCATCCGCCTGCCTCGGCCACAGTGCAGACGCTTGGTCACTGTCACATTGGCTGCTCCCAATCCCATGCTTCTCTTTAATCCTTACCTCCTTCCATTTCACCCTCCCCCATCTCCAGAGACATCTTTCTAAAACCTAGCTGTGTTGCGGTCACCTCTCTGCTCAAACCCTTCACCCACTTCTCCTGGCCTGAGGACTGCACGAAGGTCAGCGAGATCCCAGCCTTCGGCCTGGCCTGCCTTCTTGCCTGGACTCTCACCGCTCACCCACACGCAGCGTGCAGTCTAGCTGTTGCCGACTGCATGCAGCCTCCCAAACGTGCCAGGCCATTTCATGTCTCCATGCCTTTGCATGTGCTGTGCCCTCTGCCTGGATTCCCTTCTGCCTCCCTCCTGCACAACCCCCTTACTTCCCTCCTTCAGCTGAATGTTAACTCTGAAATACTACCCTCTTTGGTCCTGAAACTTCATGATACCCCACTGAAACTTCATGATACCCCACTGAAAGCACTGGATTCCTCGTGTGCTGATGACTCATGTCCTCCCACCCCGCAGGAGAGTGGACTCCTGCCTTGAAGGCAGTGATGTCCACGGCCAGCACTTACCGCTGGACCACTTCCATGACTGGGTGTCTGCTGACCGACTGAGGGCTGTGTAACCATTCGTTCGTTGTTCATGGGGTTGGGAGGCGGGGAAGCATGGAATGTTTGTAGGGGAGTGTGTATGTTTTAACATTGAGGAAAATGGGTCGCTTGTCACATGTTCTAAGTCCTCTGAGTCCTCTAACTTTCTACCTGCCTTTTTAATGCTGTTTTTCTTCTTAGGACTCAAGAAAAGAGAGACAGAGGTGTATGTTGGCAACCTCCCGCTGGATGTCTCTGAGGTATGTATTCTTCACTCTCTGTGGATGGCTGTTGTTTGTCTTCTTTGGTTTCCCCTGTATGACTTAAACCTGCCAGTAACAATTTTACCAATTTTAAAATGTGTTTTAGAGCTATGAATGTGTGAGCAGTCACTAGCTGGTGACGAGGCTGACCACCTCATGACAGGGCCTTGGACTCTCCCAGTTTAGTGCGTGCAACCATCATGCAAACCTGGAGGAGTGGTCACCCTCCTTGCCACTTAGGGTGGAGGGGCTGCAGTCAGGCGGCTTCCCCTTCAGGAAGGGGCCTTGTTAGCGTTCAATTACTGATCCTTTGGTCATAGGGAGCAGTGGAGTCTCAGCCAAAAAACTACACTCATTTCACTTTGAAATGAAGCAGTTTTGGGCATGAGAGTATAGCTCAGTGGTAGTGTGTGCTTAGGGTGTGTGAGGTTTGATCCCCAGTGCCTCCATTGAAAAAAAAAAAAGAGTTAAATGAACCAGTTCAGTCAGTTGGCTGTGTACTTAGTAGAATGTAAACAACTACACTTTTGACCCCAGAAATCTTCCTTTTTATTTGTGGGGCCAGATCAACAAACCTGAAATGATCATAGAACATATAAGTGCTTAAAATTTGTAATAAGTGTATTTGAAGTCAGACAAAAGGAAAATGGAAGTAATCTACCGAGTTGAAGCATCCCCTGGCTATTTTTTTTTTTTGAGCATTTAAAATTTTCACATTATGCGAAATAATGTGCCTGAGGCTCACTCAGCACAGGAAAAGATGAATAACCCAGTCCTTGCACTCTAGCTCAATCTCAGACGAAGGATGAGAGAAACTAAATTTTGTGGAGCCCCTCCTGCACGCCAGACATTTTTCAAAGATTTCCTGGTCTCATCCCCGCCTTGCCAATCAGCTAAACTCAGTCTTCTCTGCCCAAGTTGTACCTTGTTCTTTTTACACCCCTTATTATATTTTAATTATCAGCCATGCTCCAGGAAATAGGCTAAATGCTTCATTAGTGTGGTTTTATTAAATTCTTATAATAACCCTGGGTGGTGGGTGGGTGGTGTCTCCAAGTTGGAGATGAGGCAGCCAAGGCTCTAAGACGTCGGATCCCTCAGCCAAGTACACCGACCTACTGAGTGGTCAGACAAGAGCTGAATCCATGTCCACTTGTCCCTAAGAACCACATAATCAATAAGACATGTAAATAGCTCACTGTAATAAAAGATGGACTGTTATGTGTTTATCCAACAAAGAGAGAAGAAAATGGTATTGGAGCACAGAGAATACAGTAATTCATTTTGACTCAAAAGTGAAATCATATTCAATCAAAGGGGCAGGTTGGGGGATTCTTGGCATCTGATAGAAGAGACTGCTGAGGCTGATTCCTCTTCTTCTTGGCAGGCTGGTACATGTTGCTTTACCGTGAAATGGTCTGGGGGAGCCCTGCAGATAGTTCTGCAGGGTCTGGGGGAGGCGTGGGATGGAGAGGCTCTGCCTCCTCTCTCTGGTTGACCCTGTTTCACAGCCCAGCACCTGGGGCTGGCTTGGCCACGCTGTCCCACACCGTGGTTATAGGGCACCTTTGTTCCTTGTCCCCTTCCCAGGAGAGCAGCAGCCTTCCCTGCAGTGCTTCCTTCCAACTTACAAACTTAGACCAGTCTCATAGAAGAGGAAAGACTTGAGCTAAAGAAGTAGGATTTTAAAAAGAAATTTCTGATTGTAACATTAATGCTCTGTCAAGAACTGAGAAGTAAGTCTCTGAGACTTTACCCTACTTGCAAACCAACAAATTAGCCTGCAGCAGTTTCATGGTTGTTGGTAGAAGATGAAAGTCTTGGATCAAAGATGAAAGATGATTCATTACTCATAGCAATAACATTAGCCTGCATTTTTTATTTTTTACTTTTCATTGTATTAACACTTCTTTTTTTATTAAGCTATAAATCACATACCATAAAATTCACTATTTTAGAGCATGAAATTCAGTGGTTTTTAGTATATTCACAGGGTTGTACATCCATCACCACTAATTCCAGAACATTTTCATCACCCAAAAATAAATGTTATACTTGTTAGCAGTCCCACCTTCTCTCTTCCTCTCTGCCCCTGGCACCACTAATCTACTTTCTGTCTCTATGGATTTGCCTATTCTGGATATTTCACATAGATGAAATCATCCAATGCGTGGCATTTTGTGTTTTCTTTCACTTAGAATGTAATGTCTTCAGGGCTCAGACGTGTCATAGCATGCCTCAGTACTTCATTCCTTTTTATGGCTAAAATATTTATATGGATATACCACAGTTTATCCATTTATCATTGGACTTCAAGGTTGTTTCCACTTTTTGGCTATCATGAATAATGCTGCCCTGAACATTGGTGTACAACTTTTTGTGTAAACCTATGTTGCAGTTGTTATGGGTGTATACCTAGGAGTGAAATTGTTGGGTCACATGATAGCTCTATGCGAAACTGTTTTCCAAAACAGTTGTACCATTTTACATTCATAGCAGCAACGTATGAGGATTCCAATTTCTCCACTTCCTCCCCCAAACCTGTTATTGTCTTTTTTTTTTTTTTGAGTAAAGGTAGATTTATTTAGAGAGATACACACTACATAGAGTGTAGGCTGTTTCAGAAGCCAAGAAAAAGGCCATGAGGTGTGGGGTTTGGCTGCTCAGGTTAAAGTAAAAGTAGATACACACTCTGTAGACAGAGTGCGGGCCGTCTCCGAAGACAAGGGAGTGAGAGAGGCCTGTTATTGTCTTTTTATTGGGGGGGGCAGGTATCTGTGGTATTTTAAGGTGGCTAATACGTATTTTTTATAAAAATTTTATTGAAGTATAGTTGATTTACAATGTTGTGTTAGTTTCAGGTGTATAGCAAAGTGATTCAGTTATATACATATATATATATTTCAGATTCTTTTCCATCACAGGTTATTACAAGATACTGAATATAGTTCCCTGTGCTATACAGTTGGGATTCTTGTTGTTTACCTATTTTATATATAGTAGTGTGTATCTGTTAATCTCAAACTCCTAATTTACTGCCCCCGCCACCCCTGCTGTCTGTGTTTTTGATTAAAGTCATCTAGTGGATGTGAAGTGGTATCATTGTGGTTTTGACTTGCATTTTCTTAATAAATAACAAACATCTTCTCATGTGCTTTTTGTCCATTTGTATATCCTCTTTGGAGAAATATCTATTCAAATCCTTTGCCCATTTTAAAATCAGTTTGTCTTTTTATTACTGAGTTGTGAGAGTTCTTTAGATATTCTGGATACAGGTTTCTCATCATATATATGATTTGCAAATTTTTTCTCCTGTCAGTTGTATGTTTACTTTCTCTATAGTATCCTTTGATACACAAAAGTTTAATTTTGATTAATCTGAATTTTCTTTTTTTTTTTGGTTGCTTGTGCTTTAGGTGCCAAATCTAAGAATCCATTGCCTAATCCAAGATCACAAAGATTTATAGTTAACACATTCTTCTAACAGTTCTATAGTTTTAGCTCTAATATTTCAGTCAGCGATCCTTTTTGAATTCATTCTTGTGTATGATGTGAGGTAGGGGTCAGTTTCATTCTTTTTATTCAGTTGTCTTAGCATCATTTGTTAAAAAGATTGTTTTTTCCTCATTGAATTATTTTGGCACCCTTGTTGAAAATCAGTTGACCATAGATGTAGCAGTTTATTTCTGGAGTTTCCTTCTATTCCATTGATCTGTGTATCAGTCCTTTCGCCAGAACTGTGCATGTACTGTAGCTCTGTAGTGAGTTTTGAAATTGATTACACACTTACTCATTTTCTTTTTAATCTCAAGACTTCTTCTCTTTTTTTTTAATTGAAGTATGTTCAATTTACAATGTTGTGTCAGTTTCTGGTGTACAGCATGTTTCAGTCATACATATACATACATATATTCGTTTTCATATTCCTTTTCATTATAGGCTATTACAAGATATTGAATATAGTTCCCTGTGCTATACAGAAGAAACCTGTATATCTGTTTTATATATAGTAGTTAGTATCTGCAAATCTTGAACCCCCAATTTATCCCTTCCCACCCCCCATCATACACTTATTCTTGAACCCATTAGTTTGCTTTCTACCCTCACTAGTTTTCTGAAACTGGTCTTGCTGAGTATATGAGTGAAACCTTCATGATGCCAAATGGATATAAAACATTCAAATGCTTCTGTTTCCATAATTCCGATAGATTGGATAATTTGAAAACCCTCTCACAAGAAAATACTTGGAAATAGGGGATAAAACATAAGAAATACCATTTTTAAATATATAGCTGAGACTTAAGAAGGTAAGGAAAACTAAGAGGGCTCCATATAAGCAGTAAGTGAAAAACCAGAAGAGCCTGGCCAATTCCCTGGGGTCTTTGCCTGCCTCAAAACCCGAAGGGTGGATTGGACTAGAACAGCCATGTCAGGACAGGAGATGACAGCCTGGGCCCATGTGAGGAGAAGAGTGCTAATTGACATCACTGCAAAAGCAGGATCCTTGAAGGGCTGGACCCTCAGTGAAAGTGTGAACCACAGAAGCTTTGCTCATTGGCCCAGGGTGGTGTTGAGGAAGTTTTTCTGCCTTGGCCTGGATCTGAGGCTGGTAGAGCTAAGCAATCACCCTAAGAACATATAACAGTAGGCCTGGTTACATGTGAATTGGGGTTTAAATTCACATTACGTGCGTGGTTTGGGAACCTTCAAGCTACAGTTTAATCTTTGGTAAAGTTAAAAACCCAATTCACAAAAAAACATTTAAACAGATTTAAACTGTGAATAGAAGGAAACTTCCAAAATCTGATAAAGTGTGTCCACAAGAAATATACAGAAAACATTATCATTTGGGAAACAAATATTTTAAAGTCAAGAGCATGACATGAGTATCTCTATCACTTCTTCTGTTTAACATTTTGTTCTTAGCTACAGCGAGTGAGGGGAAAAAAGGGTGTAAGAATTGGAAAGAAAAAAATAAAACTCATTATTTGCAGATGATTGCCTAAGTTGAAAGCTTTGAAGACTCCTGGACATGTTAGAATTGTTGAGAATTAATAGGGTGGTTGAATAAAAGGTAAATATACAAAAGTTAGTTGTATTTCTTTGGAAGAGGAGCCCAGAATACAGAGAGCTAGAAATAAATCTAGTGAAAGTTGTGCAAGACGTATGTACAGAAGATGAGACGTTACTGAAAGACATTAAGGCAGACCTAAATAAAGAGATGGATAAGAAGAATCAGTTTTATGATCCTTAAATTGATACATAGATTCAGTGCCATTGTGATCAAAATACCCAAAGGTTTTCCAAAGAACTTGAGAAGCTGATTCTAAAATTTACATTTACAGTCCCATGAATAACTGCACCTTTCTGAAGAAGAATAAGGGGGACAGAGAGGAGAACAAATTTTCCACTATAGTAAGGATGACCGTGATGTGAGTGCATTGCTCATAGTCGACAGATGGAACAGACTAAAGTCCAGAAATAGACCTATACATACGTGAACACTTGGTGTGTGGGTATAAAAACCAGGTGGCATTGCAGAGCAGTTAGGAAAGAAGGGACTTTTCAATAAACTGGTTCTGAGACATTTCGTTATCCATGCAGGAAAAATGAAATTGAGCCTTTACTTCAAAACACATTCACTGGATGAATTAAGGACTTAACAGTGTACAGCAAATATAATACTTAGTGATGCGGCTTTGAGAGCTTTCCCTGTGAGCTCAGGAACAAGATGTGGATGCCAGCTGTTGCTCTTTCTGTCAGCATTGTGCCAGTGGTCTTGGTCAGCACAGTAAGGCAAGGAAAAAAAGACATAAGAATTGGAAAGAAATACAAGTGTCATGAGTGCAGGAGACGTGACTGTGGTAGTAGACTACAGTCGTGACCAGTTATCCGTATTCCCAGCTTGTGTCTTGCCCGTGGACTCTGAACTTGTATATTCAGTTGCCTACTTCTTATCGCTACTTGGGCAACTAATACACGTTTCAGACTTACTGTGTCCATCCCACTCCTCCCAGTCTTCCCCGTCTCAGCAAGGGGACCCGAACCTGAGAGATACTCTCCTTTCAGACCTCGCATGTTTTTCACACTTCACATTCAGTCTGTCAGCAGGTATAAAAATATACCTAGGATCAAACGGTCTTTTGTATCAGAATGGAGGAGGAGAATGGAATATCTCTTTGAATTTGCCAAAATAAACAATGGAAGGATAAAAAGGGAATAAAGATGGTGACCTGTGGGGGAGGGAAGGAAAAAAACAGTAGGAGGGAGATGGAGGCACAGCTTCTGAATTTACCTTGTGTTTTTGTTCTAACTTTTAAATACATAAAGGTTTTCATAATTAAGGAAATCAAAATTATGTATTAAAATTAAGTATTCCTTAAAAACTGAAAACAAATTAGTGCCATAACCAGTTTGATGTCAGGGAAGATAATTGTTCAAATTGACCTTAGAATATGGTATTTTGGCTGTATGTCCTCAGTAAGATATAAGGACAAAAAAACTGCAAAGAAATCTTGAACTTTACTCAGTAATTTTGTTGTCTGTAATAATCTTGGTGTTATTTGAACCTGTTAAGTATTTAAAGTAGGATACAGCAAGTAATTAATGTGTTAGGAGTAAAGATTTCCAGCATAAGAAAAAAGATATAAAAGTAAATGAAATTAAATAAAAACTATGTGTAGCTCTTATGTATGAGTTGAAATCCATGATAACAATGATTATTTTCCCTTTCAAAGATATCTCCTAACTGTTTGAAAGTCCTTGGTGCTGGAACAACCCAGTGACCGTAAACCCCTGGCTCCTAGGTTATTCACTTTCAGTACCACTCCCCACTGAAAAGGACTAGGCCTTCTTAGGGAAATGGCTGATTCCGGGTCTGGAGCTGTTAATGCCAGAAAGCTCTCAAAGGCTATTAGGGTTTGATTGCAAGGCCTGGAGAGGTGGTAATCAGAGGTGAGATACTTGTTTGTTGGAGCTACGTGCTGAAATGTTTGTAGATGTAGCGAGGAGGTGTTTGAGGTTTGTCTCAGAACAGCCTCGTGGCAGGGAGAGGTGTAGATGAAATCAATGTCCACGAGTTGAAAATTATGAAGGCTGAGTGATAGGTATATAGAGTTTGTTACACTGTTTATGTGTTTGAAAGTTTCCAAATAAAAATAAAAAGACACTAGAACAAGCAAAAATGGGGGTTCCACGGGCCAAAGATGGGACAGTTTGTACTTCAAAAATACTGACTACCTTTGATTAAGACTTACTGATGATAAAAAGCAATAATTTGTAGTAATACCTCAAGAAATAATACCTAAAGAAAACAAAACTCTCTGGACACATAGAAGGTGGCAAGACAGTAGTTCATTAATAGAAAACTTCGGTATGAAAAGGAAAGAATAAGTGTTGCTTTTCCAACACAAATAACTATTTCAGGGCAAACAAATGACCCTAAGTGGATGAGAGAAGGTTCTTCTTTACAGAGGAACGCTAGCCTGTAAATCCATAAGAAACGACAGAAAACCATCATTTTGTAAACCATAATAAAATACCTGTTTCAGACAGCAGTTATCAGAGCATGGTAAATTCATTAAGTAAAACCCTGATGGGCAGTTTTACAAGGGAGGAATCAGGCTGTCACTCTGAATTTGTGGATTAATTTAGCATCACTGAAAGAGACAACCAGATAGAAGCCTCCTAAAGTGATGCGGTATTACTGAAGACGATACATGAGCTAGGAAGCATTCTAGCCAAAAAAAAAAAAAGTTAAATAATAACCTGTATCTGAAAGCTGTATGGCTAATTTCTAGTCTGAATGAAATAGGGGGCAGGGAATAGGAGATCAAGTTAAATGCTACCATAAGGAACCAGTCCTCGTGTCTACAGAAGAGCTGAGCTGCTTTCTTTAACAAGTTAAAGTCATGGAAAAATTAAGGTAGGGGATCTGATACAGATTTAAAGAGATGTAGAAGAGACTTAAGAGAAATGACAACCTAACAGTGAGTAGACCATATTCTGTTCTTGACTGGTAGAAAAACAACACTGAAAAGATATTTTTGAGACGGTTGGTGACATTTGCTATTAGTTGATAAGAAGCTGTTGTTAATTTTTGTAGTTTGACAATGTTATTGTATTTACATAAGAAAGCATCCTTTTTTGAGCTGTGAAGTATTGAAGGGTGAAATGACATGATGCCTGGGATTGGCTTTAAGACACTAGCAAATCAGAGGTGGACAGCTGGGTGAAACAGTTACGGCAAAATGTTGATTGATGGTTGTTGAAATTTGGTGATGGTGTTGAAATTTGTGGGGGCTCCTTGTACTTGCTACTACTCTGCATGTTTCGAGTTTTTTATCACAAAAAGTTAAATATATGCGGAGTCTGAACACTTCCCATCACGCCCACTGCTGTCACCCTGGTCGGGGCCACCATCCTCGTCTCACCTGGATCCCTGCAGTGGCCTCTTGGCTTGTTTCCCTCCTGCCCTTGGGCCCCTTCAGTGTTGTCCTCACACTGCAGCGGGAGTAAGCGGGTCCTGGCGTCCCTTCACTCAGGAGCCTCCAGTGGCTTCCCTCTTAGGAAGCGCCAGAGTCCGCACTCAAGCTGGTCCCCTGCGGTCTGGTGCCCGTGTCTCTGCCCTCTCCCTTGCTCACTCCACTGCAGCCTCGCTGGCCTCCTTGCGAGACCCCGACCCTATCTTAGGGCTTTTGCACTTACTGTTTCCTCTGCTTGGCACGCTCTTCTTCCACGTGTTGGCCTCCTCTGCTCAGATGTCACCTCTGAAGGCCTGCCTGGCCGTTCTCCCTAGATTACAGCCCTCCTCCTGTTCCCTCTCTGACTTTATATGTCTCCTTACTACTGATCGCCATTGAACTTACCATGCACACGACTCATTCATCTTACTGATTATGTCTTCCCCAGATAAGAGCAGCCCGGGAGTGGCGAGAGGTTTTTGAGTACTCTATTCCCTGCATCTAAGATATTTTTGAGCACAGAGTATGCACTTAATAATTATTTGTTGAATGAATTAGAGGAAGTGAAGACAGTGAGTGCAGAACTTTTCAAGAATTTTGTAGAAAGGAGGGTAGGAAGTAGGGTGGCAGCAGGAGGGGGATCTGGGGTCAGAGGTGTTACATGTCTGTAAGTATTAAGACAGCACATATTAGAGCTCATTTGTAGCTCATCCAGTGGGAAGGGGAGTTGATGCAGGAGAGAGGAGATAATCTAGCATCAGAGACCTTGAGGAGGTGAGAGGGGGTGGTCCGGAGCAAGGACAGGTCTTCCACGTGGAGGGGTGCGCATGGGTGCAGGGAGGTTGGCTGATGCGGCAGCAGGGTGTGGATGTTCCCTTTTGATGGCCTCTCTCTTCCTAGCAAAATAAGAATCAGGCTTATCAGCTGAGTAGAAAGAGGGTATGGAAGGTTTGAATAGAGAAGTAGACTGCAGTAGTTCTGTTTGGGAGACCAGGGATCTGATAATTAGGAATATGGAGTAGGAATGCCCTGAAGCACTCTGCACAGGGAAGTGACTGCAGCAATAAGTCATGGCGTGAAGAGGAAAGCAGGGGGTGGGGGGGGGCAGAGCGGATAGTAGGAGAGCCAGGATAGATTGGGAGTTTGCAGGGTGGTGGAAAAGTGTCAGGGTTTAAAGGGTCACAGAACCAGGGAGTGGAGATGAAGAACTAGAGGGGTGAGTGAGAGAGGTTGTTAGAGAGCACGGGCTGGAAATTGCCATTCAGAGGGACACGCAGTCATTGGGAATGACAGGGTCCAGGGTGTGTCCTAGGAAGAAGGGAGCCCAGGCCATGGGGAGGCAGCTGTCAGTCCCTTTCTCTTCTTGATGTATGTTTGTCTGTGGTTTTTATCATTTCATATCTTATAAAATAACATATCCATGTTGGCACATGCGTGCAATACCAGTATACATACAGGTGCTTAGGTTGTACCGTAAGGAATTGCTGGTGTTTGACCATTTTTTATCTGCAAAAATGTCAAGTCCCGTGGCGCAAATGAATGGTTTCCCACTTTTTGCTACTTTAAACAGAGCCACAGTGAACCAGCTTGTAAGCATGTCCATGTGCACATGTGTGTCCCCAGGACCTGCACCTGGATGTGGGGTCAGGGCCACCCAGGGCCCACAGCTTGACCAGGCAGGTAGACTGGCCAGTACTCCCACCGGCAGCACCAGCATAAGAGCGCCTGTGTCCTCACCAGAGCTTGGTGCTGTCCAGCTGTTATTGTTGCCAGCCTGAAGGGCGTGGGGTTATTTAGCTCGTGAGTAATGGCGGTCACCCTCCACCTGCCTGGCACAAAGTCAGTGGTCCATAAGTGTTGGTGCCATAATTATTAGCAGGTGATAGATCCCTTAAATGATGTATTTATAATGACTGGTTGAAAGGGATATATTAATAAGTGAAGTAGGTTCCGGAGCAGAGGGGACAGCATGGTCTTACAGTCTCTACATGGATATGCAGTACTTCTGTTTTGGTGGTAGGATTATGGACGATACTTCTGTTTTGCTTATCTGTATTTTAAAACTTTTTTATAATTAACAATTTAATGCTTTTATGATTAAAAAAATCCTAATAAGTTATTTTTATTATTTAAAGTGAGATGTAAAGGATTCCCTAAGGGGTATGAGGCAATTTTAGCTTAATGTACCAAGCTTCCTGTCAAGTCTATAGGCGACCAAAATTTTTTTAAATAAACAAATTGAACTATTAAGGAGCAGAAAAAAAAAAGGTCACAGTTAGGGCATGCCTTCAGATTTTTAGAGTTCCTAATAACAGCTATCAACAGGAAGGGACTCTGCTGAGGGGATGACCTCACTGATAACATTGAAGCCCCATGGATGAAAAGATGTTGGCACGTTTTGGGGGTATTTGTAGGTGTGTGTGGTGGGGGTTCTCCTCTCACCCTCAAGCACATTTTCTGAAAATGAGCACATCCTGAATCTACTCAATGCCATGGAACAGTCGTTTTTGACCTTGGGTACATATTATAATCATCTTTAAAAAAATATTGATGCTTTAATCTCAATCTCAGAGATTCTGATTTTGTTCATCTGGGGTGGGCCAGGCATTGCATTAGTAGTTTAAAAAAGAAAAAGAAAAAGTCACTTTCCAGTTGAATCTCTCATGCAATCAGAATTGAGAATTATTGCTATAGAAGAAGGGTGTGCAAACTTTTTCTGTAAAGGGTCAAATAGCAAATATTTCAGCTTTGAACGCCATATGCCTCTGTTGCAAACACTCATCTCTGCCATTGTAGCATGAGCATGAAAGCAGCCTTAAGACAGCGAGTACATGAATGTGCATGGCTGTTATAATAAAACTTGCAAAAAAAAAAAAAAGTGGTGGATTGGATTTGGCCCAAGGCTGTGGTTTCCTGACAACTGTGATTGAAGGTTCAAAAGTATGAAAGTTTTCTATTTTATTTTAAAAATGGTAAAATTTCAAGAGAAGAAAGCTGTGGTTTTTGCATGAGATCATGAAAAAATGTAGGATTTGAAGTTCGAAGCCTGACTCGATCTAAATTGGCTGTGTAATCTTAGGGCAATCACTTAACCTCTCTGATCCTTATGCTTCTGAGAATGAGGACAATAATAATGTACAGTTCACAGGGCGGTTTTAAAGATCAAATGGAATAAGGTATGTGAAAGTGCTTTTATATCCTGAAAATGCTAAGCACACATTGCTTTGTTCATAAATTGAATGTTGCTCAGCATCTTGTAGATTTCTGTGTAATAAACATTAAATATTTAAAAGTAAAAGCGAATTAGAAAATTTGAATTTAAATGTAATATAAATATGGAGATGGAGAAAAATGAGCCATACATTATGCATTTCTATTTTCCTAAGCTGACAAAGTGACTTTAGATTGGTAAAAGCTGCTCTTAACAGACGATGGTATAAATATACATTTTTCCAAAGTAGAATTTTCTAGGGAAACAGGGGTTTCCATCACTATTGTGGTGTTTAAGCTGTCCTGTGCTGGTGGGGAAGCTGAGGAAGGAAGAAGTGGGGAGAGGCGCAGGTAGGAGGAGAGTGGAGGCCAGCGGAGAAGCTTCGCCATGGGCAGCGGGCGCATCCGAGGCCGCCCAGAAAGCGTTTTCAGTAGAGCGGGAAGGGTGGGCGGGGAGGAAATGGAGGCATTAGGCGGACACGGCCCTTTCTACACGTTTGGCAGAGAAGAGAAAAAACAGGGTGTCGCTCAAAAGGGCTTCAGGGTTGGGTGGATGTTATCTTGGAGAAGGGAGGGCCTTTGTGGGTGGTGGCCGTAGGGAAGGAGTGGGGCCAGGGTCCACTGGGGAGGGAGGCAGCCTGAGGGCAGGCAGGAGAAGGAGCTGAGAATGGGACAGAGAAATGTCCAGGGAGGGGAGGTGACAATACCCCCGGGCAGTGGAGGCCAGGCTACAGTGAGAGCAGTGGCCTGGAGGATATGGAAACTCTGTCAGAGGCCAGAGGCCAACCAAGAGGAATGTGTCCTCCCTCAGCGCACTGCCCACCCCGGCTTTACTTTTAATGCCAGACTGCACCCTGCCCGCCCCATCAGTTAGATCACTCATGTGTATCCCCACTAAACTAAGCTCCTTGAGTGCAGGGCTTATGTGGGATTCAAATCAGTATCTCCTGTAACACTCAGCCTAAGGCTTGTGTGTAGCCCATGTTTGCTGAATATCTGTTGAAGGCATAAGGAAGGAAATGAAGGAAGGTGAACCCGGGACTGAGTCAGCGGGGGCAGTCGGCCTTGCGCTGGAGGTTGGATTAAAGCAAGCCTCCCCTCCTAGGTGGCGATGAAAGGGAGATAGCCTAGATTCCTAGTAAATTAAAAGTCAGTTCCTCCTGGGATTCCACCCTGACCACTTCCTTTCTCTCCAAATCTGGGTTAGAGACCCATACTGTGCGCTCCCAGAGGCATCTGTACTTCCTCCTCACGGAATGTAGCACCCTGTGGTGAAATGGTCTTTTTACTTGATTGTCTTGTCTGTACCCTACCTGCCCTGTTGAGCTTCCATTGAAGGCAGGACTTGGATCTTTCTTGTCTCTGTATTTGCATCACTGAGCACAAAACCTGGCACTCCCAGCACGTAACAGGTTCTCATTAAGTATGTGTGCAGCTGATTACTGGATTAGCTGGTTGGGGATCTGAAACCTTGAGAACTGGTCTCTAAGTTGTGTCTCTGGGTCTCTTTCTCTTTTAAACCCTACTGTTGTAGGGGGAAATTCGGTGCCTTCTAAAGGACTTCAGCCCTCTCCATGTCCACAAAATCCAGAATGGCTGCAAATGGTAATGACCGTTCTTCCTTTGTTTTCTTTGGGAAGCAACTCCTTTCCTCTTTGTCTATTTTGCTGATGCTCACCAACTCCCAAAGCCACACCCTCTGCGACTTGGCAGAGTGAGATTTGGGAAACCCCCTTTCCACATTTAACCCTCTGAGGCGGGCAGCTGATACTGCTTTGTCCGTACGACCGTGGTTTAGCAGCCCAGAGACCTGGGTTTACTTTTGGTAATGTTGGCCTGATTCGAGGCAAATTACTGTATCTCTTCAGCCTTGGTTGCCTCTGAAATCTGGACCTACTCATATTTTCCCCTTTCTTATTTTCAAGGCAGTAAAAGTGTTTTGAACTTTTTTGGGGGAGTCGTTTGAGGGAAGCCCGAATCCATGCCATATGATATGTGGTGGTAGGGTCAGCCTGTGTCTCCTGATCCCCAAGAAGCCCAGGACAGGCTCTCCCGCCTGAATCTGGGCACCGTGGAGCCTCCTTGTGTTTTAGGAGCAGCCCAGCCCCGCTTTGGTCCCTGTGGAGGGGAGAGGGGGCCCTTTCTCAGCCCAGGCTTGGTGCCCACCTGCAGCTCTGTTCTGAGCCTGGCTCAGAGCTGCCCTCACCTTCCTCTGCAGCTTTGCGTTTGTAGATCTGGGCTCCGTGCAGAAAGTGGCACTTGCCATCCAGGAGCTGAATGGGAAGCTCTTCCACAAACGAAAACTGTACGTGAATTCAAACAAAAGGTCTCCCAGGAGGACCCCCGATGTGGCCAAGTGGCCCCAGGAGCTGCCGGTAGGTCTCTGGCCCTTCCGTGCTCTGGGTCGCTCTGTGCTCACCCTGCACAGCTTGGCCAATGTTGCTTTCCATTCTTTCCTCCTCTTTCCGTCCTGTCTTACTGTAGACCGAGCAGGGGCTGGGGTGAATTCGGGAAACTTTTATGACCTTTAACAGTCAGGAGCAAGGTCAGTGCAGAGAACTTGGAATTCTGAAATGAAAGGAAGGCTGTATTCTTGGCAAGAACAAAAGGGGTTATTAGGCAATCCATTCAGGGCTTTTCCAACCTGGGTTATTGAAATTGAGGTTTTACTTGTTTAATGTAGCAAATATTGAGTATCTGTTGTTTGCACAGCCTTGTTCTGGCAGCTGATTTGAGAGTAAGTAAGACAAAGTGAATAAAATCTAGTTCTTCCTGGCAGGAAGACGAATGTGAGGTATGGGGGGGGGGCGGGTAGTTGATGGTGGGGTAGTGCCTGGAGGGGCGTTGCCCTTGTGGACAGAGAAGAGAGTGCCCATAACTAACCCCCGGGAGCCTCCCTCGAGTGAGGTGGGCCCAGTCTCAGCAGGTAGAGGCGAACCAGGAGCAGAGGATCCCACTTGAGAGCCTGAATTGTTAGTGACTGTCTTGGCTGCACATACGAGGAAACCTGAGAAATCTGAACGACAGAACGACGGTAGCTTAAACAACTTAGCTATTTGTTTTTCTTCCCTGTAGAAGAATTCAGGGGGTAGGGAATCCAAGGCTGGTATGGGAACTCCATGATATTATGAGGGTTCCAAGCAGGAAGAAGGGGAGAGGCAGAGAGTAAAGGGCCTATGTCCTCATAAAAGGCGCATTTTCAGAAGCTGGCCACAATTCTGCTTATGTTTTGTTAGCTTGCGACCTTCAGTGCAAAAGAGGCTGGAAAATGTAGCTTTTAAAAGAGGCACACTGTTAAACTTGGGGCTCTGCCAGCAAGGAAAGGGAGAATGCCTGTTGGCAGGCAGTTAACAAGGTCAGGCACCACTGGAGAAGGTGGAGATGAGAGTTGAGAGGTGGATCCACAGTAAAGATTGTCAGAAGGCCCCCCCACCCTCCTTGCTAGTTCCAAACCATTTTTCTTCCTCTGTCTTTAAACCCTGGCTCTTGGAAGGGCAGGCTGTCAGATTACACTGTGCACGGACCTTGGTTGCAGTCACCTGCCATTCTGTCATGCTCCCTTATTCACTGATAACTTCAACTTCTGACTCACTGTCTTCCTCTTATTGTCACTCAAATTCAATGTCCGGCAGATGATCTGTGTAAGAGTCTGGCCCCTTGTTTCCTAGGCCACTTATCTTTAATGATCTTTTTCTTCCACTCGGTCACAGTTTCCTATTCCCTGAACTGTATCTCAGGCCTTGTCATTGCTCATAACTGAACATCTCCAAAATGTCCATTTCAGGCTTCTGGCTCTGCCCCTCTCCCTTCTCTGCAGCACTCTTACTCCAGAGGAGTGGTTCTCAAACTTTGCATTAGAATCACTGAAGAGCCTGTTAAACAGCTTGCTGATATCCCCACCTCCAGAGATAGTGATTTGAGTGCATCCAGGCCTGAGAGTTTGCACAAGGGCCTGGTGCTGCTGGTGCGGGGACCACAGTTTGCGTAGTAAGGCTCTAAAGCCCCCAGTCCAACGATTAGACCCAGTGGGACTTGAAATCCACTGCCCCCCTCCTTCTTCATGATTCAGTACCCTCATTACTCCCTCCCTTCCCTTCTCAGCTTAGATCCCGTAGTTACTACTGCCTGAGTTCAGCCCCTAATTCCTTAGCTCACTTAGGGCTTATCTCCCAAAACCCTCTCCCAATTGAGCCCAGCCCTCTGCCTCTTCTGAAGCTGCCCCCAGGGCTGAAGACATTCACACCACCTTGCTAACTGCTCTCAGGATAGGTGTGGTCACAGCCTTCCTGCTCTTCCAGGCTGACCTGTCTTGAAATTCACTAATCTTCTCTGCTGTGTGTCCAATCTGCTGTTAAGCCCATCTGACACATTTTTTTTCATTTCACATAGCATGGTTTTCAACTTCGGTCTCTTTTTCCCTCTATTTCTCAGCTAAAATCTTCCATATTTTCACCCATTTTTGTTTATCTTCTAGGTTCTCTAATACACTTACTGTAGTTATAGAATCATTTTCTGCCAGTTCCAGCGTCTGGGTCATTTGTGGCTCTGCTTCTGTTGACGTTTATCTCCTTGCTTGCGGGTCGAGGCTTCTTACAAATACAGTAGTTTTTTATTGGCTATTGTGGATGTTGTATTCTGGAGAACTTTATGTTCTCTAGTGTTGATTTTTTTTTTTTTCCTAGCAAAAACGAAACCGCCAGCTGGTCTTTTGATCTTATTAAAGTTGGTTTCCTTGTTGGGATTGGTATACTTCAGTTTGAGCCTTAGTTCTTGGGCGAAGTCCTCTTCCTAAGGCTCGGCCTTCTAGGGTGAGAGTCTCAGGGTGCTTACCAGTGTCTCTCCCCTCTGGCTGGGTTGGAACTCCACTGTCTCCCCAGCATTCTGAGACCTTTGATACCTGCATTCCTCTCTTAGCTCCCTCTCCCCTTCTTTGTATAGTAGCTCTTCCCTCCTAGACCTCCCAGAACTTGCCCTGCACATGGGCAGCCTAGGGTTCAGCCAAGGACCTGGGGTCAGCCCTAAGATTTCTGGGGCTTTTCTATGACTCTTTCCTCTCTGGTACCCTGCCCCACAGATTCCTGGTACCCAAACTCTCACCTGTGTTTGTTCTGCCCAGAGAGACTGCCCAAACTCTGCTCTCCTTTGCTTCTGTTTGGAAAACTGCCTCCAGGCAAGAGGCTGGAGCGAATGTGGGCTCACTTAACATGCTTTCCTTTTCTCTGGCAAACCCCTGCCGCCCGCAACCCACGCCAATCCCACTAACAGTAGTATGTGCCAGAAATGGTTAATTTATGTCTTTTGTCCAGTTTCAGAATTGTTTGGGATGGGCAAGTACTGTCTTGCCAGAACCAGATACTAGACAAGAGTGTTAAGGGGCTTGCCTTTTTCCTTTTGGGGTGGATATGGTTTCTCAGGAACATTCCCAGTGCTTTTTTTTACATTGGGAATATGTAACTGAAAGATGAACCCTAATCTCCATACATTTGAAAATTTAAAAACACATTCCAAGTAAACAACACGTGGGTTAGAGGAGAAATCATAACAGAAATTTAAAAGGACTCAGAACTGAATGATAAGGAAAATTTTTCTCATCAAAAGTTGCGGGATACAGTGAAGGCAATACTTAAGGAAAGTGTACTGTGTTGAATGCTTAAATGAGCAAAGAAGGCAGGGTGAAAATTAGTGAGCTTAGAGTTCATTGAAGAATAGAGAAAAAGTAAAAAATAGGGAGCAGACAAAATTTTGAAAACAAGGTTTTTTAAAGTTTAAAATTTTGTAAACAAAGCTAGAGTTATATGTCAGTTATATCTCAGTAAAGCTGGTGGGAAAACAAGCGTAAAAAACAAAGCTACAGTAGAAGAGATCAATAAGTCGGAATTTCATTCTTTTAAGAGATTAATGAAATAGAAAGGCTTTTGGAATGATTAATCAAGAAAAAGAAAAAGGCATAGTCAATATTAGTAATAAAAAATCATAACTATAGATGTCACAGATACTAAAATATAAGCTAACATGGTAATAAATTTGAAAGCTTAGAAGAAATGGACACATTTCTTAAACTATATCGTTTTCAAAAATAATGTAAGAACATGATAGTCCTGTAACTGTAAAGTAGTTGAATCAAAGTTTAGAATCGTCTTATAAAGACAACACGAAGCCCAGATTGTTTCATAGCTGAATTTTACCAATAAATTCTTCTAATGAATAAGAGAATACTCCTTGAGTATAACCTGATATCAAAGCAGACAGGAGAGCGTAAGAGAGAAAAACTACAGGCTGGGTTCACTCATGAATATGCATACAATGTTTCTAAACAATATTGGCAAAATGAAGTCAGTATTAGCTAATGAAGATAGTATATTATGACAAGTTTTTTCTCCTAAAATGCAGTAGTTTAATACTAGAAAAATAATAAATCTTTCACTACATTAACAGATTAAAGAATGAAAACCATATGATCATCTTAAATAGACACAGGAAACACATTCAATAAAATTCAGCGTGAATTTATTTAAAAAATAAAGACTCTTAGCAGCTGGAAACAGGTTATTCTTAACTTGGTAAAGGCTATCTACCAAAACTCTAAGAAAATAACATTTTAATGGAGAAACACTATAAGCATTCTCTTTAAAAATAGAAACAAGACAAGGATATACTGGAAGTTCTAGTTTTGTCTAGTAAGACAAGGAAAATAAAGGCGTAAATATTGGAACAGGAGAAACAAAACTGTCATTATGTACAAACAATGTTTCTTTAAATAGAAAAACAAGTATATAAATTATTAGAGATAACAGTTTAACAGGGTAGCTGGATATGTATCAGATATATAAAAATTTGATTTATATTTTCCATGAATATCTTTCCAAGAAATAATTTTTAAAATACGCCATTTACAAGATCAGCTTAAAAAATCAAGGTACCTAGGAATAAATCAAATGAAAGGTGAGGGTGGCCAGTCTAGGCGAAAAAATTGAGCTTTACTGAAAGTCTTTAAGGAAGTCTTAAACAGGGAAAGTTTCATGTTCATGGCTAGGAAGACACAATAAGAGTTATTTAAGAATCATTCTCCCCAGACTGAGCTGTTGATTCTGTATAATTCCAATAAAAATCCCCACAGGTTCTCTCAGGAATGGAACAGGCTGATTCTAAAATTTATGTGGAAGACCATTTCTTTCTGCAAATGAAGATGGCAGGCCTTGCCCTACAAACAGATGTAGAACTGGCCTAGGGATGTACAGTTTGACCAATAAAATACAACAGAGACCCCAAAAAGAGGCTCATGCAAGTGCAGAAACTATTGACCATCCTGGTGGGGTTGTAGCTCTCTGGTGAAAGGATGGACACTTAGTTACTGAGTCTGGACAATTGCTTATTCATGTAGTAAAATGTGAAATTATATTCCTTACCTTATCCACAGAAATAAACTCTAGGTGGACCAGAGACTTACATATGAAGGGCAAAACTTTAAAACTTTTAGGAAAAAGCATAGAAGAATATCTGTATGATCTCAGAATAGGATACGATTTGTTAAGGCATGAAGAGTTAATTGGAAAAAAAAAAAAAAGATGGGTGGATGAATTAAATGTATGAACTTATTTTCTTTGAAAGATAATATAAAAAGGATAAATTCAAGCCAAAAGCTTGGAGAAGATATTTGCAGTAATATAACTAACCAGGAAAAGGAGTCAGCAAACTTTGGCCAGTGGTTCAAATCTGGCTCACTGTCTGCTTTTTTGCTACTGGCAAGATAACAACGCTTTTGTTTTCCTTTCAGTTAAACTTTTCTTTTTGAGATAATTGTAGATTCACATGCAGTTAGTTGTAAGAAACAATACAGAGGGATCCCCTGTACCCTTTACCCAGTTCCCCCCAGTGGAAACATCTTACAAAAACAACTTTACAACTAGGACATTGACGTCGATACAGACAAGACAGGGCATTTCCATCACTACTATTAGGAGCCATCCTGTTGCCTTTTTATAGAAGTATCCACTTCCCTTTGTTATAGCCACACCTACTTCCCTGCCATCCTCATCCCCACCTTAACCCCTGGAACAACTAATCTGTTCTTTATTTCTTTAATTTCAAGAATGTTGTATAAATGGAATACTACAGTGTGTAACCTTTTGGGATTGGCTTTTTTCACTTAGCATAATTTTTTGGAGATTCATCTAGGAGTTGTTGCTTATACCAATAGTTTATTCCTTTTTAGTGCTGAGTGGTATTCCATGTTGTGGATGTACCACAGTTTGCCTAACCATTTACCCATTGAAGGATATCTACATTGTTTTCAGTTTTGGGCTACTACAAATAAAGTTGCTATAAACATTTATATACAGAGTTGGTGTGTTTCTCTGGGATAAATGCCCTAAATTACAATTGCAGTGGTATGGTCATTGCATGTTTACTTTGTTAAGAAACAACCAAGCTGTTTTTAGAGTGGCTGTACCATTTTACATTCCCACTAAGAATGTATGAGAAGTTCTCTGCATCCCCTCCAGGATTTGGTGTTGTCACTGTTTTTACTTTAACCATTCTGTTAGGTATTTAGAGATATCTTGTTATGGTTTTAATTTGCATTTCCATACTGCTGATGATGTTGAACATCTTTTCATGTGCTTATTTACCATTTCTATACCCTCTTTGATGAAATATCTTTCTTTTGCCCATTTTCTAATTGGATTGTTTGATTTTTTTTTTCAATTGAGTTTTGAGTGTTCTTTATGTATTCTAGTACTAGTCCTTTGTGGTTTGCAAATATTTTCTCCTACTCTGTAGCTCATTTTTTCATGGGAATTTTTCAGAGCAAAAGTTTTAAATTTCAGTGAAGTCCAATTTATTAAATTTTCCTATTTTTCCTTTTATGAATGATGCTTTTGTTGGCAAGTCTAAGAAATTATTGGTCAACCCTAGGCCTCAAAGATTTTATTCTAGTTTTTAAAATATTGCATAATTTTACATTTTAAAGTCCATGATCCATATTGAGTTAATTTTTATATAAGCTGTGAAGCTTAGGTTGAGTTTTATTTTTTTCCTATAGATGTTCAGTTGCTCTAGTACCATTTGTTGACAAGGCTATATTTCCCCCATTAAATTGCTTTTTCGGTCTTATCAAAAATCAATTGGGCATATCTGTGTGGGTTTGTTTCTGGGTTCTCAGTTTTGTTCCGTTGATCTACGTGCCTGTGTCTCCTCCAATACCATGCTGTCTTGGTTACTACAGCTATAAGAAATACTGCAGTTGGGTAGACTGATTCCTCCCACTTTATTCTTTGTCAATATTGTTTTATTTTTAGCTGTTCTAGTTCTTTTGCCTTTGCATGTAGATTTTGGAATAATTTTATCCATACCTACAGAAAATTTGACTGGGATTTTGATAGCAATTGCAACAAACATATGTCTAAGTTTAAGGAGAACCTATCTCTTTATTGTATGTTGAGTCTCCCAATCTATTAACACAATATATTTCCATTTATTTAGATCTTCTTTGATTTCTTCAATTAGCATTGTGTAGTTTTCAGCATACAAGTCCTAATATGTTTTATTAGATTTATATTTAAATGTTTCATTTTATTTGAATGATTATAAATGACACTGTATTTTTGGTTTCTGTGTATGCCTGTTCATTGGTAGTATATAGAAATACAGTTGATTTTTATTTGTCTTGTATCCTGTTACTTTGCTGAACTTATAGGGGTTTTTAAAATTTATTTCTTATTTTTTTGTAGATTTCTTGGTATTTTCTGTATAGACAATAATGTCATTTGTGAATAGGGCCAGCATTTTTTCTTTCTGATCTATATGTCTTCTGTTTCTTTTTCTTTCTTTAGTGCTGGCTAGACTTCCAGCACTATGCTGAATTAGAGTAGTAAGTGTGGACATTGTCGCCTTTTTCTTCTAGAGTGGAAAGCATTCAGTCTTCCACAAAAAAGTGTAATACCTGTAGGTTTTTGGATAGATGCTCCTTACTAAGTTGAGGAAGTTCTTCTCTGGTCCTGTTTTTCTGAGAGCTTTCATCATGAATCATTGTTGTACTAGTATCTCAGGATTGCATGTCACAAAATATCACAACTGGGTGGCTTAGAATAACAGAAATTGATTGTCTCATGGTTCCTGAGGCTAAAAGTCCAAAATCAAGGTGTCAGCAAGGCAAAGTTCCCTCTGAAACCTGTAGAGGAATCAGCCCTTGCCTCTTCCTAGCTTCTGGTGGTTTGCTGACAGCCTTTGATCTTCTTTGGCTTATAGGTGCGTCACTCCCTCCAGTCTTCTGTCCTCACAAGGCACTCTCCTTGAGTGTCTTTACATTTGTCTTCCCTCTGTGTCTGGCGGAGTCCCGTTTTCCTCTTTTCATAAGGACGCGGTCACTTTGGATTAGGACCCACCCTAGTGACTTCATTCTACCTTGCTTACCTCTGTAAAGACCTTGTTTCCAAGTAAGGTCACATTCTGAGGTACTGGGGGGTTAGAAGTTCAACATGTATTTCTTGGGGGGAGCACATAATTCAACCTATAACGGGTGTTGAATTCTGTCAGATGCTTTTTTTTTTGTATTGGATGATATGATCCTGTGGTTTTTCCTCTTTAGCCTATTAATATGGTCAATTACCTTGATTGATTTTTCAAATATTGAATCAGCCTTGCATTCCTGGAATAAACCCCTCTTGGTCATGGTGTATAATTATTTTTATATATTACTGAATTCTGTTGGCTAATAGTTTGCTAAGGATTTTTGCATCTATTTTCATGGAGGATATTGGTCTGTCGGTTTTTTGTGGTACTATCTTTGGTTTTGGTATCATGGTAATACTAGCTATATGAAATGAATTGGGAAGTTTTCTCTCCTTTTGGAAGAGACTGTGTAGAACTATGTTAATTCCTCTTTAAATGTTTGGTAAAATTCTCCAGTGAAATCACCCAGGCTTGGAGACTTTTTGGGGGAAGACTTTTAATTAAGAGTTCAATTTCTTTAATAGTAATCGGGCTATTCAGATTATCTATTTCGGGGTGGGTGAATTTTGATAGTGTATATTTTTTAAATTGAAGTATATAGTTACAGTGTTTCAGGTGTACCTCAGAGTGATTCAAATATATATATATACACACACACAAACATATACATATTGATATGGTTTATATTTTCTGAGTAGTACGTTTTATCTAAGTTGTCCCACTTTGTGTTTGACATCTGTGTTTGTATCTGTCAGTAGAGTTGTTCTTAGTTGTACCTTGTTATCCCTTGACAACTGTAGGGTCTGTAGTGATGTCCCATTTTGTTCCTGATGTTGGTCATTTGTGTCTTTTTCTTTGTTAGTCTTGCTGGATGTTTATTAATTTTGTTGATCCTTTCAAAGAATCAGTTATTTGTTTTATTGATTTTTCTCTTTTTTTTTCTGTTCTCAATTTTGTTGATTTCTGCTCTTAATTACTTTATTCTGTTTTCTTTGGGTTTGATTAGCTTTTCTTTCTTTTTCCTCTTAGGGTCAAAGCTGAGGTCATTCATTTGTAACTTTTTTTTTCATGGAGCCCCATTTATAACCTTTTTTTGTTTCCTAATATAGGTTTTTAGTGCTATTCTGTTTTTTCTCTTTTCCTATAGTTTACTTGATTGTTTTTAGAATTCATTTTTTATTTGTATGTTGTGTCTTTAAGTGTACCTCTTTGTATGCCTTTTAAAGTGGTTGCTCTAGGTATTATATATACATAGCTTATCATAGTCTGTGCCCGTTGACTTCACCAGCTTAAGTACAGAAACCTTATTTCCCTTTACCCTCCCTTGTTTATAATATAATTTTCTTAAATATTCCTCTGCATTCATTTAGAACCATATTGGACAGTTACAATTTCTGTTTCAACTGTCAAACATAATTTAGAAAACTCTGGAGAAGGAAAGCCTATGGTATTTACCCATATTTTTTCTTACCATGTTCTTTCTTCCTGATGTTTCAAGATTCCTATAAAATCAGCCACCTCTGAAGCTACTGGTTTTCACAGCTTTGCCCACCCTGGTAGACGTATCAGCCAAAGGGGCTGGGAGTGGGAGTGGGCGAAGCTCCAGGCTGAAACACCTGTCTCATAGTCTTCTCATCCAGGAGCCTGAAGTTTGTCTTGTTTTTAATAGACACCTGCAATTTGCTGTATGTTTCTGCTCAATTTCCAGAATCCTGAAATGGTTGTTTTTGACATCTTTGTTAAATTTTATCTTAGTTTTAGGGGGAGAGGATTTATATCAATAGAAATATTTCATAGTAGAATTGTTTTAGAGAAGAGAGCAAGGTGAAATTAGAGGATCAGCTTTAGTGGTGTGCACACACGTGTAGGGAGAGTTCAGTGCAACATGGAGGAGAACGTTTCTAAGGATATGACAACCAGTGAGTACCCAGGATGATGAATGGGAAAATAAAAACCTACACCAAGACACATTATAGAACTATTGTAGACTACTGGATAGTGCTTCAGAAAGAGAATCCACATTGAAGGGTATAGGGTTGGATGCTGTCACTGAATTTTGCAGGAAGATAATGTCCAACCCCAAATCTTTTCTTAATTAAATTACTCTAGAACGAGGGTACAATAGGGACTTACTCAGAATGTAGGGCCTCAAAAAATATATGTTCCACGTTCCTGTTCTCAGAAAGCTGTGGAGGGATAATAAAATGAAGCAGTAAGCGAAAAAATGGGACCTGGGAGCAGGAGATCCAGCCAGGAGGGGGACTGGAGACTTCCCCGATGCTGACAGAGGGGTTGAACACTCACTGTGCATCAGTCCAGCCAGAGCAGGATGGTGTGAGACTCCAGGGTGACGTCTGCGCAAAGAAAAGTGTAAAATTGACTGGAGAGGTGTTATATAAAGAGCCATTGGAGGGTGTGGGAAAACTTAGCCAGAAATTTAAGGAAATCCAAGTAAACAGAGGGGGGAAAAGGGAGTAGTTAATTCCTGGAAAAAGTCGTATAAGGACAAAAGTAACCATAATGCATACATTTTTTTAATATTGAAACTTTAAAAAATTTTCATAATACATAACTTGATTCAGCAGCAATCGGTATTTACATAGTCACGTAATAATGAGAACACTGGCGGGGTTGAGCAGAGAGCAATGTAACCAGATTTAACCAATTTACATTAAAAAAATCAATTATTGAAGTATAATTGAAGTATTACATAAAATAAAATGAACCCCTTTTAGGTGTACAGTTTGATGAATTTTGACAAATGTAGGCAGCCGTGTAGCCGCTGTCTCAGGCCAGTATAGATCACTTCAGTCACCCAAAGGGATCGCTTGTGCCCTTTCCCAAGTCAGTCAGTACTCCCCTCTTCGCGGTCCCAGGCAACCACTGATCTGCTTTCTGTCACTTTAGATGAGAGTTATCTTTTCCAGAGTTTTATGTAAATGGAATCGTGCCACACATGCTTCTTTGTGTCTGGCTTTCACTCAGCAGAATGTTACTGAGGTTCATCCATGTGGTCGCACCATCAGCAGTTCTTTTTTATTGCTGAGGGGTATTTTGTTGTGTGGATGTGCCGCTGTTAGTTCATCCATTCACCTGGATTTAAGTTTTAAAGGGACCCTGTGGAATAGACGCCAGGGGCCAGAGTAGAAGCAGGAAGGCCCGTCTCAGGTGGTCCAGGAAAGAGATGCAAGTGTCTCGCCACACCAGCCCGGGTGCCGTTCCCCGGACATGCCAAGCACATCCTCACCTTAGGGCCTCTGGACCTGCTGGCCAGGTGTCCCTTCTCACTTCATTCAGGCCTCTGCTCACCTGTCACCCCCTCCCCACCCCTGCACTCTTGTCCCCTCTCCTCGCGTTGTGTTTCTTCTTTGCCCTTGTGGTCACTGTCCTCAGACCTCTTTGTATGCTCACTGTCTGCTGCCCCCACCAGAGTGCAAGCTTCGTGGTGACAGTGTATAGAATGTCCACGTTTTGTGAATTTTTGTGAAGGGACTCAGTGTGGCTCCCTAAGAACAAGGTTTGTGTCTGTCACCTTTGTCACTCTGTGCTCAGCACATAGAAGTGCCAGGTATGTTCCTGGATGACGGGGAGGCAGTCAGGGCTAAAGCTGTGAATGTTAGATTTCCACCAGGACATGCCCTTCTGGCGGCTCTGGGTGGATTCAGGGGCCTTCAAAGTGATGACCCGGGGTGAGCAGGGTGTGGCGGTGAGCAGTCTTGAAGGCTGCAGGCAGGGAGGCCGCCACTATTTTGAGTGTCACAGGAGGCCTGTGCCCCCCATCCCCTGATTCTGATTTGAAAGCTTCTCCTGGTGTGTAGGGGAACCAGGTGGGACCCTCCTTGCCACCCCGAAAAGCCTTCTGACCACTGACCTTTGCATGCCCTGTGTCTATTCTCCCCCTGCTCGGACTCACCAGCATAATTCAGGAGCAAGCCGCCTCTTACAAGTGTTTCCCAGCTGGTGGGAACATCCCAGAACAAAGTAAAGAGACCATTAGCAGCTGTTGATCGATCTGGGCACAGACTGACTGTGCTTGTGGCAACAATAGAACTTAATTAAAACCGTCTGGCTTGGCGGCTACCGGGAGGCTGCCTTGATCTCTGTAGCTTCCAGGTGGCCACTCATGTGCTGCAGACACATCCTGAAATTTGAGGTTTGTTTCTGGGTGACGTGCCTGCTGTGGTGATTGGATGATAATTGTATAGATTTTCCTCTGAAACTTAATTCCACAAACTGTCGAAACAGGCTTGTTATATTTATCTCTGAAATCATTAGGGAATAATACTTAGACCCAGAACGGTTTTAAATGTTTCTGTATTAATAATAATTTTTAGCTTGAAACCACTACTGATCATTGGTCCTTGGGACTGGTGTTTAGAACTGTCTTAGGAGGTTCTAAATAAAAAGGCACCTCCATGCTTGGCTAGAGGCCAGTTTTTGGCACTGTCCCATTGCTTCGTTGTAGGTAAACAGCAGCGGCAGGATGGTTTAGCCTGGAGATTTGATTTGGGCCTCGTGGGTGGACATGGGAGGACAGTGAGCCTCTATGGGGAGCTCACTGTGCGGGCTCTGTTCTGATCGCTTCACTGTGTGAACCTGCTTAATCACAGCAGTAGGTGCGGCTGCTCTCCCATCCTGCGGAGGAGGACACCAAGTCACTAGGCCAGAGGGAAGGAGCCAGTCGGTTCTGGAACCAGGATCAGAGCCCAGACAGTCTGACTCCAGAACCTGCTCTTTTAAGCACTCGCTCATACTGCTTCCGTTTACTAAGCATCTATTTCACATCATGTCCCGACCAGATTAGGTACTAGCCCAACTCAACCCTCACACTGGGTGTGATTCACGGTATTGAAGAGGAAACCAAGGCTTCGAGAATTAAGAATTTGCCCCAGCTCACTTCTCCCTCCCCTTCCCTCACACCATCTTTCTTTTACGCATATTTACTGAGAGCTCAGTGTGGATCAGGCACTGTTCTAGGCCCTGGGGTTACCTTGGCAGTGAAGGTGGTCGTCAGAAGGCAGATGTGTTTCATATTCTCATGATGCTTAAATTGCAGTGGAAACCCACATACAGTGAACCAATAAATCAGAAAATGCCAGATAGTAAGTACCAGGCAGAGAATTAAAATAAGGTGATGTGATGGAGTGAGGGGTCACTTCCTTAGACAGTTCTTAGGGAGACCTCTGTGGGGAAGTGACATCTAAGCCGAGATCTGGATGACACGTGAGCCAAACGTGGGAAGACCAGAAGAAGAACATTCCAGGCAGAGGGGGCACCTACAAATGCCTCAGGGTGTGACTTGCGGGGAAAAGGGGTCAATGGGACGGACGGTAGATCATGGCGGCCTTGGTGAGCCCTAGTGGAGACTTTGGGTTTTATTTGTAAGCAGAATGAGAGGGTGTTGGATGGGTTTAATCAGGGAGTGATGTGATTTGATTTTTGTTTGTAAGGGATTGTGTTGTGTGCTGGGTGGTGATTGGATTGTGGGGGCCAGTGTGGCAGCAGGGAGCTCTTTGGACGCTGTTGCTATGGTCCTGGTAAAAGTATTGTGATGGTGGATATGGAGAAAGGAGTCCATGGGTTTGGGTGTATTTTGGAAGAAGAGACGGCTTGACTGGCTGATGAGTTTGTTGTAGGGAGCTGAGGGAGAGGTGAATCTGGCTTGGGACACTAGGTAGATAATGATGCAGTTTACTAAAATTGAACAAGCTGGGGTGAAGCAGCTTGTAGGGGGTTCTGTTTTAGACACACTGAGTTTGTGTACCTCCTGGTTGGCCTGCCAGGCAAGCGTCTCCACGTTGGAGTTGAATTCCGCAGTCACAGGGCTGGAGAGCTGGGGTTGGGAGTCTGTGGCCTGTTGCTGATACTGAACACCGTGGAACTGGAGATGACCTTGGAGAGGAGGTAGATGGAGGGGAGGACCAGGTCCTGGAGTGTGCCAGCATTTATTGGTTGAGCTGAAAGGGCCAGCCAGTGAAAGAGAAGGAAGACCAGACGTGTGCCGTGTCAGGGAAGCCAAAAGAAGAAATGTTACCGAGAAGAGGGGGTGGGTGGGATGCTGCCAGTGAATTCAGGACAGAGGACACGGAGGATTCAGGAAGGCCAAGGCCACTGCTCAGCCCGTGCAGAGCCATTTCAGGCAGGCCTGGTTGGAAGGAGTTGAAGATGAAATGTCAGGTGTGGAAGGGGACCCAGAGCCTGCGGAGCAGGTACAGAGGGCTGGCAGGGTGGGCGACACAGGGTGGGTCGGGGTGGGGGTGGCGGTGGCGGTTTGGGTGGTGAGAGGATGAGGGGCCTCCCATCCAGTTGCCTCCAGTTTTCTCCTGATGAAGAGGCAAGTTGGCCAGGTGGGCGCCTGTAGGGTGGGAAGTGTGCTAGGTCTGGAGCTAGGAGACGGTGCCGTGTGGTCCGTTTGGAGAGGGCAAGTAAACTCATGAGGGGCTTGCGGCGGGACTGTGTGTTCTCTGGCCGGGGAGTTGGGGAGGCAGGGACGCAGCCGAGTGGCAGATCCATGGGTGTCACCAGGGCCGGGGGCTTTGCAGGTGGTAACAGTGGAGAGAGGGACTCCAGCATGGGCTGGGGGCTGCAGGGTTGCAGTCTCTGTCTCCATCCAGCCCTGCTGCCAGGGTGACCATTCCCACCTCTTCCTCCGCCCACCGCCCACCCCACCCCCAGCAGACCCGGGGGCTTCTGTGACCGTCAGGCCTGATGAGCACCCCTGGCAGCACCCCCCGCTTCCTGTTTCTGAATGTCTTGTCTTTGGTTGATTCAGGATCCCAGCGAGAAAGGAGACAGTGGCAGGGAGTCTCGAAGTCAGCTGAAGCCCATGTCAGCGCAGGGGCTGTTGATGCTGTGTCTCCAGATCTGCTGGAGAGATTCAGCATACAAACCAATGAAGTGAACGCTGCCGCGCCTGAGTGATACCTTTTCTTTTCCTCCCTAGGTTTTGGAGAAGTCCTCTGGTCAAGGACTTGCCAGAGCCCCTGGTGAGATCCTGAGCTGCCGTCTCTTCCTGGGACGTGTCTTTGCAGCTCCTGACTTGCTCCTCCCAGCCTCCCTTCCGGCTTTGTCCCACGTTGACCCTTCCATGTGGGAAATACCCCTTTTTATCCCTCTCGGATGCTTTGTTGATTAAACAATATCACCCAGCAAACCCTCCCCACCCAGCTGAGGATCTAGAGGCTGAGACCTTGAAGGATGTAGCTTCACTGCCCATCTCTGCCTCTGAGGTGGGGGGCTGGGGCATTTGGGGGGCAGGAGGTGGGTCCTCGGAAGACAAGCCTGGTGCCTCCAGGACTCTTCTGCTTTCCAGCTTGTACGCAGCTCACTCCTAAAGCTTCTGGTGACCCCCGGGAGACAGAGAAACCGAGGATGAGCTTCTTTGCAGTTCCCATGGAAATGAGGTGAGCGGAGGTGTGGAGAGACTGCAACATCACTCAGTCCCGACAGGGCAGGGACAGGGATGGTGCTGGGGCAGGGGACAGAGCTTTCAGGAACTCCTGCATCAGAACCAGGCTCTGAAGCTGTGACCCACAGTGAGTTAAGAAAATCCATTTCCATTTCTTTACAGTGAAGGCCTGTGACTCCCCCACCCTGGATGCCGTGAGATTGGCGTGTCCACCACACCTTCTGCTTTAACAGCGGACACCATTCTTAATGTCAGGGGTGCCAGATCAGGGCTTTTGCCTGTCTCTCTGCAGTTTCCTGGTGTGTTTTTGTTTCCCTCCGCTGCTCCTCCTTCTCAGACTTTCCATAACACGGCGCTTCCTTTGCTCCGCGTTATGATTACTCGGGCACTTGTCCCCACCCCGGGCGGGGTCACAGCCCTCCTGTCAGGGTGCCTCTCCTGCCCGTGGCCTGCCCAGTGTCCTCCAGGACAGGGGTGGGTCGAATCGCTCCTGCACTCACTCCTCTCCTTTGTGCCCTGCTCTTCCCACAGAGGGTCCTTCTTGGTGCTGCTCCTGAGGGAATGCTTCCGAGACCTGGGCTGGCTAGCCACCGTCCACAACATCAGCGGGGAGGTGGGGCTGCTGGTGACCAGTATTGTCCCTCAGACCCCCTTCTTCTGGGCCATGGTCGTCACTGAGGTACGGGCTTGTTGGGGGCCCTCCTGAGCTCCGGGGCCTTCTCAAAGAGCCCTCCTGGGGCGAGCCTGGTGCCGGGGGACCATCCCATCAGCCGCGGACATCCAGAGTGGCCCAAATCCGATCCCTGGTTTCAGTCTTGTTCTCTCTCCCACCTCATACCGTCGGCTCACCTGGGGCCGATCGGTGGTGCGGAGGTAACAGGTGACGTCTGCAGAGACAGATGTGTGATGCGAGGCCCGCGGTGAGGCCTGTTGCGTCTGTACCGTCTGCAGACCCTGCACCAGAACATGCAGGCGCTGTTCAGCGCCCTGGCCGAGGCTGAGGAGCAGCAGCCCTACCTGCACGATTCAGCCGTGCGGCGCGGGACCCGCTGCCTGGCCGAGTACCACCTGGGCGATTACGGCCGGGCCTGGAACAGGTGTGTGTCCGGGCGGAGCTGGAGGGTATAGGAGAGGCCCGGGCTCTCCTACCTCAAGGTGGGGAAGCAAAGGAAACTCCTGCTCCTCCTGGCCCAGACCTTCAAGCCCTGTCTGTGAGGCCTGCTGTGTGTGGCAGCAGCCGGAACAACCCCCATCTTCTTCCCTCTGGCCAGGTGCTGGGTGCTGGACCGAGTGGACTCCTGGGCTGTGGTCATGTTCATCGACTTTGGCCGTTCCACCACCGTCCCGGTACAGTCCCTGCGCAGCCTGGATAGTGACAGCTTCTGGACCATTCCCCCTCTGACTCAGCCATTCATGCTGGAGAAAAGTAAGACACCCTCCACCCTCCACCCTCCTCTTGAGGACCTGGGGCTGGGAAACGCGAGGCCGCCTCCAAAACTTCAGCGAGAATGGCTTGGGGGAGGGCAGCGGAGGCCCTCAGGATGCCTGCCCTTCATCCAGCCTCTGTTCTTTTGATTTTGCCCAGTTTTCAGCATCTGCCCCTTGCAAAGCTGCTCCTTAAGTATTGGTTTTCACACCTGGTCTCTGTGAGCCCCAAGATCCTAAAAGAGACCTCAGGTGCTGCCCGTGCTGCCCAAAGGCTGAGTTCTCTTGCCGGGGTGAGAGGAGGGCAGGCCTCCCACCCTTGCTCCTGCCGGAGCCGCTCAGCTTCCATCTGTTTCCCGTACACTGAGTTTTGCTTAAGATGTCTTTGGAGAAAGAGTCTGTTGTAGAAGAAATCTGAAATTTGAAGACCAGTGATAGAGGTTAGAGCACTGGACTCGGGGTCTTCTCCTGATACGCTGTCTGTTACTTTATTTTTTTCTGTATTTTTAATTGAAGTATAGTTGAATTACAGTGTTGTGTTAGTTTTAGGTGTACAGCAAAGTGATGCAGTTATACATATATATAGTTTTTCAGGTTCTTTTCCATTATATGTTGTTAACAAGGTATTGACTGTAGTTCCCCGTATTATCCAGTAGGTCCTTATTGTTTATTTTATATATAGTATCTGTATCTGTTAATCCCATAGTCCTAATTTATCCCTCTCTCCCTCCTTTACCTTTTGGTAACCATACTTTGTTTTATGTGTGTGAGTCTGTTTCTGTTTTGTAAATTTCATTTGTACTATTTTTTAGATTCCACATATAAGTGATATTTGTCGTCTTCTGTCTGACAACTCAGTATGATAATCTCTAGGTCCATCCATATTGCTGCAAATGGCAATATTCCATTCTTTTTATAGCTAATATTTCATTGTGTATATATACCAAATCTTCTTTATCCATTCATCTGTCAGTTGACCCTTAGGTTGCTTCCCTGCCTTGGCTATTGTAAATAGTGCTGCTGTGAACATTAGGGTGCGTGTATCTTTTCAAGTTAGGAGTTTTTGTCTTTTCTAGATATATGCCCAGGAATGGGATTGCTGGATCATATGGTAACTCTATATTTAGTTTTTTAAGGAACCTCCACACTTAAGTGTGGCTGCACCAGTTTACATTCCCACCAGCAGGGTAGGAGGGTTCCCTTTCCTCCACATCCTCTCCAGCATTTGTTATTTGTAGACTTTCTGATGGTGGCCATTCTGACCTATGTAAGGTAATACCTCATTGCAGTTTTGATTTGCATTTTTGTAATAATTAGCAATGTTGAGCATCTTTTTATGTGCCTGTTGGCCATCTGGATATCTTCTTTGGAGAAATGTCTATTTAGATCTTCTGCCCTTTTTTTGATTGGGTTGTTTGTTTTTTTGATACTGAGCTATATGAGCTGTTTGCATATTTTGAAAATTAACCCCTGTCAGTTGCATTGTTTGCAAATTTTCTCCCAGTCTGTAGGTTGTCTTTCATTTGGTGTATGGTTTTCTTTGTTGTGCAAAAGCTTTTAAGTTTAATTAAGTCTCATTTGTTTATATTTGCTTTTATTTCTTTTGCCTTGGAGGACTGACCTAAGAACTATTGCTGTGATTTATGTCAGAGAATGTTTTACCTGTGTGCTCTTCTAGGAGCTTTATGGTATCATCTATGTGTAAGTCTTTAAACCATTTTGAGCTTATAGTGGTGTGAGGTGTCCATTACTTAGATCCAGACACTTTCGGGGCCTCAGTTTCTGCAACCTTGAAATGGCAAGGCCTCTTCTTTGCTGTGTCCCTTCTCAAGACTAGGGTTAGATGAAATGTGAAAAGAGGAAAGAGTGCTTTGGTGGGGGGTGGGGGTCAGGAGGAAAAGTGGAGGTGAAAACACATGCAGAGTAAGATGGAAAAGCACCTCCCCAAAGTGCAGGGCCAAGCCTCCCTGTTAGGCTGATGGGCTTGTGCCCAGTGATCAGGGGGCACCACCCAGAGGTCGTCTTGGGTCATTGCATGAAGAGGGCCCCTGCCACCCAGCCTGGGGAGTAACAGGCCAGCGGACAGGGCTTGGGAGCTTCCTGTAGGCTGAACCTGACTGCTTGGCTGTTGGAGCCTGGCCTAGAGTAAGAGCCCCCTGCCCCAAAGAGCAGCCCCACCCAGCCTGTCACAGTGTGCAGCCCAGATACGGGGGTGCTCAGCTCTTGTGTGGCTTTGAGCCAGCCCTGAGGCCAGGCAGATAGGTGTACAGTTTTCCTGCCTTTATAGATGAGGACAGTAAGGCTCAGCAAAGTGAAAGGGACTTCCTCACATTTCATAGCAAGATAATGGCATAGCTGGGATGGAACTGAGGTCTGACCCTTGATGTGAGCCAGTTTCAGACATCCAAGCAGTCTTAGAGTTTGTGAGGATGGTGGGAGCTGAGTAAAGGCAGATGTCCTTATAGAAAAGTGAGTGTCTGGCCAGTGCCCTGCCCCTGCCCTGTCCCAGCAGGTAGGAATGCTCACAGGTCATGGTAAAAGGCTCTGCTTTTTAACCTCCATGTCTCCAGCCAAAACTCTCAGAGCAGAGTTGAGTGAACAGGGTTTTCTGTCCCCAGCATTTTCTATTAGGGAACATAAAATCCCAGACCCCCATAATTATTTAAACAACAATAATGCCTCCGTTTACACACCCTTACTTTGCCCTCCCCCTCTCCTCCCTGTCAGCATTTGTTATCTCGTTATCCGGCACTGGAGAGCGAGCACTAACGAGCAGAGACCTGTCCGCAGGAGCTGGTCTGTAGCCAGAGCACCTTCCCACAGCCCTGGCCTCTCACCTCCCTCCCTTGCTCCTGCTGCCTGACCCAGGGCCACCAAGGTTCTCTTTTTCTGTTTTGTTTTGCAGATGTTTTGAGTTCATACAAGGTTATCCATCGCATCCTCAAAGGGAAAATCACTGGTGCTTTGAATTTGGAGGTAACTGCCCTGTTATCTCCTGTATCTTCTGTTTTCCCTCCCACCCCCTGAGGGTCTCAGCCACCAGCCCGGGTCTCGGCCTGGATATCACGTGCTCACCTGTCAGTCCCTTCAAGGAAACAAACTGAAGTTGCCCAAGGGGTTGGGTGGACTGGCTGGGGGCGGTCCTTCCTTCCCACTCAGATTTTCTTTCTCTTCCAGTCACACATCCTGAAGTTTGAAGAGTTTAAATAACAAGGCTGCAGTCAGCATGTTCCATTGTCCTGTCTGGCTTCTGCCTGCCTTTTCACTCTTGAGGCCTTGGGGGTGAAAAAAGACCACACTTGGAGCCAGGATTGACTGGATTCCCATTTACCTTTACCCCCAGCTCACCTCTCAATTTGTCCCATGCCTTCAGTCCCCCAGCTAGCTCATCGTGAACATTTGAACCAAACGTGGGAAGCCTGGAGGTCTGAGGTAGCCATTGTGTTCTTTCCTGTCTCTTCTTGGTACCCACAGAGCATAATATAAGTTGTCCTAACAGGTTCTGGAGAATGGAGGGCCCACTGCTTAATTTTCCCGGTGTTGCGTTGTAGAATCAGGTAGGGAACATTTAAATGTTGAGCTGTCACCTTGGTGAATAAATGTTGGCATGCTTCATGAGTGTGGGGCGATTGATTCCTCTAGGGTCCAGCCGCCCCTCCCCAGCTCTGCCCTCTGAACCTGATGCAGTGAGACTGGGAAGCTGCTGGGTGCCCTGCGCCGTGCTCAGCACCGACTGTGCGCTGTGCGAACCCCGCCTGGGATGTAGATGGGCACGCGTGCAAAGGGTAAAAGTTTTTGTTTCATTTCTCCTCGCTTTCTTGGTGGCGAGAACATTGATTCAGGATGATGTCTCTTGATTCTTTTTTTAAAGCTGTGTAACGTCATTAGAAGCCTAACCTGAGGTCATAAAAGGGAGTGAGGTGTGGCCAGAAGAGTGGAATCTCAAGAGTTGGTGGCACACAGCCCACTGGAGCCGGTGCTTCCCTTACATCAGGTGGACAGTTCTTTACATAATTTGATTAGATCAAACTGTTTAATTTTATTTGTTTCATCCTTTGGTAGATGAGAAAAATACATCACAAAATACGTTATACAGAGGACGGCTCACAGTACACATTACTAAAAACAATCTGTGTTCCAGCCAGGGCTGGTGGTAAGTTCAGAAGCCACAGAGGCCTTGAAAACCAGATTTCAGCTCTGTGACCTGAGTTTTCCTCTGGGGGCCCCTCTTTACTTCAGCCTCAGTATAAATCAACGCCCTGTATGGGGCGGGTGCAGAGTCAGAGCAGCGTTGAGGGGAACTGGTGAACTCTGCATCCACCTGAAGCAGCAAGACACTAAGCTCTCTTGAAAGAAAAGAGGGGAAATGGCCAGTGTTAAAACTGCTGTGTCAAAGCATTACACAACTCCGGCATTCTCCAGGTTCCCAGACGGCTGTCGTAAATCTGGGCTAAGACAGTGTCTTCACTTCACCATCCCTGGCATTTGTCACCATCCAGCCTGTAGGCAGAGTTGGTCCTCAGAAGCTGTCTCAGCCCCAAAGCAAGCTGATCTGTGACCAGGAGAGGTAGGCACCATGTGCCACGTGTCACACCTGCACTTCCATTAAACAGGTGGACGGGGCACCAACAGCTCCACGCTCAGCAGACCCCCACCCTGCTCTCCCTGCAGCCGTTCCCAGAGTCGGGTGAGGATGCAGGTGTGTGGAACAGCCACTTTGAAGCTATCCGTGTCCAGTAGGACCCACCTTAAGGGAGTGACTTGAAAGAATCCTCAGTCCCCAAGCCGAATAGCTCACCTCAGAGCTCTGCCTGGCTTCTCTGACAAGATGAAGTGCAGGAAGAGACAGGAGCTGGAGCTAGCAGCCGTCACCCTTCAGTACTCGCTGGAAGCTGCTTCCCAGCAGGGAGGGGAGCCGTGAACTCGGCAGGGGCAGCTACTCAGCATGTTGCCAAGACCAGAAAGACCACGCACACGCCCCAGTCCCTGCTCAGTTCATTTCAAAGCAATTCTGTGAAGCAGCTGCTTAAGCCTCCTTCATTTTTCTTAGAAATTTGAAAACATCTGTGACTAGAAAAGTAGTCCTAAGAATTAAGGTCATCATTTCAGCCTGCCACACTGTGGTGCAGCAGGCCAGGCTCTGCATTCCAAGGGGTGCGAGCGCTCGTCACTCCAGAGGCCTTCGAGAGAAAGCTGGGGGTGAGCCAGGCGTGGGCTCCAGCCCCACCTTCCTCTGGCTTTAGCAGTGAGCGGCAGCCTCTCTTCTCTACCAAAGCCACGGTGGTCTTGGCACTCCTCCCCCACCGCTCAAACAGTTCAGGGATGGGGAGGGGTGGGATATGGGAATAAAAATAAAGATGAGTCAAGACCAGCATCTTCAAATTAACAAACTGTAATTGTTTTCCCAAAGATACATTTTTTTTTCATACACATCCATCATACACTGTAACCAAAAAAAGCAGTGTACATGAAATAAGAGAAAATAAATTAAAAATCCATAGCATAGGTAAGGAGGCTCTAGTCTGGAGCACAGCTGAATTTCCAGCAATATAAGGAGGCTTGAAAGTTTCTTTTATAAGAATGCCTGCTAGCAAGGGTTCCAGCCAGGTGGTTGGTTGGTCTGTAAGTCAGTCTTGAGTACTTGAAACAGTTCTGTGTTTTTTTTTGTTGGTTTTTTTTTCCTTAGCGTTTAGAATAGCCATCATTGTCCTGCAATAGGCAGAGCTATCACGTCCAGGAAAAATGAGGGAGGGAACCACAGAGGCAGCGTGAGATCCAAATACAGCATTCAAAGGTAATTGGTCCAGTGGTGCCTGGGGAAGGAGGAAGGGGACGATGCTCCAGGGTTAGCCATCTTCCTTCGGGGGTGTGTACCAGCCTGCAAAGAAACCGAAGAAAACCGTCAGCAGGGTGGTGGAGGCTGATGTCTGCCCTCCCAGCCCCAGTCACTGAAGCCGTCTCCAGGGTCAAAGGTGAAAAGATCCTAGGAAGGGCTTCCCAGTGCAGCAAGAAAAGGTAGGTGGGAAGGTGAGAGTCTGCCTACCTGGAGATTATAAGGAAAGGGAGAGTGATGCGCCCAACCTGAGATGAAAGCAGAGTGAGATGAGCTTTCTCAGAGGTCGGTGGGGACGAGGGGCAGCACCAAGTCCACATGTGCTGTGCCTGCTGGTGCTTTACAGAAGGCGGGGTGGTAGACTTTAGCCTCCACCTTACTGACTTCTTTGGAGAACAGGGTCAAGTCCATGTTAGCGGTAAAGGTTCAGAAACCAAAAGGGGTTCTTGCTGTTTGGGGTGAAAACCTCAGGCTTGGCTAGTGTCCAAATCTCGAGTCCTGGCTCCATTCTCACCGTTTTTTTCGTGGATCTGCACCAAGGACTTGTAGGACTGCTGTGCTCTTGTCAGACTGTATTGAGACTGGAGAGAGGAAGCCACCAAATCAATCCACGGCCGACTATGGCCTTGCTGCCACTCAGGAGTCCTAGCTCCCAGCACTGTGCTCTGCAGACACACTAAATACCCTCCAGCAGGGAGGCCCCCTTGGGGCACAGCCCCTGGGCTTCCCCTCCAGACCTACCCCTTCCCCAAAGGCTTAGGATGCCCCTCAGGCCAAGGCCCTGCTCCTCTCTGACTGTGGGCGTCCAGGCCCACTCATCTAATGCTGCCAGCCCAGAGGTTTTATCCTCTCAGTCCCAAACAAGGCAGCCTTGGCCTGCTAGTGACCCAAACTATATTTGGCTCCAGCCAGTCCTACCAGCCCCAGGCTCCTTACTTTGTTGGCTCCAAACTGCACTCGTGCTTTTCCCTTCACCAGTGTGGCACTGATCTGCATGATCACTGACTCTATAGAGTAGGCACTGCTCCAGCCCTGAGTAACAGTGGGGAGAAAGCAAACACGTCAGTAGAATTTCCAGAGATGCTTTATGCTTGTTCTCCGGAGAACAGATGCATCTATAGAAGGGCCCCTGCCCAAGAGCACAGAAGGGCCACCTTATGCCCATCACCCAACCCACAGGGGTGTGTGTGGGGTAAAGCTCAGCCTAGCCCTGCCCAGGCCAGTCCAGCCAAGAGCAAGAGACAGGCTCACCTGCTTGGTGAGAAGTTCCATGCAGATGGCACCTCCACCCAGAACATACCTGCAGAAGAAAGGTTAGTCACAGCTGTGCCTGGCAGAAGCTCCCCGCCCTTCCTCACCCTCTGCCCTTGCTGAGCCACTCACCCTCCAGAGAGGACTGGAGACACAACCCTGACAAACGGTGGGTCAAAGGGAAAGTTATCCTGAGAGAGAGACAGGCAACAATCAGGGAGGGGAGGCCAGTGCCCTTGGAGGACTGTAAGGTGGAGAAGGAAGCCCAGGCCAAGGAAGGAGGGACTGGAAAGGAAGGCCTTACTTTAAAAGAAAAGTTAAGTAGAATGAAGTCGGCTCCTTCTTTCTCTTTGAGGATCTGGAGATCGTTGTGCAAAGCGCTGTCCTGGTCAACTCTAGGAAGCAACGAGTGTGCGCTCAGACCTGGGTCCAGCTCAGGAGCCTCACGAGTGCCCGCTCCCGGGACGGCCCCAGAGATGCCCACCACGGTGGCTCCCCGCACACTCCTCAGCTTCCTTCCCAGCCCCGGAGTCCCCACTCACTTGAGGAGTTTGACATTCCAATCATACAGACTGTCGTTCACGAGTTCGACTGCATAGTTTCCTGGAAGGAGGGAAGAAAGTAAGTGTTTTCAGAAAAGTCAAATGCTCCAAGTTCACCCCAAATGGACATGCATCCAATCTAAACCACTGGCATGAGGAGTCCCATCCTTGGCCTAAGAAAAGCTCATAAGCACCCTTGTACCCCAAACCTCTTGGGGTCCACGGCCACCATCACGCCCTTTACGAGAGGCTCCTGTTCAGGGCCCTCTCTGAGGCAAACTCACCGCCTTTGAAACTCTGTGATCGGTATATATCCCTGAGCTCCTTCATCAGCCGGTCAGTAGCCTGCACCGAGCCAGACACCGCACCCTGTAAGGGAGGGAGGGAGGACAGGACACCTCACGGTCCTGTGCTTGGAGACACCACACTAGGCCTTAGGGGCAGTCTGGCAGGATGCCCAGGGTTTATGCAAGGATGAGGCACACCCATAATTCACCCAAAAGAATTCTGCCTCCTCAGACTGATCCTCAGTAGCCTACCACCTTCCCAGCCTGTCCCCACCAACCTCTTGACCCAGCTTCTCCCTAGAGGGCACGTACATTTAAGTAATCTTGCCTCTGGTTCTTTTTAATTTTTTCTAGTATAGCCAAGTTTTCTTTTCCGATGCCATCATCTTCAGATTTCTTGCCCTCAGCTGGCTCTTCCTCTTTCATCTCATAGTGATCTAGGTCTTCTGTGTCCTGGGGGCGGTGTAGGGTGGGAGAGGGACAAAGGAAGAAAAAAAAAACACAAGTTGGGGAGAGGGGCCACCGCCTTCCCAGTCTTGTCTGGCCCAGAGCCACAAGTTAAGGAACAATCTAGCAGGCTAATGAGTTCAGTACCCTTCTAACTGCTGGAGAATTCCCAGCCCCACTCCCTGTACAACCTAAAGAATGAGGCAAATCTCTCCTCTTATTCAGCTGTCAAGCAGCAGAGCTCTGCAAAGGCCTAGGGAAAGCAAGGAGACACTTAGCTCTCTTGTTCCCCAGACTGACCCTGCTCCAACCATCCCTAAAGCTCTCCCTTGGCAGCAGAAACTCTTCCTTAATTCCTAGAATGACTTTGGCCTGACACTGTGACTCAAAGCTCATGTTTCATCAGGTGACTTTTGTACCCAGGAGTTCCCAGGACTCCAGGTCTAAAGGAGAAACTTGGATCAGAAATCTGCCCTCCAAGTGCAGGGCATGAACCAGGTATGCAGAGGCACCCACTGCCAAGATGGAACTGAAGAAAGAGGTCCAGAAAGGCAGACAGCAGAGGGCAAGAACACAATCAGCCACTGTTTGCCCTGCTCTAAGTGAGGAAGCAGCTCACTGCATGGGAAAGGGGCCCATATCCAGGATTCAGCCCCTCTGTCAGACTTTCGAGGGCTGTCCACTGTCTGAGAGCCGAACATTCCATGTATCTCCCTGGCCCTATGTGCATCTTAAGACCCTAATGAAGTTACAGAACCTGGGCTGTTAATTCAGTGCAGAGAAACAAAGCAATGAGAGTGATCTCGCTCTGGCAGGATGTGGTAATACTAGCCTATTACATTAGTCGCTGACATCTACTGAACATTTAATTACATGTCAGGAACTGTATTAGATGCAATACACACTAGCTCATTTAATTCGTACAACCACCATGCCATTATTCTATCATTACCCCCATTTCATATATGAGAACGCTGAGGTCTAGTGAGGTTAATTATGCCCAAAGTCATACAACTCTTAACAGAGCTAAGATGTGAATCAAATTCTATCTGGCTGACGTTCAAGTTCTTAAACATTGTTGCAGTCTACAAAAGTATCTGTTTTTAGAAAATATAAGTTATTTAGCACTTATCATATACAGAATGAAACATTTTACACGCAATGCCTCATTTAATCTTAGAGACCTTATGTGATAGATACTATAGTCCCATTTTATAAATAAGGAAACTGCAGCTTAGAGTACGTAAAATTCCCCAATTAAGACAGCCAGGAGGTAGGGGATACAAACTGAGGTCTGATTACAAAGCCATCTGAGGTAAACTTCCTGCTAGTGTAAACAGGTTTGCATTTAACTGCATTCAGAGGTTGGATGGCGGTGCCCTGTCTCCTCTACTGCACTGCTGTTCCTCCAGGTCAGTAAATTTGTCTTTATTTCTTGGGTATTTTCTCCCCCCACTTCTAGACTGGACCTCTGTACATAGCGGGTGCTCAACAGTGCTGACTGAAAGCCTCCTACCAGTGTTGCCTCGGGTGGAAGCCTACCTCAGGCATCTCTTCATCTTCATCTTCCGAAGACACATCCTCCTGTGTGCACTGCAGTGCGGAGGGGAAAGATGGAGATCAGACCCCAGTGGCTTCCTAGAACACAGTCTATGCCTATTCCCCAGTCTCCAGGGCTGGAAGCTGCGTGCCTGCCCATAATGCCACCAGCCTCCCCCACAGCTAGAACTGCGCGGAAGCAACAGCCCAGGGCATGACGTCACTACTGGCCCATTCTTCTCCTACTATATGCCCAATAAAAAAGCAGCACAATGGCTGTTTCTGTCACCTAACTCACAAATCCCAGTTCTAATTTCCCCAAGGACCCCTCCTTTACTAAGTCATCTCTAGACTGATACTGCATTCTTGGTTCTTAACGAGTGGCCTTTGGTCCTCAATGATCACCAACTGCTGCCTAAATGGTAAACGCTGCTTATGGTAAAAATCCACGTCCCCAACCCAACATGAGGGATGATACTGCCCGTAAAAGTGAGTTTTGATAGAAGAAGTGAAGCTACTAATGCCCATTTAGCTCAGTTCCCACCTGGAGAAGAGGCCAAGGGTCCCGATACGTGTTTGTGTTTGGAGTAGGTAGAGCTGGAGAGAAACTACTGCAGGTTCATCTCAATTAACACATATTTATCGAGTGCTGTCTGTGACGCAACTGTACCACAGGGCCCAGCGCTCCTCAGTGGCTCACCTGCTCTGCTGGCAAGGGTTGATCCAGCATCTCTACATCTGGATGCTGAGGGAGGTTATAGAGTTTACACAGGTCGGAGATGATCCTCTTCAGATGCTGCAATAGCTGGGGGTAGGGGACCACAGTAACATCAAATACTCCTTCCTCACCCCAGTCTGGACAGGTACATGCGTGAGCTCTCAGCTCAGACCTCAAATTGGTACCTAGTTCTCTAAAACTCACAGACCCTGTGGCTGTGGGGAGTTTACTGGATTAACCCTGGGACTGGTGCAGGGCTCCCCTTCTGGCTTTAGGAAGCAACTCCCTCCCCTCAGACATCTGACCCCAATGTTTAGGCAACTGCACTATCCCCTCCCCAGACACACCTTTCACAGGGTATCTTCATGATATTGGTCCCACAGGAAGGAAGTGCACCCCCACCCCAACGCCCTGGCCCCCTCACCAGAGTATTCCCTTTCTTTATGTCCACCAGCCTCTCCAGGACAGCAGCCAAGTTAGGGTCATCGGACTCCACTGACCAGATGGGGGGCACAGCAGGGTACGACTCCTGAGGGGAAAAGAGCAAGGAGAGCAGTCAAGATGGGAGACTCTGGGGAAAGCTAGATTCTGCCTGCCTTCCACTCCCCACTTCTCATCCCCCTGCTCTCCCCCCGCCCCTGCCCCAACACACACACATTAAAGTCCAGCTCAGCAGGTCCGTACCTAACCAAGCAGCAGCTTACCAACAAATCCCAGACCAGGAGAAAAAGTCCTTGAGAAGACCCTTTCCAAGAAGCCTGGTCCCTTTTCTTTCTTTCCTTAAGAGTAAACATCAGAGAAAGGCAGCCCAGCCAAACTCCGCTAACAGTGAGGGAGGCTTCCTAGCCACCGCGCTGCCTATACAAGTTCCAGACTTGGAGCTCTCCCACACCCATCAGTCCTCCAACCCTTCTGTTTCCGAAACTCCATAGTCAGTTGAGGAAGGGATCACCTCATTACAATCACACTGACGTGAAAAAAGCAGAGACTGCAGATTACTTTCATTTTAGCTGAGGAAGGAGGGATTAAAAACTTCATTATGTCTCAGACCTAAAAGCAAAAGGGTAGCAAGAGGGATCTTCCCAGCTGACTCCCAACAGAACCCCTCTAAGGCCAGTTCTGCCTTCCTCTCCCTTGGGAACCTGCCACCCTCTCAGTCCAGGCGTAGGCTGCGGGGCTCCACATGGCAGGCTGGGAGAAAGAAGCCTACGCTGCTAACATTCCCAGCATTCCTGAGCCACAGTGCCAAATGCAGCCTGACCAGACGCCCCCTCTGCCCAAACCAAGGGGGCCAGTTCAGGCCAAGTCTCCTTTATAGGGGCCAAAGGGAGTCTGACTGAGAACCTTCTCAACTAACTTCCTTCTAGGGACAAAGACAGTAGATGGCCTCTGGCAACTGGGAGGGCAGCTGGAAGGGGGGAAACCTACTCTTAAGGAAATGGAAGCATAATTCAGGTATAAAATTAACTCCTGAAGTTTCCACATGTGCCAAGGAAACCTCATCCTTGTCTACTGGGGGGTCTTAGCTCTGCCATGGCTCTCATCCTTGACGCCGGAGGAAAACAAATGATCAAAGATGCTTGTTTTCAGCTGACTAAACCACACCTTGTCCTTCTAATCTTAACTTTTTAATAGGAAAAAAGGTGGAAGAGGGAAATGGAAGGAGAGAGAAAAAATGGGACACATGAGTTCTGGTGAGGCACCATCCAACCCAAGCTCAGGCTTGCCTCAACAAACCTTGACCTCGTTTGATGGAAGAAAAGGATAAAAAACAAGAACCATGTAAACTGAATCCAGGTCTCCAAGTGCCACACAATTCACAAGTCAGTCCCCAACCCCCACCACTCCCATTTGCAGTCTGCCTGCCTGGATAAAGTACTGTCCCCTGACTCCCTAACCAAGGCTCCCAGCAGGGAGAACACTACCACACCAGGTGGTATAAACCACTGTAAGTACTATATACCACGCACTATCAGGCATTCCCAGAGTATCAGAGGCCAACCCTCTTCACAGGATGTTTGAGGGTAAACTAGGCAGGAGACATGTAAGGTGTCTCCTGGTCTAGCATGCCTAGGACAGAAAGATGTTCACTGGGGAGAAAAGGAGCTGTTACTTCTCAGAATAAATGAAATAGCCCTCACACATCACCATCATTATCAGGAAAGGCAACAACCCCGGGCAACTGGAGATATCCATAGGGAACAGGAGGGGAGTGGCAGCTACCAGTTGAGGCAAAAGGAGGAGAGTTGGAGGTTACAACAGAGTAAAAGAGAATCCAAAGGAGAGGAAGAAGTCAGTGAACTGCAAACTTATCACTGGGTAAAACTGAGAGCAAAGAAAGGCTGAATGAGGCAGGCCTGGGTGGGGATCCCACAGGTGGCAACGTCCTAAATCAAAGGTACTGAGAGACGGGGGCATCACTGAAACCTGCAGAGTTCCAAGCCAGGTCCTTCCAGCTGAGGCCAGTGCAGAGGCCTGGAACCCTGCGATGAAAGTGGAAGAAAGGGGCATTCCTAGGTGGCAAGATAAAGTCGTGAAGTAGCCAAAATCATGAACCCTGAGCTGTAGGTGGGTTAGTGGAAAGGGGTAATCGAGGCGCCATATGTCGGGAGGTCCCTCACTATGAAGGGTAGAGATTCTGGGTGCACAGCAGAACCTCAAGCAACAGAAACAAGTGTAACCTGGAGAAAAGGGGTCGAACCCTGAGAGGGGATTTGGCCTCCTAGGTCTTTCGAGAGCAAAAAGCTGTGTGGGGTGATCCTGAGTCCCTGACAAGAGGCCCCCAGAGACGCGCACGCGACGGGGTCCTCACCGTGATGTTGCAGTGGATACGGACGGGATCCCCTGGCACTGACCCCCGTGTGGGGAGATGCGGTCCGGGCGCGGCCCCCGCCCCGGCCCCTCCGGCCCCAGCCAGCAGGAACTCGCAGCTCAGCTCGTCCAGGCAGGCGCTGGCAATGCGGAAGCGCTCGTGGCCGCGGTGGAAGATGGACTCGAGCAGCTTCAGCTCCCGCCTCAGGCAGGGCCCCGGCCCCGGGCCACCCCCCGGGCCGCCCCCGGCCCCCGGCGCCGCCCCCTGGCCCCCCAGCTGCTGCCCCGGCCCCGGCTGCTGCTGCCCCTGCGGCTGCGGCTGCTGCATCCTCCGCTCCGCTCCGCTCCGGGGCCGGCGGGCCGGGAGCCTCCGGCCTCCGCTCCGGGCTCCGCCGCCGCCGCCGCCGCCGCCGCCGCGGTCCGCACTTCCTGATCCCCCCTTCGCCAAGATGGCGCCGCCGCCACCTCCGGGACAGGGCCCCCCCCCCTCCGCTCGCCGGCCCCCCCCCAGCCGCCGGAAGCCACGCGCCCCTCCTCCTCCTCCTCCTCCTCCTCCTCCTCGGCGGCCCCGCCTCCGTCCCCCCTCACGTGACCTCGCGGCTCTGGCCTCCTTCACGTGACACCTCTCTCCTTCCCGCCCCCTAGTTCTCCACGGCCACCCTCCACATGTGACCTGAGGCTTCGGGCTCGCGGTGTTCAGCGCCTCGGTGCGTGTCTACGTACGGCGTGCGTGCGCGCGCGCGACGGCACTCGCCGGCGCTCCCCTCTCACGTGATCAGGCGCCGCGTGCTCCGAGGGGCTGCCCGCACGGGACACTGTTTCCTGCTCTGGGCCCCTCTTCCCCCGCCTAGATCCGGGGTGAACGTGCCTGGGGCTCTGTGGGCAGAGAAGAAAGGGACAGCAGCGGTCGCGGCTGTACTGTCTTTATCCTGCGCCCTCACGCTGTTCCTTGGCTCGGGGCCCCCGAGCCTCTGTCCACTTGGGGACACACTGAGGGGCGTGTGATTGGGGAAGGAGCCGAGAACCCAGTTGCAGGAGGCTTGGGTTATCGTCCAGGCCCTGCCGAGGTGTTCTGTGACCTTGGGTTAACCACCTTCCCTCAGCTTCCTCATCTGTACAATGACTCTGATGGATGGAGTACTATTATGCCTGCTCCCACGGATTCGATGCGAGGAGACCACGAAGTGATAGCTGGCCAATTATGTATGGCGCGTAGTGGATAGCTGAGCCTTCCTGCTTATCGGACCCCTTGGGTCTGGACGAGGATGGGGGAGGTACGGCACGGGTTTCCTCTGCAGGGCATGGAAGAGTGCGTACTAGTCTAAGCCTGGCAATAAGATGGAAGGTGACAGGCTCGGGCGGACCACATTCCCAGTCCCAAGTCTAACTGGCTGACACCTTGTCGCAGTGGTCCTGGCATTACCGGGAGTAGGCGGCAGTGCCTCCGGGGTCTCGCTAGGTGGCACTATCACAAAGGACAAAGCTGGCTGAGGTTCCAGAGACTCGGAGCCGGCTTGCCCCTGCCAAGGGCAGGTGTTAGCCTGTGTTAGGTCCTAATGGTTTCTCCCGAGCCAAGTCTGCAGTTGTGCAGCTGGCCAGATTGCCACTTTCTTCTCCCACTCGGACTAAAATGAGTTAGCCTTTGTTGGGAGTCGCCTGCACCGTGGGGCTGGGCTACTCATTTAAGTCATCAGTGGCTGTTGATAAAGGCCTTCTTTGCCTAAGTTGGGCTCTGGGTTATTTAAAGACGATTGAGATGTGTTCCTGGTCCTCCTGAGGCCGTTTATCTCCTTTGGGGAGATAATAGCTATATGTCACCTCTGTCTGTATGTGCAAGTTGGGAGCATAAAAGGCTGTGGTAAGAATTCCCCTTTGTTGAACTATATTCAATATCTTATAATAACCTACAGTGGAAAATAATCTGAAAAAAATGTAACTGAATCACTTCACTGTACACCTGAAACTAACAGTATTCTAACTCAACTCTCTATCAGTTAAAAAAAAAAAAAGAATTCCCATTTATTGAGCACTTCCTGAGTCAAGGTATCCTGCAAATATTTCTACCCACCCTCCTCCCCCAACAACACTGCAACATTTTTATCCCTGTTTTACAAGCGGGAAAAGAAGTCTCTGCCCAAGGATATACAGCTAGTAAGTAGAGTTCCTTGGCATGTCTCCAAAGTCCATGCCTTACCCACCTCTGCCTTCCTCTGATGCTTCTCAAGAAGTCACGTGATCAGGCGCCACATGCTCCCGCGGGCTACCCGCCTCTAGCCCTTACCCAAGAAACCCACAAATGCAGCCACTTGGAAGATCCTGAATTCCATATGTTATAAAGAGCTTTAATTAGAAGAAAACATGATGAGACAGTCTCACAATGTTGCACAGACTCCAAGTCCCCCAGGGAGGAAACTCAAGTCATGGTCACTGAGATAAGTTCTGTTGCTTCCTGTGCTGGTCTGTTCAGCATTTCAGCTCCCTGGGAGAGTCCATTGGCATCTGCAAGCCTAGTGGGGCGTCATATCTGGTGTTCTGCTGAGATGTGTAGGGCTGGGGCATTAGGAATGGAAAGGGAGTTGCGGGTATATTCATTTAATGAATACTTGGGTGCTAGGGAAACAGGAGTGAATAAAATGAAAAATCCCTGCCCTCGGAGCTTACATTCTTTGGGGAAACAGACATGAGACATGATAAGGTGGAGTCTGCAAAGCAAACTCATTGGATGTGAGAGAAGAGCAAAGACGTACTGAGAACCTCCTACATGTAACTCACTGGGGATGCAGCATTGAATGAGACAGACCCAGTCTCTGGGAGAGAGTCAGACACTTCATGAATTGTTACACATCAACAACTTAATTGCAATTATGGTAAGTGTCTCAAAGAAGAACAAGACTGGAGATCTCGGAAGGCATCCTTGAACAAGTGACATGCTAAGTTCTGAAGGATAAATAAAATTACCCAAGGGATGAGAAAGGGCTAGATGCTGTCTGTGGCAGAAGGGATGGCATGTGCAAAGGTTTTGGGGTAGGACTGTGGCAAGTTGGAGGAATGGAAAAACAGCCTGTGTCTAGAGTGAGGAAGAGAGAAGTATGCAGGTAAGCTAGGCAGAGGTTGAATCTTGGCAAGTATTCAAAACCATGTTTAGGCATTTGGGCTTTATTTGAAGATCAAAAAAATCACTAGAATTTTGAGATGCTCTGGATGCCTGAGTAATTAATAGTAGTAGCACTAACGGAGAGTAAGACTTCTCAAAGGAGAGCTGAATTTTGTGGGAAAGGGAAAGAGTTGGGTTATAAACATACTGAATGTGTGGAGGGAGGGGAACATAGGACAATCTGCTGGACATCCTGTGGGGTGTGGGTTCTGAATTTAGGAGAGAGATAGAATCATTGGTGGTAATTGGAGAGTCAGCTACAGATGTCCTTTGAATTAGACCATAAAGGGGGCAGCACAGCTGAGTGGAAAGAGCACAGACTGGGGGGTCAGACAGACTGGGTTTGGATTTGAGCTCCTCTGCTTTGGTAGCTGTGGGACCTTGGGCATGATATTTAATTTATGTGAAACTCAGTTTCCTCATCTGTAAACTGGGTATAATACTCTGCCCTCCAGCATGGTCATTGTACCAGTTGAAATGAAATGGGTTATGCAAGATAATTAACATAGGCACATAGTACATTGCTCAGCAAATGCAATGATTACTGTACTGCCACAAAGCCAAGAGGTACCCACCATTCAGGAAACATGCATGGGGCTTTGCTTTGTGTCAGGCACTGGTCAAGGTACAAAATAGAGCAGTAGATGGTAGTATCCCAGCTCCCACGGCACTTATATTCTAAGTGCAAGGAGTTACACAGTAAACAAATGAATAAAATAACCAGAGGAATAGCAGACTGGTAGGTAGATGCAAGGAATTAAAGTCATATGGGAGAGAGTGACTGGGGGTGACTTAAGTCCAGGAGTCAGGGGAGGTTTCCCTAGGGAGGTGGTGTTTGAGCTGAGATCAGATAAAGAGAAGGCAAGCCTGGGAGGGACTGGCAAAGAGCATTTCAGCAGAAAGAGCAGCAACCTCTAAGACCCTGAGTGGGAATGCAGATGGTGTGGTCCAGAAGCAGGAAGCTCACGCTGTACTGGCTGACAGCATGGGCTTTGACCCCAGCTCTGCCAGCTGTTAGTGGTGTGATCTTGGGCGAGTTACTTAGCCTCTCGTGCTTCACTTTCTGCGTCTACAACACGGAAACTGTAGCAGTACCTACCGCGTAAGAGTGTTGGGAGGGTTAAGTGAGATAAACATGAAAAGTGCTCAGAACAGTGCACATAGTAGGAGCTCATTTTTTTTTAAAAGAGGATCAGCATACCTTGAGTCTAGTGAGAGAAGAATAAGGGAAATAGGAGATGATGCCAGTGAAGAAAAGCGGGATTAGATGATGGAGATCACCGTTAAGTTGTTTGGGTTTTATTCAAAGCACGGTGGGAAACGATTGAAAGATTTTAAGCGGGGAGTGGCATGATCTGATTTAAAATGTTAAAAGATCACTCTGGCTGCTCTATGGAAAGTGAATTGTAGAGGTATTTTTTTTCCCCTCCCAAAGGTCATGTGTTACCAGAGTGGACAGATGCACTTGTCTGGGGCAGAGTGAGCAGCCTTCTCCTTTGACTTGCTCCCAGAAGCATAGCATTCTGTCACTGACTCAACAAATACATCCTGAGCACTTTTTGCCAGGAACTGTAGTGAGCACTAGGGATGCAGAGATGAATAAGATACGGTCCCTGTGGAGAGAGCCTGGCTTGATTTCTGGCACAGAAGAGGGGCTCCTGACATGAAAGCTGCCACTCATTTTAGCATTTTTGTTGTATTTCTTACTCCTGCTCTTAGAAGCACATGGTAATGGATGAACTGGAGCCAGATATAGTCAACTGTATACAATGTGACAAATACAATAATCGGGAATAAGGAGGGGAAGGACTTTGAAGGATGATGGTAGTCAGGATTAACTCCCAAGAAAGAATGAGAAAGTAGAAGTTACTTAGATGGAAATGGGGGGGATGTTCTGAAAGAATTGGCCCTAAAGTAGAAGGAGGTTAGGAAGAAAGGCCTAAGACAAAGGAGAAATGACTTAGGAGAAGAGGGGAGGAGGACAGAGAGGGGGCTCAGCACAGCGAGGTTGCAGAGGTGTTAGTCATTGGTGCTTTAGCCTGAGGCCCAGGGTAACCCTAATAGTATCAGTCCTTCTGGAGATTGATTTAATAATCTTTTTTTTTTTTTTTTTGAGGGAGGGAGGTAATTAGGTTTTAAAAATTTATTTATATGGAGGTACTGGGGATTAAACCAAGGACCTTGTGCATACTAAGCATGTGCTGTACCACTGAGCCATATCCTCCCCCCTTGTAGGTCTATTTAGCAATACATGATTAAATAATAATAAAAAAAAACCCTGAAAAACCTTTGATCTAGCAATTTCACTTAGAAATTGTTGAAGGTATGTGCAAACATTTACCTACAATGGAATACTATGCAACTGTTAAAAATAGTTATCAAAGAACACTTACTTGGAATACAGAGATTTTGAGAAATAGTAAATGAAAAGGAAGGTTACAAAGCTATTTTAAGGTGTGCTCCTTTTTAAAAAAATAAATTGGGGAGGAGGGTATAACTCAGTGGTAGAGAGCATGCTCAGCATGCATGAGGTCCTGGGTTCAATCTCCAGTACTTCCATTTAAATAAACAAATAAATAAACAAACAAATCTAACGCCCTCCCCTCAAAACAAACAAAAAAATTAAAATACATGTATTTGCACACCAAAAACATGAATAAGAATTTTAATGGTGGGTATTATTTTTAATAGTCCAAAATAGAAAACAATCCAAATTATCAATAGGGGAATGGATAAACATGATTATATCCATACAATGGAATATTTTACAGCAATAAAGATGAATGAATGACAGCTACAATCAATGTCCTTGATTCTTACTAACATAATGTTAAAAAAAACACAAAAGACTATTATTCTATTTCTGTAAAATTTAGCAAGCTAAGTCGATCTGTGGTGTTAGAAGTCAGAACAGTGTTTACCTTTTTTGTCATTTTTTTAAGTTGTGGGAAACTATACATAACATAAAATGTTACCATTTTAACCATTCTAAAGCGTACAGTTATTGGCATTTGATACATTCACAAAGTTGTATAACCATTACCTCTACCTAGTTCAGAACTTTAAGCTGTATCCATTAAGCAGTCACTCCCCATGATGTTATTTTTGAAGAGGAAGGAATAATGACTGGGAGGGAATGTAGTGGGGGGGGCTTCTGGATATTGGTAGTGTTCTATTTTTTAAAACCTGGGTGGGAGTTACATGTCTGTGCTCACATTGTGAAACTATATCTAGCTGCATATAATTTATAAACTTATAACTTGTGTACTTTTTCATGTATATCTAAGTACACATAGACAAATTTGGAGCTATACATACATGTGAAGTGTTAAATGGCAATTTTTTTCTAGGAGGTAAGATTATGAATCAATTTTGTGTTTTGCTAATTTGTGTTTTTCAATTGGTCTTCATGAATATGTATTCCCCTGGTAATAAATTTTTAAATTTAAAATATCTTAAATAAAGGAAAATAACATTGCAATGCCTTTTGAGAGAAAAATGTTCCTTACCATCAGAGGCAATGGGAAGGTCCCACCAAAACTTTGCCTGGTCACTATTTTGCTAATATCAGGGCTGATACTTCTACGTGTATCCATTGCCCTGCATGGTTCTGGACCTGTCCTCTCTCCCTAGCTGCCTCTTTTCCTGGTGGATATGGAAGGAGTAGGTGTGGGAGACAAGAGGGAGACAGGGTAGGAGTTCCATCTTTCCTCAGCCACTGGGTGGTTGTGCTCAAAGGACTCACTCCCTGTCAGTCTGGAATTTAAATTGAAGTAAAAGCTAGGCAATCTGAAGAGGAAAAGTAGAGGCCAAGGTGAACAGGCTGCCTGGACTACCTGAAAGGAGCTGCAGGGAGTGACCCAGGGCTTCAAGCAAGCAAATGGCCTCGTCTGTCAAACTAGAGACAAGCAATCACTCCAGAGAGAGATTTTCATAAAAGACTTTCACACCCTTCTTCAATCACCCAGCATCCACCAAAAGCGGAAAATAGTAAGTCCAATCCACAGGTAAATCTCCCTGTCCCTCTCTTTCAGGAGTCTGAAATGCCTTTAAGCCACCTTTGTCTTATGGGCTTTCTCATCTTTCAAATCTCAATTTTCATCCCCATCCCCTCCAGACTCTCAGATGTTCTTAACCACTCCCTCCTCTGAGCTTCCATAGTACCTTGTTTATGTCTCTACTGGAGCAGCCACCACATGGTGTAATGTCTTTGCTGCCAAACTGTGATCACCTTAATAGCTGGGGCTAGGTCTTTTTGATCACTGCGTCCTAAACACCGGTTACAGTAGATATCCAACAAATGATCTGAATTGTTGAAGGGGAGTCTTCTTCCCACCTTTGACCCTTTTCCAAGGCAGAGTAACTGCACACATTCCTTCTCTTTTCCTTAAGGCTTTTATTCTCCACTTCTTCCCTTGGTTCCAAGGTTTCTTGAATTCTTAAGAGATTATTACATGTTTATGCATGCATCTGCCCTGGAGCTTGTGGTGCAAATTTATGGCCACTTCCACATGCATTATGGGGCCTGTAGTCATCCCACATCCTCTCTAGTCCTTTGCTGATACCTGTCTTGCTTTTCCTTCTCAATTTCGGGAGCTGAGGGCATGTTAAATAAGTTGCTTTTAGAGAGGAATTTTCCTCTATACGTTAAAAGATCTAAGTCCTACCCTAGCCCTCTTCCTTACTTGTTGAGCCCTCCCAATATTCCAGGCACTGTGCTGGTTCATGATCTAGCAGAAAAGGCAGCCACCACCTTAGGTTGTTTCATTTACTCATTGGACACCTTCTGGAAACATGTAGCATGGCACCTGACCTAATCTTTGGTCAGGCATAGCTTCCTTCAGGAACATTTCTGACAGATGTTCAAAGTTAAGTAGAAGGTGGCTAAGGGAAAATGAATGATAAAATAACCAAGGAAACTACAGATTTAAAAGGCCCTGAAGTGTGGAGGATGGGAGGGACAGAATGTTCAAGGATCTTAAAGTCACTGCCAATAGGAGTGTGGGGCTGGGAGTTGTGGCTCAGAGGAGGCTGAAGAAGTAGGCAGAGATGGAAAAAGACAGAGCCTTGATGTATGATAAGGCTGCTTTAGTTGGGAATCTTTTGGTTGAAAGTGAGAAAAATCCACCTAAAAAAAAAAAAAAGGAAGCCTTTATTGGCTCAGAAGCTAAAAGTTCAGGGCTTTCAAGATCAAAGATGTCATTGAGTTTTGACACCTCTGTCTGTCTCATCTTTGCTCTCCTTTGTGTTAGCTTCATTCTCAGGCTGGCCTCTGTGAAATCGTCCTCTGATCCCCCTTGTCACACAGAAGCCAAAGACTAGAGAGGAAGGGAATGTGAGTGAGAAAGGCTAATTGATAGGGGCCACTTACCCTTCCACTCTTGAAGGTTGCCTTCTTTTCAGGCCATGTCCAGATGTTCCGGCCTTAGCTCCCTTGGCGGAGGGCAGGAGGCCTGGCCTTTTAGGGAGCTTATGGAGGGAAATAAGGAACAGGTGAGAGGATCCTGTTCCCAGACTCCAAAACTGTTTGCGTTCTTAAAATAGCAAACCTATATCCGCCTGTCTCTTTCTTTAAGGGCCTAAAATGCATTTTCTGGGCTACATCCTCAACCTTCCCAGGAAGCAAGATCTTATGGGTTTGGTAAGAGACAACGAGGAAGACAGGAACCCCAGAAACTCCTCCCAACTCCCGCCCCGCTCATTCTGGCCCTCAGTCCCCCGTGCTAAGCGAGTCCTGACCTACTTGTCTTACTCGCGCTTTCTTCTTGCACCTTCTCAGACCTTTCCAGGTCCTGCCCCACCTTCGGGGCTCTAGAACTCCTCTACCGCCCCATGAGCCGCCCTTCTTCCGCCTCACGTACACCCTAATTAGCAGGACTAGCAGAAGAACATCCCACCCAGTGACCCCCTTTTATTCTGGGCTCTGGTGCTTCCGCCTCCGGAGCGGAGACTCCTCCCCCTCATCGTCCCAATTGTATTCCCTGGAAGAGCAGCCGGAAAAGCCTCCGCCTGCTCAGACTGGGATAAGCGAGAAGCTAGTTCCTTCTCGCAGCCGGCTCTTTGAGCCCCAGGAACCGCCGGCACAGCAGCACCAAAGGTCGCGAGCACAACGCGGGCTCAGATCCAGCCAGGAGCCAGTGGAGAGGGAGAGACTTCAGCACCACGGACAGCGTCCCGCCCGCGGCCCTCCAGCCCGCGGCGCGCTCCGGCCGCTTTAGGCGAGACTCCAAGCTATGCCAGAGGCATGGCCTGGCGCTTGGGCCCCATGGCGATGCTCATCTGCTTCGGCCTCCTCGGGCTGTGCTCAGGTAAGGACAGGTCGCCGCGTTCTTTCACCCCTGTCGGGGTCGAAAGTGGGAAGGAGGGATCCCTGAGGCGAGGGAGTCTGCTGTGGGTTAGGGGAGAGACACCCCTCTACAACCACCCCCCCCGCCCATCCCCCGGGACTGCAGGGAGTACCTGGGAGGAGGACATACCCAAGGTGATGCTGGGAAGAGATGGCAACTTGGGCAATGGTGGTGGAGAGGGTGTGGGCACAGAGAGGAAGGAGGGAGGGGCTCTCCCCAGGTTTTCTTGGTTGGCAGGAAGAGGAGACTGGTTGCAGCTGAGATGCCATTTGACTTCTTGTGAAACATTATCTCAAGAAAACCTACCTGGTTTAGCACCTTCCCTTGGGTCGCCATCACTTCCTATCCCCCCAAGAACATTGGGCTCTTGATTTTGCTCACGCTACAGGGACAAGTCAGGAAGGAGAGAGAAGCAACTTCTCAACTCTTTTATAGGGTGGACAAGAAACTCGAAAGGGAAGAGGTTCTGCCAGGCTGAGGGCCAGGGAGGAGTCTCTGAGGAGGCTTCCTGCAGAGTTACAGGAGATAGTGTTGAGGGGCAGGTGCAAAAGGAATATACAACTAAATGCACTTTCGACACACCTGCCTGCAGTCTCATGGGAGGTGGGCTCCTGTGTGCTTGGAACTTGGGACTAAATATATGCCCTGACCCACTGCTCAGGCAGCCCAAATATTCTACTCCAACCCAGCACCCTTGGGGTGAGACGGTCACAGCCACATAGATGGGCACTGAGAAGAAAGGCTGTATGATGGGACACGAATAACTGTTCCCATTTCACCACCCTCCAAAATCTTCTTGAATTGTAGGAATCTTCTAGGAGAAGCCATGGAAACAGAAATCTCAGGTCTTTTGAAGCCACTCTCTGAGACCTTGCAGAAAGAGCAGATCTCCACTAATTCTTGCAGAATGGGTTCTTAGTCTGGGGGCATGTGTGTGGGGCTGTCTGGGCTCCTTGGTCAGTGATCTCAGAGAGGGACTTCTCTAAGAGGGGCCTCCACTGGGGTGACCTAAGCATTGGGGATGGGGCTGTGGGAAGCTACAGCTTCCTGTTGTGGCTAGGTTGCCCCACTTGCCTAGGGAGAGTGGGATCCTGGGTAGGCCCTCCTTGCCTACGTACTTACCTCCTGCTCAGGAGTCTGGGGTACAGACACAGAGGAGCGACTGGTGGAGCATCTCCTGGATCCTTCACGCTATAACAAGCTTATCCGCCCAGCCACCAATGGTTCTGAGCTGGTGACGGTACAGCTCATGGTATCACTGGCCCAGCTCATCAGTGTGGTGAGTCGGGGGGGAGGGGTCCCAAACTCTCTGAAGCCAGCACAGCCAGAATGCATTTTTTTTTCTTCTGGAGTTCCCAAGGCTTGGGGAGGTGTGGGAGGGAGCATGGGTGGTGTATATAACAGGCCCACAGGCTTGAGGGGGTGGGTGGGCTTCTAAGCAGCATCTCTTCTTTCCCCCAGCACGAGCGGGAGCAGGTCATGACCACCAATGTCTGGCTGACCCAGGTTAGTGCTCTTCCTGCCCATATCCCTGGGCTTCTCTTTCCTCCTTTCTATTCTTTTCTTTTTTGGCATGTGCTTTGCCCCTTTTAATCTCCTCAGGAGAGGCAGAAACGTATAGACTTTGGAGTCCAAAATAGCTAGATTTGAATCTTGGTTCTTCCACTCACCAGCTCTGTGACTTTGAATATGTTAAACTCTGCAAGATTCATTTTCTCTTTGTCAAATGTGGATTCTAATATCTTGGTTTAGCTATGCAAATTAAATGAAAAAGTCACATTTGCTGGTAAAGAAACCATGGTGGGGAGGCAATGGCTTTTAAAAACCTCCTCAAGCCAGATAGGCTTCCTCTTGTCCCTGTTCTTGACCTTGAGCCCCTCCCAGGGCAGAGGTTGGTGCTGCCTCCCTCTCTCCCTTCCCCAGGAGTGGGAGGATTATCGCCTCACCTGGAAGCCTGAGGAATTTGACAACATGAAGAAAGTTCGGCTCCCTTCCAAACACATCTGGCTCCCAGATGTGGTCCTGTACAACAAGTAGGTGACCCTGGAGCAGTGGGAAGGCTGGAGGAGACCATGGGAGTGCTCAGGTCTTGGGGAGAGGAAATCAGCTCATGCCAGGGGAGAGAAGGGACATTTCATTGGCACAGACCAGTCACTACCCAGACAGACAGACCCAGGCCAGTGAGAGAATGTGGACAGCCAAGGTAACTTGGACCATGCCAGCCCCCTCCCAGCCAATTAGGATTCCCAGTATTTGGAGCTGCAGTGGGATACAAACAAGGATTGACAGCCTCCAGTGCTTGAACTGATTAAAGAATAGCATTTCCTGGAGAAATGGGCAGAATCAAAGAACTTGGAGGTCCCAGTTTCTCCTCCATGTTCCATCCTCTGTCTTGCAATAATCCCTCTTACCTCCAAGATCCAAAACCACTAGTAGGACCATCTCCTGCTCCCACCTGCGTCTGTCCTCCCTTATTTCTTGTGGCTCCTTCTCATTCTGGCCTCCCTGGCCCTTCAGGCCTCCTGACCAGGACACCTCTTCTCCCCACCAACCCACCCAGATCCGCTTCTTGCTCAATTCCTGCTCCACCTCCCTATACTCCTAGAAGGTTACCCTTTTCCCATAACTCCCTTTGGTTTTCCTCTCTTCCCACTCAGGGCTGGGTTGATGGGTGGGTTGGAGGAATGCTTAGGCCAGGGCTGATTGTGCTTGTTCCTTGGCAGTGCTGATGGCATGTATGAGGTGTCCTTCTATTCCAATGCTGTGGTCTCCTATGATGGCAGCATCTTCTGGCTGCCACCTGCCATCTACAAGAGCGCATGCAAGATCGAAGTGAAGCACTTCCCATTTGACCAGCAGAACTGCACCATGAAGTTCCGCTCATGGACCTACGACCGCACTGAGATCGACCTGGTGCTCAAGAGTGACGTGGCCAGCCTGGACGACTTCACACCTAGTGGCGAGTGGGACATTGTGGCACTGCCCGGCCGGCGCAACGAGAACCCGGACGACTCCACTTATGTTGACATCACCTACGACTTCATCATCCGCCGCAAGCCACTCTTCTACACCATCAACCTCATCATCCCCTGCGTGCTTATCACCTCCCTAGCCATCCTTGTCTTCTACCTGCCATCCGACTGCGGTGAGAAGATGACTCTGTGCATTTCTGTGCTGTTGGCACTCACTGTCTTCCTGCTGCTCATCTCCAAGATCGTGCCGCCCACCTCCCTGGACGTGCCGCTTGTCGGCAAGTACCTCATGTTCACCATGGTGCTCGTCACCTTTTCCATCGTCACCAGCGTGTGCGTGCTCAACGTGCACCACCGCTCACCCACCACGCACACCATGGCGCCCTGGGTCAAGGTTGTCTTCTTGGAGAAGCTGCCCACGCTGCTCTTCATGCAGCAGCCCCGCCACCGCTGCGCCCGCCAACGCCTGCGCCTGCGGCGGCGCCAGCGGGAGCGCGAGGGAGCCGGAGCCCTCTTCTTCCAGGAAGCTCTGGGGGCTGACTCCTGCACGTGCTTTGTCAACCGCGCGTCGGTGCAGGGCTTGGCTGGGGCCTTCGGTGCGGAATCGGCGCCGGCAGCAGGCCCCGGGCGCCCCGGGGGGCCGTGTGGCTGCGGTCTCCGGGAGGCAGTGGATGGCGTGCGCTTCATTGCGGACCACATGCGCAGCGAGGACGACGACCAGAGCGTGAGTGCTGCCCAGAGCCGGGACGCGGGCATGGGATGCGCGGCGGCAGGGCCCTCGGTATCTGGAGGTCAGAGCGTTGAGCAGACACGCGCAAAGCTAAGGGGGAGGGGGTGCAGGGTGCGGGAAATGTGAGTCCAGCCCGTTGCCGTGGGCCTGGGCGCTGGCGTGGGCTCTTTGTTGGCTTCTGGAAGGCGGTGCCGTCTAAATTGGAGTTCGTACAGGATGACCTTGCGGCTTCCTGAGGACTAGTATGCAGAGCGAAACGCCTCAGCTGGGGCATCCCTAGTGTGGAGAGGGCTGCCAGCAAAGGGGAGGAGGCCCTTCTGGATTTGCAGCTGGCCTGTCCGTGACCCCAGGAGACCCTCCCTGCCGCTTGTATTCCAAGCCCACGTTGTTAACCTACAACTCAGCACAAATGGAGATGAGTCCTTTGTGTGCCCTACGGGAGAGGCAGGCTCAAAATTGAGGGCAGTAGAAAGTGTGTATGGGAGGGGATGGGGGGTAGGGTTAAGAGGTTCCACCAGCCGCTTGGGTGAGGACAGAGTCCCAAATCAATATCCTTTTCCTGCTTTTCTGGGTCCCGGGGGATGGCCTCGTGAAATATTTATGGAGGTGGGGGTAGGGGGAGGCCAGGGCTTCCTAGACCCGCCCCCCCAGCTTTCTGCACACCCACCTCATTCTGCAGTGGCTCCCCAGAAGGGGGCTCCCTGAACTCTGAGTCAGGGAATGGGGGGAAGTATGATGAGTTGACTTCCCCCCACTTTGGGCTGTGGCTGGCCTGGCCCCACAGTCTTTGGGCACCTGGCTGGTTCCAGGCTGTGGCTCAGCTGTTGCCATGGTGACTGGCCATGCTTACACTGGTATGCAACCATTCTGGTTTAGGGGGTGAGGTAGGGTGGGCTCCTGCACTACCGTTTTGGGTAGTGGGATGCTTCAGAGCCTGGCATTTCTATTCCCTGGGAGGGGAGAATATGGAGCTGGATCTGAGGCTTGAGCCAGGGATCAGGTTATGGTCCTGATGGAAGAAGAGGGGGACTGAGGCATGAGGAGATGGGGCAGGAGCCTCATGGGTGGCTGAGGCCAAGTGGGAGATGCCAGTGGTACAGGGGCTCAGCCAGCTGCGTCACTGCCTCCGCCTCCCCTGCTGCAGTCCAGTCACAATGTAATGTGCATTTACTGAGCTAGGTGATGAAGATGCAATGACCTACTTGGATGCTTCACAGGCATCTCAAACTGAACATGTCCAAACTGAGTGCTTGATCCACAGCCCCACCACCAACTTGCTTCTCCTCCAATCTCCTCATCTTTTAGTAAATGACATCACCATCCACCCAATGGTTTTGACCAAAAACCTGGAGTGATCCTTGACTCCTCTCTTTCTCTCTTCCCTCCCCCACCATCCACGTAATCAGAAGTTCTGCCTGTGAGCCCAACCTCCAGAATAATCCTCAGCTTCATCCTTTATTCACCATCTCCACACTACCTCCCTGGCTGGTGGCCTCCATCAGCTCTTGCCTGGGCAGGCCATAGACTCCTAATGGTTTCTCTGATTCAGCACTTGTGCTCATCCATCCAAACAGACAATGTCTCCTGCTCACCTTGTGCCTTTTCCCTACTACTCAGGTCATTAGCTGATCTGCTCAATTGTTCTAAGCAAGCTAAACTCTTTCTGGCCTCAGGACCTTTGCACGTATATGTCCCTCTGCTTGGAATGCCCTTTTTTCCCTATAAGAAATTATTACTATTATTTTTGCTCTAATGTTTGAGAGAAAATTGTGGACACCATGACCCTTTATCCTAAATACTTCAGCTTGTCTCTCCTAAGAACCGAGATACTGTCTTGCATGACCCATATTCACTGATCAAATTCAGGAAATTTAGCATCAGTATAATACCTTTATTTAATATAAAGTCCATACTAAAATTTTTTCAATTATCTTAGTAATGTCCTTTGTAGCATCACCCCCACCCCAACCTAGGATCTTGAATTATATTTAATCGTTCTGTATCTTAGTTTTCTTCAATTTGGAACTGTTCCTCAGCTTCGTGTTTTCATGGCATAAACATTTTTGAAGGATATAAGCCAATCAAAGTTCCCTTATCTTGGGTTTGTCGGTTTCTTTCTTCAAGTTATTCCTGAAACAGCTGGCTCCTTCTCACTTATCTGAGCTTAGCTTAAATGTCACCTCCTCAAAGAGGCCTGCCCAGATCACACCCTGAATTATATATTTCCCTCTGTTTCTCTGTCTCAGTCCTTTGTTTTTGTATAAACACCTACCAGTGTGTAGTTATTTTATTTTTACTTATTTTGTATCCTTCTCCCTCGCTGGACTATAAACAGCAGGACGAGTTTGTCCTGCTCTCAGTCACATCCCCCGTACCTCGCATGGTGCCAGGTACATAGTAGGTACAAGTGTGACATGAACGAGACATTATTTAGCCACTGACTAAGTGGAGGGGTGCAGCTGCCTCCTTCTCATCTGCCCAGCCAGCCGGGCTGCAGACGAACATGTGTACAAAGGTCCAGGTTCAGGCTGGAGTGGAGCAGCTGTGTGTGGAGGCCAGCCCTCCTGCAGGTCCTGTGACTGGCTCCCAGACCCACAGAGGTTATTCTTTTTTGGGCAGATTTGATTACATCTGGGACCCAGTCCTCACCCTCTGGGGCAACTGGATGGGGCTCCCTAAGTAGCCATAAGGAGCGAGGCCTGCAGAGGCAGCCATTCCTTCACTAATTCAACACCCGTTTACTGGCACTTTGTGTTTGAGATGCTAGGATTACAACAATGAATCAGATCAGGTCCCTGTAGTTTAGGAGCTCATAGCTTAAGGTTGGGGGTGGGGAGGGGGAGAGGACAGGCATACAAATTAAAATGACAATACAGTGCAGTAAAATTACTGTCACAGAGATGTGTACACAGTACTGAGGGGACCCAGAAGAGACAGTGGTTCATTCTGATCAGAGGGATAGGGAAGCCTTCAGAGAAGAGGTGGCATTTGATTTGGGCTTTGAAGGATGTGTAGGAGTTCACAGGTAGAGCAAGGGAGGACTGGAGTTCTAGCCAGAAAGGAAACTCAAAGGCACAGAGACCTGAGGACAGACTGGAGTTTGGTAAGCCAGGTTAGAGGGTGGAAGAAGATGGGAAGTTGGCTTATATTTGTCATGTATTTGTCTTGATTCTAGATTGGGAGTTTGGATGGTTGCTGAAGCTACTGGGGCCACTGGAGGCTTTTAAAGCAGGCAAGATTGGAGCCTTGCTTTGGGAAGGTTACTCTGGGGTAATGAAGGGAGAGGAGTGATGTGTGGTGGAAGCTGCTTATCCCTGATCCACTCCTCTCCTGTATCATGTGACTGATACCTGGGTCTCCTTCATCTCCTCTGTCCAGGTGAGTGAGGACTGGAAGTATGTCGCCATGGTGATTGACCGTCTGTTCCTTTGGATCTTTGTCTTCGTCTGTGTCTTTGGCACCATCGGCATGTTCCTGCAGCCTCTCTTCCAGAACTATACCTCTGCCACCTTCCTCCATGCAGACCACTCGGCTCCCAGCTCCAAGTGAGGCCCTCCCCAACTCCATGCTCCTTCACCCCTCTGTCCTCTGTTGTACAATAGTTTTGGGTGGAGGAGGGACAAGTGAGCTACCAGGAAGAGGGGTGCTGCCCCCACAGACCCATCTTTTCAGTTCACCCAGAGTCCCTCCCCCACCCCCTCCCGCTACACCCAGCCAGCGTCAACCTGGAGGCTGGGGTCAGCTGCATCGAGTTCTGGCTGCTCTCCTCCTCACATACTGATGCAAACAGTAGTGTTGCTGGTAGAGGATGAAGGCTGAGAAGTGGAGGATGGAGATGTCAGAGCCTTCGATCCTGAGGAGAGTGTGATGGGGAAGGGGCCAAGAAGGGAACAGAATCATCTGCTGCCTCCAAGTCATGGGAGAAGGGGTGCGTGGGAGGATGGGGCAGGACAGGGGCTCCAGCTTTGTGCTGGGCTGGCCTGACACCATGGCAGCTCAGAAGGGAGGAGCAAGGGGAGAGGCCGGGTGTGACTTGCTGTCAGCCCATTTAAGTCGACAGCAGCTGGGCTGGGTGGGCCTCACAGAGGGCAGGGTTTCCTGCCCAGAGGTTAGCCTGGTACTGTGGTCAGAGTCCTGGGAGAGGCTTCCAGCCCAGTCCCACAGCCCCTCATTTCTAAGGGGTCCAGACCTCAGTCCCAGGTCTCCTTCTCCCAGTGAAGAATTCTCTGTACCCCCTAAACTTCCTTTTTCTTTCTTTCTTGCTCAGGCCAGGTATGGAGGGGGGCAAGCCTAGGTATTAGGGGAGCCTCTGAGTCTTTGGGTGATCTGCTTGAAGGTTTGAGGTCCAAATTCCCAAACTGTGGGAGTTCAAGTTCATAGGCTGTTTTTCTTCCCCGTTTGAACCGACTGGTCGTTGGAGTAAGTAAACCAAGGATGTTAGCTTTAAGCAGACCCAGCCCTTCTGCCTGCAGCAGAGCAGGCTGGGCAGTAGAGGGCTGGCTCTGGAGGCCAGCCAAGCAGGGTGTGAATGGCCAGAACTCTGCCACATCAGCACGGCTCCTGCTTCCATCCTTCTGTTCAAGGCTCCATCCTTCCTGCTCTGGCTCCTCCCCTTCCCCCTCCCAACCAAACCTGCAAGGGGCTGAAGCAGAGCTGTGGAAGGACAGGTCTGCCGCCGCTGGTCTGCACAGCGGACTAAACCGCGGGCACAGGCTTCCGCTTCCCATCCTGTGGGTCCCTGGAGGCCGTATCCTGACGCTGTTCTCAGGGGCCAGCGGGAGGCCACCTGGCCTGTTAACCCAGGAAACAGACCTCTTAAGGGATCTCCTGGCCTGGCCAAATGACTGGCTCTGATTTGTGGTCCCAGCCTGGGCTCAGTGCTGGGCCAACGGGTGGCCACAGAGGGGTCAGTCTGCCCAGCGCACCCGAGGGGCCTGCCTGTTCTGCTCTCTGGAGCCTGGCTGGACTCCTGCCCCTCCAGGCACTGCGGAGGTGGGAGATGACACAGTGCAGGTGAAGAGCACTGGACAGGGACCAGAGTCTGGGTTCTAGTACCCGCTGACACTTACTTACTCAGCCATCTGGAGCAAGCCTCTTGGTCTCCCTAGGCCTCAACCTCTTCACCTATAAAACGGGGAGAGTAAGGCCCCCTTTGTGGGGTTACCGTGAGGAAGAAGTGCAGTTTGTGAAGCAGCCCAGTGCTGTGCCTGGAGCAGAGTAATGCTTCGTGAACGTCGAGCCTGAGAGGCAGTCAGAGCCGGCCACCCATCGTATCGTCTTCCTCCCAGACTCAGCTTACCTTGCAGCAAACAGTCCCCTGAAACAGGGCCTGGGTCTAGGGGAGCTGGAGCTGGAGAGGAACAATGCAGGGGATGCTGGGGTGAGTCTATCGGGAAGGCCGCTCTCTGGCGTGCCCTCCGCAGAGGTGCATTCCATACCCGGGCTGAGCTCTGGCCCTGGCCTCCCTTCCGGACCAGCTCCTCCCGACGCAGGCGTGTGCTCAGGCCACCCAGGTGACCTTGTTCATGTCCTGGCCATGGAAGAACATCACTGGGATGTTGAGCCAGCAGCCGCATATGATGTGCTCAGTGCATTTCCCCACCTGTTGGTGGACATCTCTTCTGGGAGGTGAGTGTCTCAGCACTGTGGAGACTCCCTTCTTCGAGAACAGCAACTTGAGAGTTGCCTGTATTATGCCTGGACCCACTGCCAACTTGCAGGCCTGAGGAGACATCCCAGAACCCGAAACAGCTAGTGGACAGGAACCCTCCCTCTGAAGGGTAGGTGCCGGCCTGGGGCCCTCCTGCCCAGCTCTCCTGGGCTCCTCGCCAGGGCCTGAGCTGCTGGGGAGGCCCAACAGCGGCTGCTGTGGCTGGACCTGCTTTCAGTACTTCCCACAAGTGGCTGTTGCCCAAGTAAGTCACAGACAGTGCCGGGGGGCTGTTGGAGAGCAGCTTGTCTACCTCCTCTCCACGACCCACCTGACACACAGGGAAACCGAGGCCCGGAGACTGCGGCCCAACCTTGTACCACTCTGAACTTGCTCGTCGTCTGTGACGTGGGGCGACAGAGCTGGCTGAGGGCTGCAGCAAGGAAGAGAGGGACTGATATGTAAGAAGGGGTTAATGGGGCAGGGTCCCTGGGGCAGTGCCATTCCCTCCATCACTGGGTGCAGCCCCTTGGGGACCATGCCAGAGGTAAGGAGGGGAGAACAGAGGCAGAGGAAGGAGGGCTCAGGCAAGGTGTCACCCCGTGTCAGTAGAGTCTTAACTCTCAGGGCGCTGGGGGGCTTTGGAGAACCAGTCTCTTCCAGTCGTGGGTCCTCCGTCTTCTTCTCTTGGGGTCGTCAGGGCAGCCCCTTGGCCCCTTCCATGGAGGGGGGCTGTCTTTGGAGAGAACTTGGGTACCCAGCTCAGTGCCGGGCCAGGACTGGAGGCCCCAGATCTAAAGGGGGAGGTGGAGATCCTGGATCAAACCCAAGCAAGGTGGGCTTGGGAGGGACAGCAAGGAAACTGTTGGGATTGTCTCCATCAGAGGAAGGCCGCAGGCCATGGGAAAACCATTTTTGTCGGAGAAGAGGGCACGAAAGACTCGCTGTTGCCAGCTGGCACTGTGGCAGGTGGGAGGCAGCGCCCCGGCAGTGAGGTATCTAATCCTGGGACAGCTGGTAGCAAGTTATCGCAGGTGTAAAAGCAAGTGAGACGTGGGCAGCCCCCAGCTGGCTTTTTCTGTGGAGGAGGGCTATCTGGGCGGGAAGGGCAAGGTGGCTTCCCTCTAAGGAGACAGGGTGGATCTGGGGGCTCCTGTTCTGCGTCTCCTTCCAATCCCAGTATCAGCTCCTGTTTCCTGGTGACCCGCTCTGGGCCAGCTGCTTCACACACCGTCTTAATTATCTCACAACAATCCTGCAGGGAAGGGGGCCCTGTTGACAAAAGAAAAATGAAGCTCAGGGGGACCAAGTGACAGCTGGTGAGTAGTGCTGGGCCTGAAACCCAGGACTGAGCCCAGAGTCCAGGCTCTGTGTGGCCTTCGAGGCAGGAGGGCGGAGGAGCGCTCCTTGGGAGGGAAGTGAGGCATTTGGGGTCTTCTCTGAAGCCCCTCCCCACTCAGTTCCAACTGTCACCCTCTGCTTGTAGGCAGAGTTGGGCTGGCGTCACAGCATCCCTCACAGGCTGGCTGGTGCCGGCCAGTCGCCCACCCAGACTAGACAGAGAATAAGCAGCCACCTTTCAGTACTCATCCCACGGGCCTCGGAGGTCAGTGCGGTGGCTACAGGGTCCCAAGGGGCTACTGGGCTCTAGGAGTCACTAGGACACCTCGCTCACCCACTCGTGGTCCCCCATCGCCCCCACGCTGGCCTTGGCCACCCCTGCCTGCGCTCCTGGAATATTTGCACTGGTCTAGCCCACCCCAGGCCAGACTCATTAGGAACTCAAGATTCTCATAAAGAAAGTTGTTTCCAAAGATGTCTTATCTCTGTTATATTTGGGGGGCACGGGGAAATCCTCATGGGCCAGGGCTGGCAAATAAGGGGAAACGGGAGAATACTGGGGACAATGGACCGTGAGAGGTTCAAGACAGTACAAGGGTCTGAAGAAGCCTTGCAAGCCTATGCATCAAATGGAAAAGATATGGCCAAGTAGCTGGGCCCAGAGTAGACAGAGCCCAGAAATAGCTCCTGGGGAGGCCCTTTGTCGAGGGACCCCGGAGGACAGGGCAGAGGTGAGGACCGGTCTCCCAGAGGCGGGGATGGCCAGGCCTCCGCTCACAGCCCTTGCGCTCTGGGGAGTCAAGGCCGTCTGTGTGGATTCTGGACCTGCTCCTGGAATGCTGGTTTGGTCTGGGCCCACATCCTGGGAGCAGTATGAAGTGGTGGCCCCAGATGAGATGCAGGGAGAACAGCTGAGCTGAAGGAAATCCCTCTAACGCTCCCATGGGGCAGCCCTGCTCCCAGCCCACAGGGAGCCAGATGGCGGGGGGACAGTCTCATGTCACACACTCACCTTAGGGATGAAGGGAATGGTCCATTTTCTAAAAGGCCTGGATGCTACATTTCCCTCCAGGTGGAACCAGGTGCCTGAGAACAGAGAGGACAGGGGCGCTCAAGGCTCCTGGTAGCTCGCAGCAGGCGGAGATGGTCCTTTGCTGTCTGTAAAAACTGTTCTGTTCGGCCAGAGCTGTATTTCAACAAACTATGAGCGACCCCTGTGCAGAGTTCTGGTCCTTACTTAATGTGCCCCCAAACATATCACTGGCCTTCATGGCCTCAATTGTTCCATCTGTATAGTGGACGAGGGAGGTTTCACTGTGACTTAGGAAGCCTTGCTGTCAGACACTTCATGTCCTCTGGTACAGTATTTTTACAAGGTCAAGGAAGAGTCTCGTAGAAAATTCTGGACTAAATTGCTATGTGGAAAGTGGTATATTCTCTTTGAAATCAAGACGGAGAAATTTTCTGGATGCCATCTATGAAGTAAAAAGCAAATGGCCTGTCTCTTAAGATTGCAGCCAAGCCAGTTCTGATCCAAATATGTATCTCCCTGCAAGCCAAACAGCTGGGAGTGGAGGGCTGTAGAAACCCCTCAAGGAGAGCTAGGGCTGCGTGTGTAATTTGTGAAGTCTCCAGGGTGGCTTTCCTACTCTGGGCCCTGAAATCTTGCACAGCAAGTCTGTGGACAAGATACTTGATGGTGGAGTCTGATAGGAGAGGGTGTGTGGAGCTGGGGAGGTAATTAAAGGTTGCTTGATGCACCCCAGCCCACCTGACGGAAGCTCATCTCCTAGGCAGGCCCTTTGAAACGGCTCTTTTCTGCAGGCTGAGGGAGACCCCTCCCCAGGTTGTGTGTCAGATGCAGCTGGTGCTGTTGCCAGAAATCCCAGCATCACAGCTCCCTCTGTCCCCACTTTCTCATCCCCCAAGAAACCAAGACTTGAGGCTTTCTAACAATTCAGACTCTTTTCTTTTTTTATTTATGAGGAATGTGTATTATTAGTCACTTTTACCAAGGGACACACAAAAGCGGAATCATAAAACGGACTGCAGCCATCGTGGCACCCAAGTCTACGCTTGGGCTCTTCCCCACTCTGCTCTTGGAGTCACTGCCAAGACCCCAAAACCCAACAAAGTCCCTTCAACATGAGTAAAGGAAACAGCTTGAAGCAGCGACAATTTTTACAAGTGATTATTCAAAGAATGCACAAGAGCCACAGTTCAGACAAATCAACTACAAAGATCATTAAAAAAAAAGCTGGGGAGAAGAGGGTCCTGCTTATTAAAAACAAAGGTTGGACGGAAGTCAAGAGAACACGCTAGTGGGAGCTCTGCCTCCTCTGTCCTGCGTGACTCAGAGGGGCGGGGGTGGGGGTGGGGCGCGGCCGTGCAGGGCCGGACACAGGCGTGTTTCCAGCAGACACGTGGGATACGGGGAAACCCTGCTCTCTTCCTATAGTAGAAACTGAATACTGCAAGTTTGCTAGACAAGAGGCAGCTGAGTCTGAACTTCTGCAGGAGATCCTACTGCCCAAGATAGACCAGAGGGGCCGAACATGCCGAGGAATCAGTAGGTGATGCCCTCCAGCCCGAAGTACCAGGGAGAAGGGCTGCCTCCCGGGCGGGGCAGGGCTGATTTCACGTGCCTTGGGCAGATTCACAGGACTGGGGGGCAGGCCCCTCCCACCCTAGAAGACAGGCACTGTTTCCCTCCTAGTCCCTTGGGCCACTTTGGTGTTCCGCAAAGACATCCTCAGCGTATTTAAAACTTGTGTTACCTCATCTTGATTAAAAGTAAAGAGGAAGAGTAGCCACAAGACTAACCGTGCGGACGTGGATGTATCTACTGTTTGAAGAGGTGGGACAGACGGAGGGTGAGCTAGTCAGTGGTTTGTGGGGTGTGGGGTGGGGTGGAAGGTCGTCTGAGGGCACTGGCTCGGGACTTTCACAGACAGACAGAGGAGTCATCCAGAGGAAGGGGGCAGGCTCAGGTCTGGAGGGGCCAGGGCCTCTATACTTTTCTTGAGCATGTCTGCCTGGCTTCGGCCCAGAGCCAGACTCCACAGAGAGGCGAGGGTTCTGACCTCAAGAGTCCGCATTAGCCTGAGGTGCGGACAAGGGTCCTACCTCCCAGTCTTAGGACAACCTGCCCTTTCACCTACAACTACTGCTGAGCATCAACCCTATAAAGATTCCCTAGCAGGCAGGGCGACCTGAGGTCTGTGAACGAACAACCTTCTGAAGCTATCAGACAAAACAAAAGCACTTGGTTAATCAATGGAACATTACGTCTGAATTTTAAACCTGTGCAATTACAGGTTATCTGTAGCTGTTAAGAATCAACATTTATGGCATTCTTTTAAAACTCCCAATTTGCCCATCACTCCGTCACCTTCCGTTGGCATCACTGTCATGAGAAGTACGCTGGGTGGGACGGTGATCAGACCCAACATGATTTTTTGCTCTTTTTCTTGCTAAGTCCTGATTATCTGAGCAGAGAGGATTTACCCTCTAGGTTTTATCCTGGGCTTTTTCCTACCAGTGGCGTGGGGGTCTATGGTCCTGCTCCCCTCCGTTGGTAGGACAAATTCCTAGGAATGCTTTAGGAGGACGGGCAGCATTCCAAGACACGTCTGCCTCCCCGGGAAGTGGTCCGTGTCACTGCTGCAGAACAAACCTCCTCTACTGCTTAGGCAATTCCTTTAGGCCTGGTTGGCTAGTCCCAGCCTTCCCTGCCGCTTGGGTGGAGAAGGGATGCATTTCCCGAGGAGCAGCTTTCCCTGCCTCTCGGCCCCTCCCAAGCCAGCTAAAGTGCAAGGTCCGAAGGTCACAGAGCATCATCTGCAGATTCTGATCACGCTTGGCACCGGTAACCAACTGACTGCAGTTTTAAACTCCTGCCCTTATAAATGTTTCACCAAGTTCTTTAAGTTCACCTCTTTACCCTCTTGGAGGAAAAGGAGAAACTTAACAATCACAAGGAAGGAATCTCAGAAGGGGAGGAGGGGAAGCAGAGGGGCCTCAGAATCCACACATGAGATCATTAGTCCCTGGCGTGATTCACACAGAGTTAACTGGAACCTCACTGAGACCACAAGAGGTCAGTGTAGCAAACACAAAGGGAAAGGAAACGGAAAAAACCGAAATAGAAGTGAAGAGGACGTGGGCGGCAGGTGCTCAGTGACTGCTTACTCTTTGGGTAGAAAGAAGGGACAACCCCTTGTCTCTCCCCTTAGGTCTCTACCTCTGCTTGGGAAAGAGAAGGGGTCCTGGCTAGACCTGGCCTAATAATCCCAAAGAAAGCAGGATAAACAGGAACCCCAAGTTCTCAGTGTCACCAACTGTGGTTCCATTAAAAAAAAAAAAAAAAAGAAAGAAAAGAAAAGGAAAAGAAACTAAAAACCAAAACCCCGAAACCCTGACCGATGTGATGAGGAGTGCTACGACCTCTCTCTCTCATCCCAGTGTGAAACACCTCGACCCGTCAGTCACCGGCTCACACTACACTGGGCAGAGATAGAAATTCTTTTCCTCCTGGGGTTTGCTTATCCAATTCCCATAGCCCATGTCCTTCAGACTTTTTTTGAAGTAGTTCTTGGCTGTCTCGTAGTCACGGGCAGCTTTCTTGGCCTCACCATAGGAGAGTCTAAGTAGATCCCTGCGGTACCGGAAGGAGCAGAGCTTCTTAAATAGAAGAAAAATGTTCTTTTTGGAGACCCGGGACAATTCATTCCGTGGCCTGGAGAAACGAAAGCACTCATTGCTCACCTGGGACAGAACAGGTTGGGGCGGGGGGGGGGGAGCTTGGGTGGGGACACACGGTGGGTGGGCTGATGCCCCTCGGGAGTCCGGCTAGCACGCCTGGCCCTGCTTTCACTGTGCCCCCAGCTCCTTACCCATCCACGGTGCCTCTGGTCCCATCCAGGATCTCTAGGTCATAGCCGTCAGCCAAACACCAGTTGACGCTTGTCTCCTTGGTCTTCCCGGACTGCCTCTTGGAATCGTATACACTGACTCGGCCAACCTAGGAGTTCCGGGAGCGATGGGAGAAAGATGGAAATCTTTCAGGGAGAAGATTCTGAAGCAGGAACTCAAGACTCATAGGAAAGAAGGAGTATGGGGTCATGATCTTTCCCCCTTATTTAGGATTCTGTTTGACTAAGACTCAGATGTACTAACCCCACCTCAATTCAAATGAATTCCAGACTAAAGGACGGAAAGCCTTTGGCATTTAAAAGGAGGAAAGGAAAGGTTCTGCGGACACCAACTAAGACTCCCCTTGCCCACGCTGTACATTTTTGCTCTACTGACAGGAGTCCTTGAAAAGGAGAAAATGTCAAGGGAGAAATGGAAGGGCCTGTAGCACCTTGGGGTGGTTGACGATAAAGGGGTGTCGTAGTCCATCCTCAAATGCACTCCCATCTCTTGTCACACGACAGCAAATGGCCCGGGTCAGATGCCCTTGGCTGAAAAGGTAACCTAGGAATGACAAAAAAACGCACATACCCGTGTTCACCCCAAATGCTGTTCAACGGCAGGAGCACGTGGGGAGTGAGAAGGTACAGACAGCTGTTAAGACAGAACCGGCTCCCTAATCAGGAAGCACCTCCGGACTGGGGCTGCCCAGGATACACGCGGGGGCATCAGACATTTAAGCACAACATGTAAGGTTCAGGTAAGGCCAAGGGCTGAGGAGAACAAAGACACTCAGACACTGGGTTTCTCTAACTCATCTTGAGAAGACCTGCCTGCCAGGCCGTTACTTAGGCTTGCTGCCTAAACCAGTCTTCCCATCTCAGCAGACTAGACACTCAGAATCAATTACTAACCACTGAATCGAACACACTTTGAAAAGGGGAAACATCATGTTAACACCGGGCAACGAAGCATGCAGCTGGCTGGGATCTGGGCACCAGAATGACAGTCAGGTTCCAGCTCCCAAGACAGGTCCTTACCCAGTGTGACTGATTTGAGATACACAGGCTGCAGGAAGTGGGTCAACAGTGCCCCCTGTAGGCCCAGCACGTTCCAGCGTAGGATTTTGTCACTACAGGACATGGTTCGGAGTCTCTCCCCGAGGCGAATGCCGTCCCACGTAGGCACGATGTCACTGGACTCCACTGGGATCGTGCCTTCTCCTGGGTAAGAGATTTGGGTCAGACCTACAGGGGCCCCTGGACCAAGCCACTCGCTGACATGGCACTTCTGCTCCTTAGACTTGGGCCAGAGGCCACTTATTTGTTCTTTAGATATTTCACAGCACCTACTACATGGCCACAACCAGGTAAGATCCTTGCCCTCCTAGAATGTTTATGGGTGAGGGGATAGAAAGGGAATGGAACAGACACTAAACGAGTAAACCAACACATACACAGGAATTCTAGATGGCTTTGAGAGAGCTCTGATGGAGGACAGCCAGGGGGACCTCCTGGGACAGGACTGTCAGGGGAGCTGAGACATGAAGGAGAAGAAGGAACAGCTGAGCAGGCTGTTTCAGACACAGAGAACAGCAAAAGCAAAGGTCCTGAGGCAGCAAGGGGGTTGGTGACTGAGGGAGCTGACAAAGAGCCAGTGTGGCTGAAGCATGGGTAAGTAGCAGGTTTTGCTTTTCTGTGAAGGGCGGTGGGAAACCACTTAGCATAGGGGGCTTTCTGTTTTTAGTAACAGCTTCATTGATATATAATCCACCCATTTAAAGCATATAATTCAGTGGTTTTTGGTATATTCACAGTTGTGCAACCCTCACCACAATCAATTTCAGAACATTTCAAAAGAAGCCTCCCATCCATTAGCAGTCACTCCCCATTTCCCCCCAACCTCTCTCACTGCCAGCCCCAGCTGGCCACTAATTTACTTTGTTTCTATGGATTTGCCTATTCTGGACATATCATAGAAATGGAATCATGTAATACGTGATCTTCTGTGACTGGCTTCTTTCACTTCTTAGAACATTTTCCAGGTTCACCCAAGTTGTGGCATGTGTCGGGACTTCATTCCTTTCTATGAACAAACAATACCCCATGGCATGGATAAATCTCATTTTATTTCTCCATCCATCAGCTGATGGACATTTGGGTCGTCTCCGCCTTTGGGCTATCACCAACAGTGTTGCTACGAACAGTCATGTATTGGTTTTTGTGTGGATATATGTCTTCATTTCTCTTGGGGATGTACTGCGGAGTGAACTGCTGGGCCATGTGGTAGCTCTGTGTTTACATACTTTGAGCAGGGCAGTGACGTGATCTGATTTACGTTTGAGGGTCACTCTGATGGCTGTAGAAGAATGGCCTGAAGGGAGGAGGGGTGGACGTGAGGAGCCAGTCAGGAGACATTAGAGGACAGTGGAGGAGGAGATGCTGGCAGACAAGGAGCAGAATCTGCAGCCAACTAGACAGGAGGGGAACTGGTGCTTGGCGTCCTCCTGTCAACTCCTCGGGGCTTGGTTCTGCATCATTTCCTTTCCATTTTCTCCAACCTTCCCTGAGGGGGTCCTACCCACTCCATGGCTGTGAAGATCAACCATAGGGGGATGATTCCCCAGCATTCATTTCCAGCCAGGTGCTGTCCTCTGAGCTCTGGATGGTCCCTCTGCCTCCTCTTTGATATGGAGCCTTCCCCCATCTACCAAGTTCAAGATGGAATCTTGATCTTCCTACAGATCTCCCCCTACCCAGATCTCCCCTCTCCCTGTAGACAACAGCCTCATACCCCAGCAACTAACAGCACACACCCAGCTGCTGTGCCCTGGCCCTGTGATGGGCCTGGGGCTTTGAGAGCCTTTTTGCGGGAGAGGGCGGGCGTGTCACTCACCGTTCTCCACTTTGGTGCGGAGCTTGCCCTGCTTGGGATTCTCAAAGACAGGGTAGTGGCGGGAGTCTGTGCTCTCCACAGCCCGGTCACTGCAGGACTTGTCAAAGAGGGCACCATCCCCACACGGGGCCGTGCTGCAAAACAGGGGCCTCTGTTAAAACCTCCAATTTCTTGGGCCTCAAGAATAGCCCAGCGTGGGAGAAGCAAGGGACTTTCCCCAAAGCCTACCACGCCTGCTGGAGTGGGCAGAAGTGTACGCAAGAGTCATTCCACAGCAGGCCACGTGCCTCAAACACAGAGTCGAGTGGGGCTCATTGAACAAGCTCTGATTTACAGACCAGGAGGGCACTCAGACACCCAACCCTGGCCGCCTCGCACGGCCAACTCTGGCTGCAACAGAGAATGTACAGACCTGATATAGAGATGGAACGACACGGTCTTTTTTATTTGGAGCTTTTCTCCTCCCTTAGCAGGCTCGAATATACTGTCCTTCGCGGTCTGGGGGTTGTATTTCATTAACTCGCTGTAGAGAAACCTACAAGAAGAAAGACTGGTGAAGAAGACGGTTTGATTCTGGGAAGAGCAGTTGCTTCTATTATCTGATCCCATGTAAGGAAAAGCCTTAACGGTGCAGACCTTTCATGGTTTCTTGGTTGAAAGAGGTGGTGGGAAATTCCCCATGGGAGACCTCAGCATTTCTTAAAGCTAAGTTAACCCTTCAGGTGTGTTCCATCTCTGCCAAGAACTCTGTGCCATGGCAGCCACAGGGATTCTAGGGCAGAACTAGTGGACTCCAGGACTCCAGGGGGCTGCCACTTCTCCCCACGTCTCTTGTTTATCAATTAAAGAAAAGATTGGGGGGGGGATGGTACAGCTCAGTGGTAGAGTGTGAGCTTAGCATGCACGAGGTCCTGGGTTCAACCCCTGGTACCTCCATTAAAGAAAGGAAAGGGAAGGGAAGGGGAGGGGAGGGGAGGGGAGGGAAGGAAAGGAAAGAGGGAGGAAGGAAGGAAGGAAAGGAGGGAAAGGAAAAAAGGAAGAAAGAAAACCAAACCTAATGACCTCCCGCCACTCCCCCCGCCCAAAATGAAGAAAAAGTGAACTGGAGAAGAGAGCTGACAGGACAGGGGGTTTCACAGAGGTCCTCAAAGGGAGAGGGAAGGCTTCCTCATCCCTACAGTGCTGAAGGCTGAGGTCACTGTGTGTTTTCAAAAAAGGACTCAAAGTGGAGTTAGCAGGAAGAGAGAGCTCGCAATCAGCAGGCTGAGTAGCGGGATGCAGCCGGTTCACAGAAGGGACTTAGTCTGTAAGAGGCTCCGCGCTCACTGACCTGATGAAGCCTCTCCGGGAGATGATCTCTGCGTGGCAGTCGTTGACGGTTTCTCCCTTTAGGCTCAGAGAATCTCCTTTCACACAGCGATTCCCTGGGAAGGTGGTTAAAGCAAATGTGAAATTTCCAAAGGAAAACGATGAGGACTAGGGGAGAGGCTGTGTGCTCTTAAAGCCTGAAGGCAGAAACAGCCTCGGTTTCTCAGCTCCTGATCCCATACTCCTTTCTCTGGGCAATGATAATACGTTCCCTGCTCTGAATTAACTGGAGCGAAAATGAAACTTAAGAAGGGTCTTCTCTGTGCCTTAAATTCACCCACACCGGCCCCCAGGAGAGAACGAGGAGACGCTTCCAGGCACCGTGGGGGACGGCAGGCAGGGGGAGCCCACTGACCTGTCCCCAGGCTGACCACGACACCCAGGTCGTCAGAGTCTTTCTTCATGATGATGGCAGCCAGGATCTTGCGGCCAAGCAAGGAGGGCTGGAAACTGTTGGTGAGGGCGTTGAAGCACCGGTGGCTCAGCATGGCTATCTGGTCGTGGAAGGTGCTGCCCGTGAGAGGAAGCTGTGGGGACAGGGGGCCGTGTCAGGGCCACAGAGCCTTGTCCACGTCCACATGTTTCAGAGTGGGCACGGGGACCGAGGCCTGCTCGACTTGTGAGTCACCCTTCCCCCTCTCACATCTAGTGTCCCAGGTCTATGTTCCAGCGAGGCAGATATGAAAGCCGAGGGATAATTCACATGCCAGTAAGTTAAGAGCTGACTCCCCCCGGAGAGGAGTTAGCAGGACCCCCATAAAAGATAGCACCAAAAGTAGACGTCTTAACTGTCTTTGGCTGTGTCTCTGGGGACCTTGAGAGGAGGAGCATAGTTCTTCTGAGACTGGCCCCTGTCACTGGGGTTACCTCTGTGAAACCCATGCGCTCTGCCTTCTCGTTCTCCCCGATCAAGACGCGCAGAGCCGCATCTGCCGCTTCCTGCTTGCCTTGTTTCTTGCTGTGCGCGCAGACGGCTGGGAACCAGCGCCCCCCAACTTTCGCTTGGTAAACGAACCTTTGGGATGAGAAACAGGGAATAAAGACAAGCACCTGACCTGCTGGCTGTTCCAGAGAAGGGCTGGTTTTGCTCCAGTTGCAGGCCAGTGTTGCCAATACCCACCACTCTGTTTCTAAGGCAGCATTTCCCGGACTTTGGGCATTCATGAATCACAATGTGATTTCTGCTAGATCCAGATATCACTTGGAGTCTTACTTTCTTAGTGTTTTTCTCTAAACTGACTCTTTAAAAATATTAATACACAACCCATTCCAAAAATAGGCGGAACTAAACAAGCAATTCTCCAAGGAAGACATACAAATGATCAATAGGCACATGAAAAAATGCTCAATATCGCTAAATATCAGAGAAATGCAAATCAAAACTACAATGAGGTATCACCTCGCACCAGTCAGAATGGCCATCACTAAAAAGCCCACAAATGACAAATGCTGGAGAGGCTGTGGAGAAAAGGGAACCCTCCAACACTGCTGCTGGGAATGCAGTTTGGTGCAGCCACTGTGGAAAACAGTATAGAGATTCCTCAAAAGACTAGGAATAGACTTACCATATGACCCAGGAATCCCACTCCTGGGCATATATCCAGAAGGAACCCTACTTCAAAAAAGACACCTGCACTCCAATGTTCATAGCAGCACTATTTACAATAGCCAAGACATGGAAACAGCCTAAATGTCCATCAACAGATGACTGGATAAAGAAGATGTGGTATATTTATACAATGGAATACTATTCAGCCATAAAAAGACAACATAACGCCATTTGCAGCAACATGGATGTTCCTGGAGAATGTCATTCTAAGTGAAGTAAGCCAGAAAGAGAAAGAAAAATACCATATGAGATCGCTCATATGTGGAATCTGAAAAAAAAAAAAAAAAAAAAAAAAAAGAACATAAATACAAAACAGAAACAGACTCATAGACATAGAATACAAACTTGTGGTTGCCAAGGGTGGGGGTGGGAAGGGATAGACTGGGAGTTTGAAATTTGTAGATACTGACAGGCATATGTTGAATAGATAAACAAGATTATACTGTATAGCACAGGGAAATATATACAAGATCTTGTGGTAGCTCACGGTGAAAAAAAATGTGACAATGAATATATCTATGTTCACGTATAACTGAAAAATTGTGCTCTACACTGGAATTGGACACAACATTGTAAAATGACTATAACTCAATAAAAAAAGTTAAAAAATATATAAATACATTTTAAAAGGAAACGTCATATCATTACTGTAAATGGAAAACCAGTATCACTTGCCATAACTTGAAGGTCACTGTAAAACTGAATATGATAAAATCATGTTATTAAATTCTGACAGGACACTATTGCCTGTAAAGCTCTAGACTTCTCTTTATTATAAAGGAAGTTTAGCAAGTATCAGAGAGGGTTTAAAGAAATACTAACACACGTGGACTTTCTTCGTAACTTAAGGAGAAATGAGAAGAAAGTAACCTTCTCCCTACTGAATCACTGTTTTTTAATGCTCTGATTTTTAAAGTACCTGATTCCATTTCCTGATTAGCTCAAGAGGACCTAACCTGGAGAGGTTAGTGTGTCAGGTTCTGCCTCAGATCACGGACCCACACCTTCACAAGGAGTTATCTTTCAACTCCTGGGAGCCATGTGATGGCTGAGGGGGAGAAGAGTGCATCTCGGGCTGTGTGCTCTGCTGATGGGAAGCGCACAAGTGGAGCAGGGAGGCAGGTGGTGCCACTGGGGGCCCTGGAGGTCCCCTCCCTTCCTGGCTGGGGATCTCCACAAACACAGAGGGAAGAGCATGATGGAGCGAAACAGCTTGGGCAGCTACCAGACAAGATTTCAAGAATCTTCGCTTTCAACCAGATCCTAATCTGCTCTGGGGAACCCAGCTTTGGATAATCCAACTGCATATAACAAAGCTTTCAGCATCAAGATTTCTCAATCAGCTCAGGCAGTAAAAGGAATCAATCTTTACGTTCAACCACACCGAGCTTCTCACTATTTCTTGCTTATCCTAAGCAGCTGAATGCCTTTGCTCCTTTCTTTGATGATGCCGACAGGTTTGCACAGGCCAGTGGGCTAAAGTTCAGTAAAGGAAAAGGACAGTGGTGTGAAAAAATGTTGCCCAGGGGATAGGGGCTAAACCTCGCAGGATCTTTCCCTGTGGGATCCCGGAGAATTTTCTGAGTGTTCTGTGTGTTTGAAAAGACCATGAGCTCTTACGCACAAAGACATATACATATGTACGCAAATACACACACATATATACCTGTACATGCATATAAGGTAAAGTTTGTTAGTTTTGCGATTAGAACCCACTAGAGCTGCACTGTCCAATGTAACAGCCACTAGCCACACGAGGCTATTAACTTTAATTAAAATTTAACACAATAATTCAGTTCCTCAGTCACACAAGCCGCATTTCAAGTGCTCAGTAACCACATATGGCTAATGTTTACCCTTTTAAGTGTAATGCTGGGGACAAAAGCCCAACTGGCATGAGTTAAGAAAATGAAGACAATGAAGACACTGAGTGGAAACAATTCTTTGAAGAGGTTTGGCTGTGAGGGGAGCAGAGAGACGAGGTGGGACCTGGAGGGAGACGTTGGGTCAGGGGAAGGTTTTTAGAAGACGGGCGAGGGCATGTTTGTAGGCTGATGGGAGTGACCCAACAGAGGGAGCAAGTGATGACGAGAGAGGGAGGTAAATGAGGGAGCAGATGAGGGGGAAGGGGATCCAGGGCGCAGGGTGGAAGAAGGATGCTCCCCGCATACCGGCACAGATGCAGCGCACGGATGCAGGTAGGAAGGTGGATTTGGTGATTGGAAGGGACGGTACCTGTCAGAGGATTACTGCTAATTTCTCAAGTGTGAAGTAAGGTCATCAGTTTAGAGTGAGAAAGAGGGGTTCTGGTGGAAAGCTGAAGAAAGAGGCAAAGGTCTGAAATGGTTTTCTCAGAGTAGGAAAGAGAATTTAAAACAAAAATATAGTAGGAAAAACGCGGGGAAGGAAGGCAAAAGTAGGGGTTGGGGGGGCAAGTAACACTTATTAAAAGCCTTCAGTGGCTTTCCACTGCTTGTGTGGCAGGAGCATTACATGGCCCACAAGGTCCCCCTCCAGTCTCATCTGGCATCAGGCTTCCCTTTGCTCTCTGCTCCCCTACACCGGCCTTCTTGCAGCCCTTTACCAGCTCTGCGGACGCAGGGGTACTATCTCCTTTGCCTGGAACCCTCACTCCTTCTCTCTTAATCGTCCTTAAGGTCCCAGCTCAGTGTCACTGCTTGGAGATGGCTGCTCCCCTCTCCTTACTGAGTCAAGCCATGCTATATAGATTCTCACCGCATCTTGTAACTCACGCCTTTTATAATATGTATCAAATAGGAGATGTTACATTTCTCTCTGCGATTATTAATACCTGCCTCCTGTTCTAACAAGTACAATGTACTCTATAAACACTTCTTGAATGAATAAGTAAAGCAGGGAGACCAGGAGACTAGCACCATGGTTTAGGTGAGAGAGGACAGTGGCTTAGCCGAGAGTGTTGACACTAGAGGAGGAAAGAGGAGGAAGGGATCTGAGATAGAAATTGTTGGTACAATAAATGGAACTTGAGGACGGTTTGGCTGACGGGGGTGAGGGGGATCGGGGAGACGGTCCTCAGGTTTTTGGCTTGAGCAGTTGGGTGGACAGTGGCATCATTTACTGAGATGGAAAAGGTGGGCAGAAAAAGAGGTTAAGGGGGCAAAAGTCAAGAGCTCTACTCTGGACATGTCACGTTAGGGACGTCTATCCAAGAAGAAGTGACAAGCAAGCAACTGGACAGAGAAATCGAGAGCTCTGAGAAGGTCTGGGCTAGAGATATAAACTTAGCAGTCTACAGCATTTCCATATTAAAAGTCATGAAATCAGGTAAGGTTGCCAAGAAGAGTAGAAAGAAAGGAAAAAAAAAAGGACCCAGCACAGTTCACATCAAGACTGGAGTAACGTGTGTTACTGTATCAGGCCGTCAATAAATGTAGCTACTAAATGAGTATTTCCCCTCCTGTATGCAACCTTCCTCGACTCCCCAGGGGCCACCGGTTGCAATGTGCTCTGTGTCCCCACAGCACCCTGCATTTACCTCCACGATGGCTCACTGCCGCACTGCGCTGTGACTGCGTGTCTGCAGTACGTGCAGGGGCAGGACTTTTTCCTATCTTCAATCCAGTTCTGAAATTCTGCCTGAATGACTGACCTGAAGTCCTGGAAATCATTTTATACATTTTACGGAAGGGAAGGGAAGAGAGAAATGAACTGAACCTACCACGTGAAGGATGAGGTTAAAGATAAGCGGGGCTTACTGAGAGGGAAGGATATGACCTAGCAGAAGAGCGGCTGGGGAGCGGCCCCTTGCTTTCCTGGACAGCTGCACACAAAGGGCAGATTCCCAGGGTCTCTCTTATGTGACCGCATCCATCCTGCCACAAGGACAGGATGAGAAGGCCTTTTCTGGCCCCCTCCAGGTTGAATGTTCTAAGTTGGGTCATGCTGGTGAAAGTATTAGTTTTGTTTTTGTTTTTGTTTTTTATGTCAAATGCTCTTACATATCAGTAAAGAGTAACCAGCCAAAACAAAAATGGACAAGTACAAGAATAGATGGTTCACAGAAAAGGAAATACAAATAACATATAAGCGTGAATAGATGAATACTGTTACTTACTATTAAGACAAATTTAAAATAATAAGATACCACTTTTATGAACTTTTCTCCTTAATGACTTTTTACGTTTGAAAAGTTGGATACCACACAAGTGAAAATTCAAATAGTTAAGAGTATATGTGAAAAGTGAGCGACCTTCTTCCCCTAGAAGCAAACAGTTACCAGCTTTTTAAAATCCTTCAAGAAAATTTTCTATGTATATAGAAGCACACTATTTATACCTCTCCCCTCACTTTGCACCTTGCTTTTTTACTAGGAGTATACCTGAGAGATCATTTCATATAGATGTGCCTTGCTCTTTTTAATGGGTGTATAGTATTCCCAAGTGTGGACACAGCAGTTTACTTAGCCAGTCTGCAAATGATGGAGCTTTAGACCGCTTCAAGTCTTGTGCTATTATAAACAATGCTGCAATGAACATCTCTGTACTTGTATCATGCACAACGCATGCATGTGTGTGTGAATTCCTAGAGGTGGCATTGCCAGGTTGAAGCATCACTTTACGCTTGGCTATAAAGCGGATGATGAATTACATCACTGTTGCTAAAGTATATTGACAACATGTAAATTTAACATACAATGTGAGGTTCAGTACCTTTTTTCATTTATTAATAATTCTTTGTTTCTTTTTCTGTAAATGTTCAGTTCATACACTTTATCTATTTTTCTATTAGATTGAAAACAAGCCCTTACATATTAAAGAAATTAACCTTGGGCTGTTGTGTATGGTAAGTGTTTTTCCCTCAGGTGGAACTTGCACTGTACACCAATTTTCTTATAGTCACATTTCCTAACCTTTTCCTTTATGACTTCTTTCCTTTATGTTCTGTGTCTTGATTAGAAAGGTTTTTGCCACTCCAAAATTTCAAAAAACCCCACAAAAACCTCACTTTTTATCTAGTGATTCTATGATTTAATTTATTTCATATTTAAATACTCCATCCAATAGACTTTAGGTATAGGGAAGGAGACAGACATTCAGCTGTTTCTTCCCCCCAGATGGATCAGCAGTTTCAACACCATTACTGAATAGCCCACTGTTTCCCCACTGATTTGAAGCCTCATCTTTGTAACGGACAGAACTCCCACTTACACCTGTGTCGACTCTTAGGCGCTTCACTGTGTTCACCGATCTGCCTTTCCATCCACAAGCCAACACAACACCACTGCGACATCTGCTAGGGTCTTTATACCTTATTACTCTTCCAGAATTTTCCTAGCTCTTCTTGCATGTTTATTTTTCATACGAACTTCAGGATCAAGTTCTCTAGTTCTAAAATAAACAAGTTCTAGTGGCATTTTTATTGGGATCACATTAAAGGTAAAGGTTAATCTGGGGACAGCTGCTGTCGTTACGTTAGATTTTTGTATCTAATAAGAGTATTCCCCCCATTTAATTAAGCCTGCCTCACACCCCTCAGCAGCATGTCACTGAATGCGGAGCCGACATGGTCCCCGCCGGGATGTGCCTGGGTTGCTTATCTTCTTAGTTGACGCTGCAAACAGGACATTTTCTGCCTGCTTATTGTTGTACACAGAGAAGTTCTCGATTCTTATATATCAGTGTAGTCCCCTGCTCTCCTAAATTCTCCTTTGTCTCTAATATTTCTTCAGCTTTCTCATGAATATTCCAGGTATACTATTGTTATCATCTGCAAATAAAGGTAACTTCACCTCCCCCTTTCCTCTCTACACTCACTTCTTTCTCTGAACTGACTGCATTGCTAGTAATTCCAGAATAGTATTAAATCACGGCGACACTGGCATCCACACCTCCCTCCCAATGTCAGTGGGAATAATTCTAGTTCAACATTAAGTAAGAGGCTGGCTTTTGACTTCAGACATGTATTTTTATCATGCAAAGGATGCATTCAATAACTTCTATTTTATAAACTGCTTGGTTTCTTAATCTGAATGGATGATGAATTTTACTAAATGCCTTTTCAGAATCTCTGGAGATGATCATGTGGTGTTTCTCCTTTGATCTATTATGTGGCAAATAACAATAATAAATATCCTAATGTAGACTAGCCTTTGCCCTGCACTGAGATACCACTTTTCGCATTTTAGAATGCTCATGGTGTAGAGGAAGAGCCATTCTTTATCTACTGTTGATGGAAGCATAAACAGGTATAATTTCATTGGAGGAAAGTTTGGCAAAATTTACCAAAATTTTAAACGCATATGTACATGTTATTCATTGCAGCCTTATTTATAATAGCAAAAGTTTGGGAGCAATTCAAGTATTCATCAATAGGGGGCCAGTTAAATAAACCATAATAAACCCGTACACTAGAACACTGTACTTCACAGCTGTATACAAAGAATATAAAGTGACATGAAAAACTCTCCGAGATAATACTGCTGTATGTAAATAGCAAGCTAGAAATCCATGCATATATGTGTTTCTGTGTAACAAAAAGGGAGTATTTATATAAAAGATACTCTTGTATTTTTTGCTTGTATTTATATAAAGATACTCTGGAAGGATACATAATAATGTAAAGTTGTTATTACATGTTAGTGTGTTGGGGTGTGTGTGTGTGTGTGTGTGTGTGTGTGTGTGTGTGTGTGTAGGTGAGAGCAGGGCCAAAGTGAGAATGAACATTTTATATTTTTATTTTTGAATAATATTTAAAAATTTTGTACAGTCTATTACCTATTAAAACAACTTAAAAAACAATGCACATTAAAAAAAACAACAATGTAGATGACCCATGGCCAACAAATTCCACTCCGGAAAATTTACACCACAGACAAGTCTGCACATCTGAGTGAGAACATACAGGGCCCTGCGGGAGCGCTTCTAACAACAAAACCAAGACCAGCCTGGATGTCACTGGAAGTTGGTTAAATAAATTATGCAAGGTGGGGCTTCAAACAGTAATAGCAACATTCTTTTTCTTAGGTAGAAAGAGTACTGGGTAGTAGGTAGCTGGGTGTCCATTTCAGAAAGGAATTTTTACATCTCTTGCTCAATAAGGCAATTTAAAAATTGTGAGCATCTATTTAATGAAGTACTATGTAGCTGTGCATAAGAGTCGGGTACATCTATACATGCTTATTTGTAATTATTTTTTAGACAATGGTAAGTAAAGGAGTCAAGGTGCAGAACAGAAGATATGATATATACTTCTTTTGTTTAAAAAAGAAAGAGAAAGGAAAATGTGCTCATATATGCATGGAGATTTCTAGTAAGGACTCAAGAAACTGGTAATAGTGTATGAGACTGTGGAGGGAAACTAGAAACTGAGACAGAAATGAGACTTTTCGTTGCACATTTTTTTCAATCAGCTTGAATGATTTTCTACAGACATACATATTCCTTTAAAAATTAAAATTAGTTTAAAAAATTACAAAGGATCACGCTCCCTGGAAGAGTGACTGCCTTCTCAAGATGGCTGATGTACTGGCTTCTCAGAGGCCCTGGGGACAGGGCTGGACCTGCCCCTCCTGTCACCCCTAGCTAACGCACATCCCTTCTTCCCCGGGGTTATATAGGCCGTCTCCACTCTGTGACACATGGCTGTAGCCAAGACAACACTCACTTGGGCTCATGAGGAGGCCCGGACTGGTCGACCAGCTTGAACTCAGCCGCGAAGCCGTGGGAGCGGGCGTACTCCAACAGGCCGCCCACGGGGTTGGTGTTCAGGTATCTGACGAGCTCGCCAATCCTCCGGACCTTGTTGGGCATCACAGATTCCAGGTTATCAAATGATTCCGTGTTCGTGCTTCCGGGCTGCAGGAGAATCGGCCAAAGAGGAACCATCAACGTTTAATAGAAACTGTGAGGGACTCATGGGCAATCCTGAGCCACTCAGTTGCTAAAAATTTATTTATTTTGAGGGGGAAGGTGAGGTAATTAGGTTTATTTATTTATTTTTAATGGAGGTACTGGGGATTGAACCCAGGACCTTGCGCACGCTAAGCACACACTACCTCTGAGCCATACCCTCCTCCCCTGGGTTGCTAAAAATGACCTGTATCTCTGGAGTTGAGAATGGCCACACCTGGTCATCAGAAGATGTCGAGTTGGTCGCCTCCCCGTGCAGGGCCTTCATGGCCTCCTCTGCAGCCATCTGCTTTGCCGCTTTCTTGCTGGGGGCACTCGCAGTGGGGAAAGTATGGGTTCCCATTGCAACACAGTACTGGAACCTGACAGGAGACGAAAGGAGAGGATTAAGCCAGTTTTGATGGAAGAGCTTTACCTAGCCTTTGTCAGGTTGTCATCCTTCACGACTTGTCATTTCCTTGTACACATCACCTCTGTGCCTTGGCTCACGCAGTCACTTCTGCCTTGAAGAGCCGGTGCCTTTCACCCTCCTCCTGCCCCCAGTCTCTCTCGGCCTGGCTGACCCCTATTCAACATTTAAGCATCCACCTAATTTCACCTCCTCCAGGAACCCTTCTCTTGAACATGTGAGCCTGCAGAGCCTCAGAGCAGAGAGCGTCCCGGGTACGCCCAGATCTTGCACCTTTCAGTCCCACCACTAGTAACCTCCAAGCCGTGTATCTCCCTCGTGCTTGGTCCCTGCTTTGCCCTTTGAATTCCTAATCCCAGATGCTCTGCTCCACAAGCAGCAACCATGCTCTCAAGGCCCCCTATTTTCCATATTGAAAACAGGAGTGATTGCTCAGTGAAATTAGCTGCCATCTCTGAGGAGGCAAGGAGGAAAATGTATCTCTCTCTTTTTTGAGAAAACCTCAGCAGAGATACATGATACAAGAGATGTACTTGGGGTCATGGGCAGGGCCTTCTCTGGATAGGAGGCGGAATTCACAGGAGCTCCCCAGCTTGTGCACACACTCAAGCAGTGTGGTGACGGGGTTCTTCCCAGAAAGGAAGGATGTTGCTGAAGGGGTGGTAGTCTGGGACTCTGCAGTCTGGAGAGAATGAGAGACAAAACAAACAAACAAACAAACAAACTAAGGAAACTTTGACTGTTCCACCACGGCAGAGGGAACGGGGACGGGAGAATTTCTTGGATCAACTGCACGTTTGGGGCTGGCTTTCCAAAGGAGGAGGGTTGCAGGGATTTTTCTAGGCATTTACAGGAAAGGGTCAGTTATTTAAATGTTCTTGGTTCCATTTCTTATCTGCCAAGAGAGGAGATTGGACTTGATAATTTTTAACATCTCTTTCGACTCTGAAATTCTGCAATTCCAGTTAGGTGGGGGGTGGGGCTGGAAGGGGAGCTGGGTACAAGTGGAGGGAAGGCGGGCTGGGGTGGGGGGTGGAGGGAGGAGTAGGCCCTGACTCTGAGACAGAGTTGGCTGCGTAGGCTGAGGCTACTTCAGGAGGGTCAGCTAAAGCTCTGATACTTCCCAGACTTGGAAAGTGACCTGACGCCCTCCTGGAGGGCGGGACACCTACCTTCTCTGACTCTTTCTCCGAGGAGGAGTAGTAGGATTCTTCTGATCTTCCACTGTCCTTGGCTTTCGCTTCCTCAAGCAGAATTGTCATGGCTTTCATAGCTGCATCCTGCTTGGCCACTTTCTTGCTGCCAGCTTCAGCTGGGGGAAACTCTCGGCCACTGATGACAACTTGGAATTTAAATCTTGATGGAAAGTGATTAGATGTGTGAACACTAGTCTAGGCCATCCCTTCTGCCCTCTCCAAAGCGATCTTCACCCTGAAATCTCCTGTTACACTAAGGGGCTTGTTGACTTGCAGAGGAGACGGAGGGTAGGCCAAGGGACTCCTGTCCCTTTGGAGGCTCAGCCTAGTCCTACTTTTGGAAACAAAGCAGCCAGTGACTCTCTCCCCAAAGCTCATTAGAGCAAACATACAGCCACAGGTGAACACATGAAACTAGCTCAAGGGAAACCCACTATCTTTCAGCAATGAACTAAGATAAAGTCTGTACAAGAAATGATGAGCTAATAACATCACCGTTACCATTACCATCTCGTTAGCAACCAAAACCCTTTTATCCTAAAGCAGTGGTGGCAGACTGGCCACCTCAAGGGCAGTCCCTAGAGAAAGCAAAAGCTTCTTACAGCGCAGTCTCACACTCCCTAGATGCCTACCGGGATCAGTACCTGCCGCTTCTGGGGGCCTGTTTTTCTCCCCAGCCTACCCGTGAGAGAGACCCCACTCTCCTGGTTTGAGTCATCCTATAGCTCTATTTGTCTGCAGCCTGCGATGAAAGGAATTTCCCCGTGTTATGCAGAGAACCAGAAAGTATTTGCTCTAGGCCTCTGGACGGAGCTTAGACCGCCTTTGTACAAAGCTCTCAAATTTGTTCAGCTCTTTGCTCAATCTGGGATTTCATTTAGAAAAGTAGGTCAAATTTCTTATTTCCTGGGTCTTCTGAAATATCTGAACATGGCATCAACGTTTCTTACAGCTGGAGTCCAAAGAAAGGTTAAACCACAACCCACTGCTGTTCCCCACCTCTGTGGGGGGATGGAGGGAGAAGAAAGAGCGACAGCCACCCAGTCTCCACCCCAAACAGAAGCAAACCAGTCCCGGCCCTGCCAGCTTTCGGACAGACAGACCCCCTCTTCTTAACAGCTCTCCTGCAATGCCATCTCAGTGCCATGAAGACGGTCAGGGTAAGGATTAAGGGTCACAGCTGGGAATCCTTACCCTCAGGAGCCAGCCTACAGTTAGTGTACAGGTGAGTGGGTTTCTCTCCCGGCCCCCGGCACGCTCTCCAGCTGTGGCGAGCGGCCACTCAGCTTCAGCGGCCTCAGCTCTCCGCTGGGCCCCGAGGCGGCTCCTTCTGGGCCCACCTGTCTTCCCCAATCTGTCTGCTGGCTTGTAAGAGCTTACGTGCAGGGCCAGGCCAGCTGTCTGAGTGAGGTAATTTCTGATTTCACAGCTTAGGAGCAGCAGCAAGTGCTAGCCCACCCATCTGTGCAGAGGCGGTGTGTAAAATTAGAACCACCACCTTCAACAGGCAGGCAGCCGTGCGCACGCTACAGCATCCTGTCCTTACAGGAGCCGAGCGGGGAGTGGAGCGGTTTGGACCCGCTGCTACTTAGCAGCACAACCCACACTTACTCTCTATGTGCAGTCTGCCCCAACCCTCCTGTTCCTGCACCCTCTTGGGGAACTCAGCTCGGGGGAAGGGAGGATGGCATGTGGAAGAGGGGTGAGAAAGGCGTCGAGTCTTCATTACCTCTGGCCTCAGGAGGCAGGCATGACACTGATGCGTGGAAACTAATCATCTCCCAAGAAGCTACATTTTAGCCCATCGTGTCAACCTCCCCCTTGCTCGGCCAAGATTCTGGCTGGGCCGAGGTCTACGTTCCCTGCTCAGGATGTGGAGGAAGGGCCAATGAGGGTGATTTAGCCCACAGGCAGGCAGGAAGAGGGAAAAAACAGGGGCCACCAACCGGCACTGCTCACAAGTTAGCCGAGACTGCATCAGGAGCAAGGGCGCCTGACCCCAACCTTAGGTACAATTGCTGGGTGGTCTCTTACCGAGGTTCATGGGGTGGTCCGCTCTGTTCTATCAGGTTGAACTCACAGGTCTGACTAGCGAACTGAGCATATTCTAACAGCCCGCTGATGGGGTTCTTCAGCTGGCACTCGGTCAGCTTCTTGTAGGGTGAACACCGTGGCAGGCCATGACTGTAGAAGGAGGGCATCTCCATGATGGCTCGAAACTCACCTGGTGCTGCGTGGATACTGTTCAAGTCATCGGGGATGTCATCTGTGGCCCACTGGCCATTTTCAAAGTCAACATACCCTGTTCTTGGGGGGCCGTTGTCATGAGCAGGTGGTTTCAGTTTTATTGGTTCTGGTGTGACTTCTTGCTTAGGTTCTAACTTGACAACAGGTTCCTGCCCATTCTCCACTTTTTCTGTGGTGACCGTGCTGTTTGAGGTGTCTGACACGGCTAAGTGGCAGGTGGGGAGCTCTGTGACTTTTCTGGTCTCCGGGATAGCAGCTTGAGTGGTTTCGGGAACACTGTTCATGTTTCTCTTGATTTGTATCCTCTCCCGCTTCTTGTCAGTCAAATACCATATGGGAGGGGTCGTCCCTTGCCTATAGACATCTCCCTGCCTCTCCAAGTCAATCAGCACGGCATTCACATCTCGGGCCTTGGTGAAGCCAATGTTTTTAGCCAAATTCAGGGCAGAGGAGTTGGACACGTTAAACAGGTAGTCGCAGATCTTTTCCTTGATCTCAGCCATGTCGAGAGGCTCAGGAGGATCTTCTAAACCAGATGTGGGGCTTCTGTCCCCAGTTTCCCAACTGGGGTCTGTGCTTGGGACTCTCTGGCTGTGGCTGTCTGCTCTTGATACTTGCCTGGGCTGGCTCCAAGCCTGAGCTGGTGCTGCAGTTCTCCACAGAGGTGGCGTTCCTGCCTCCCGATGCAGCTTACCCTTTTCTGCCAGAGAGTATAAGATGTGATTGATTTCCTTCTTTGGGGCTTGGAGCTTCCTAGCCAGATCATGCGCTGTGGTGACCTTCCCTTCCCCAAGCTCCTCCAAGAGCCCCAAGATCCTTTGTTCCTGGCTGATAGTCAGTTCCTGGAAATGTGAGGAGAGCCTATCAATGCCTCTCCATGGACGAACCCAGCCACGTGGGGAAGGATGCTGGAAACTTCTCGGGAGCACCTGACTTCTGAGAGGCACTCCCCTGGGGACACCCCAGATCTCTTGTTGCCTGACTCTGGCAGGTGGTCCTGGAAACCTTGGCTGGAGTCCAGGGAAGAACGGTGGCAGTGACGGTGTCTGCTTTCCAATTAAGGGTACTTCTGTGAGCCGCCCCTTGAGAAACTCTATTTGCTGGAGCTGGAAACTATTAGGATGAGATCCCAGCCCCGGCTGCTGGTGTCTGAGATTGCTGTGCTCATAGCCTTGAACTGGATGGGGGTGATATTTGTTGAGGGAACACCCCTGCAGAACAAGATGGAAAAGAAAGTGAATTAGGACAGCAGTGGTGAGCCTGTCCCTTCCCCTGGCTGGGGTGGGGGTGGAGGCCACACCGGATTCCTGACGAGAGGAAAAGGTGAGTGAAATGTGGGCTTGTGACCCAGCTAGGGCGGCTTGCCCAGCTCCTAAGTACGGCCTGTGGATCCAACAAAGGGAAGGGGGGCGGGCAGGAGGTAAGATGCACAGAATTCCCAGAAGCGCACAGGGATTCTGACACCTCAGCTTGGCCTCTCCAGCAACCTAACTCCTTCTTTTCCCTTCGACAGAATTTTAGCGCGTTGAGAATGTATCTTTCCACTCAACAAAATTTTTTTAGCCTTGTAAAATCAGAAATACAAACAAATACATGTTTTGTTTTAAAAAACAAAAACAGCATAACCGAGAAATACCAAGGGTGTCAGAAGGCCAGGAAATGACCCACTACCCAGCCCCTGTCTCTAAAATCTATTGTTTGGGTGACTAAAGAAACAAGTAAGCGGACCAGATGAACTGGAACCCCATCCTCCAAGGCTGTAGCAGAGGAAGCCTCCCCGCCTGGGGAAGGGCAGCAGGACTGCACAGGTCACCTCCTCGCACTGCCATCCCGGGAGGACCAGAATTTGGTTTTTGGGGAGCTGGATGGTTTCCTTAGAAGGCACATTGTTTTTATCCGTCAGTGGGGTGCCTAGGCTCAGAAGGGACAACGGGCACTTCTGCTCAAACCACCAGGCTCACCTGGATGTGCGGGGCTAGCTGCATCTACTCCTGGGCACCTTGGCCCCACGCTCCCACACCCTCTTAGCTACTTCCCATCAGCCGCTTCCACTGCGTGTCTTCAGAACCCCGTTCCGTCGGCCACAAGCTACGTCACTTTCTCACAGATTGTCACACATTTACCAGAACAGTGAGCACTGTGACCCCTTTTCCACCCACACACCAGTGCTCCTCCTCTCCCTGCTGCTACTCACTGGAGGGGCAGAGGCAGGAGGGATTTACGTGTCCCACCTGGGTGGGAGTGTCTGTAAACACCTTGCGACCTGTCCGTGAGGCTCGCACATCTAGGAACATTTCCTCATGCTCCCATCCCCCTTGTCTGATTTTCCTGAAGGCTCCTGGGACCTGCAGGCGGCTGTGTCCCTTTCGTCAATAACTTCAGCCTTCCAGTCCCCCACCCCGCCCCCCTTCACACTTAGGAGGTTTCGGCACTCTGGCCGGCCACGCTCGTGGGATGCTGGCTGCAGAGCTCCTCAGTGTCTCTCCAATGACCGCCACTGCTGCCTTTCAGCCACACGAGTGGCTTGTCCAGCTCCTCATTCAGTTTCACTGTTACTCCAGCTGAGGCCACCACCAAACCTCAAACCCGGAAACTCTTTGTCAGGGTCAGTAAACTTTTTCTGTAAAGGGCTGGACGGTGTTCAACTGTAGCACAAAAGCAGCTACATGTAAACTGTAAACCCTCCTTTACAAAACCAGGAGAAAGGCTGCACTTGGTCCATGGACCGCAGTCTGCTGACTCCTGCTCTTCTCCAACGGCAACTTCCCTGTGTTTCTACAACGTCCGCTCCTTCCCTCTGCGGCACCGGCTGCGCAGTGGCCCTCTGCAGCTGCATGCCAGTCACTGCCGGCTCTTCCCCATTCTGGCTTCACACTTCCCCACTCAGCCTGGGTCTCACGGTTAGTTCCCTTCTCCACTCTCCTGCTGTCCCCTTTTCCTGTTCCACAGCCTCCAGATGGTGCTGGAGAAGGACACCACCACTCATGCTGACGGGGCCATATAAATCCCTCCTCTTGAACTTCAGTTAGGTTCCACTGCTATTTGGTGGTCAATTCAGTACAACAAACGTGCATTGGCCCCCTGTGGATTAAACTCTTCTTTAAACATTCTCCTGCCACAGCCTGGTGACAAAGCACCAAGAGACTCCTCCTACCTCTCTTCTTCCTTCTGTCTGTCCCTGTCCCTTTCTTTCACCCTTCGTATATAATCAGTCCCCGCGGTTTGTCAAAGGACCTCTTCTTCCTTCCCCAGGCTGATTTCATCCACTCCCCAACCTTAACCAGCCCTCTTAAGAAACAGCGTTCAAATCTGTTATCTCCAGCCACTGCCTTGTGCTGAAGCTTGACTGGAATTTTCAAATGTCTAGACAATCTGTCCACTTAGATGTCCTGCCATTACCTCACATGCCACACACTCCAAACCAAATTAATCTTTTCCCTCAATCCAGCTCCTTCTCCTGCTGTTCTTATTCCTGTTAATGGCATCATTCTCCTCTTAGTTATGAAGGCTGGAAACCTGAGTCATCTTTGCTGCCTCCCTCCCTCGTCTCCCGCATCTCATCAGGTAGCTGCCAAGTCCTATCTTGTCTACCACTTCCGTCTTTTCTCTTAAATATGTCTTTTTCTAGTTCTGGTCCCTCATTACCTCTCACATGGTCTACAAGAGCCTCTCATCTTTCCGTCCCTCTGCATCCCGATGCAACGTGCCTGCTTCTCCCTCTGCTGCCACCTATTACCACTCTGACCCTTTCCTCTCTTGAAATGCCACTTTCTTCAGGAGACTTTTGACTCCCACATCCCCCAGCCCCTGGGAGTTTCCTCTCCTTGGACTCCTGCTCAGCACCTGCTACACCACTCATGTTACCTTTCGTCATAGCTACTTTTTAAAAAATGACACACAGAGATTGTAGTTTATCTGAAAGGTGATTAACAATAGGAGGTGACCTAGAAATTATACTCAGCTCTCCATTCTCAATGCTCCCCATGCAGTATTGATGGGGGCTGCAGGCAACTCCACAGTAAGCTCCTGGGGGCAGGGACTACGGCATCCCTAGCACCAGGCACACAAAGCTGATCCTGAACCAGCATGCGCTGAATCAATGCCTGCACAAACAAGATGTCACTAGGCACGCAATCCCATCTCTTTCCTTTCTTTTCTTTTACTTTTTTTTTTATTAATAGACTTCATTTTTTAGAGCAGTTTCAGATTCACAGCAGAACTAAGCAGAAAATACAGACAGTTTGCACATAGCCCTCCAAACCCACACAAATATACTCCCTACTCTCAACACCCCTCATCAGTGTGGCATATTTGGTACAATTGATGAACCAACATGGACACATTATTATCAACCAAAGTCCATAGTTTACATTAGGGTTCACCCTTGATGTTGTACATTCTATGGGTTTTGACAAATGCATAATGGCATGTAGCCTCCACTACAGTATCATACAGAATAATTTCATTGCCCTAAAAACCCCTTGTGCTCCATCTATTCATTCCTCCCTCCCTCTCCCTCCCCAAACTCCTGGAAACCATGACCTTTTTATCGTTTATGTAGCTTTGCCTTTTCCAGAATGTCATTTGGTTGGAATCATATAGTTTGTAACCTTTTCAGACTGGCTTCTTTCATTTAGTAAAATGTCTTTTAAGTTTCTTCCATGTCTTTCATGGCTTGATAGCTCATTTCTTTTCTTTTTTTTTTTTAACTGCACATATATTTTAAAATTTACATATATGTACTCTTCATTGTTTCTAAGAACATTTAGAACTTTAGGTTTTTAAACTTACATAGTTACCAAAGGAATAAAGCAATCACAAAATAAGAATTCAAAAAGATACATACACCCCACTATTAACAGCAACATTGTTTACAGTTGCCGAGATATGGAAGCATCCTAAGTGCACATCAATAGTTGAATGAAGATGATGCAGCATATATATATGTAATGGGATACAGCTCACTCATAAGAAAGGAGGATATTTTGCCATTTGTGGCCTTTCATTCACTTTTCTTTTTTTCACTTCAAAAACCAAAATTTTATAATTGGCATAAACATTTCCATTGCATCTAAAACAACAAAATACCTAGAAATAAACTTAACCAAGGAGGTTACCTATATTCCAAAAACCAAAATAACTCAAAGAAATGGAAAGATTTCTTGTGCTCTTGGACTAGAACAATCAACACTATCAAAATGGCCACACTACCCAAAGCAATTCACAAATCCAACACAACCCCTGTCAAAATACTCATGACATTCCTCACAGAACTAGAACAAACAATTCCAGAATTTATAAAGAACCACAAAAGACCCCAAAGAGCCAAAGCAATCTTTTGTAGGTCTTTTTTTTTTTTCTTCTTTCTTTCTCTTTCTTCTTTTTGTTCTTTTCTTATGGTCTGATGACTAGAGAAGGTCCTTTAACATTTGTTGTAAAGCTGGTTTGGTGGTGCTGAAATCTTTTGGCTTTTGTTTATCCGTAAAGCTTTTGATTTCTCCATCAAGTCTGAACAAGAGCCTTGCTGGATAGAGTATTCTTGGTTGTAAATTTCCCCCTTTTAACACTTTAAATATATCGTGCCACTCCCTTCTGGCCTGTAGAGTTTCTGCTGAAAAAATCAGCTGATAACCTTATGGGAGTTCCCTTGTATGTTTGTTATTTGTTGCTTTTCTCTTGCTAATTTTAATATTTTCTCTTTATCCTTAATTTCTGTCAAGTTGATGACTATGTGCCTTGGTGTCTTCCTCTTTGAGTCGATCCTCTGTGGTACTTTCTGCGCTTCCTGGACTTAGGTGACTGTTTCCTCTCCCAAGCTGGGGAAGTTTTCAGTGGTTCTCTCTCCAAAAATTTTCTCAGGTCCTTTCTCTCCCTCTTCTTTCTGGGACCTCTATAATGCGAATATTATTGTGCTTCATGTTGTCCCAGAGTTCTCTTAAACTATCCTGATTTCTTTTCATCCTTTTTTTCTGTTCTGCAGTAGTGATTTCCATTAATCTGTATTCTAGCTCACTGATCTGTTCTTATGCCTCATTTAGTCTATTCTTGGTTCCTTCTAGTGTATTATTCATTTCAGTGTTTTTATTCTTCAACTCTGTTTGGGTATTCTTTATATTTTCCAACTCTTTGCTAAAAACTTCTCTCTGTGCATCTATACTCCTCTTGAGTTCTCTGAACATCTTGGCCATCATTACTTTAAACTCTTTCTCAGATAAATTGCCTATTTCCTCATCACTTATTTCTTCTCTTGGGATTTTTATCTTGTGCCTTGGCCTGGGAGATATTCCTTTGCTACCTCATATCATCTATCTTTCTATTTTTATTTTTAGATAAGTTAGTTATGTTTCTCGACCTTAGAGAGGTAGCCCTCTGTGGGAGACATACTATGTGTCCCAGCAGTACACTCCTCTCTTGTCACCCAAGGGTCAGGGTCCATCCAGTCCCAGTGTAGAGTCTGGCCTATGTTTGTGGATTCCTTCCACAGGCTTTGGGATTGTTGTTTTCTTATTTCTAGTACCTGCCCCTGGTGGATGAGGCTGGACTATTGGCTTATGCAGGGTTCCTGGCAGGAGGAGCCGGTGCCTGCCCACTGCTGGGTGAAGCTTGGTCCTGGACCTCTGGTGGGTAGGGCTGTGTCTAGAGGTCTTTGTGGCTTAGGAAGTCTGCTGATGGGTGTAGCTGTTCCCACCCTGCATGTTGTTTGGCCTGAGGCTTCCCTACAGGCTGTTGGGTGGGGCTAGGTCTTGGGGCTGATGATCCAATCAGGATGTCAGCCCCCAGGAAAGCTCATGTAGATTAACATTCCCGGAATGTCTGCCACCAGCTTTTATGTCCCCTGAGTGAGCCGCAGCAGTCCCCCACATGCCCAGGAGACCCTTTATACCAAGCAGGCAGGCCTGGCCCAGGTTCCTATGAAATCACTGCCTCTTCTCTTGGACCTGGTGCACATGAGTTTCCATGTACATTTCCCAACCGAATGGAGTCTCTGTTTCCCCTAGTCCCGTGGGGCTCCCAGAGCCAAACCCCCCTGGCCTTCAAAACCAGATGTCCTGGGGTCTCCTTCTCCCAATGCCAGGACCCGGGCTGGGGAGCCTGACGTGGGGCTTAGAGCTCTCACTCCTGTGGGAGGGCCTCTGCGACTTAATTATTCTTCAGATTGTGGGTGACCCACCCGGGGAGGGTCTGAGGCCCAATTATATCACGAGCACACCCCTCCTACCGTCCAGCTGTGGTTCCCTTTTTACGTTTCCAGTTGCAGAAGATCTTTTTTGCTAGATTCCGGTCTTTTTTCGGATGGTTGTTTAGCATTCAGTTGTAGTTGCGAGGAGAGGCGAGCTTGTGGTCCTAACCACTGTGCCATCTTGACTGGAAGCCTCCCCATCTCTTTCCTTACTTCTATTGGGGTACACGATTCTCGTACCCCCACCTGGGGCCAAGGTATAGGTAAGCACAGAGAGTGAGCGCCCGGCTCACAGAGCTCAATTATGGGGACTTCAGGGGGTTTCTGATTAGCTCTTTGAGTGACCCTGGTAAAAGAACTTTGTTTCAAAGTGGCTAAAGACAGTTTCTAGCCCAATGTTTTCTAGATTTAAACTGCTGCTACTTGGTCAAAGCCTGCAAACTATTTGAATGTCTATCTACAGAAGAGTTGAACAAATCATGACACATTCGTGCTACCGAACCATACCTACTCACAGCTTGTTTTTTTTTTTTAATGTGTTATTTAGGAATGATATAATGTTTAATTAACCAAAAAAAGCAACCTGCGGGGGAACATGAATGCTGTAATTCCTTTTTTTGTAAACAAAGGGAAAAAGAATCCATGAACATGTGCACACTAGAATGAACACAGAGGAAAGACAGAAGGAAAGGATACATGAATTTGTTAACAATAGCTATTTTAGGGAAAAATTAGAGGGAGAGTATTTTTTTCTTTATACTTCCTTAAATTCCCTGAAAGTCAAACCAAGCGAAACCACCACTGGAGAACAGCCATGTGGAGGAGAGTCATTGAATGGGAGTGAGAGCAAAAAAGTGGGAAATCAACCCATGGTGATCATTCCTAAATTCCTCAACATCTCCACTCACCACCTCATGCTTATGTACTATGCAAACTATATAACAAGCCACTCAATATTCACTGCCCTGCAAAATTTCATTTTAGTCTCATATATTCAGGAGCAAGAGACCAGCCCCCCACCTTTACCACATGAAGAAATGATTTCCTCCAAGTCAGGTGTCCCTAATCCCTTTAAAGAAGGAAAATATATGCATGTATGTGTGCATGTATACATATATACACACATATATACATGTGCACATATATATGTACACACATACACATATGTGTACATGTATTTTATATACATTTCAAATGGAAGTGTAATTTACATCCAGTAAAATTTACCTTTTAGTGTTAATTCTATGAGTTTTGACTATACAGATTCAAAGCACATATAGCCTAATAACAACCCACCAAGATCAAGCTATAGAACATCTCCATTTCCCAAAAAACGTTTTCTCATGCACTTTGCAATCAGTTCCTTTCCCCACACCCAGCCCCTGGCAACCACTATTGTTTTCTGCCCCTCTAGCTTTGTTTGTTTGTTTTTTCCAGAATGTCATATACATGGACTCAAACAGTGTGCAGTCTTCTGAATCCAGCTTCTTTGCTTAGCATCACCAGTCTGAGATTGGTCCATGTTGCATGTAGCAGCAGTTCCTGCCCCTTTTGCTAAGCAGTTTTCCATTATATGGATGTATTCCAGTTTATCTAATCACCTGGAAGGACACTAGGGTTTTCCAGTTTTTAAAGATAACGAATAAAGCTGCTATAAACTTTCTCCTACAGGTTAAGAGAGAAGACCGCTAAAAGTAAAGCACGCTGTCCAAGAGGGGCTAAAGGCGGGTTGGGCAGCCATGGAATCCTAGCAGAAAAACTGAGGGGTTGTCCCGACCTGAGCTCAGGCTTTGCTCCTCAGATGGGGGGCCATTTTCCCCACAAGCCCTCTTCCACACCTTGCTCAACACTGCAGGATTAATTAGCATGATACAAATTCCTAAATTCCTAGAACAGCAATTTTGCTTGGCAAAAAAACCACACACATTCTATCTCTCTCTCTCACAATGCGCATAAGTCACGTTTGGAGCGCACAAGAAGGATAAGCTGAGCCAAGAGAAGGCGAGCAAGTTGTGAGTGGCCCGGCTCTGGGCTCTGATCCCAGCCGCTTACCTGCCTCGGGTCCATGGCGCGCCCCAGGCATGACCGGGCGTCCAATCGCCGGCAGCGCGACCCTCCCCAGCGCGGGCCGTCGGCCTCCCAGACACAAGGGGCGCCTCTGGAATCGGGACAGGCCTGGGTCGGGAGCTGGGCTGCGAAATGGCTCCGGTTCAATTTCACTTTCCTTTCTTCAGGAGGACCGCCCCCTTTGGAAAGTTTGGCCGAGGGGCGGGGCTTGGGTAAAGCTAGCGTGAGCGGTCGGGTTTCACGCCGATTACAAATTTAATCCTTCCTTGCAGGAGAAGCGGGCAAGATACTCTTTCTTTAGGAAAACGGCTATAAATACTGAACCCATAAGGCCCCTCAGATCCTTCTCGGGAAAACATGGGATAAAGCAGACGGAGAACAAAGCCGCCCCGCGAAACCCAGCCCTGGAGCAAACGCCTGACGCTCTGCCGTCTGCCTCCCGGCTCCTCACTAACGTGACCACGTGACGCGCGGCCCTAAAGTGCAACAGGGCGGGGGCAGATCGCTTCAAAAGACTGAGGTCCCACTGCGGACTGTTTTCTCATACTCTAGCACATTAACTGACGTGAACGCATAGCAGCCAGTATAGAGTAGCAAGATAATGCTGACAGCAACTGAACAATTAAGGATCTACACCATTAAACCACGGCCACCACTCATCACCCAGTCAGGCAAGGGTTAAGTCCTTTACATGCCTCATCTCCTTAACAGTCACAACAGCTCCGCCAGGTAGGCGCTATTCCCAAATTACAGGTGTGGAAGCAGAGGCTCCACTAGGGCCAAGCCGTTGCTAAACCCAGATCTGACTGGGGCAAGTTCAGTCTTCACCACCACTCTACACTCGCTGAAGTTATACCATGACTTTCTAAAAGGTAACTTTTATTATCAGTTGATTTCACGATCAGGCTTATATAGCTGCTCTCTTTTGTTCAAGATGTCTAGGAAAAGATTCTACAAATCAATTCTAATGCTCAACAGTCCCCTAGCCCTCCCCATGAAAAAATGTCTTTTTCTGTATTTAATTGCAATTTTATCCCTGCTGCTTATGAGACTTACAAGGCAGTCCCTTCACAGCATTTTCTTCAGTTGATGCCCTTTCTCACCATCCTCTCATTCCATTCATCCTGTTAGTCACTCCAAATTTCACATTTCTAGTGTAGTGTGCACTTCCTCCCTCCATGCCTTTGCTCACTATTCCTTTGCCTCGAATGTATTTCCTCCACTGCTTCTGGTGAGTCTTTTAAGATTTGTTTCAAATATTAACTCCTAGGGAACCTTTGCCCCATTCTGGGTGGGTGGGTGGGTGCAATTCAAGGTTCCTTATTTTGTGCTTCTCCCTCACCCAACACTTAGCCCTACCAGAGCACTTTCACCATCCTCTGACAATGCCTCATTCATTCATTTAACAGAACTTTACAAAGCACCTAGTATGTGCCCGATACTGTGTTAAGCATTGAGGACATAACACAAATAAAAGTTCAGTCCCTTCAGCTAACAGTCAGCCTGTTGGAGAACAAGGACATTTCAACAATCATCATAATGTTATGAATTACTTGTTTCCATATTTGTCTTTAGAGCTGGAAAGTCTTCTCCTTGGGGCAGGGAACATTCCCACATACCCTGCATAGTGACCTTCAGAGGGCTGGTCAGTTGACTGAATAACAGACTGCTCAGTAGAAAAAACAATGGGCAAAACAGTGGCACAGGAATGTCACAAGAGGAAATTAAAAATGTCAGTACACATAAGAAACAATGCTCGATCTCATCACATCAGGGAAACACACAGTAAAGCCACAGCGAGTTACTGTCCATCCATCAAACACCTTAACCATCTGATCAGAGCAGGTGGGAACAAGGAGGCAGAGCAGCTCCTAGTCACCACAGGAAACCAGTTCACCATTACATGGGAAAAGTGTGAACATACACACCCTGCAATTCAGCAATTCCATCCCTAGACCTAGATACACATACATGAAGTTCATAGCTGCATTATTCATAATAGCTCCCAACCTGAAACAACCCAAATGTCCATCAAAAGGAAAATGGATAAATGGTGGCATTTGCCTATGAGAAAATATTATACAGCAGCAAACATGAAAGAACTATAACCACATGCAACAAGATGGCTAATTATCTAAACATGATCAGTATCATGAGTGAAAGAAGCCATACATATACTGTATGGCTCCACTTACATAAAGCCCCAAATAAGGCAAAACTAAACTACAGTGTATACTGCATAAAAGACAGGATGGTGGTTATCTCTAGGGAAGAAGGAAGGGCTTTGACTGGGAAGAAACGTTCTGGGTGCTGGTAATGTTCTAGTTCTTGACTTGGGCAGTGGCTATATATTTAGTTGCTTTCCAATAATTCATTAAGTTATACGCTGACGCTTAACGCACCTTTCTGTATACATGTGCAAAACAACAGCAAACTCTCCCTGTAGCAATTCCAGCTTTTTTTCCTACGTTCTATTTTTCACTTAAGTAAAATGAACTACATCTCACCTCTGCTTTCTTGTCTTCAGGCTAAACAATCCCAAAGCCTTTAACTCCTCCACAAGAATGGTCCAGAAAAGCATTAATCACAACTACGGTGCAGGGGAAGCTACACCGCTGCTGCCTCCATTGCTTCTAATCCAACCCAGGATGCAGAGGTGAAGCTGGAAGGGGAAATTTGTTTCCTAAACAGAGGGTCAGTTTATGCCTTGAAAGAAGAACAACTGGTCTTGTCATTTAATCTTAGCAGCTCAAGTAATTGCAGACAGTCTTATTCATAAACGTTTCATCTCCTCCCCTCAGTGACTGTTTCAGCACCCACAGGGTTGTGAGATGGTGATGGAATTCTTTGTGCTGTTCTTTTGTAGGGACTTGATGTGTTGGATGAAGCTCTTTTAAAAATTAACCAAAAGTAACAAGTTGATGGCAGAAAATTTCAGAAAATACAGATAAGCAAAGGAGGTCAAAGGTATCCCTATTTCTCCATTGTTAACTGCCCAGTGCCCACCCTTGCCGTGTTTCCCTTGTGCATGAAGGCTCCGTGGCCACACAGGCACAGCTCTCCTAACGCAGGTGCTCACCTCCCCAGAAGCCCCTGAGTATCTGCTGCCCGGCTGTGTAGTAACATTAATGCAAGTCCTCCTGTGTCCATACCCCATAGGTAATAACTGGCCTAAATGGTTAAGAGTTACCATCTAAAAATTAGGCAATCAAGAAAAAAAAAAAAAAAAAGCCCCCCACTCGGTGTTCTGGGAAGCCTGCCTTCCACGTAACACTTCCAAGCTCTGGCCCCACATGTGCCTTCAGGAGCTGGCCTGGACTTCCCCAGTTACGGGGAAGGACGTGTTATCATTGGGCCCCTGGGTTGGTTTTAGTTTCCAGTCCCTGCTAGTCTTGCTTTTTAACTATAAATAACTGTTAGTCTGGCTTTGTAATGATTAATTTGGCTTGTCGTCGCTCTTCTGTTTAACCTGACTGCGTGCAGAGATGCATATTTACAACAACAGTCTTTTTAGTCTGTAATTTCCTATAACCAGGCTTTACTGCACATATGGGCTACATCCAGTTGGATCATCTATCTCCCTACTGTAAAGCAGATGTCTGCAGACTCCTTCAATATTTGCTCATACAGCAGATACTGCAACAGAAATGCACTGTCTGTTAATGTGTGCTACTGAAATTGCAACATATTATTTAAAAAAGCAATGAATTACTGAGTTATTTTTAAGTACTAGGGCGCTATTTTAGAACAGGAGCTGCACATAAATAAACTCATGTTCTTATCTTAACTCCTAGGAAACACATAATAAGCAATTCATAGTTGCTAGGCATATATTTATTTTTGTTGTTGTTGTTTCCCTTTAATTCTTTATCATTGGGGTTTTTTTTTTTTTCATTCCACTAAATAGCTACTGCCACATGAACCTAATTTTCACAATTCCCTGGGTCTTCCCACAATAACCCGCCTCACTTTGATAACCTGTAAGGGCTTCCTGTGGGCAGAACCGCGGAGCTGCCCGCCCGGCTGAGCAGTGCTCCACAGGGGTCTCTGTGCTGCTGCAGATTTCACTGGTGACTGGACTGGCTTGTGAAGTTATAAAAGAGCAGGCGATGCCTCCAGGAGCGGGTAAGTGCCTCTACACAAAGTCATCCAGTAAATGAAAGAAGAAAACGGGTATTTATCAACTATCTCTAGGCATTGTGGTAACTACTCTCATATATTAAAAATACAATACCAGTAATAATGTCAAAACAATACTAATAATAGTGGCGAACAGGCCTGTGTGGAATGTTTTACATGTAAGTTAAGGGACATTTAGTCTCAAAACCACCCCACAAGATGACTCTGCACAACCTGTGGTTTTATGTACGAAGTTCTGGCACCGTGGAATCACCTCTTCTGTCTGTCTGGCACATAGCACCTGACTGACTTCTAGTTTGGCTCTGGTCAGCACAGGGAGATTCAGCTACTGGCCCACATCGGGGTTCCACTGAGTCAGAGTCCAAAGAGAGGACCCCCCGCTCACTCTTGCCTTCGTTCCCTTCTCTACCCTGGGACCTGGCCTATGAGTGGCTGGGCGCAGTCCCAGTTTCCCAGACTGCAAGGGCAGTCTCCCCATCTCTGGCTTGCAGGTGCAGGCCTGTTCTAGGCAGGCTCGGGGCAGCTCTGCGGTGTTTCCTGGGGAAGTGGGTCGATTTCGCCATCGGCCAGTTGCAGACAGCCAACTTCCCAAATGGCCAAGTCTCTGAATAACCCATTTACTAAACAACCAATATGCTGACCTTACTTTTTTCTTTAAGCTCTCTAGTCTTAACTGACCAGCTTTTATTCTGTCTTCATAATAGTGTTAGAGGAAATATACTCTGCCCATCTCCCTGTTGCTGAAGAGCTGCAGACTGAGGAGGAGACTGGGGGGCAGTGGGAGGGCACGAGATTGAGGGGCTTTTGTAGAACTGAATTTCAGCAGACTGATTTTCTTGCGTTGACCTAGAGCCATTTCCAGGTGACTACAGTCTTCTTCCCAAAGGGAATGAATATGCTTTTGTTCTTCCTAACACGTCTCTAAAAGCATTTCCGTCAGGATTGACAAATTCACAAAAATTTCCAACTATGCACACAGAAGAGGTGTGTGAAGACTCAGCAGAGAGATTTGAAGACATTGGCCTTGAAGACCGGAGCGATGCTGCCACAAGTCAAGCAATGCAGGCAGCCACCAGAAGATGGAAGAGGCAAGAACAATCCTCCCCGAGAGCCTATGGAGGAAGCACAGCCCTGAGACACCTCGATTTTGGTCCCATAATACCGACTTCAGATTTCTGGCCTCCAGAGCTGTGAGGGAGTACATTTCTATGGTTTTAAGCCACTAAATCTGTGGTAATTTGTTACTGCAGCTTTGGAAACTAATACGCCATCCTTGGCAGGCAGTGCAAACCAGGGAGCTCCGAGTGCAGGACCAGGACAGACCTTGCTGTGCAGCCAGGGATTCCTGCACTTGGGGCTATCAAGGGAAAAGACTGAAACAGACCAGCTGTTGTAGGTGACATGTACACAGCCAGAATTTTCACTTTTTAGTTAAACTAAACAGTAGAGCCTTCTCATTACTATCAGCAGAATTAGAGCTTTTTGTTTTAGTTGTAGAAAAGGGTATTTCTGTAATATAACAAAGACTACCTACCATAAACCAATAGCCAATATCATATTTAAAACGGAGTTGTTAGGCATTCCCACCAAAATAAGAAATAAAGAGGGCCACCATTACCACTGTTATATTTCCTTAATTCTGAGATGTACTTCAAATATTTCTGATATTGGAATGTGAACTACATGCATGTACATTATATACATGTACATTTCATCTAGTAGCCCCTAAAAGCTATTATTAAACTGATAGCATGTTCTTATGCTCAATGGTCTTAGAACCAAAGAGGTATTTAACATTATTTTGAAAACCCTAGCATATTCTATAACACAAAATAGAAATAAGAGATAAACTACTAAAAAAGGAAAGAAAAACAGATTATTTGCAGATGATACTATCATATGCATAGCTGATCCAAGAAAATTAACTGAAAACTCATAGAACCAACATCAGTTAAGGAATGTGGCTGGATATAAGAGAAATACACAAAACACAATACTTCTTTATATGAAAAATACTATATTCTTAATATCAAATAAAACATTTTTTAAAAGGAAACATCTGGGAATAATCCTAAGAAGTGTGAAGAGCCTACATGTGAACAGTACAAAGCTCTGCTGAGGAACACGTGTGATGGCTGAGTAGTCTATGAGTGCTACTTAGTGCCAAATTAAATAGCAGTTTACTGCAAATTCTAATGAGGTCAGGGGCAGTAAGGAGTGGATACCTGACAAAATGATTAACCTAAAGTTCAAGTGCAAGAACAAACAGGCAAGAATGGCCAAAATGTTTTTTAAAAAGAGGACAGCGATACTGATTACATCAAGGCAGCACTGATGTAACACAAGAATGGAGCTACAGACTAACAGAGCAGAAGCACGTTTCCCCCAGGGGATCCTATGTGTGTACAGATCCAACGCATAAGAGTCACAAGCAGCAGTGAGGGGAAGAAGGGCTGGTCTATAGATGGAGCTCAGCCAACTGATTGGGTATGTGGGGAAAAAAAAATCTATCAGGAGCTTTGCCTTATATTCATAAGCCAAAATGAATTACAAATGGATTAAAAGATTATTTGTAAAGTATTTTAAATAAAAACACTAAGAAACAAAGTCTGTGTGTATACCTTGACTTGCTTCACAGCAATGGAAGAGGTCACAAAGGAGAAGACTGACATCAGTTCACTGCAGATAAATTCCCGTACTTCAGAATAGCAATGTAACGTTTGAAAGTGTTCAAAGTAAAAGGTTCTTTAAAAGAGGCATTAATAAAAAGATGAAAATGGACAGGGAATCAACAGTTACAACCCATCACGCACAGGACAGAGTTAGTATGTATATATGGATGTATAAAGCCCACAAACCTAGATAAGCTAGCATGTACATATGCGGTGCTCAAATGGGCCAGCACTGAAGTTTACCTTTTAATTTTCACAACCACCTTATGAGAGAGTGCACTATTACTGTTCCCATGGCACAGAAGGGGAAACTGAGGCAGACCAAAGTCATAGAGGTTGTTCAAGGTAACACAGCCAGTAACCGGCAGAGCCAGGATTCAGACTCAGGTCCTTTGGCTCTGGAGTGGGTGCTCTTGGCTATTACACTATGCTGCCCTCACCCAAACTGCAGTTGATAAAAAGTCAATTCACTAAAAAGGAAGGGCAAATTTTGAATTCCCAATTAGAAATTTGCACCCCTTAGGGAGTGATGGAAATGTTAGCTACCCTGATCGTGGTGGTGGTTCCATGGGTGTATACATCTATCAAAATTCATCAAATTGTATATCTGAAATATGTGTGGTTTACTGTACAGGAGTCATATCACAATAAAAGCAGTAAAAAAAAAAAAAAAGGAGTGCCCATCAAACGCTTGGGGAAATAGGCAATCATACTTGTAGTATGATTTAGGTTTTCATTCATAAATTAGCAACGAAAACTACCCCTCAGTGCTAGCTGAGGGGACTTCAGGGCTACCTTCACAATCTAATCTTGGACTCTAGGACCCTACTCTGGCCTCCTTCTAAAATGTTCTCAAATATGATTAGGTCACTGCCATCTCCCTTCTTTAACCCTTTAGTGGCCACTCATTACTCTTAGGATAAAGGCCCAAGTCCCTAAAAAGGTCTGCAGTGCACCGCCCACTCCCTGGCCAAGCCTATCCTTCCATACTTCACAAAAGGCACCTTTCATCCTGTCTGCCCAATAGCCACAGAACGCAAAAGCCAAGTGTAGACTGCCTTCTCCTCCAGTCCTGCCCTATGCCAGAAGGCAGGTAAAGTTTACAGTATCTATAACCCTAGGCGGCTTCCTTCATAATCCTTATCAGTAGCTGTAGTTACACAGTTGCATAATCTTTGCCTGTCCGGCCTGAGCAGCACTAGTCTTGTACCCCCATGACCCAGTACTGTGCTTTGGCTATAGAAGGTATTCACCAAATATTTGTCAAATGAACATACATTAATGACTGAATGAAAGAAAGAGGAGGGAGAAAAGTAAAAAATAAGGAAGGGAGGAGAAATAGGCACTCTACCATATGGTGGAAAGACTAAGATGGGTTCCACTTTTTTACAAAGCAATTGGACAATGTGTGTCTGAAGTCTTCAGTATGTTCATAATCTGTTAATAGCCAACAACCATTATTAACATTGTAATCCTATTGCTACATAATTACTAGTACATATAATAATACAATCATGAAAATCTACCTTGAGGAAGATAATTTGAAATCCAGCACACAAGTTTATACTCGCTATAGAATTATTTACAATAGTTAAAAAATAAAGACTGAAAACAGCTTTAATGTCCAAAACTGGAGACATGGCAGATTAGATTCTGGTACAGTCATAAATTATACAATACATAAAGGTGACATTTAGGAAGAGTTAATGCTATGGAAGATGTTTAGTTCATAATAACTGGAAAGACAAAAAATCTAAACAGAGAACAATTTCAGCTTTGAAAAACAATATGCCTCAGTGGCCGAGAATGCTGAGTGCCCCCCCCGCCCCGGATCTCTGCCTTCCTTTCTCAGAGAACCCCGAGTCTGTCCTCACTCCTCTGAGAAGGCCAGGCTCCCCACTACGCCCAAGACACCGAGGGAGGATCGGGATTAGTCTAACGCGGACTTAGCGAGTCCACTCCTCTTTCCAGGGATACGTGTGATACAACTCTGGCCAACAAAACACAAAGGAAGTCTGTCAGGGGCTTTTTGTAACAAAGGTTCCTTGCCGTGAATAAGCGATGCCCTGAAGATGGCAGAGTAGAGGGCCGGGACAATGCTGAGTTGCTGATTCAGCCTGCCCTGGAATTGCCCTCTCTGTGGGCAAACCGACACAGTATTGCACAAAAGACGCCAAAATGTTAATGATCATGTCTGAGAGGTAGGGTTACCAGTGATTTTATTCACTTTAATTGTTTCTTCAATTTTCAAGTTTTCTATAATAAAGCATCTATCACCCCCCAAATAAGGGGGAAAAGTTAGTAAGAACAAAAAGATAACTACATGTTGCATGAACCTTGCCCTTAAGAAGCTCAGTCTAGTAATGAAAACTATGTAAATAAATAAATAAATAAAGCTATGTAAATAAATGATTAAGACATGATAAAACCACAATGATACCACTTCCATTAGCATGGCTAAAATGAAAAAAAAAAAAACCCTCATAATATCTAATGGTGAGGATATGGAGCAACTAGAACTCCCATGCACTGTTGGTGGGAATGTAAAATGGTACAACTATTTTGGGAAACTTCTGAGGCTAAATGTGCAATCACCCTATGACCCAGCCACTACACTCCTGGGTACTTACCCAAGGATAATGAAAAGAAATGGCCACAAAAAGACTTATACAAGAATGTTTATAGAACAGGCGTAGGGAGAAAAGGAAAAGGGGAGTTAATGGGTGCAGAGTTTCAGATTTACAAAACTGAAAAACTTGTTTCACCATGTGAATATATGGAATACTACTGAACTGTACACTTAAAATGGCTAAGATGGTAAATTTTGTGTGTTTTTTAAACCACATCAAAAAAAAAAAAAAAAAAAAAAGAATGCTCATAGAGCTTTATTCTTGATAGCCATAAACTGGAAACCGCCCAAATGTCCACCAACTGCTGAATGAAGGAACAGCAGATGTGTATGTGTACAGGAGGCACTGAGATATGCAGCAAGGCTGAACCTCACTGAAGGCAGCTGCACCCAAAGTATGTCTCGTATAATTCTACTTATGTGAAATTTTAGAACAGGTAAAACTGATCTTTGGTGAGAGACATCAGAACAGTGATAGCCTTTGGGGATAGTGGTGGCTAGCAAGGTTCATGAGGGAACTTTCCAGGATGATGGAAATGCTTTATTTTCTTGATTTGGATGGTGATTACATGGCTATACATATTTGTCAGAATCAACTGAATGGCACACGTAAAATATGTGTTTATTGTATATAATTATATATCAAAAAGAGATTTATGGAAATGGTGAGACAACAGAACTGGAAGAGGAGACATTCATCATCTTGACTACACACTGAGAGGCTGTGAGCAGAACAGGGGTGCTTCTTTAAATGAGATCAACAGCCACAGATAAACACTATTTCATGCAGCAATTCACAGAAATGCTAAAGAACGTTAAAATTATGAGAATCATACACAAACTTGAATCTCAGTTTTCTGGAGCAGGCTTTGACATTCTGCTAAATCAAAACAAGAAAAAACGAGTGATACATAGGCACTAATGTGAATATCTTTAAAACAAAATATAGAACTTTATCTAATTAAAACTGATTTTATTTAAAACACTACACAATATTTTCATCAAATATCTTGTTAAAATCTGCAATAACTGAAGATTAGCTTTTTAAAGTCATATGTCAAAAAGCAAAACTTTAGAACACAGAATGAAGAAAAAACACTTTTAAGCTTACAAGCAAAGGAAGAAATCAAAAAGGACAAAATATTTCTACAGAAGAATGAAAAATAAGTTTGTATGTTTAATGATAAAGCCAAAATTAGATGACAAACAATAAACTGAATATTCACAGCAAATAGAGGTTGTTGTTTATTTTTTTACAACGAGCACATTCTCATGTCTTTTAGAGAATTTGTATAATTTATTAAAAAATCATTTAATAAGTGAATAGACAAAATTATGAATTAACAGAATTTTTTAAACAGAAATAAAAATGGTTAATAAGCATATGCAAAAAGAGTTCAAACTTAATCATAACAAAAAATGCAAATTAAAATGAGACATCATTTTTCAATTTAGCTAAGATTTTTTTCTCTTTCAGTTAAAGTACCCAGTCCTGGGGAAGGCAGGGTGAGACAGAGGCACTGTGCATGTTCAGGCCCTGCAGTGCCAACTCAGATTCCTTTTTTAGGAAGCAGATGAGGACTAAGCTCTACAAGAAGGTACCGCACTTGGGTGGAAGTGGGGCCCAGATGTTTAGGGGTGAGTGTGGGGTTAAACAACAGCCCTCTAACCTTAAGGCTCTAACTGTGTAAGAACTACATATTTGTGTTAAAAGAAGAAATGAAAGGAATAGTATTCCCTCTACTTTTTTGTTGGCGGCGTGGATGTGGCGTGGGTAGAGTTCCCTGAACATAAGGCACAACAGTCACCAGGAAGATGGAAGTGGGCTTGGGCCCTCCGTGGGAGAGGGCCGGAGACCGACACCCGAGCAGCCCCAGTCCTGAGGGACAGAGTGCACTTTGGGCCGCTAGTCCCCCAACAGCTCTGCCTCTCACCCCAAGGGGGGCGGCTGTCCCTGGGGAGTGGTGGTGGGTGCAGCTTGAAGACGGCTATGGAAAAGGCAAGGTGCAGATCAGCAGGTACAACCTGGCTGCATCTGGGTGAAAACCAAGCAATAGCAAGATAGAATATATTTTACTTAACAGCTATGACTGTAAGATCCTGAGGAAGGTAAGGGAGGAGACACTCCGCAAGCCATTGTTAGTAGTTCTCCCTCCGGAGGATGAGAGGAGCTGGATGGAGAGGGGTCTCGTATCTTTCATCATTTTCTAATTTGGATTTTTTTTTAGCCTTTTTTGACTGTTTTGGTATTTAAAAAGAAAACACAGTTTTAAAGTTTACAACCCTTGATCCCAAAACTCCAGTCAAAGAATGAGTTGTTAAAGGACTTGGAACAGTGCCTGGCACATTGTAAGTGCTCAAGGAAATGTTTTAGAGATAAATACTCAAATTAAAAAAAGACCCAAACTATGGAAAAAGTCTTAATATACAACCTATTATAGTTCAGAAGGGCTCGGGGCTGGGGCTGGGGGTGAAACATCTCACAGGGTGGAAATCCCAGGTGGCTGCTCCCTGGGGCCTCCCGCATTGCCTCTGCACGTTCAGATGCACATGGGAGAGACTCTGCTTTTCTAGAAAGGACCCGCAGTACTTGTGTTTACAGACATTTATAGTGAGAACTCTATCTATCGTGCAGACTGAATCCTCATCAACACGGTGGCAGCATTTTCTCTCTGTGGGCAGATTTTCATTCATTCGTTTAATAAACATTTATTAAGTACATACTATGTGCCAGGCACTGTCCTAGGCCCTTGAGATACAGCAGTAAATAAAGCAAAAATTCCTTTCCTCATTATTCTCATGAAGCTGATGTTTTAGTGAGGAGACAGGCAACAGATAAATAAATAAACAACATCAATTGGTTGTTAAGTACTAAGAAAATGCTGGCTAAGAAGGTGGTAAGGAATACAAAGCAAAGAGCACCTCCTTCCTCAAGGGGCTCTCAGTCTAATGCAGAACCGACCAGCAAACAGACAATTATCAAACAGGAATCAAATCCACAATAAGGTAGTGCTCAGGGGTTTATGTGACCTGCTCATTGATGAAGGTCAAGGAAGACCTCCGGGAAGAGCAGCATAACTTGAATCCAGAAGAAAGTCAGCCAGACAAAGCAGTGTGTGTTTGTGTGTACATGTGTGTGTGTGTGCACAACCCAAACAGCAGATGCAAAGGCATGGAAGGGATAAAGAGCACACAATTGATGCCACAACAAAATAACACTGTGTGATGGGCAAACAAAACCAGGTGGATCCATTCCAGTTGGAAGGCTCTGAAAGGGCCTCAGAGAAGTGGGACATGAGCACACATGTAAGCGCATGTCTATGCATACACACACATACACACTTGTGGTAGTCATCTGCTGTTTTTGCCTGCCTCATACCTCTGCACTTCCCCATCCCATGTAGTTATGGAGGGGCGTTTTGCTCCTTCATCCCTCAAGTGGGCCTGTGACACACACCTGTCTAATTGTGGCATCCCTGTCACCTTGTCCAGAGTGATTAGTTTACAATGCTAGAAGAGAGCTGTAAGGTTAGGCTTGGGGCTGCCAGTAGTCACCTTTTTCAGTATGGGTGGAGAAAACAGCAGGAAAGAATGAGGGTAATAAATAAAAAGCAGAGGAAGACAGGGCCAAGAGAATCCTCATGACATTATTTCAGCCTCATGATCCAGCCATGCCTGAAGCTCACCTTTGAACCTCCCAGTTAAATGATCAAAGGCAGGGATAACCCTTTTTTGCTTATGTTAGTTTACATTAGGTTTCTGCCACTTGCAACTAGATCACTATACCCCTTTTTGGGGAAAGAACTTCACTTTGTGTGTGGTGGTGGTGGGGTACAGAGGGAAGGAGAGGATGAATTATGTTAGAGGGTCTCCTCCATTTAGATTGATAAACATGATGAAATAGGTAGCTTCAAGGCATCTGGGAAGGTACAGAAGCTGCAATGAGAGCTCCTTGGGTGTAGGAACTGAGAATATATTTGTCACGGTCTATATGGATGTGTTATATAAACCTGGTGAGTTCCTAATAATTTACGATACAGCCGTAAGTCATCCTCAAACTGAGAACCAACACAGAATAGCTCATCGAAAACACCAAGCACATCATCTCTTTAAAATCCATTTACTATTCCCACATTAATGCACATCAGTCACAGATCTTTCCCAAATGTTTAATTTTGTGACAAACTTAACATTTTGAACTCTTTATCCCTGACACCAAACAATCATCCAGTGTTCTCTAGAAAATTTAACTCAAGCAGCTGTATCCATTATGGTCCAAGTCTAACAGATGTTATAGCAAAATAAACTGCTGTATCACAAGAGATCACTACACAAGCCCAAAAGCTCAGCTCCTACTGTTCACATATTTGAAAACTCAAATCAGTTGGTCACAGATAATAATACCAATCTTGGTCTGAAACACAGCTTCAAATCTTTAAATCCATGAATCAGAAAGATGCTCACATTATACTGTGTTACAGTATAAAAATAGCTGGCTCAAGGGAAACTGTGTGTGTTAAGAAAAGGGCTTCCTTCTGGCAGAAGTAACAATACCTCAAGATTTTTTCTTCTTTCCACAGGCATTTAACAAATACCTACTGTGTGCCCACGATCCCAGCACTGTGCCCATGAGCCTTTCCTTTTTCTCTGGGTGAAAAGGCCAAATCTTGGTTCACATCTGGACAATGCTGGGTAAAATGTAAAATAAAAATAATAATTTATCATTGGACAATTTGAGATGTTACTCTTACAGCAAATACTGGCCCTCTAACTCGGCTGATGGCTCCCATCCCCCGCTACATCAGGTTCACACAGCTAGGACTCCAGTCACTGAGAAATAACAAGACTCAAACTCCACATAGCCTGAGGGCCTGGGTTCAAGTTCCAGCTCCACCATTAACTAGTGTCAGGAACTTGGCCAAGACTCACCTGCATCTGTAAAATGGGGATAATACTGCACTGGGTTGCTTGAGGGATTAAATAAATCAGTGTATGTAAAGAGCTTAGTACAGTGTCATGCATATAGCAAGTGCTCAATAAAGAGAATAAAGTGAGGCCTTAACCTCTTTCCAGTTCTAAAATTTTACGGTCTATGGTAGAGATGATGGGTTTTGAGTCTCCCCTCCCCCACCCCAAGTCTGCTTTATCGTTATCTGGAAGAATAGCAAACATCCAGAATAGTAAAAAAAGTTCCCCTGCTTTTCCAGCAGCTGTACTAATGGGAAACCTTCAGCAAGGGAGCAAGTTCAAGTGCATGGGTGCTGGGCCCTTACTAATAATAGCTAGACACTTCAAATTCTGACAACAACCCTGCAACGTAGATAAAATTATCCTCATTTTATAGATAAGACCAAGTAGGAGTAGAAAGGTTAAATAACTCATTCACTGTCACACAGCTGGCAAACGCAGACCTGACTCCAAAGTTCATGCCCCCTTTCCACTCTATTTCTTGCCTCCCATACAGCAAACACACCCGACTGTTAGTGAAATAATGAAAAAGATATTTCAGGATCTCTGAAACGATGGGAACGGGCCTTCTTTGGTAAAGAAAGAAATTGGCATCACCTTTCACATTTGCTCGACTATTTGTTGCTCCTGCGTTCTCTGCTCCCAGTGACCTGTTCTAGCCATCCGGCCTCCCTCTGACAACGGCCACTGTGCAGGCCTCTGTGAGCAAGTCTCCTCCTTTAGCAGCTTAGACACTGTTCCCTCCGCTAACCGCAGGATGGGACTCCCCACACTGCGTTGAAAAATCCAATGATAGGTACGTATCCCTTTCTGAAAGACAAGTTTCCCAAACTGTGGCACCAACACGGCACACCTGAAGCAGGCTTACCCTCTAGCGGGGCCCAAGAATCAAGCCAAGCAGATGAAGAAAGGGGAGGTGACGCAACCAGGCCTCCTGCACCAGGGCCAGACCGAGGCGGAGCGCAGTGGCCGTGACCCCGCAGTGGGCTCGCCACGGCAGACGCCTACGCCTTCCCTGTGTAAGGCAGGCCAAGGGCGGTGGACGTTATTCCAGGGATCAGGCCTATGCGGTCAGGGGAGAGGGCGCAGGAAGGCACAGACCTGGAAGAGCCCCAGGCGCCTCGCTCTCCACTCTCCCAAGCGAGGGAGCTGGCGAGAGGGAAACCAGGGCCTTTGGTACCCAGCTGTTCGGCTCCGGCTGGCACGAGCGCCAGAGCATCCGTGCGCAGCCTCTGCCGCCCACACCCGCGCACACCCGCCAGCACAAACACAACGCACTCAAGCCCTGGGCCCCCGGCGCCCGCCTCTCCGCAAGGCTGGCGAGCCTCTCCGCTCCCCGAGACCCCCGCCTCCCCACCTGGCGCCGCGGCCACCCTCAGAGCCCACCCGGGCGCCCCCGCGCTCCCCCTTCTAGCAGCGCCGGACGCTGGAGCGGCGGCGCGAGCCGGGCGCTCAGGCCCAAGAAGGTTACGGCGAGGAAGAGAAGAGCCTCTTACCGGGTGTCGTAATTCTCCGGGATACAGCCCGACACCAGAGGCTGCCACTGCCGCCGGGACCCTCCCCCCTCCCTCCCCCACCACGTAGCCCTCTCTACCTTCAGTCGGGAATCAATGGCCCGGTCGCGGATTGGTGACATCATTGGCGCGCCGGGCGTGGGAGGGAGCACCACGTGATTCCTCCCTCTTTTGTTTGCGTCTTAGTTAAGCCAGGATTTCTGTTGCTGTCTTCCTAGAGTTTTTAATTGATCTGTTAATGGCGTCTTGGTAGGTGTGGTGGGGAGGGTACTTGGGTTTGGGATGCTGCGTTTTTGCTCATGGCGTTGATTAAACTCCTCAGTCATTCATAACGTAGTTGGGCTGGAAGGCCTGAGATGGTATGTGGGTACCATACTTTTAAAAAATAGATCTCAAGTACACAGAATTAGTTAATAACGCCCTATAATCAGTAGTCCTTGGATGGCCCATTCAAATTAAATTAGTTTTTAAATGACATAATGATCACCACCTTTAACTTGGCCACTTTGCCACCCCAAGCGAGAACTAAAACATCACCAGTAATTTTCATCTGCTTATAAGTGGTCCTGATCCTCTACCACTGCCTTCCCCTCAGAAGTAACCTCCATCCTGACTGCTGTTTACACAACTCTTATGTTACTTTAATTTTTTTTTCACATTTATATGTATTATTAAGCAATGTATTTTTTATTAGTTTTTTCTGTGTTTTTGAACTTTCATGTAATGTTCTGGACTTTATTTTAACAAACATGTTTCTAAGTTAGTTAGTCCATTCAGGCTTCTATAACAAAATACCACAGATTGATAAACAGAAATTTGTTTCTTACAGTTCTAGAGCCTGGAAGTTAGGGTGCCAGCATGTTCCAGGCAGGGCCCTTTTCCTATTGGCAGGGTTCTTCTACACCAGAAGACATTAGGGAGCTCTGTCGGGTCTCCTTTAAAAAGAGCACGAATCCCGTTTATGAAAGCTCCACCCTCCTGACTTAAGCAGCTCCCAAAGGTCCTACCTCCTAATACCCTCCATTGGGTATTAGGATTTCAATATATGAATTTGGGGAAGGACACAAATATTGGCCATAGCACTAAGATTCATTCTTCTAGTTGAGTGAAGTTGCATTTCATTCATTTTCACTGCTATAGAAAAATTCATTTTGTGAGTATACCATCATTTATCTGTTCTCTGGCTGCTGAATATTTATGCAATTTCCAGGGTTTTTTGTTTTTGTTTTTGTTTTGTTTTGTTTTTTGCTTTTTCCAACTATGCTTCTATGAGCATTGTCTTTTGGTGCCTCTATACAAAAGTTTCTCTTGGGTATTTACATAGGAGTGGAATTGATGGGTCTTGAGTATGTCAGTGTTCAACTCTATGTGATAGTGCCAAAGTTTTATTCAAAGTAGTTACTAACAGTTTACAATCCTACTAGCATCCGCATCTTCTCTAATACTTAAGATTTCTTGATTTTTGCCAGTGAAATGGGAGTTAAATGTTTCATCCTGGCCTTATTGGCATATCACTGAGGTTAAGCACCTCTTACATATTTTATCTATAGTTTTGTGAAACGTCAGTGTAGGGGATTCAGGGGTTTCAAGGCAGATCAAGGAAAAAGATATGACCATGAGGTGGCAGTAGCACACTCAAGCTTTATTTGGACAAGCTTTGACAGATTTGCAGACAAGGGAAGTCCCTCACGAAACCTGACAGTCCAGAGACTATTTGAGGGAAAGGAGGGGAAGCATCCAGAAAGAAGAGCAAGGAAATTCCCAGAGGATAGGGGACTTACATGTTTATGTGATGTGCTTGGCAGCCTAACAAAGTCTCTGGGTCAGAAAGCTCCAAAGGACTGCAGCAGCCTGCCGTCTTCAACCACAGGGTTTATCTTATCTATGAGTAGCAGATGTTGGTTGCACTTTGGTGAAGTATGCATGGCAGGCAGGCAGCTCTAAATGGCTAAAAATCTGCTTATTTGGGTTATGCTTTAACAACTAGATATGTAAAATTTTGAGTTTGGTGCAGGCAGACTTTTGAGCTAATTGGTTCCAGCCTCCCACGAAGAAATAAACAACCTAGGGGGAGCTATGTACAGAGGGCATCACTGGCTCATTTTTACAATAGTCAGTTCGTGTCTTTTGCCCATGTTTAAAGTGGATTGTTTGTCAAATTCTTTATATACTGTGATATTAATTCTTTGTCAGTTATATGTGTTGCAAATTTCTTCTCTTGTTTCTAGTGTGCCTTTCCACTTTCTATTTTGATAAATAGATGTACTTAACCTTGAACTATAAATATTTATACTGTTTTTTCCCTACCCTAATATATATTAACTTACTCTTCACTCTAAAAATATGTAGTTTTGCTTTTGGCTTTTAAATCCTTATTCTCTCTGAATTTACTTTGGTTTATGATGCAACATAGGGAATTCAATTTTACTTTTTACATATGACTGACTTTTCCAGCTTTGTTTGTTAAACAGCCCCACCTTTCTCGATTGATCTGTTATGCCAACTTTGGCAGTGTCAGCATCCCACTTACGCATATACGTCTGTTTCTAAGCTGTCTATTCTGTTCCACTGAACAATTTATCTTGGTGTCAAAACCACACTATTTAATTACCATAGCTTTATAAGGAGCCTTGATTATTTAGTGGGGCAAATTTTGCGTATTTTTCTTCTTTATCTTCTGTCTTGGCTATTCTTGGTCCTTTGTGTTTCCATGCATATTTTAGAATTTGCATATGCACAGGCACACACACACAACCTGTTGGGACTTTAATTGGCATTGTGTTGAATATATAGATCAATTTGGAGAGAATTGACATCTTTATGATTTTGAGTCTTCTGATTCATGAACAAGGGGTAGATCTCTTTTCATTAGGTCTTTGTTAATGTCTTTCAGTAAAGGTTTTTTATTTTCTGTGTCCAGATCTTGCACATCTTTTGTTGCATTTATTCCTAGATACTTTGTAGTTTTTGTTGCTATTATAAATGATAATCCTTTAAGATTATGCTTTGTAATTGTTGCTAGTATAGAAATAAATTGGACTTTTGTATATTGATATTGTATCCAGTCACTTTGCTGGATACAATAATTTGTCTTTGATTCTAATAATTTGTCTATTATTCTTTCTAATATTTTTTTCTATTGATTCTTCCAATAATTTGTGTCTTGATTCTTTTGAATTTTTCTATGTAAACAATTATTATCTGAAATTAATGCCTGTTTTTTCTCCTATCCAGCTCTATTGCCTTTTATTTTTATTAAAATATTACACTGGTTAGGACTTCCAATACAATGTTAATAGATACAGTCATCTTTTCTTGACATTCTTACTTGGGCATTCTTGACTTGATTCTGATTTTTGAAAAAGAAATTTAGAACTATTTTTGTAGAATTTTTTTTGGTAAATAAATTTAGAATAACATTTTGTAGGCTTTTTGTAAATCCCCTTTGTCAGATTAAGGAAGGTTCCTTTTATTTCTAGTTTACTGAACAAAAAAAATGTATCTTGTGGGGAGGGTATAGCTCAGTGATTAGAGTGCCTGCTTAACATGCACGAGGTCGGGGGTTCAATCCCCAGTACCTCCATTAAAATAAACAAATAAACAACCTGATTACCTCCCCCCAAAAAACAAAATAAATAAAATATTAAAAAAGTGTATCTTGAATGGATATTAATCAAAGTTTTTCTACATCTATTGAGATGATCATATAATTTTTTCTCTCCCTTTCATATGTTAATATGATGAATGATATTTATAGATTTTCTAATGTTAAATTAACCCTGCAGTCTTAGGACACACAACTTGACTGTAAAATATTATCAGTTTTATATGATGTTGTACTCAGCTTATATTCTGCGTAGGATTTTTGCATTTGTATTCATGAACAACATGGGCTTGTGATTTTCCTTTCTCATTCTGTCTTCATCTGTTTGGGTTTCAAGGCTCACAGAATGATACAAAGAGTATTCCCTCTATTTGTATGCCTCTGGAAGAATTTGAGTAAGATTGGAATGATCTTTCTCTTCAAATTTCAGTGGAATGCACCTATAAAACTGGGCTAGGTATTTTCTCTGTGGGAAGATTTTAAAATACTGCTTTCATTTCTTTAATACTTACGTGACTATTCAAGTATCTTATTTCTCCTTGAATCAGTTTAATAGTAATATGTTCCTTGGAATTTTTCCATTTCATCTGACATTTTAAATTTATTGGCATAAAGTTGATAATATTCTCTTATCTCCTTAATCTTTCCTGAATGACTGAAACAGCCTTGTGACTGTTGATCTTTCTTTCCAAGCCATCTTTCCACACCTGCAACTAAGTTTAACTTTCTAAAATGCTCCTCTAAGCACCTCACTCCTGCTTACCACTCTCTAACGACTTGGCATCATTCTTGGAATAGAGCTCAAACTCCATAGCAAGGCATCCCAGGGGACCTCCCTTCTCCCACTCTAGCCCTCCCATAGCGAAGGTGCTTGTAGTTCCCCCGGAAGCCCTGGCTCCTTTGGCTGGGTACCCTTCCTTCTGCCCATCTCGCCCCCGTCTCTTCCTCTGTTCCTTTAGTTACCTGACAAAGGGTTATTGCCTGCTAGTTACTCGGAACTAAACTTGACTCTAACCTTGTCTGGGAAGCTTTTCTTGGTCTGCCAAGGTTCAACAAGCTGTTCTTCCTACTGGCCAGAAGCATCAATTTCCTTATCTGACAAATGGGGATAACAATTCCTATATTATACGGGTTTCATATCTGCTTAGTGGTAGGTAGGGTAACCATATATCCTAGTTTATACTTGTTGTTCCTAAATCGTATCTGGTTAGTGTCCTCTGAGAATGGAGACCAACTACAGGTAGTTTAATAGGATTAAGAACCAAAACTGCATTAACATAACTTGAACTCCAAGAAACTCCTTCCCAGGAAGATGAAGTTGCAAATAGCATTGTTATTTGTTTCAGGAACTTCTAGAAAATCAATTTATTTGAACATAGACTCCTCAGCTAGCCCTCATCAGGGTAAGAGCCCCCTACTTACAACAGTGGCTTATCAAACACCTGTTCACTCTTCAGTGTTCCCCCCTAAATCCTCTCCTCCCTGTATCCACCAATCCTAAACTATCATATCGTGATTTTGTCAATCCCAATCATCCTCCCGGGCCCCTGCATTGAAAGATCCAATTTAGACCCAGTTCTCCAAACCTTCTAAATATCCTACCCATAAACTCCTCCTTCAGAGACGCTACTAAGGTGGTGGTCTCCCTTGCTACATTAAGATATAAACTTAACTTTGCTGATAAACAGTTTATTTTGATGATCTCTTTGAGGCATCAGCAGTTGACACCCTTTAAATTCAGGAAAAAAAATCCCAGTTTGGATGATAAATGATTCCTATTATAAATTGTTACCCTATTAATGTAATATTTATTGTTCTCATTTAATCCTTACAATAACCCCACAAAATATGTATTATTATACTACCATTGTACAGATAGAAAAGTGAAAACACAGAGAAGTTCAGTAATTTATCCAAGATCCCATAACTTTTATGTGACTGGATTATAACCCAAGGACTCTGACTCCAGAACTGATATTCTTTTTTTTTTAAGTAGTTTTCTTTTTAATTCTAAAATCACAAACCTGGGGGATAGGGTATAGCTCAAGTGGTAGAGCGCATGCTTAGCATGCATGAAGTCCTGGGTTCAATCCCCAGTACCTCCTTTAAAAATAATAAACCTAATTACCTTCCATCCCCGCCAAAATAAAATAATTAAACAATGCCATAATAAATAAACAAAATCTTTTTTAAAGAAGCACAAACTTATGAAAAAGTTACAAGTATGGTACAAAGAACTGCCCCACCCCTCAACCAAATCACTGGAGAGTAAGTTGTCAATCTGATGCCTCATTTCCTTCAAATGCTTTAGTCTTTGTCCTACGAATAAGGACATTCTCCTAGAAACCACAACACAGCCATCAAAATTAGGAAATGAACACTGATACGTAACTATCTCCCTCAGAGCCCACTCTGCTCTTGCCAGTTGTCCCTATAATAATCTTTATAGCAGAAGAATCCAGTTCAGAACTACATCTTGTTTAGTTCTTAAATCTCTTGACTTTCCTTCAGTCTGGAAACAGTTCCCCAGGCTCTCTTTGACTTTAATGACCTTGACATCCTTGAAGATTACAGGTTATTTTGTAACATGTTCCTCACTTTGAGTGTGTCTGCAGTTTCCTGGTGCTTAGATTCAGGCTGTGCATGGGCGGAGGTGGTGCTGTGTTCCCACTGCTCGCTAGCAGATGGGACAAGATTCTGATGTGTCCCACTGTTAACAATGTACACACTCCAGAATTTGATTTAGGTGGTGTTTGCCAGGCTCTTTCGTTGTAAAGTTACATCTTTCCTGTTTGTAATTAGTATGTTGTGGGGCACTATTTTATTTTATTTTGGATTGTTGTTGTTTTTCTAACTTTCTCCACCCCCCAGCTTTGTTGAGGGATAATTAACAAATAAAATTGTGTATGTTTAAGACATACAATGTGATATAATTGGAAATAGGTATAAGGTTTGATATCAGTATACACTGTGAAATGATTACTACAATCAAGCTAATGCATCCATCGCCTCACACAGTTACCACCGTGGGTATGTGTATGGTGTGGGCTCTTTAGATCGACTCTCTCAGCAAATTTCAAGTACTGTATATACTGCAGTGTTATTAACTATAGTCACTGTGCTGTACTTTAGATCTCCAGAACTTACCTACCCTGCATAACTGAAACTTTGTGCCCTTTGACCAATATCCCATTTCCCCTGCCCCTCAGCCCCTTCAACCACCATCTACTCTCTGTGTGTATGAGTTCAGCTGTTTTAGATTCCACATATAAGTGAGATCACACAGTTTGTCTTTCTGTGTCTGGCTTATTTCACTTAGCATAGTGCCCCTCAACTTCACACATGGTGTCATAAATAGGATTTTTAAAAAAAGTCTGAATAACTGTGTGTGTGTATATATATATATATATATCACATTTTCTTTATTCATCCATCAACATGCTTTGTTGTTTCCATATCTTGACTACTGTGAATGATGCTCTAATGAACATGGGAGTACAGATATCTCTTTAAGATACTAATTGTTTCCTTTGGATATATACCCAGAAGTGGGATTCCTGGATCATATGTACTTCTATTTTTAATTTTTTTGATGAACCTCCATACTATTTTCTGTACTGTGTAGCAGTTTACATTTTGTGGGGTGGTATTATAAAATATGTAAATATCCTATTCTTCATGAAAATTTCTATTTATTCACATCAATATAGAGTCCTGTTTCCTATGTTCTTTCAATGGGTTGTAATCTGTTACTTCATTATTTATTCTGATGCCTTAATTTTTCTAGAATTGGCCTTTGGGAGTGCTTTCAAGCTGCCTTCCAAATCTCTTTGACATGCTCCGCCATTCTTCTAAGCAATTTCTTGTTTGGGTAGATAGTATTTTTTCCTTATCTGAAAGACTAAATTAGGTATATATAGAATTTAATTGCATTTGCTCAAAAGATGGTATTTTGTGTTAAAATGAAATATCCTCCTAGAGTTTTAAATCATGCAGTGTGAACAGATACAAATGAGAGTACCAGTTTATCAATGGGAGCACTCACTGAGCGTCTGTTCTGTCAGGAGAAATGAATCTGTTCCATGTTTTCTCCATTAGGAGACTATAATTAGAAACTGAGCCTTTGAATAGCATTTTTTTAGTCACTTAATTTTTAGTTTCTCATTAAAAAATCCTGTATATTTGTTCCGTGAAAATTTATTAATAGTTCTGCAAATTCTCTTCTACCCTTAGGGAAGAGATTATGTATTTAAATAGTCTTTTCAGGCACTTCAGCCTGAGCACCTCCCTCCTCTGGGCTCCTGCATCGGCTACCTACTTCTCTGTTTACAGGTTCATCTCACCCACGAGTCTGTTGCAAGCTCCTCAGGGCAGGGACTTCAACGTCTACACCTTTGCACCCGCCTGGACCCGGTTTGGGGCCTGGTGTGTTACAGATGCCCAGCAGGTGCTGGTGGGATGCCCAGGTGGTCACGCACTGTGTCTCGTTTCTGCCCACAGGATGGCAGCATTTAGTCAAGGCTCCAGCCTCACCAGTGGCCTGGCTGTTTGGGAATTTGAAAGTACCTGGCTTCTTCCTCAAATGAAAACAGTACTCCAGGTCTCCTCCTATGAAGAAACCCTCCACGAAACAATGCACAGTGTTATCTTCCCATTGTCTCTCCAAGGTGCTTCCTGGAAGATGACCTCTCGGAGGTGAACGACATGATGTTTTTGGAATGTGAGCGTCCATCCCTGAAGGACTATCAAGGTCTGGAGTTTGTGTTTGCTAAAACTGAGCAGGCAGGCTGAAATCACGACCTCATTTTGCATACAAGTCAGGAGCTGCAAAGACCTGTTGTTATTTAAAGAGAAAGGAGGAGCAAGGAGCTCTTGCGCACTTGCTGTCTGCCTTCCGCTTTAAACCAGGGGCTCTCATTCATGAGTGGGCATCAGAATCACCTGGAGGACTGGTTAGACCACTGATGGCTGGAACTCACCCCAGAGTTTCTGATTCCGTAGGTCTGGGATGGGGCCTGAGGATTCGCATTTTAACAAATTCCCAGGTGCTGCTGCTGCTGCTGCTCCATGAAATCACTGCTTTAAAGGATCTCATTTAATCCTCAGCAGCCCTTCCACGTGGGCATTACTCTTTCCATTTCACAGATGAGAAAACTGAGACCCATAAATTTAAAAAGCTTGCCTACTGACACATCCCAGTACATGGAGAGCAGGAAATGTGAACCCTGGTCATTCTGACTCCAAACTCTTGCTCTGTCCACTGCACCAACTGTAAGAAAAAGGGAAGGAATCTGTACTTCGGGGATGTCTCTGAACCATTTGGCTCCAAAAAATATGACACAATTCCCAATCCCAGTGTGATGCTTTTAATTTTTAAGAATTTAGCCATAACAGTTAATCTTTGCAATTCCTCTGGTATGCAGGTAATGAAGAAACCTGCCAAACTGGAATAAACAGGTGCCTGGCATACGAAGGTACAAGAAACTTTGCACTATTCATTTAAAATTAAAATGTCTTTGGAAATGAAATATTGATCTTTTAGGTATTTTAATCACCAAACTCCAACTTGGAAACTAGAATAGGATGTGAAAATAAGGCAGAAGTAAGTAATTATAAAATCCATTAGCTTGCCCATGGAGAGGGAGGACACAGTTCGTCTATGGGAAAAAATGAGGAAATCAAAGCCGGTGGGCTTTCTCCAGAAGTGAATCAGCAAATTAATGACTCGGCTCCAGGTTCCAGCAATTGTTGAGTCCCTGATGTGCCAGCCTGGGATGTATTGAGAATCTGTCCTATATTTGTTATTCAGGCACAACCTGCCTCCAACACTCTCCCTCCAATTTTACATAAAAAATTAAACCTGATCTCTCAGAGGCAGGGATGGATTTTATTCTAAATGTTTGTGGAGGATGGGTGGGGCAGGGAGGAAGAGAATGGGAAGAAAGAGATGAACTCGGCTCAAGCCAGGCTTCCAATCTGGTGAATGAAATGGTCTCCGCACTTTGGCTGGGCTTCTGCTTGGCTCCTGTTTCTCCTCTGCAGTCAAGTCTCACCTGTCCGGTCCTAACTGAACAGGCTCGCTCATCCTGGCCTTTAAAATGTTGCCAAAGAGGCCTTATTAAGAATGAACGAGGGGCAGAGATGGGCAAGTGGGGGCTTTACACTTAGGATACCGCCATGCTTCCTGCTTCCAGTTCCCAGGGGAGCCTCACCTGCCACCTGGAGTCGACATCTCTAAGGAGAAATTCCGTTACTACAACCTGTGTGATCTGAACATCCAGAGGCTGCTCCAGAACTGAGGGTTCCTGAATGTTTCCTTCTACCTCCTTCTCCCAAAGGGGTTATAACCAAGCCCTTGGAAAAGAGAAGTGCCTCTCTGGGGCAATGGGTAGTGCCCTGAGCAGCGGGGTCACCTGGCAGGGCGCTGGGAACAGGGAGCACGGAGACAGCCTGTGTGTCCGGAGGCGCATCACCTACCCTCCCAGCCTGCGCCTGCCGCCCCAGCCCTCCAGGAGGGTTGCAGCTCCAATACTGGGCCTCAGCCCCTTCACCCTGACACACTACACTTCCCAGGAAGTGTAAGCTCCCAGGGAAAAACAGAGGCTTTTAAAGAATAGGATGCTACAAAAGAAAGACTGTAAACTGAAAAGCGTATACCAAACAAAGCAAAAATAATACTTGAAAATATTACTTGGTGGTCTGGAGGTTGGGAACCATGGCTTTCATGGGTGGGCTGCAATCTTGACTCCTGGTCCTTAATTCTTTGCTACCAGCTGAGTTCTAACACAGGTCCCTGCGGCACGTCACCTCGCTCTGCTCTGCGGGTTCGGGCAGCCATCCCAGGCTCTGTTTCCCGGTCCAGGTGGAGGCCACTGCTGCTCTCCTAGCCAGTGGGAGCGGAAGTTACATGACTTCCACCCACCAGAGAAGGATTCCTCTTCAGTAAATTCAGTTTCTGCTGCTGCTCCCTTGACCAATTACTCCTTCAGTTCCCTGCTGGGTGAGTGATGTACCCACAACTCACCCACGTGCCTCCTCCATTTGACACCTATGCTTTAAACCGCCCCCTAAAAACATATACTCTTCAAGCCTTCCCCAAAACAGACCCTGTGGCGAATGCATCACAAATGTTTGCATTTCTGGTACTGAGAGAACATCAGCAAATAGGAATTTCAGACTTCTTTTACCCTTGCTCTCAAGCAGGTAAATTTGGGTAAAAACAGCATCAATAATAGAACATTGTTAATTGATTTACATACTGTCTGTTTTCACAGATGATTTGGAAGTGGCTTACTATATTAAAATACCCAGAGAAGAAAAGAATATATAAAATGAAAGACAGGAGAAGAAATCAAGTGATTCACAAACCTTTAACTACATTTTGCCTCCATTTTCTTATCTTCCTGCCTCGGGAGCAGCTCAGGGACTCAGACCACTGTTGCTTGACTGATTCTCTCCCTCCCTCCTTGCCTTCTTTATTAATTCACATTTCAGCCAGTATTTACTGAGGGCCTGCTAGATGGCATTTATTGTGCTGGGTGTTGGGGCTGCAAAGATGCCCAAGATATGGATCCAGCCTACAGGGAACTTGGCATCCAGTGCCAAGTGGTCCATCCGTTTCAATGTGACTTGCCCTCCACAAACATAAAGCATCACGTGGTTTACTGGAACCAGCACCGGCTCTGAGATCAGGCAGATCTGGGAGTGAATCCCACCTTTCTTTCTCACTTTAAGCCTCAGACCCCTCATTGTAAACTATGATGAATAATAACTATCTTTCTGGGTTATTGTGAAGATTACTTGAAGTGTGTGCCAGAGACACAACCATAGTTAACATTTATGAAACACTGAGTCTGCCAGGCACTTTTCCTGTATTAACTCACTTAAAACTCACAACAACCCTCTGAGGTAGTTACTATTAGCATCGTCATGCCTGTCTTTTGGAGGCACAGGGAAGCTGAACACCTTGCCCAAGGTCAGGCAGCCAGTTAGCAGCAGAGGCAGGCTTCAAATCCAGGGTGTTTGGTTCCAGAGCCCACGATCTCAGCTGCTACCCAGCACAGCTTCTCAGCCACTGCTGGGAGTTAGCCTCACCTGTGATGCTTTGGCGTGCTTTGCTTCTAAGCGGGAGATGCTGATTTAGGTCTGGGAGGAGGTCCAGGAATATGTATTTTTAGAGAGCTCTCTAGGTGATCTTGATGTGCATGTTGAGAACCAATAGGTGTTTAGATAAATGAGAGCTGTTACCCTTGGAGTGAGGGAGATGGAGAGGGCTTTAGAGAAGTAGGTCTTGAAAGACGGCGTAGATGTTTCTCAGCAAAATGTAGGTAAGGGCTCTCCAGACAGGAGACAGAGCATGTGTAAACCCTTAGGGAACACAAGTGTATGAAACTCAGGTTTATGAAACCCAGTTGTGTGTGTGTGAGTGTAAGACAGGGTAATGGAAGAGGGAGAGGGGATGAAGAAAGGGGGACGGGTGGTGGAGAGAGAGGGAAGGAGGCTGGAAGGTGGGTTGCGGCAGCGGGGGTGAGGGGTGGGGGGCAGGACTGGAAATCATGCTAAGGGATGTAGATTTGATCCTAGAGACAGGGGGAATACCTGAAGAATTTCCATGCAGGGTAGAATGTAATTTGCTTTCTCAATGTTTTTTATTTAAAACCTTGTCTTTTTGATTCCAAGAATTTTGACATATTGAAGGAAAATAAACAGAAGCAGAGAAAAGAAAATCACAATTTATAATTAATTCAGCCAGAAGCATCTTAGCACTTTTGGTGAGAGAAGAGAGTAGACTGCTGAAAATTGAATGCACTGTGAAGTGGCTATTATTTCACTGACTTACCTCATTTGGGAAGAAAAAGGAGGAAGAGAGAGTATTTTCACGGCTGAAGATATGGAGGCACGATTAAGGGAAATCAATTGCTGAGCTCGGCCTTCCCGGGTGGAAGGTGGCAAAGGGGCCCTCGCGGGAGGCAGAAGGCCCCGCAGCTGTGGGGAGGGGGGAGCCCAGCCCCCGCTGGCCTGGGGACGCCAGTGTTTGGTGGCTCCACAGGGATAAGGGGAATGAGATGCAGCAGGAGGAGTTTCCCGGGCATCTTCCTCCGCAGGAACCGGGGGCTGCTGCCTCCCCAGCTCCCTGGGTTTCCTGAATGATCCATGCCTCCCTCTGAATGCCCTTAAGAGATTCAGACCTCTGTAAAATTGGATCGGGAGGAGATATTTATCAGTCCTTACGGTTTCTTGATGATTGGGAGGACTGGCAAGAATGTGCTTTTGAGGCAGTAAAGCCTCTTTTTAATCACAGTGCACAATGTGCTTTCGACTCCCGGGTGTAATCAGAGTCGTGTGAGCTGCATTCTTGATTTGCGGCCCCTGGGACGCTGTGTTGGGATTTCCAGCCTTCTTTATTTTATGCTGATAGAGTCAGTTGAATCTAAGCATGGCAGAGACTAGAAAGCCCCATCATTAGACAGAAAGAAGCAATGGCTGAGTAAGTCAGCTCCCTCTGGGTAAAACACAAAGCTTGGAAATAAGCAACTCTACATAAACAGCAGGAGCCTGGGCTAGCTGGGTGCCTGTGGGAGGTGACCTCACATATGCTACCTCATTTGATCTTCATAGCAACCCTCCAGCAGGAGTACTATTAATATTCCCTTCTTACAGATGGGTAAACTGAGGCTTGGAGTTCTTTCTCGTGGAAGGTCACCAGCTAGTAAGCACCTAAGTCAGCATAAGAACCCTCGTCTAGAGGACTCTAAACCCAGGTGTTGTGTACTTAAGTTGTTCTTGATTAAATACGACATACTTGACAGGGCTCCTTTTTCCTCTATGGAAACCTTTAAGGATGGCTTTCTCCTTCCTTTAGTCTTCAGGAAAGTCTGCCATGTGCTCAAGATCAAAGTTCTCTGGTGATAACGCTCTCCTCCTAACTGAAGAAGTATGTATGTAATTTATGGGCATCTCATTTATTTTCTAAAGTCCAAAACAGCATCAGAGGCTTCCAGGGGTGTCCCTTCAGCCCTGCTTTCCTGGATGCTGGGTCATTTCTCCTACTCACCTTAGTTGGTGCTGCTGCCAACTAGCTGAATTAGACTAGAGGAAAAACCTGGCATATTTTGAGTGTTGCTTTATTAGTGACTTTAAAACTAGGAAGTATAGCAGGTATACAAAAAAGTGTACGCATACATCTTTGGACAGGTTAAAAAAGAATAATAAAGGGGCAAGGGTGTAGCTCAAATGGCAGAGCACGTGCTTAGCTATACAAGGTCCTGGGTTCAATCCCCAGTACCTCCTCTAAAAATAAATAAAATAAGTAAACCTAACTTCCCCCCACCAAAAATTAAAAATTTTTTTAAAATTAAAAAAAAAAAAGAATAATAAAACGAACATCTGTATCTTATCTACCCAGATTGAAATCTAGAAAATGTTCAGAAGCTTACAGTTCCCAGCACCCCTCTCCAGCCCATCTTCCTTTCTTCCCCACGACACACCAATGTCTGCATCTTTAAGCAGGATATGATTTATTTCTGCCTGGTTTTGAACATCAAAGCACAGGCACATACAATGTGTACGCTCCCTCAGGTTGCTTCTTCCCTCAGTATTATGTGACTGGGCTGCATTCCTGCTGGGGTACCTGGCTGTAGGTCATTGATTTCATCTTCACTGCTGCATGACATTCCATTGTGCGACTATCCATAATTGTTATACCCACTCTATTCTTTTTTTGGGTCGATTCTGGTGATATTTTGTTTATCTGTTTTATAAACAACTCTGGCTCACTGGATATGCACATACTCAACTAATCTAAGTAATGACAAATTCTTTTCCAAAGTGATTATACCAATTTACACATCCACCAGCAGTGGGTGAGAGTTCCAGTTGCTCCACATACAACACCTGGTATTATCTGATTTCCTTTTTTTTTTTCTGTCACTCTAGTGGGTGTGAAATAGTAACTTGTCATTTTGTTTGCATTTCCTTGATCACTAGAAGCTGATCACCTTTCATATGTTTATGGACATTTGTGGTTCCTTTTCTGTGAAATTCATGTTCTTTTTGCCTATTTTTTTCCCAATTGGCTTGCTTGACTTTGTAAGTCATGCAAGTTGTAACTCTCCTCTTGCTTTTAAAGAAATACGGAGTCAAAGTCTTAATCTCAATATACTCAGATTTGTCAGTCATTCTCCCTTGGTCTGAGCTTTTGGAGCCTTGTTTAGGAAATGTTTTCTATTGTCTCCTGAAAGTTTTGCAGTTTTTCTTTACATTTATGCTTTTAATTCAATCAGCATTAATTTTTGTGCATAAATTTAGATAATCATTTTTTTCAATGCAGCTCATTGAATAGTCAATTTTCCCCCATCTGATTTGTAAGGACAGCTCTATAATAGAACAAGTTTCCATAAATGTATGAGTCTGTTTGTCAGCTCTCTGTTGTGTTTCATTGTTCAATTTGTCTTCCTCTCCCTGCACAAAGGCCACGTTACCTTAATTACTAGAGCTTTATGACAAACATTCTTGATATATGGTAAGTCCTCCTACCCTATTCTCCTTCAGAAATGTCAAGGCCCTTTTTGTTTTGGTATCAATTTAACAATCAGCTTGTCATGCTTCACAAAAAAACCTGCTTGGATTTTGATTGGCATTGTATTAAGTTTATAGATTCATTTGGGGGAGAATAAACATATTTACAATCCTGAACATGGATATTTTCCCATTTATTTAAGTTTTCTTTATTATCCTTTAATAACATTTTATACTTTTCTCTGTAAAGCTCAAATACATATTTTATTAGTTTATTGCTAGATTTCCAATATTTTTGGATGCTACTATAAATGGTTGCTTTTGTAAGATTTCATTTCCTAGCTTCTTGTTGATAGGATATAGAAATGTAATTAATTTTTATCTATTGTATTTGTATCCAGCAACCACGCTCTCTTATTAATTCTAATAATAATTTATCTTTAGATGCTTCAGGGTAGACAAGCAGACAATCACATTAACTGCAAATAATAAAATTTTCTTCCTTCCTAATGCTGTTCCTCTTATTTTTCCACTGATACTGCACGGCTAGGGCCTCCACTGCAGAGGCGGGAGTTACGGGTGTCCCGGTCTCACCCGTAAGTGTGATGTGTGCTTTAGGAAGATATCATCTTGTAGAAATCATGTACTGGGTTAAGGAAGTTCCCTTAGTATTAATTTTTTTATTGCTGTATTACAAATTACTACAAGTTTAATGGTTCAAAACAACACACGTCTATTATTTCAGTTTCCATGGGTCAGGGGTGTGAGCACAGCTTAGCTGGGTCATTTGCTCAGAGTCTTACAAGAGTGCAGCCACCTCGTTGGCCAGCCTGTCTCATGTGGAAGCTAGACTAAGGAAGGATCTTCTTTCTAAGCTTGTTCAGAATGTTGACAGAATTCATTTCCATGCAGCTATATGACTGAGGGCCCAGATTTCTTACTGGCTATTGGCTGTCCTCAGCTCCTAGAGGCCAGCCGTAGTTCCTTGCCGCAAGTCCCTTTCCATGGCAGTTCACAACATGTCTGTTTGCTTCTTCAAAGTCAGCAGGCAAATCTCTCCAGTCTGCTAAGATGGTCTTCTATAACAAGACCCAATCACAGGAATGACATCCCATCACCTTTGCTATATTCCACTGGGTAGAAGCAAGTCCCAGGTCCAGCCCACACTCAGGAGGAGAAGAGCATACAGAGGCATGAATCACTGGATGATGACACTACACCTTCTCTGCCTAGTTTGCTCAGGGTCTTTTTTTTTTTAATTAACTGATGTTGAATTTAATTAATCTCTTTAAAAAATCTATTGTTATTAAATGATTTGATCTGTTAATGTGGTGAGTTTCATTATTTTTCTAATATTAAACAAACACACTTTGGGATAAACATAATTTAATTATGATGTGTTTGTTTCCCATTTATTTCTAGATTTAGTTTGATAATAGTAGGTTTACAATGTTCGTGTCTATAGTCATAAATAAAACTGCAGTTTTCCTTGTACCATCTTTATCAGGTTCTGATATCAGTGCTATGCTAGCCTCATGAAATGAGTTGGGGAACAGCTCTTTTTTTTTCTTATGCTTTGGGAAAAAAAATGTGTAAGATTGGAATTATTTTGTTCCTTGAATATTTGGTAGAATTTGCTGGTAAAATCAGGCGTTTTCTTTATGGGAAAAATTTGAACCATTTAGTTATTCATAATGATTTTATGGCTATTCTACTTTTAATATTTTCTTGAGTCAGTTTTGATAAGCAATCTTTTTTTTTTTTTTTGCTATTTTTCCCCACTTATTTCCAAGTATCCTCCTATTATCATTTTAGTGATTGTAGCATCACTCCTAATACTGCTTTGTATTCTCTCTCTCCCCTTCTCTGTTCCCTCCCTTCCTCTGTCTCTTTTTGTTCAGTCCTGCTAGAGGTTTATCAATTTTATTTGTGTTTTCACAGGATCAACTTCTGGCTTTTTAAAAATCTTATCGAGTGTATGTTTATTTTTTATTTAATTTCTGCTCTTTATTTTATTCATTCTGCTTTTCTCAAAATTGCATTCAACTAATTTTGATAGGTATTTTCATTAAAGTTCTGTTTTACATATTTTAAAATGTCCATTATGATTTATTTTTTGATTCATGAGTTATTTATAAGTATGTTTCTTAATTTCCAAAGGACATGTTTTTTGGGTATAATTTTTTGTGTTACTGATTTTTAGCATATATCACATTGCAGTCAGACAGTGTTGCTTGTGTGGCACCAGTCTTTTAAAATGTGTTTGTGGCCCATTAAGTGGTCAATTTTCAGGAATGGTCCATGTACTGGGAAAAAGTCTACTACAGATTTTATGATGGTTAAGTCATTCAAATTTTCACAATCCTTTCAGATTTTTTTTGGTCTGCCTGGTCTACTGCTTACTCAGAGAGATGTGTTACATTTTCCTACTATGATCGTGGGCTTGTCTGTGTTTTGCTGTAGTTCCATGTTTGTTTTATGTATTTTGAGGCCACATGATTAAATATATAAATTCAGAATTGTTCTGTTTTCTTGGTGAACTCAGTGCACTTTTGCTTTTACATTAAAGTCTGTTTCACCCCTGATAGCTGTTGATACCAGGTAGTGAGATCCCTGATAGTGGATAGCTCCACCACTTTCTTTTGGCTAGAATAACCTGGTGTATCTTTTTAAAATTTGTACTTTTAAGTGGTGGGGGAGGGTATAGCTCAGTGGTAGAGTGCATGCTTAGCATGCGTGAGGTCCTGGGTTCAATCCCCAGTACCTCCATCAAAATAAATAAATAAACCGAGTTACCTACCCCAAAGAAATTAACACAACATTGAAAACAACTGTACTTCAATTAAAAAAATTTTGTACTTTCAATTTTTCTTTATCTTCATGTTTTAGATATGTCCCTGATAAATAGCATTTACTTGGATCATTGAAAACAGTTGGTTTGACAATCTTTTTCTTTGCCTAGAGCATTTAGTCCATTATTTTCATTGTGATTATGGAAATAGTTGGCTGTATTTGTCCTGTTTTGTTTTGGCCTTTCAGTCTGTTCCACCTTTTCTGTATTTTTCCTCCTTTTGAATTGACTTTGTCGAGTCTTTCAACCTCAACTAATTTGAAAGTTATAGACTATTTCAAATATACAATTGATTATAATTTTAATGATTTACTCTGAGGTTATCAATGTTTACCTTCCTTCCAAACAATATCCAGACCATTTGTACTGCACTCCTCATCCCCACCTGCCTGATCGTCATTGCCTGCTTTAGTCTCGTCTTCCTGTGAAAACCTGGTTGAGTCATTTGACAGAATCTCCTTCCTCCATCACCTTTCTACTTTGGTGGTCAAGGTACACTCTAGAGTCAATCTTGACATTTCCAATCTTCTTGTTATCCTGTTTAGTTTTTGTGTTTTAAACTTTTTAAATGTCAGAACTACTGAGCAGGCATTTCCTTTCATTCTCACTCTGGGTACTCCTCTGGGAAATCAGACATGTGTACAGAAGATTGGTTCTTCTCCACCAGGACTCTTTATGTTGAATGTGACTGAAAACTCAACTCCAAATGGCTTCACCATAAAGCAAAGTTACTGGCTCAGGTAATTAGAAGATTCAGAGGCTCCACGGATGTACCACGGCCCCCATTTCTCTCTTCCTCTCCTCTCTGCATTTGGTGGCCTGGGCTTTATCCTCATGGTCCACATGTTGCCCCCTGGCAACTCCACCCTTGCACCTCATGAAACAAAATGGAGCATCACTTCCTGACAAAATCTGTACACCATACCTTCCCGGGGAAGCCTATCTTTTCTGGTAGCTCCTGCTTAAGCCCTGGCTCTGAGACTCATTTGCTCATGTGGGCTTAATGCGAGCCATGTGCCCATTCCTCAGTGAGGGTGATGAGTTACTCTAATTGTCTTAGCCTGCTTTGGTCCACCATGGGTCTGGAAGTAGGATTAATCCCACCCAAATGCACAGTGGAGATGGGGGAAGGGTGAGTTCACCAAATTAAAATCCATGTACAACGGGCTGGAAAACTGGGGGAACAGATGTCACAGAGGTAATGAATAATGTCCTCTGTAGCCTTCTTTCACCACGTTCTCCATGAGAACTGAGGATGCCAGGTCCTCTTGTTGACCTTCAGACAATAATAGATGATTATTTTCTCATTTGAACCGAAGCCAAACAGGATCCAAGGTTCCTAATTTCTGAGTCAAGTAAATACTGCATTGTCATCCTTACAGAAAATTCTCTAGGAAATCTGAAGTATAAATCTGTTAGGATTCCTAAATTCTGATTTTTCAGGCAGAGCTATATTTCTACCTTCTCATTCCAAGAGGTGGGAGGTGAGGAGGGTGTTCGAAGAAAGGGCAATTGAATCACCGTGTATAGGAGCTTACAGAAGACCTGACATTTCCCTTGATGAGTGACTGGGGTGTGGGTGCCCCACTGCTCTATGTATTCTTTCTTGAGAAATACTTGATGGCTTTTAAGCGATACCCCAGTGTTGGAAAGTAGGAGGTAGAACAGATTTGGAAGAAAACTTTACCTAAGTAAAGAGGAGATCACCTGTAGGGAACGGTAACATATTGCATTTGTGTTTTCCACCTTCGCTTTTCTAGGGGACAAAATTGCATTTTAAGAGATGCTATTAAGTGTGACTTGTCCTTGGGAAAAAAATGAAGTGTAAATTTCAAATTCATGCTACAAAAAAAAAAAAAAGATTAAGCTAATTTTGGCTACTGTTCATGTACTATTCGTAGTAGTGACTGAAGTAAATATTAATAACCTTGACCACCATTAGCATAATCCACTGTAATGCTGGATATAAAATTGCATCATTTTAATAATCTAATTTAATGTTTCCTAACCAGTGGGGGTTCTTGTAGATTTGCAAGTATTAGCTCTAAATTCTTTAAACTAAAAGCAGATAACATTGAAAATGATCAATGCTACTGGAATATAAAGTACACGATGAATTCATTTAGCCAGTGACAATATGCATATCTTTGTTTTCAGTGAGAGATTGATGATGTGGGGTGCGTATGTGTGTGCGTGAACATGTGTGGGGGGAAGCAGGGCCTTTTATTTTTATCTAATGTTGGCAAAATTGATAACTGACTATGAGGATGAATCTAGGAAGAACATGGCGAGGCTCTGGGCAGGCCTCAGCTTTCCACACCCGCACAGAAGGCATTCTCAACATGCGGTGGCAATGTTCCAGTCCAATTTCTGCCCAATTAGGCAGAAACTCTCTGATTTTGGGCCAATCACTTCTCTTGTCCCTCCATTTCCTCTGTGTAAATTAAGGGACGTGACAGACAAATGAGTTTCCAGGATGCCCAAGGAGTTTCCTATTTCCTCACGTTGCTGTATCTCCATCTGACCTGCAGGGGGCAGTCTTATTCAGAGGGCCCTGAATTTAGCAGCATGTCCACTTCTGAGAAGCGGGTCCACCTGTGGGTTCTAATGTCCCTTTCCCCCCGCTTTCACAGCTATGTATAATGTAATAATGGGTCAAGTTTCCTTTTAGATAGAAGACAACACCTTATTTAACAGTGAAATATAGTTAGGACAAAAAAATCCATGGGTGTCACATGGCAGGCTACCCTGTTTTTGTGTTAGGTTTAATGAGACACCTGCTAGCAAGGACAACATGTTATTTTTAACCTTAACCTTTCGCCTAATGAAAATTGTTGAGATGGCCCTCCCTGAATCTTCACCCAGAGCTGAGGCCAAAGAAAGACATTAAGCCCCAGACAGACTGGGTGCCAGGAGAAACAGAAGGCTGCAGCCGCAAGGCAGACAAATACCGAGTGAATAATAACCTGGCTGCATTGTTGGCATTGGCCGAATATTCGTGTAGAGCCGAATGCAAATGAGCACAGGTTCATGGGGCCAGAACTAAAAAGAAACGAGGGCAGATGAAAGGAGTGGAGCTTCAAGCAAATCCCTGTCTTTACACAAATCTATCCTCCCTTCCCCTCCTCCCCAGCATCTCCTTGCCAACTCAGGGGAGGGTAGAGATCCCCTGGGGGGCACCGGCCAGGCTGGGCACTGGGGGGGGGGTCTCACTTCAGAAAGCTCTGGATCAGCCCTCAACTCTGAGTGCCCCCAGGAACCCCTTGAGGGGCTTCAGGGAAATGCCCGGGCATCACCCCAGATGCTGCCATCAGAATCTCTGGGGCTTAGGGGCACTGGCTTGGATGTTTTCAAAAGCTTCTGAGATGATTCTAGTGTGAAGCCAAGATTGTGAACCTCTGCTCAGATAAATGGAGTGACCACCATGCTCAACGGCCTGAGTCTTTATTTGAACACGGCGGCAAGCAGGCTTTATCACACATCAGTGTGTCTATACCTTCTCACTGGTGAACAGCTGCTCACCTTGGGCATGGGTCTCACTTTCTTTCTAGGTTGTTAAAACCAGGTTAGGCACTAAACCTGTTTATGTGCCTGCAGGTTGGCACTGACATCAACACCATCTTGGCCTTGCTTCAAGAGGCAACTTTTCCCAGGGGGTTCTGTTTCCAATCTAAATTAAGATTTCCTCCTGAAAAAAAACTCCTATTTTCACAACTGTAGACTAGGGAAGGAAGAAGACAAAATTAAAGGAAATCAGCCACTTGTATTTTTGGTTTTTGTTTGAGTCAGTTCCCTTCTTGTTTTCATTTAATGCCATCATATTTGTATCAACATTTGCCAGACCATCTTTAAAATGCCCTTTCTCTCTCCAGCGTCAGTGCAAGAGGAAGTAGAGAAGGCCAAAGACTCAGCTCAACCTCGGTGGCACAACTCCTGCACTTTGCACAAAGAAAGAGACGCAGCCTTCCACCCAGACCTCCAAACCTGCAGTCCACTCCACCACTCACATTCCACGCCTGGGACTCAGCATGTGGACTCAACACGCGCTCTTGGTCTTGCTCATCCAGAGATGGCTGGCCGTAGAATCTGAGCCCCCAGGTGTGTGTTCCCTCCCAAAAGGTGCTGAAAAGTCCTAGATCGTATTTTCAGTTTTATGTCCTGACTTAGGTAAGTCATTTACTGCTCGGTTTTCTTTAGCTTCATTTTCCTACTTGAATAATGGGCATAATATTTGTCATCCAGCTCATAGGGCGACAACTAACTTATTGACATTTGAGGTCCTTAGATGAAAGTTATTATTGTTTATAAGTAAAAAGTATTATTATTTAGTAATCACTGAGTTGGTAAATGTAGTACTTCATAAGGAATTTTTGGAAGAGAGCTTTAAGGAATGAACAGCAGCAGAAATATAGCTAGATATATTTTAGAAAATATTTTTTAACTTAGAAAAAGTCCCAAATAGTAGATACCAGTTTTGAAAGCACCTAAAAGGCATTTTCTTCTTCTTCTTCTTTTTCTTTCTTTCTTTCTTTCTTTTTTTTTTTTTCTTTGTCTAGAGTTACAGAAAAATTCAGAAGGAGGAAAGTAAGGGTATGGGGGTTTCCATTTGGGGACCTTGATTTCCCATCCCCTGGCTGCCAAGCCTTCTTAGTGATGGTTCCACACATGTGGCTGCAGCTGTGGGGACAGCTGGAGAGACCTGTTGTCTTTCTGGTCCCCTCTGATATTTTGCAATGTCCCTTCTGATTGACCCCGTGAAGGGCATGACCTCTCTGGCCTGGCTCTGGCTGTCATGAGGGTGTTGCCACTTGGATAGGGAGCAGGAGAGAAGATGTAGTTGATTTGAAAAAGTAAAATGCTCCTTGGAGCTCATGAGTAGAGCCATGGAAACCTGGTGACTCCCCCTGGCAGCTCTGGGGGCTTCTAACCAGAAAGGCTGGTGCTTCACAAGCTATCACACGGTAGAAAGAGAAGAGCTTAGGCTAAGGTAGCGAGACTGATTGGTACAGGCCATTGTGTTACTGTAGAAAGGCCGGGCACAGGGGCTCTAGAAAGTTCACTGGGGCCCCTCAGCCAGCCTTCTAAGACAGGTTCCCACCTGGCCCAGGGAGAGAACTTCCCACTTGTCTTTCTGTGTGTGTTACTGAAAGGAAGCAATAGTTCAACCAATCTAAGCCCTGTCCCCTGCAAGTTAGTCGGCCTGATGCCAACAAAACCCTGCATAGGACATGAGGACCAGGCCCTTCTGAGGCTGCTGTGTGATGAGCACTGGGCACTAGGCCGAACAAAATGTTTGCTATTAAAATGGATTACAAGGAAATTACAAAATCACTTTAACCACTCTTCTGCACTCCTGCAGAGGGAAAACAAAGTGGCTGAAACAGAAAAATGTTTCCCAAAGGAAAATTTAATTTCCTCTTTGGTAACCTGAGAAAGTTTACCACAATTTCATTCAAAACCTTCAGGTACTGGGGGGGAGGGTATAGCTCAGTGGCAGAGCACATGCTTAGCATGCACAAGGTCCTGGGTTCAATCCCCAGCACCTCCATTAAAAAAGAAAAACAAAAAAACCTTTAGGCACTTGACTTTTTTTTTTTTTTTAATATCCTTTACCTTTTTAATAAAAAGTAAAAAACAAACAAAAAAATACATCGATGTCCTGAATAGAACCTCTCTATGTAAAGTTCTCACTAAACAAATAAACATAGGACCAGACAAAAGAAATGGAGCTGCGAATAGCAATATGATATATTATGAAGCGTTTATATATATGTATATATTATATATGAATGTGCAGGTATATGTGTGTGCACCTATGTACGTATAAATATGCCTACGTATGTCACACACACACACACACACATATATATTTATACTGACCTCTTTAGATTGAAGTCCAAGGCACTTTTTACAATGAACAGGTTAAAGCCATTAATTCAGAACGTAACTGTTTCTGGGTACATATCGATTTATGGCGCCAACATCACAATTCACATATTTCCTTGTTTACCTTGGAGGGTCTGGTTGGTGTAATGAACAAGAGACTTGGTTTAAAAATAGATTAGGAATGTTGCTAGATGGTTAAACTAACTTCTTTTGCTAGTTTCCTCTGGGGAGGAGAATTCCCACTGCTGGACTGCCGAGTTTCTCAAGGAAGGAACAGAGGTGCAGCCATTTCTGCACTACCCTGGGCTGTGACCTGGATGGCCTTCTGGGGGACCTGCCCTGAGAAGCCACCTGCTATTCTGATGGCCCTGCTAGCATACACTAAAATGAAAAACTTAAAAAGGTGCTTTGAGGTGGCTCAAGGCTATGAAGTGAGTGCTTTTAAAAATGAGACTAGAAAAAGACTGCTTCTTTTGTACACCACCCAAGCTCTATGACCTCAAGAGGAATTTGAAGATGCATTTGTTTTTAATTCTTATGATTGCACGGGACCTCTACTTCATCAAATACTTCTGTAAGTGAGGGTCAGGGAAGAAATGGTTTAATTTTTGATCATTAATGATGTTGGTTACCATTGGCATGTGGTGAGGCCAGCACTTCTCAGCATTTGTGTATATATATATGCAGATCACTTGGGGATCTTGTTAAGACACCCAATTTGATTAAGCAGGGCTGGCATGGGGCCTGAGTTCTAACAAGTTCCCAGGTGATGCCTATGTCGCCGGTCCACGTACCACACTTTGACCGGCAAGGGTTAGCATATAGCTTACACCTGAATTACTGTCAAGAGATCTGCTTTCCCCAAGTCAGGAATTTGTATTGAGTTCCTTGATTCTAGATTGAAGAACAACTTTGAGTAGAAAAATCAGAACACTCTCTACAAGTGTAAAAGCCTTGGCCTGGGAAAGGCTAGAAGGAAAAGACAAAAGACACAGTTCTATTTAGTAGTGGAAAAGTATTGAGAGACAAATCAATTACCACCAGTACATTCATCAGTCAGTTATAAAATTGAGAATAAACTAATTTCCATTACCCAGTGAGTGAGTAACTTGCTAAAAACAGATGCCCTGGAGTTCTGATGGCTTTAATGGAGCTCAGGCTAACATGTAACTAAGGGGCAGAACGGAGACCGAGAGAATTTAGCTCAATAAAAATAAAATGTGTGTTCAACTTAAGTCCCAGCTATGCAAGACTGAAGCTGGGCATTGAGAAATTTCTCTTTTGAATGGCGTGAATAATATCATTGAAGCCCCAGCCTCATCTATATGTAAGCTCAGATAAATGGAAGTTTGTGAGGATTCCAGCTGTTTCCCCAGGAGAAAACCTGCTGTTTTGCACTAGCGGTGTATCTGTGTGACCTTTCAGAGACTGCAGAGGGAAGAGATGCGCACACTCAGTTGACTCTACCCTGATGCTACTTGGTTTGCACCTGTACAATATTACACCAAAGTGATAACAAGTGAGGGTCCGTTTTGGGAGGAGACCCACTGATCCTTGGAAAACCTTTGTTCTGTAACCAAACACATCCTGTTTTCATCTAGAAATAGTCCCTTGGTCAGTCAAAGGAGGGAAGTGAAAAATTCTACATGTCTCAGAGGAGGCATGAATATCATCATTGCCCAAGGAGAGAATTTTCCACAAGTTTGCCAATAAAGGAAAACATCTTGATTGAAACTCGCTCTTTCCTCCCAGCTAGAGTAAACTCGCAGAAAAGGAAGCCCAGCTCTTTGCTGGGTCCTGCGTGTCCTGCCTCCTCCCCTCCTTCCCTTAGGAGCTGTGCTCCGAGTTGTGGATAAGCATGTGGAAACCTTGCTCCCTGTAGGGCAGCGCCGACTCGGAAAAGCGCATCTACAAACTGGGCTCTCACTGGGCCCCATGTAAATGGAATTCCAGTCCCGGCTATGCTCGGACACAGAGAAACTTCCAATGCCTAGAAGGACGAGTCTGTTGTGTCACAGGAGAACAGGACTCTTCCTTATGCCCAGTTCTGACATTGCCAAAGGAAAAACTGGTTGGCTGAGTTTGAGACTGACATCATTTATGTAATAGGGTCTTGGCATTTATATAGAAAGAGCCTGCACTTTTATTAAACTGGCTTTGCACAGCTGCTAGAGGAGTGATGGCTTTTAAAATCTCTTTGGAAATGGCTTGATAGAATTTAGGGTAGGATTATTCTTCTAAGCTGGGAATAATGTTGTTTTGTCGCTAATAGTCAGGTCTCAGAGAATTAGAATATGGCAGTTCTAACGGCTAGGGACCCTTGGTCTGGGTGTCAGGCAATCACTAACAGTGATTTGTACTCAGAAACAGTCGTTGGGAGAGCAGGTTGACACTGGACCTGCTAAAGACTAGTTGGATACAAAATGTTAATTGAAAGTTACAATATATTTTATAATATAGCAATATATTTCATATTTAAAATAAACTGTTATGCTTTCTCCTATCGTTAAAAAATAGCAAGCAGTACAGAGGCAAGATGCAAATTCATATTGAAGCTCATCTGATTCTGAATATAAACACATCAGTTTCTGAGTTCACCATGAAAATGTTTCCTCCGTTAACATCCTGTTGCTCTCTTTTGTTGTTCTCTTCTGGTCATTGTGGAATGGAGAGTCTGGGGCCAAAACTGAGTTGTTGCGCCATTAAAAAGTGTGTCTGATGAAGGTGGATCAGTCCTGGTTGAGATTCAAAAACTGAGACAACATGACACAGTTAGAGAATGTTGTTCATTCACTGTCCTTCTTCTGTGGACTTGGATGTTGGCTGTTCCGATCAGACTGATACTTGATTTGTCTCTCTCTCTAAATATATATATATATATATATATATATATATATGTTTTTTTCTTTTTGGCTATAAATTCAGCATCTCTTTGGGATCCAAACTACAGGTTGGTTTTGGATTTTGTGCTTTTCCTCCATCAGCTTGGTTGGTCACAACGTCTCTTTTGTTTGTTTCAACACACAGTCCAGGCCCAAGAGTACAGCTTCCAGAACTCATTTCTCAGGTGTGTAAACAACTGTGGCAGGGCACTTGGCACCTAGGTTTGGAGGTCATATGTTGAAGATTTGATAATGGTTTTGTTCAGAGGGAACTCCAGTTCATGTTTGGGCGTTTCCAGTAATGGTGTAAGAAAAAGAGATCACAGTTATTTTTTTCTCTATCTGTATATATTTATATACCATTGCACTGAGTACTTCTTAATAAGCTTCGGTCTATTTTAGTAAAAATCTACATATTACGTGTCTGACAGGAGTTTAGTGTTAATTTCTAGTCATGCAGCCTGGCACAAGCTTTCGGAACGAAGAGCACTCATTTCTATTCTACTACCAGAAGCAGGCAGTTAATATTGCTATCCCTGTAGCACTCCTTTCGTAGTGGTATCAATGATCCCATTCCCACAATGTTTACTTTGGCCGTGGCAGACAAGGAAGGGATACTGTCCAGGGTGTCATTAAGCCAACTGACTGCAGGGTAGGGAGGGGAAGGGGCTGTTCCCGCCTAACAGGAAACCACCAGATAGCTGTCTAAGGTACTGAAACCTAATGCCACAGAGTCAATAGGGACAGCGAAATGACCACTGACAGAGCCTTCATCTGCTTCTAAGCAATACCCAGGGAAGTAGAAGGACCGTGTAGGACCGGGGACGTATTTTAGGATTTAAAAGCAGAATCTTTAAAAGAGCAGTAACCTACTGGTAGTGCAATGACTTCATAGTGTCTCAGTTGTGGTACTGTGATGGTTAGTAACACCATTTGTTCTGAATGAAACACTGATTCTTAATCTGGGGTGCACTGTAATGTTGAGGTACACCCTGAAGGAGGAGAGAGGTCCTGGGAATATGTGCTAAGCCCATGTTTCTCCCTGCTAATGTCACTAACTGGTTGATAGGTAATAATTACTTTTTGGTAACATTTGACTACATTCAGAGGCAACATTAAAGTGTGGACTAGACAGAGCTGGTCTGGGCTGCTGCTGACAACAAGAGTGACTCCATTTTTAAATCTACTGAATACTCTGTACTTACGAACATTAACTCTTACTTTCATTTGAAGTATAGAGAAATTGAGGTATGAGGTGGTTATATTCATTGGCCAAACATGTGGATTCAGTGTTAGAGTCTTATTTATTCTGATTCTTTGTCTCTACTTTTCTTCTTCTCCGTCATTATTTTTTCACCAGGAAATTATTAAAAATCTAAGGGGGAAATCTTCAAATACATTAAAATCATTATTTTTTTTCAATGCCATTCCTTCTTGACCTTTAATGAATAACGACAGCTCGCACGCACTCAGCACTTCAGAGCCTGCATGGACATCTTCCACGTCTCGTCCCCGACGAGACCGCTGTTACACTGCTGGGACCTGCTGAGGTCAGAAGTCAGTGGTGACTCCGGGCCTCACCCTGCCTGTTGTTTTGGATTGTATTAAGCGTTTCCAGAGATGTGGTGTCATGAAGTTACGTTACGAGAATGGTGAGAGCAGTTCATAGACACTTTATGGCAATTTATTGATGACAATCACGCATATGTGGCCTTTGATCCAAAGATGCAGCTTTTTATTTGGACTTCAATCTAAGGAGGAGGGGGCCCCTAGTCTGATATAATTTGCCAACTGATGCTATGTCCTGAAATTCCACTGAGATTAGTGGTCTTAATGTGTCACAGTACATCCCTGACTTTACAGTACATGGCGCTATAATATGGCTTAAGCGATGAGGGGGTGGCTCTGTATTTTTAATTCAAGTGTCTAGATAGTTTAGGGAATATTAGAGTACTTTTACCTGTTATTGAGTTATCAGAAGGGTGACAGTAGGAGCTTTGCCGCTGGGTCAGCCTTCCAGAAGTGGGCAGAACTCCATCAGTTCAGTATTGGAGTGAGGTTACCATAATTAATAGTTTGTCCATATAGCCAATTCTTGAGAAGATGATTAAACCTTCTCCACCACCAAACTTGAAAATAAGGTACAAGAAGGCATGGCGTGAGAATCCACCTGCCCCCTTTGCCCATCTGACGGCAATGCTGAGGTGCAGTGGAATTAGCCAAAAGACAGGCTGTGGGAAGGAAACCTGGGTGAGCTACACCCTGGATAATCGATACCTAAGTCATCAAGGGTTGATTGTACTTGCAGGAGGATGCATAACCTCCCCACAGAAAGCTGAAATACTAGTACAGAGATGCAGCCTCCCATTTACCATTGTAGGATCAACATGCAGATTCACTTGCTTTTTTTTTTTTTTTTTGGAAGAGTAAGTATTCTTTTGCCAAAGATAAAAACCATACGTAGCTATTGCACTACCAATAGGTCCAGTCATGCTACAAATGCCCATGTGTGTCCAGGATGCCCGTGGCTACTGCTACTGGATGTAAGTCCAGTCACTCCCTTTGCTAGTGCCAGGCATCAGGATTTACCTAAGGATACAGCATGAGCAGTGGCTTAAAGCAGAATCACCCACAGACGACAATGGGTCAGTGACAGTCTGTGCACACTTTTGGGCAGGAGGAGTGGCAGTGGAATCTCTCATGGCATTTGTTTGAAATTCAGATGAAACCCTTATATGCGTGCACGTGCACACACACACACAACCACACACACACACACATCGCAGGGTTAAAGCAGAATGGGAAGGGTGACTAGGAATTAAGACTTGATGGCTGTCGTTTAAAGGATCAGGACTGGCAAGCTCAGGCTGACCTGTCAGTGCTCTTCACACTGTGAAATGAACTAAGGCCACAGAGAAACTGCACGGTTATTTCGTCTGCTTATATGTTCAGCTGTCACTGAAAACACGAG